>NC_064638.1:1125540651-1126165651 GCF_023864345.2 Schistocerca serialis cubense | reverse complement strand
AACTGTATGCCACGTTGGCACGTAAAAATCATAATTGCCAAACCGTGCAAGTCAACAATAAAATTATTACGTTTAAATCCATTACTATAAACAGTCAACTATTTAAATCCGCTGAACAGTACAACAAAACAGCACAATCTAGGACGCGTACTACCTAGTTTTATGCCGTGTAGGCACGTAAAAATCTCTAAAAAAGAACAGCAAGAGAACAACAGGAGGTTAAAAATCCTCATCACTTCCGACCATTTACAAACATAAAAATTTTTATCACGCCAAACATTACAATTTCCGTGCAGATACAACTTTTTGATAATATGTAATTCATATTTTATTGCGGACTATATCCTGACAAGGCGCCACCTTCCAGATGTTTCCGCACGACAGAGAAAGGAGTAAACTGCCAGTTATCTGTATGCACTGTAAACTTACATTGCGCATTTTTTGACTTCTTCGGAAATGTCACTTCCGACTTTGTTAAGTAAGCTTAAAACGATGTGTTCTGTGTCGTTGACATAAGCTTAAGAATTTGGCAAGAATGTATTATGCACGAGTGCAAATTTGGCTTTCTGCCCTATACGTTGATTTGAAAATGGGTCTCTGGCCGAAACTAGTAATCGAATTAAAAATAAAATGTTTGCAACTTGGGCTGGTTTTTCGTTCTATCGATTAATGGAAGTTGCTGACCGAACTTACTCCAACATGCTGGGAGTTCGTATCTATGTTGATCGGTAGCAGCATAATGGTCGCGCAGGCATCTTCGGCTACAGATCCCCCAAAAGATACCCTAAAAGGCTACTTTATCGAAACCTGAATTTGAGACCGTAGCTGTGTACAAAATGTGATTCTTTCAAAGAAAAAAAAGCAGCTAGCCTCTATTATTTAAGTAAATAGCGCCGTAACCTTAGAAATAAATCTAAATATAAGCAAATCACCAGATCATGTGCTCAACGAACACAGTGGTAGCCAACGCAGCGTTTCTACAAAAGTCACTCACCTACTTTCCAGTTCTAAACATAAATAAATACTACTCCTTTTGACAGCATCATGCAGTCAGTAATCCAATAACAACACTGCACTAAAATGTAGCAGCCTGCCCAGTCACACATTAACATAATGGTTAAATTCATTTGAACTTTTCAACTTGGCATCATACGTTTATGTAATTTCTAATGACGTAATATTTATTTATTTATTTATCACCACTTATTTTGTTTCCTTTGTGTACCACAATATTTACACAATAATATTTAAGTGCCGGCAGGTGTGGCCGTGCGGTTCTAGGCGCTTCAGTTTGGAACCGCGTGACCGCTCCGGTCATAGGTTCGAATCCTGCCTCGGGCATGGATGTGTGTGATGTCCTTAGGTTAGTTAGGTTTAAGTAGTTCTAAGTTCTAGGAGACTGATGACCTCAGATGTTAAGTCCCTCAGTGCTCAGAGCCATTTCATTTATCATTTAAGTAATATGTCCAAACAAACTGCTTGCTACATCTGTTGATTTTATTTGCAATTTATGCTCACTGAATGTTAAATCCACATAATGTAACTTTATTCTTTGAAAAATTTATTACTGTCAAATCAATGTAAATGTAGTAATATCTCCGAGAGAGAATGCCTTTGAAACTGTTGTACTTGTGACAGCGCCGTCTTTGTGTACATTTTCCATGTGGCATATATATACGCGCCCGCACGAGAGAGACCGACCGAACGAAAAGTTGTTGCCACATGGAAAATGTACACAAAGACGGCGCTGTCACAAGTACAACAGTTTCAACAGTTGCCACATGACATATATATATATATATATATTGTGTGTGTGTGTGTGTGTGTGTGTGTGTGTGTGTGTGTGTGTGTGTGTGTGTGTGTGTGTGTATGTGTGTGTGTGTGTGTGTGTGTATGTGTGTGTTTTGCTTTGCACAATGTTTATATTGCGTTCGATCGTCATGAGCAATAGTTAGATTTACAGAAGTCGCTTTTAACATCGTTTTTTACTGTAGGGCACCAACACCCTAAGAATCTTTCGCCATAAGGGGGAATAAAGACCAAAATCTGATGCAAACTTACAACAAATGTGCATCTTGTCAACAGCCATCTGAAGATGAAACTGTCGTTTCGAAACCGGTTACGGCGCTGTTTACTTAAATAATTAAAATATTCTTAGTGGCTGGTTGCAGTCGTTTTCTTTGAAAGAATCATCCTACAATACCCAAAACGTTCATGTAAATATTACATCTAATGAGTTAGCATTCATCGTTTTTTAATACCAGGCATAGTTGTTCCTGCACTTATCTATCTCTCCATTAGATTGTGTTTAATTGTTAAAACTGTTATTCATTATAGATGTGGAAACACTTTAAGTACTGTCCCCACAGACGATTATAATCTGTCGCCTGGACAGAAATTTTTACTACCCCCTTATTGGTTTCGAGTCGCCTAGCGACTAATAATGAAATGGTACGCTTGTTAGTAACAGCGGGCCGCTGTGTAGTTGTGGGACGACAGGAAGTGATCGAAACATAAACACGTCCTGGCACTGGTTTAGAAGATCTGATGACGGCTGTAAAGCCGAAATCAACTACTTGCGGAAATAAAATGTTTCCACGACTGTGCCTGGTTCAAATCTACATCTACATCCATACTCCGCAAGCCACCTGACGGTGTGTGGCTCTGAGCACTATGGGACTTAGCTTCTGAGGTCATCAGTCCCCTAGACTTAGAACTACTTAAACCTAACTAACCTAATGACATCACACACATCCATGCCCGAGGTAGGATTCGAACCTGCGACCTTAGCGTTCGCGCGGTTCTAGACTGTAGCGCCTAGAACCGCTCGGTCACCCCGGCCGGCCCACGACTGTGCTTCCTACAGTTTATATACGTATCAAGGTCACTGGTCTCCTCCAAGTTCGAAAGTGGAATGTCAACTGGACTGGATGAGAAACCGGTCGTGTATCGCTGTTGAAATTCCGGGAGCGTATCTTCCAAGAACACGATCACAGGAACTGGAGCTCAACGGAAGGTTAAGGACAGAGAATCTTCACAAGCAACAATGAAACTGCGATAACGAAATTGGGAGGGGAGAGAGGAAGACAGTGGTCCACTTCGTCACACACTGTAAGGTGGCTTTTCGAAGTATACATGTACGTCTCTAATTTACTATTATTTTCTTACAGGCTGTAGTGTATGAATATTTCGATTCTTCACCACAATGCTGAATGTCTAGTACGGAGGAAATTGTTGGTGTTCATAAATATTTTTTTTTTTTTTTTTATAGACGTCAATGACGTGAGCGCGGGAGATGGCAGAGAAATGACCATTTCTTATGACAGAAAGCGAGAGCGAGGCCGTTAAGTTCAAACTCGATGGAGAACAGAGTCTGACGTCTTTTGCAGACTCGGCCCTATCAGAAAACTTGCATCGTTACTGTAGAAGAAACGTGCGTACTGCAACATTTAGGTTGGCAACCTAGGAAGAATCTGTACCGCAGATTCTCTGAAAGCAACTGCGGAAAAAAGGGTCATTGGTTTTCCGGGTAGATCAGGAGCAAAATGACAGATGGAAAGTGATGAAAAGGAGACGTTCCGCGCAGCCACGTCTATGAAGGATGGGCGCGTGTTTCAGACTCCAGCTCCGCGTGCTACTGAGATTCCAGTCGCCGCAGCAAACCATGTTGCAGAACGCACACAATCTCTCCTGCGTAGCAAACATCGTTTTCTGCCACGTTTATCAGATTTCTGTGCGCTTTTACCATTATAACGTGTGCATTTACATACATTAAAAATATTTGTAGGATTCTACATCTGCGTCTACGACTACATAGCTACTATGCAAATTGGACTTAAGTGCTTGGCAGAGGGTTCCAGTCTCGAATAGCGCGCGGGAAATACGAACACTCAAATCTTTCCGTGCGATCTCATCTTTCCGTGCGATCTCTGGTTTTTATTATTTTATTACCTGGACCACTGCTTCCTATGTAGGCGGGTGTCAATAAAATTTTTCGCATTCAGAGCGAACGTTGGAGATTGACATTTCGAGTAAAGATCTCTCTGCAACGAATAACGCATTTGTTTTAATGACTGGCACCGTAACTCGCCTATCATATTCGCTACAGTGTCTCCCCTATTTCGCGATAATATATTGGACTCTTTCGAAGTCCTCCGTCAATCCTATCGGGCAAGGATCCCATATTGCAAAGCATTCTTCTACCAGAGACAAGTAGTGTAGACATTCTCTTAAGTGGATCTGGTGCACCTTCTCCACATTTTTGTGATCATTCCTATTTAAGTTGTTCGTGTTTCTTATGGACACGTATTTACTTGAAATGACAGCCTTTAGTTTCGTGTGGTTTACCATGTAACCTAAATTTAACGGATTCCTTTTACTACTCATGTGAATGACCTCACATTCCTCGCACCATACATGTATCGTGCGTAAATCATTCTGCAATTGCTTTTCATTTTCTGGCGAATTTACTAGACGCTAAACGATAGCATCATCTGTAAACAGGCTAAGAGAGCTGCTCGGATTGTCTCCTAAATCGTTTATGTAGATCAGGAACATCAAAAGGCCTGTAATATTTCCTTGAGGAACGTCAAATATAACTTGTTTTCTCGTTGACTGTCCGTCAATTATACGAACTATGACCCGTCTGAGAGGAAATTACGATGCTTGTGTTTATACATTGTTTTGCACGACTTGTCCAAATAACAGGCTTTGTGTTGTCACCCTTAGTCATTTTTCAGCTCTGGATTCGATCCACGGTCACAACACTGCTGTCCAATCCTGCAAGCCGATTCAGAGCATTTGTGTTTCGATGCGCAGTTACTCTTTCAGAGGCATCTTAGAGTCACAACACTTCGGCGACCGCAGTTTATGCAATTATTTCAACTAGCCACACAAACATAGACGAACCACGAGTAATTACTCCAGCTCAGGAGGAGACCGACAGAGTGGTATTATCACAAGAATTTTCGACGGGACCTGACAGTGGAATAGTTAAGGCATTCATGCGCAGCCATTCATTGCACTATCGTGACGGATACGGAAACGGTGAAGACATTTGGGAGCAGAGCGCTGCAGCAAGATGGAGGCAGCCGCGGCGGTGTAAGGTAAGCTGACCTCCTGCGGGGAAAGGCAGGCGCCTGGGGACCACGCCCAGACCAGCACGGCCAAATGCCACGGCGCGCCCGCCTACACCTGACGTAGCTGCGCCCCGTACACCAAACGGCTCAGCACTCCCCACGTCACGGCTTTGATGGTGTGCTGTCTCCCCTTGTTCTGCCAGTGTTGCGTTGTATCGCAGTGTCCGGCAACCATGGGAACACCGGCTACACCCGGAACATGGCACTTCACGTGCCAAGCAAACCGAAGATCAATGTGAACATCTACCAGAATAAAGCAGACCTCGCTTTGTGAGTGCGGCAGAGGTCCAGCACTCTGTGATTGGTACGTTGCCGTTCACTGTCGTCATATTTAGTCATCAGCATCAGCATCACTTCATCATCATATATAAGCTCTTTATCGTCCGCCGCTGGGTATAGGCCTCTTCCAGACTTCTTCATACCCTAAGATGATTCAGCTTACCGCATATACGTTTTGTGTGTGCCTTATGTCGTCAGTATCTTCCATTACATTAAATCCTAAAGGAATCTATAACGAAAACTACGTCCGACACCATCCAATTACTTTATCTTATTCAAACTATTTCTGGTAGCTCCTTGTTTTATATTTAACACCTTTTGTTCTAATTAGGTATTGCCTTGTCTTTCTCTCAGATTCTCTCTCTTGTAGACCACTTTATTCTCCTTTAAAGATTGATAAAAGTTTAGTGTCACGTGCAGTTTCATTTCGAGAAAGTATACTAAACTATTTATAGACGTAGGAAACACGTTATTAATATGCTGTATACAGTTATTATAGTAACAACATCTGGCGTAAACTAGTGAGAGTGCTGGCAATGTGTCTATTGTGTTTATTAAACCGGGGACCTAGAAACGACGGAGAGGCTTCGTCCCGCCGTAGCCCTCACTGGTTCACAACCCCACAACAGGCCACAGCAGTCCACCCACCCCGCCGCTGCCGCCCCACACCGATCCTATGGTTATTGTGCGTTTCGGCCCACAGTGGATCCCCCCCCGCCCGGGAACGTCTCATACCGGACGAGTGCAACCCCAAATGTTCGCGTGGTAGAGTAATTTTTTTGTACGTGCATGTGGAGACGGTGTTTGCTCAGCAATCGCCGACATAGTGTAACTGAGGCGATATAAGAGAAACCAGTCCGCATTCGCCGAGGCAGATGGAAACCGCCTTAAAAACCATCCACAGGCTTGCCCGTACACCGGACCTTGACACTAATCCGCCGGGCGGATTCGTGCCGGGGTCCGGCACGCCTTCCCACTCGGGAAGCAGCGCGTCAGATCGCGCGGCTAGCCGGGAGTAATGCCGAAAGATCTCAGCTGACACTTAAGAATCATTAGAATTGACATATCAACCATCTGCCAGCTACAAAAAGCCACTTTATCGGGATCTGCACTGATCCATCACTCAAATCTGGACGCCTGGGAACTGTCAGACTACCGACAAAATAGGAAATTTAACACACTGATCTTATTTGCTGCGTTCATTGTTCTGATAACAACAGTGAAGTACGGCCTGCAGTAACATACGTCATATGTAAAAAGAATCAACCTAATAAAAATTAAAAACTGTATCTTAGTATACATGGCCATCTTCCACAGCAGCTGCCACACATAGCGGTCAGAAGGATTCTGAGAAGCTTGCAAAAGCTTGTAACGCTGCTGCGTGGTACGTTTTGCTGAAAAATAACTATTAAGAAAAAGATTGGATACGTTGCGCCGTTCCGGAGTTAATTACCATTGAAGTTAGCCCTGAGGCCGCTGCGCGCGCAGATTCAAGTGGACCGCCAGAGGTAGTGTTGCCAAACGTGTTCGTTTTGCTTCCTGAAACCAAAGAAGAGAACGATACAAAAATTGTACATGGGGCGATAGTAAGGATCGAATCCTCAGCAAATTCGCGCGCTGTCACCTATCCTGTGAGAACAACTGACATTAACTGTATCTGGCGGGCGCTTCAATTTGTGCGTGCAACGAACTGACTGGCTAACTTCAACGCTAATTAACTCGGAAACGGTGCAACGTATCCAACCTTTTTTTCTTAACAATTATTTCTCAGTACTATCTACCTTGCCTAATCCCTGAAAGGTTTTCAGACTATTTCTAACCATCCTCTATACCTATTACGAAGTAAAAAAAAAAGAGCAAAGACAGGAAGAAACCAACAGGTCCGGATTCGTAAAAGTTGAAAAATCGTGAAAGGTGAATGTGCAAAAAGTTTTTTTTTTTCAGCTTAAACCTCCGCTAACAACGAGCAAAGAAGCAGTTGACTCTTGGAACATGTAAACAAGATTGATAACCACCGTAAGTAAATCGCAATCCGAAGTTTTAAAGAAATGCTGTTTTGAATATGTGAAGCAGCAAAATGTATGGTTCAAAATGGCTCTGAGCACTATGGGATTTAACATCTGAGGTCATCAGTCCCCTAGAACTTAGAACTACTTAAACCTAACTAACCTAAGGACATCACACACATCCATGCCCAAGGCAGGATTCGAACCTGCGACCGTAGCGGTCGCATGGTTACAGACAGACGTGCCTAGAACCGCTCGGCCACACTGGCCGGCAGCAAAATGTAGAAAAATATTACAAAGACCGCTGGATTTGCTTTTGTAAATAAAAGCGAAACATGTATTTTGGGAAGCACTCTTAAACTGCAATAAACCTAGCAGGGAGAAACAAAAATAATTGATAAATATCTTTTCCTGGACTGAAATATAGAAGCAACTCCGTGCGTGATTAAAAATCTGTTAGAGACATTCAGTAAAGGCAAGCTAGGCGCCCATAGTTCTTCCATACGAGCTTGTGCTCCTTCTCTAATGAAAACTTCGGCAATGGGACGTTAAACCCACTCTCCGTTTTTATGTAAGATTGTCGGCTGGAATGTGTCAGCCCTGCGGTGCTCTGAAGAATATTGAATATATTTCTCTCGCTGAATCGAGTCACAAAATCGACTGCAATTTTGTTCAAAGAAGGACCTGCGACAAAATAACACATATTTGGATCTAAATTTGTTCGTGCAAGGCTCTCTTCCTGTTCAGAAGGCTTAGGAAAGACAGACATCTGACCTTACTTTCGCCTTTGTTTTTAGTCTTCTGGTTCTGTTTCTTACGAGACGACAGTAACTTCCTTCCTGCAGGCGACTCCTCTCTGGTTCAACACTCCATAGCCGAAAGTGGAAAGTATTTTAACAAAGTGGAGTGATTTAGCGGCGTCACGAAAAAGCCGGCCGTAGCGATCTCTTCTCCACACACTTGCAGCCCCGTCTCTCGGTACAGCCAGCTTTCTCTTCCACAGCTCTCCAGCTGGAGCCTACTTGGAGGATGCGGCAGGTACGGTGGCGGTGGCTCCCAGGCCAGATTGCGTCACGCAGCGACCAATTGAATAATCGTCCTCCAGCAGGAAGGACCTGGCTGCTACACTAGTAAAGTCTCTCCCACGCTGAGCATGCGTCCAGCCGATGCGCAGCTAAGAGAAAGTCTGCACCCTCCAAATCGAGTCCGCTGAAACTGCAGAGCTACTGTTGTACCTGTAATTGCTATGACTGCAAACCAGTGTTAAGTAAACGATGGCAGCTACTGTTGTACCTGTAATTGCTATATCTGCATATCAGTGTTAAGTAAACGATGGCAGCTACTCGGTACCAACTGACATTTATAGCTGTATTTCGCAAACTATCGTTTAGTATGTGGCGGGGGCGTGCTTCGTCTGCTCCCTCTCCCCTTCCCTGGTCCATTCGCGAATGTTAGTAAGCCCAATCTTCCTGCAGTCGGCCACAAAAGCTGCTCCTCGAAATTTCCTGATTAGAGTTCCGCGAAAACTTATCTTCCCTTAACACGATCCCATTTAAACTCGCGGACCGTCACCGTAACTCCGCACCTTCTAAAACCATGCATCTAAATTGCTTCCACTGTCCGAACTGGTGGGAGCTGTTATAAATAATGGGTCGCGTAATCTGTATGTACGCGGTCTCCCCTACAGATACACATATTTTCGCAGTAGTTTCCCTAGAACCCTTATTTGCTCGTTCCATTTTATTTCGATCCATAATCTTACGCTTTGGTATTTAATCGATGTGAACATTGTTACTGTATTCGAATATTAAAGGAAAGTTTCTCCTGAATATCCTCATTAAGTTACTTTAAAGCGAACTGTCCTTCATCGGTTGGTCGCACCAAACAGAGACCGTGTCCAACTCATCTAGAATCATCCTAAAGCCAGTCGGTGGTTATACTTCAACGAAAGCTGCAGTGTCACCAGAGAACGGCCTCTGATCGTTGCCCGGAGAAAAGGAGAAGCAATAAAACTGATGCCATCTAGATGTTATTCCTGAACTTTCACAGGAATAATGTCATCTTTGTCTGCAAAGATCGCGTTACCTGATCAACTCTGCTCATCTTCATAATTGGCTGTAACGATCTTCAAGAAAATGGAGTAGCTAGTCTGCACTGACTAAGAGGGGTACGCAAAGATGCCTGAAATTCATGATAGGTTCATCTAACATTAGAACTCTGGTTTCCAAACTGAAAGAACACCCGGACGCACATCTTATGAATCGTGGATTTGGGAAAGGACAAAATAACACCTAGAGAGAAAAACCGACTGAAAATTACGTTTACTATTGCGCTAAGAATAATTATTATCCGTCTTCTTCTACTGAATCGGTTTTTAATACTTTTGTTTTCGAGATTTTCACATGTATCGTGTCCCTCACTCAATACATATGATATTTCGACAACTCTGCTACTTTTCAATGAAACTGAAGCTGTCCTGTGTGTGTGTGTGTGTGTGTGTGTGTGTGTGTGTGTGTGTGTGTGTGTGTGTGTGTGTGTGTGTGTTGGGGGTGGGGGGTCGAAATGGCTGACAGTAAATCTTCATGGTGTGAGCTACTAAGCTACTGTATTTAAGCATGGATTCTAAAAGTTATTTGTGGAGATATTTTACAGAACACTGCACAACTGATGGTTACTGTACTTTTGTCTTAAATTTTCTAAGTTTCTAAAGTCTATGACAGCGTTGGAAGCTGACGAAGTGAGTTAAAATTTGTGCTGATCGTCTTGCTCACTAGGCAGATTTGCTGACCGTTACACCACCACAGCATTACGATCAACATACCTGCACGAACGACCCTGGTAATAGTGACAATATAAGGGGATATGTGAATTGGAGTATATTTTGGGGAGGGTATTTGACTTAGGTAGTTCGTGCAGCTACGTTGACCATAATGCTGTGGTGGTGTAATGGTCAGCATATCAGCCTAGTAAGCAAGAACACCTGATGAAGACGCCGAGTTACGACATCGAAATATCGTGTTGGGAAGACGCGGACCACCGGCAGTAAACCCGATTCTACGAGATGACAAGACGACCCGGGTTCGAGTCCTGGCCGCAGCACAAATTTTAATTCAGTTCTTCAGCTTCCAACGTTAATGCAACTTTTGTGGCAAAACTTACTGAAGAATGGTCCTTCAACTACATGGGGCCACATACCAAATACATCAAGAAAATGTGAGCGCCTGTGCATCTTCGCTCTTGCTACCACCGTCCGTCGTTTTCTGCCATTCACTCGAGCCGGCGAAACGTCAGGTTAACAAACAGCTTGTCGGTGGAAGAATGCGGAACAGACTCTTCCCGGCAATATATTACGTCATCTCATCGTTGGCGCACGCATCGGAAGGAAACACTCCACCGGTGCTGGGCCTCGGGTGACAAGAAACACGACACTTGCTAGTCGCGGTTTTTGTGCACGGGTGACGTAACGGCGCACAGTGCGACCGCTTTAAAGAGCTGCGAGTGACAGCTCCAGCCGAGGCATGGCGCCTGCAGGTGCCCACCGGAGGCGGCTGAAGGAGGGAGGGAGAGGAAAGAGGTGGGGGGAGAAGGCGACCTCTAGGCTGTTATGCGAACCGCTGCTCAAACTGTGACGCAACTCCAGCACGGACTAATAACCAGCCGCTGCTGGCGCCGTGCTGTTACGAATTCTCTACGCTCAACCATTTCCTCCATTTAAAAGGAGCAGCCGAACGAAAACAAGCAGATGGATTATTTCAAAAGTAATCTCCATAACTGATAATACACTACCGGCCATTACAACAACTACACCACGAAGATGTGGTGCCACAGACGCGAAATTTAACCGACGGGAAGTAGGTGCTGTGATATGCAAATAATTTGCTTTTCAGAGCATTCACACAAGGATGGCACCGGTGGCGACACCTACAATGTGCTGACATGACGAAAGTTTCCAACCGATTTGCCGGCCGGGGTGGCCGAGCGGTTCTAGGCGCTACAGTCTGGAACCACGCGACCGCTATGGTCGCACGTTCGAATCCTACCTTGGGCATGGATCTGTGTGATGTCCATAGGTTAGTTAGGTTTAAGTAGTTCTAAGTTCTAGGGGACTGATGACCTCAGAAGTTAAGTTCCATAGTGCTCAGAGCCATCCAACCGATTTCTCATACACAAACAGCAGTTGACCGAAGTTGCCTGGCTAAACGTCGTTGTGACGCCTCGTGTAAGGAGGAGAAATGCGTACCATCACGTTTCCGACTTTGATAAAGATCGGATTGTAGCCTATCGCGATTGCGGTTTATCGTATCGCGACATTGCTGTTCGCGTTGGTCAAGATCCAATGACTGTTAGCAGAATATGGAATCGGTGGGCTCAGCAGGGTAATACAGAACGCCGTGCTGAATCCCAACGGCATCGTATCAGTAGTAGTCGCGATGACAGGCATCTTAACCGCACGGCTGTAACGGATCGTGCAGCCACGTCTCGATCCCTGAGTCAACAGATGGGGACGTTTGTAAGACAACAACCATCTGCACGAACAGTTCGACGACGTTTGCAGCAGCATGGACTATCAGCTCGGAGACCATGGCTGCGGTTACCCTTGACGCTGCATCACAGATAGGAGCGCCTGCGATGGTGTACTCAACGACGAACCTGGGTGCACGAATGGCAAAACGTCATTTTTCCGGATGAATCCAGGTTCTGTTTACAGCATCATGAAGGTCGCATCCGTGTTTGGCGACATCGCTGTGAACGCACACTGGAAGCATGTACTCGTCATCGCC
Source organism: Schistocerca serialis cubense (assembly GCF_023864345.2). Taxonomy (NCBI): domain Eukaryota; kingdom Metazoa; phylum Arthropoda; class Insecta; order Orthoptera; family Acrididae; genus Schistocerca; species Schistocerca serialis. The sequence continues at coordinate 1,126,153,447 of NC_064638.1, read as the reverse complement.
ATACTGGCGTATCACCCGGCGTGATGGTATGGGGTGCCATTGGCTACACGTCTCTGTCACCTCTTTTTCGCATTGACGGCACTTTGAACAGTGGACGTTACATTTCAGATGTGTTGCGACCGTGGCTCTAACCTTTATTCGATCCCTACGAAATCCTACATTTGAGCAGGATAATGCACGACCGCATGTTGCAGGTCCTGTACGTGCCTTTCTGGATACAGAAAATGTTCGACTGCTGCCCTGGCCAGTACATTCTCCAGATCTCTCACCAATTGGTCAATGGTGGCCGAGCAACTGGCTCGTCACAATACGCCAGTCAGTACTCTTGATGAACTGTGGTATCGTGTTGAAGCTGCATGGGCAACTGTACCTGTACACGCCATCCAATCTCTGTTTGACTCAATGCCCAGACGTATCAAGGCCGTTATTACGGCCTGAGGTGGTTGTTCTGGATACTGGTTTCTCAGAACCTATGCACCTAAATTGCGTAAAAATGTAAACACATGTCAGTTCTAGTATAATATATTTCTCCAATGAATACCCGATTATCATCTGCATTTCTTCTTGGTGTAGCAATTTTAATGGCCAGTAGTGTATATTGATCCTGCTGAGAGAAAAGGCCGTCAGTGCGTTCATGGAAACATATTTGCAGTTGTCTATGGTACCATTATTGTACCCAGGCGTGCGCCTCTGCGTCCGAAGCAGATAGCCGGCCGTGAACGTCTACGTCAAGGCTCCATACGCATGGAAATCGCATGGGGGAGAGATCGGGACTGTACGGAGGATGTGTCAGAGATTCCCAGCGAAACTTACGCAGCGTACTCGAAACAACGTTGCCAACATAGGGCACTGGTTCAAATGGCCTTGAGCACTATGGGACTCAACTTCTGAGGTCATTAGTCCCCTAGAACTTAGAACTAGTGAAAACTAACAAACCTAAGGACATCACACACATTCGAACCTGCGACCGTAGCGGTCTCGCGGTTCCAGACTGCAGTGCCATGGGGCATTATCCTACAGTCTAATGATGCCGCCTGTCAACATTACTGGGCATTAGGACTCGATGGCGCGCTTCGATATTTGGAAAGACATTCGTGAACGTCAATTTGTTTCGGACGAAGAGGTACACACCTGCGTACAATCATAGATGCAAAAGCAACATTTTGCCATGAAGGCATTGATCTTATCTGTCAGTTGGAAAAATGTACTGACAGTTATGGCGATTACTTTTTAATTAGTAACCAGTGTACTTAATTTTTCCATCTGTCTTGTTTTCATTTGACTGCCCCTTATATGTCGTATAACATACACAATAAACTTATATATCTAAATTCACACAAGTATATTTTTGTTGTATAAACATCAAAAGAAATTAAAACTAGTGTACAGTCAGAAGAACAGCGAAATGACACAGTTTAAAGAGAACGAGTGTAGAGAAAGAGTAATGGCGTTTTGTTGTCTATATTCGTGACAGGATGTGCGGAAGGCACAAACGGTAAACGGCTTTAATAATTACTTATCGGTGAGGAAAGAGGTCTAGAGCGAGAGCAGACTGTCGGATTTCCAATTGCAATATTTAAAACTAACGTGTGACCCTGTGTTAGATTTGCCATTAGATCCTAACTCGTCCCGAAAAGTGTTCCATTGGGTTCAGGTTGCGATTCTGGGCAAGCCAAACCATTTCAGGAACGTTACAGCTTTGGAACTCACGACGGATTCCATCCACTTCGATTTTTACAATCAAACTCCGCAATGCTCGATGATCCCTGTCCGCAAGTATATGAGGGCTGCCTATTCTTGGTTGAACTCGGCTATTTCTTCGTCTTCCCACTTTACGATAACATCAGGAACGATCGACGGAAAAAAAATCTCGACACAAGGAGCATTTATGCGACATAAGCAAAAGTTGGTAGGAGTGTTTCTACATCGGAAAAATGATATCTATTCATATTTCTCGGCAGTCGCATAACAGTGGCACTAACAGCGCCACTATGAGAATGCAAATCAGGTTTACTTTAAAAACACGCGTTAACGGTCGTGAGCGGTACTTACTTTTGAGACTGGACGTGGTGAATTGATGTTACTCAGAAACCCCTTTAGGGAGAAAAACACGCACGCCAGTATCAACACCTCGCCGAGTTTGAGCAAGGTTGTCGAATAGGGCTACGCGAAGCTGGATGTTCCTTCTGCGATACTACAGTGTGGCGGACGAAATCTGTTTCCAATTGTTTGTTTCGCAATTTACGACGCACATTAGATACGCCGCTGGGATCTCTACAGCAGTACCAGCAAAGCTTGGAAAAACAAATGAGTTACGAAATGACGTGTAATTCACGATACTGCCGCTAGGAGACTAGTAAGCAGCAATGGCTGACAATGGAAGACTGACGACACAGCAACGATCGGCAATTGTGTTACTTTTTCATGAAACGAAAAGCCTTGTTGTGACTCAGAGGCGTTTTCGACAACAGTTAAACACACAACGGGTCCCTTGCAAGAAGACCATCCACAGGTTGTACGATAAATTTGTACAGGAAGGAACAGTATTGGAAGCGAAGTGACCTCGGCCTAAGCCGGTTTGTTCGCCGGAGAATATTGAAGCGGTACGAGTTGCTGTACAGAGAAGTCCCGGGAAATCGTGTAGAAAGGCAGCAGTGCAACTGGGAATATCCAGACGCTCCGTTCAATGCATTCTTAAAAGTGACCTCCATATGTACCCATACTAGATGACCTGTGCACACAAGCTCACTGAAGAATACAAGCAGCAGAGACTACTGTTTGCTCAGTGGGCGGAGGATAGGGAAGAAAGTCTCAACAACGTTTGGTTTTCAGACGAGGCGCACTTTCATTTAGACGGTGTGGTTAACAAACAAAATGTACGCTTTTGGGCAACTGAAAACCGACAAGTGCTTCATGAACGACAACATCATGCTCCGAGGATTACTGCATGTGCAGCAATTTCCAGTCACAGACTTATTGGACCCTTTTTCTTTGAAGAAACTGAACAGCGAGCATTATTTGAGCATGCCTCGCAATAGCTCCATTCCACAGCTTCTTGCTACCGCCTTGCCCTTCAACACGCGATAAAAAAAAGATGGAGCAGGGCCACATACTTGCAATGTTTATCACTTACATGTGTTACATAGACAAATGTAATTCTCAAAATTTCATTATCCTACATTAATTATTTTTTAGTGTTGCGACATGCTTCCGTCAGTTTATTTCTACTGATAATCATTCTCGATTTACACGCAACATCCACGAAAGAAAGTAACGTACAGTAGAGCAGAAAGTGCTAAGTGCCATACAAATTTATGTATACTCTTAGATTACAGGTGGGTGTAGTGTTTGGAAGTAGAGCAGCTGCCTCCAGCAGACGTTCATGTCAATGGCGGGCGGTCTTTGCCGCAGGCTATCACGACAATTTCTACGTCTCGTGATTAACCGTCTCGACTACTTCGAGTAGACGAGCCACGGCACGAGAATTATTAGGCTGAGAGCAGACGGATAGAAAACGCAGCGCCAGAGAGAGAGAGAGAGAGAGAGAGAGAGAGAGAGAGAGGCTCCTGTATCTCGTCGCCACGGTGGCCGCGTCGCAGTTGCGTGAATGAGCCGTGCTGTGCTGCGCTGAGCTGAATGAGGTGGATGAATGGCACGCCTGGGCCAGAGGTGACGCATTTAATTTCCTGTGCGCCACCAGCCTCCGCTGCGCGCTGCTTCACGACGCAGTCGCAATGGCAACCGTGACACACGCATCCTATGTTACACTGCGCACGCTTATGGCGCGACAACATTGTCGTACTCAGGCTGAAATCGGGCATAATGTCCCCCGAGGCTCGCCGAATATTTCTTCTCCCCCCCCCCCTTCCCACCTCTCCATTGGCCTTCTGACAGTCATCAGTCATCACCAGAATGGGAAGAAATTACATGTGGTGTCCCACAAGGATCCATCTTAGGGCCATTGCTTTTTCTTGTGTACATTAATGATCTCTCATCAGTTACACTGCCAGAAGCTGAGTGCGTTTTGTTTGCAGGTGACACGAGTATTGCAATAAATAGTATGTCGAGTGTAGTTCTAGAAAGATCTTCTAATGATATTTTCATGGATATTAATAAATGGTTTAAAGCCAACTCACTGACATTAAACTTCGAAAAGACTCACTATATGCAATTCAGAACCTGTAAGAGGTTTCCACCCAGCATATGCATAAAGTATGAAGAAGAGCAGTAAAAGAGGTTGACAGTCTTAAAAGTCCTGGGATTACAACTTGATAATAAATTCAGTTGGGAGGAGCACACCACAGAACTGCAGGAACGCCTTAACAAATCTGTATTTGCAATTCGAGTGTTAGCAGACATAGGCAACATAAAAATGAAAAAGCTTGCATACTTTCATTCCATAATGTCATATGGGATAATATTTTGGGGTAAATCTTGAAGTCAAACAAAAGTTTTCAGAGTCCAAAAGCGTGTAATACGTATTATTTGTGGAGTAAACTCACGGACGTCCTGTAGAAACCTCTTCAAAGAGCTGGATATACTAACTACTGCCTCTCAGTATATTTACTCCTTAATGAAATTTATCCTAAATAATGTATCTCTTTTTCCAGCAAACAGCTCAGCTCATACATACAATACCAGGAACAAAAATGATCTGCACAAGGACTTGAAAGCACTTACTTTAGTTCAAAAAGGGGTCCACTACTCAGGAACACTCATCTTCAATAATTTGTCAGCAAACATAAAAAATTAAGTTAAAAATAAAGATCAGTTTAAAAGGAGCCTGAAAGACTTACTTGTGGCCAACTCCTTCTACTCCATTGACGAATTTTTTAATAGAAACAAATGATGTATAGTATATATTCATAATATTAGTATTGTTATTTCAGCTTTAAAAAAAATGAGATGTTCCACATCCACGAGGATCATCTCAACACGGATCTATGGAACGAAAAACTAATCAGGTCTGATGTGGTCAGTCACGATTTCGTAACGTGTGCCATCTTAGAGTCGCACCTGCGTCCAACGTGGATACCTTCTAATATCTGTATTCCAATACAATTTTTGCCCTCTACAAGTCCCTACCGTAGTAGTTATTCCCAACCTTTCTTCTTCTTACTGGTCTATTATTCCTTTCCAAGTCGATACCTACCTTATCAGTCGGCTAAAATTTCGTCATCCACCTGTAACAAACGTCAAGCGATTCTATGCTCTTGTTTTTCCGTGTTTCCCCTGAGACCAACATTCACTTAAATGCAATGGGGTACACCAGACGAACATTCTGAGACATACGAACGAATACAAGGATGGTACAAACTGAAAACTGAAATTTCTCATAATTGGAGACTAGAATGTGCGATGTGCACTTGCTTTGAAGAAACGTTTAATAGCGATGATGGAATTCGGTACCCTTTATTCGCCATCACCCTTGTCAACAGCCAAGACTGTAAACTTCTGATATTCAATATAAACTTGTTGTACGTACTGTTCTGACTGTATCACATATGCTATGTTGAGGTTATGGGAGATTGTACTCTTAAGTAGCACAGCCCATACATGTTTCCTAAAAGAAGAACAGGTCTGGCACAAATACAAACAACATACTTAAAACGCGTCTTGTATGATTAGGAGCTTTTTAAAACGCTTTTTATCTGTATTGTTTTCATTTGTGATGTACCATTTTTTCAATTTTTAACAAACCTGCTTCACAGAATTACTATCCACTATAATGTCAACATGGCATGTGTGATACCGGCCATGGCGAATAAACAGCACTGAATTCGATCTTGGCTATTAAAGGTTTCTCCGAAGAAATTTTAAAAAATTTTGATAGCTAACTTCATAATTGTTTTGAGAAAACTATGGTCGAAGCGTCAGAAGTGCGACGTTGTATGGGAACACTATTACTTTCAAGTAGTGTCTTTTCGGTAACTGACATGAATTAATAATTATTTAAAGATGATTATGCGGAAGAGGTATTATCAAACTCTTTTAAAAGCAAACTTGATTAATACCTGCAGATTTATTTCGCTGTTAGATACCTACGGATTTATAACAATCATTTGGGTTTTAAGTGTAAATTCTTCTGAAGCTGCAGTATTTTATTATTACGGAAGTAATAGTATTCTGGTAAAGAAACGAGGAAGCTATTTGGAGTGTTCACGCTTAAGCTTTTCCGTTGTCGTTCCGTGATCATCTTGCCCGCTGGACAAGGAGAGGTGGGGGGTCTTTTCGATTTTGTCAACCCTTCATGTGGAACGAAAAAACACTGAGGGGACAAAATTCATGGGACTCTACCTAAAATAGTGTCGGACCTTACTTTGCCCGGCATAGTGCAGTAATTCCATGTGGCATGGACTCAGCAAGTCGTTGGAAGTCCCCTGCTGAAATACTGAGCCGTGCTGCCTCTACAGCCGTCCACAATAGCGACACTTTTGCCGGTGCAGGATTATGTGCATGAAGTGACCTCCGCACTACGTCCCATAAACGTTCTATGGGAATCATGTCGGGCGATCTGGTTGGCAAATCATTCGCTCGAATTGTTCAGAATGGCCTTCAAACCAATCGCGAAAAAACTGTGGCTCGGTGACGTGCGTTGTTTTGGAACATAAAGTCCACGAGTGGCTGCAAATGGTCTCTAAGTAGCGTAACTTCCAGAGGGCCCAGTCCATTGCATTTAAGTACAGCCCACACCATTACGGAGGCACCAGCAGATTGCACAGCACCTTGTTGGTAACTTGGGTCTACGGTTTCGTGGGGTCAGCGCCACGCTCAAAACCTACCATCCAGCTGAAATTGGGACTCATCTGACCCCGTCACTGTTTTCCATTCGTCTAGGATTCAACAGATACGGTCGCGACGCCAGTAGAAGCATTGCAGGCGATGTCGTGCTGTTAGCAGAGGCACTCGCGTCGGTCGTCTGCTGCCATAGCCCTTTAACGTCAAATTTCGCAGCACTGTGCTAACGGATACGTTCGCCGTACGTCCCATACCGATATTTGCGGTTATTTCACGTATTGTTGCTTGTCTGTTAGCAGTGATGCAAACGCCGCTGCTCTCTGTCGTTAAGTGAAGGCTGTCGGCCATTGCGTTGTCCTTAATGGCAGGTAATGCCTGATAATTGGTGTTATCAGTAAAATGGTTCAAATGGCCCTGAGCACTATGGGACTAAACTTCTGACGTCATCAATCCCCTAGAACTTAGAACTACTAGAACCTAACTAACCTAAGGACGTCACACACATCCACGCCCAAAGCAGGATTCGAACCTGCGACCGTAGCGGTCGCGCGGTTCCAGACTGTAGCACCTAGATCCGCTCGGCCACGCCGGCCGGCTGTTCTCAGCACACTCTTGACACTATAGATCTTGGAAAATTAATTCCCTGACGATTTCCGAATATCCCATGCGTCTAGCTCCAACTGCCAGTCGACGTTGAAGTACTGTTGACTCCCTACGTGCGGCCGTAATCACGACAGAAACCTTTTCACACGAATTACCTGAGTACAAATGGCAGCTCCGCTAATGCACTGCCGGCCGCGGTGGCCGAGCGGTTCTAGGCGCTTCAGTCTGGAACCGCGCGACTGTAGCGGCCGCAGGTGCGAATCCTGCCTCGGCATGGGTGTGTGTGATGTCCTCAGGTTAGTTGGGTTTAATTAGTTCTAAGTTCTAGGCGACTGATGACCTCAGATGTTAAGTCCCATAGTGCTCAGAGCCATTTGAACAATATCTGAGCTAATGCACTCCCTTTTATACATTGTGCACGCGATACCACCGCTATCTGTCGATGTGCATATCGCTATCCCACGATTTTTGTCACTTCAGAGTAGACTGCTCACAGATTCAACTGTAGGGAATGGTCAGCCAGCAGTGGTTGAGGGAGGCCATCTATTGGCGCATTCTGAAAGACATTTAATATTTTGTGCTAACATTGATACAGTTTACGAAAGAAGGCGATACTAACACTTCTGCATTAGTAAGTCGCCTCGTGTAGCTGTGCATGCAAGACTTCTGGAGGCTAAAATATGGTGTTGCAAGAATGCTTCTAAGAAGTACACACTACGGCGTTGTTGATCCATCTAATTAAGATAGTGAAGAATCTGCGGAAGACTATTTAACTATTCTTGTAAAAGAAAAGCAGACTTAAGTTAACAAAAACCCTTATGAAAAGTACTTTTGGTTTAATACATTTACAATTATTCGAAAAAGTATTACCATTTCATTGCAAGTACTTATTACTTCACTTCACTTTGTCCAAATCCTATCTTGATATTGTTATTTATTGTGTGGAAAAGAAAGAACAGTGAATGACACGTTTGTGTGGTTTTATAATCAAAACCATGGAGATACTTTGATGGGTCGCACTGCAACAGTACTTGCTCAAATTTCGTATGCTTAAAATCATTTGTTTAAAGTCGCAAGGTTAAAGTAACTTCAGTGCAATGACAGTTACTACCTTAATTTTTTTCTTTGCGAAGTTCATAAAGTTATGTTTGAAAAGGAAGTCACTCAAAATCTTGTTAGTTTCATTCTGGTATAAAACGGCAATAACTACAGCACATTTATTTAAATTTAAAGCCATCAACTGTTAGAAGTTTAATGAGTACACTGACTTCCAAGGTACGCCGTCCATGACGTGGCGATCGGTATAGTAAGTAGGTTTATTGATTCTCAGGAGAAAAGTTCTCATGTTGAGTTTGTATTAAACGATAATTAATGGAAACCCTCAGCTGCCGACAGGTATTGTTGATATACCTCGATGGGGACATTTTCAGCTGTACCCATCGAGGTCTATCAACAACAGCTGTCGGCCGCTGAGGGTTTCCATTAATTATCATTTATTCTAGAGGAGCTGCACGTTCATCAATGGTATCACTTCTTTCGAGAACAGTTACTATCTTCATATGAGTTAGTATTGTCTTCTGGCTCAGAAGCAAAAGCTGACACTGCGCTTTAGTGGCAAACAATTATCAGAACGGTAATCGAATGCAAGGGTGAAGTGAAATTTATACTTTGTTCTTGGATGCAAAGACCCCTAGTTTCCCAACTACACGAACTCGAGGAACAATGATGGCCTAATTAATATTAAGACGGGTAGAAACGCGGTTAACATGATAAGATATTATTGCTTTTTATCGCGAATCCGAAGTTACACGTTACGGAAGACTGTCAAGAGTGAGGCATCGTCAACACGCGCGACCAGACATCTGTAAAAGACATAGGAACAGTATACAGCGTGTTTCAAAAAAACAGAAACACTTTAAAACATTTATTGTAACCTAATGAGTAGTATTAAAAAGTAACAATACGTAAGTGCATAACTTGAAAGAATAAGCTTTTAAGCTTTTCTCCTTAGTTAAGGTGTGACGTGTAGTTTGATGTATGGTTGCTAGGTGGTGGTATAACCAGGATGGCGCTTTCTGGAACTGAGAACGCATTCTGCGTCCTAGAATTTGATAAAACAAGAAGAGCGCAAAGAGAGTCCAACGAAAATTTAGGATGAAGTACGGGAAAGCAACACCAATCAGAAAGGTAGCCTGCAGTTGGCATGTACAGTTCGTTGAAACTTGGTGTTTGTGTGATCAGAAAAGAAGTGGTCGGCCAGAGGTCAATGCAAATTACATTTAACGAGTGGGAGAAGTTTTCACAAGGCGTCCGGACAAATCTCTACGCAGTGCTTCACGTGAGTTGGGAATGTCAGAAAAGACTGTGTGGTGAGCTTTGCGTAAAAAATTAAATCTGAAACCGCACAGACACCAATTATTGCAAAAGTTACATCCTAAAGACAAAGACCAGCACTTCGAATTTTCCTGTGAATTTCAGGTCGAAGATGACGGTTTTGTGAAATCGATAATTTTTCCGGCGAGGCAACATTTCATACAAATGGGAAAGTAAACAGGCGCAATTTTAGGACTTTAACACAAAACCCGAATAATACTGTATAACACAAATGAGATTCTCCGCATGTCAGTGTTTTTGTGCTACGTCCCGCAAGAAACTTTCTGGACCTTCCCTCTCTGAAAAGTGAACTGTAACTGGAGAGACCTTCATTCCGAGATTGCAGAACTGTTAATGCAATTTTTGCATACGGAATCACAGAACTTTGTCCGTTAGCTAGATAGTGCACCCTCACATTTTCACAGTGATGTCAGGACGTATATGAACATAGTGCTACCGAAGTGTTTTCGTCATGGTGGAGCGACAGACCAATGTGTGCTAAAATGGCCTCCTCGGATATTAGCTATTGTGATTTATTTTTATGGGGTTATGTGAAGGACCCTGTTTAAGTCCGTCCTCTTCCAAGTGATGACGTGGAATTGAAAAGGAGAATCGAATAAGCAACAGCCACAATCTCGGAAAACATGTCGGGCCGTGTGGGGCAAGAGTTCAGTTACAGCGTCGACATTTCCCATATGTAGGACATGCGAAGTGAATGTTGTTGAACAAAATATTACAAGTTTACTCTTTCAAATTAAGTATATTGTTACTTTGTGAGGCTACTCATTCGGCTAAAATTAATTTTTAAACTGTTTCTATACTTTTGAAACACGCTGTATTTACGAACAGAACAGGTCGTTATACCGTTTGTGACCTACACGCTATAGAACTTAGTTGCTCCTACTCATTTCCGAAGCATATGGGTTTACTTACTCCGGCTGGCTATCGGTTTCCTCAAAGTTGCATGTGGGTTTACAGGAAAGGTCACGTAAGTTTTACCAGTATGCTGGCTAGCGCCTGAATACCGCACCTCAGTTTTGTCTGTAGTATGGAGAACGATATGTTCAATATACGTCGACACTTTTCGTGTCGCTACTAAGTGAGTGGAAGGGGATACTTTTTATTGCACCAAATACGTATTGCTCCCGCGCCAGTTCTCGAATGGCGTGCGGGAAGAAAGATTGCTTCCTCTTGAGCTTTATCGTATCGGTATCAACCGGATTGGCACGTAGATTTGGCGAAAATATTCGTGGCATCGTTGTGAAATACAGTTCTTTTATCTTCTGTGCACACTGATACTTCAATAAGTAAGGCACGTATTTGGTCAAAATAATACTACGAGTTTTGTTGGTAACATTTCAACATACATAGATTACTTCACACACACACACACACACACACACACACACACACACAGAGAGAGAGAGAGAGAGAGAGAGAGAGAGAGAGAGAGAGAGAGAGAGAGAGAGAGAGAGAGAGAGGGGGGGGGGTTTCACAGTGGCTTGACACTTTACCCATAAGCGAACGAGCAGTGCAACAGCGAACACCATAAAGGTGTAAGCTCTAGGTGCGCATGAGTAAACGGTATTCGATCGTGTGCGGTTCGCATTTGTTTAAGTTCGCTCGTTTTCAGCTGGTTGTCGGGCTTTTATAAACTATCAATGTGAGTTTGGGTTCTCACACCGTCAGCGCTAGCAGTAAAGAAGTCTTCCACCTGCTTGCTTTTTTTTTTTAATCGCCTGAGCGATACTGATACAAGAATACTGATATCATTCTTCTGGAATCGAAGAGATCCACAAGAAAAATGCATAAGCAAAAGAAATAAGATTCGCAGAAAATTGCCTGCCCACTTGAAAGTCTAACTGAAACGAGAAAAATCTGCTTGCATCAGCCGGCCGCTGTGGCCGAGCGGTTCTAGGCGCCTCAGTCCAGAATCGCGCTGCTGCTACGGTCGCAGGTTCGCACCCTGCCTCTGGCATGGATTTGTGTGCTGTACTTAGGTTAGTTAGGTTTAATTAGTTCTAAGTCTGGGGGGACTGATGGCCTCAGATGTTAAGTACCATAGTGCTTAGAGCCATTTATTGAGCTTGCATCACGCGGGAACGGAATGAATAAGCATAAGCTTTGTTAATTCTTTTCATTAAAAAAGTGTACTACATTTCCCTGAAAGTAAAAACGTACGAAAATTTATCAGTTATTCTGATTACACTCCGTTGTCGTCGCTTACGTCCACGGTATCTGCAAATTCCATGACTGACGTATCACAGTTATGTTTGAGATTTTTGATCGTAAGTAAGAACAGTTTATCCGGTGTCACGCTATCTGCCCACTAACGAACTATTGAGCAGATGTTATCAAGTAGCCTATGTGACAGCCGTCTGTTTATTTCGCATTTCATTAATCATATTTATTGACATCTTCCTTACACGTACTTCAATAAAATAACTGTAGTGGCATCAGAAACTGTCAGAGATACAGCAGCTATTCAAATATCAAACCATTTTAATGTATATACTTACAGCTGTTAATAACCAGAGTGTTAATGCCAGACTTTCTCCTGGTTATGTTGGTCGTCGGCAATCAGTGTTCTACTTTTAAATTTCCTCCTCAATTATTATGAATAGTCTGGAAAAGTGTCAACCGACACATGGGCAAAGTTCTAGACTAATGCTAACGACAGCTTAACTGCAATTCCGTATAGCGTACCCTACCTTCACACATTTCACTTTTACGTACAAGGTGAGACACCCAATTACTTACTTTCCTACTCCATTTAGCCGACTGCATCACAAACTCCCTCCTTAAATATCAACCTTTTGCGTCGTGGCTCTCTACATTATTCTGTCCCGTGTGCCAGTTATTGGCGCAAGAAATAATAAACCAGTCTTCATAGGCAATGATCGACGTTTGTGTTATCTTCCATTTCCTCTAGTGTAAACGCTTGTTCATATACTGACGGAAAAAAAAATCCAAACACGAAGGAGTTGTGCGACATGATCGAAGTTGGTAAGCGCATTTCTGCACATGAAACGATGTCTATTCAAATTTCGCGCAAGTCGCGAAGAGTGGTGCTACTAGCGCCGCTGTAAGAACACAACACAGGTTTGAAACTTCCTGGCAGATTAAAACTGTGTGCCGGACCGAGACTCGAACTCGGGACCTTTGACTTTCGCGGGCAAGTGCTCTACCACTGAGCTACCGAAGCAAGACTCACGCCCGGTACTCACAGCTTTACTTCTGCCAGTATCTCGTCTCCTACCTTCCAAACTTTACAGAAGCTCTCCTGCGAACCTTGCAGAACTAGCACTCCTGGAAGAAAGGATATTGCGGAGACACGGCTTAGCCACAGCTTGAGGGATGTTTCCAGAATGAGATTTTCATTCTGCAGCGTAATGTGCGCTGCAGAGTGAAAATCTCATTCTGGACAAAACGGGTTTGTTTTAAATACGCGCTGTAACCGTACTGAGCGTTAGTTATCTTTGAAATTGGACTTATGGAGTTTGATGTCAGTCAAGAATGCCTTTAAGGCGACAAACAGGCCATTATCAACACCTCACTGAGTTTGAACGATCTCATGCAAAATGTTTCCAAGCTGGATGTTTCTTTTCCGATGTTACAGAAAGACATGACAGCGGTGGTCACGGGAAGGTAGGGTCACAAAACGACTGGGTCTGTAATCGCACGACTGGACTTACACCGGAGCTAAGGTCTGGGATGCGCTTTCGTATGACAGCAGGAGCACATTTGTGGTTATTCCTCGCACCCTGACTGCAAATTTGTACGGCAGTCTGGTGATTCGACGTATTGTGCTCCCATTCAGCATTCCACGGATTGTTTACCAACAGCATAACGCTCACCCACATACTGCTGTTCTGTTGCAAACCAATAAGCTCTGCAGAGTGTCAACATGTGGGTTAGGCCTGCTCGATCGCCAAATGTGTCTCCAATCGAGCACATATAGGACATCGCTGGACGACAACTCCAGCGTCATCCATAAAAAGCATTAATCGTCTCTGTATTGATGAAGCAACTGCAACAGGCATCCAGCCCACAAAATGACATCCGGCACCCGTACAACACAATGCGTGCTTGCATTCAACATTCTGGCGGTTGCACCAGTTATTAATGTACCAGCATTTCAACTTTGGAATGGGTTATCTCGCGCTTACGTAAACCGATTATCTTGCCATGTTAGTCACTGATGCATATCACCGAGACAAATGTATTTTCGAAATATCATTTCTCTATATTAATTATTATTTGGCGCTGTGATTTTTTTTTCTATTCAGTGTAGATACAAGCGAATGGTAGTGAACAATGGAGAACTATCCGGGAACGCGAATTCGCTTGTGTTCGCTTAAACTCGCACCGTTGTGAAGAGGGCTTTGCTGTGCGGACGCTGTGACGCGGTTCTGGGCCGTGAGAAATGACAGCGGAGTGAAGCAGGAGGGGGGGGGGGGGGGCGACAGAAACCGCTACGCCACCGCAGTCCGTGCCGTGGGAGCTACAGACGCTCTGGCACTATCCGCCTGCTAACTACGCCCGACACCTCACCTCGCAGCCCTTCAACCATACAACACGACTCACTTAACAACACACGCTGCTAACTGCAGGGTGGCGCACGAAATGTGTTACCAACTGTTTCTTTCACAATTTACGACGCACATTAGATACGCAGCTGGGATCTCTACAGCAGTACCAGCAAAGCTTGGAAAAACAAATGAGTTGCGAAATGACGTGTAATTCACGATACTGCCTCTAGGAGACTAGTAAGCAGCAATGGCTGACAACGGACGACTGACGACACAGCAACGATCGGCAATTGTGTTACTTTTTCATGAAACGAAAAGCCTTGTTGTGACTCAGAGGCGTTTTTGACAATAGTGTAACACACGATGTGTCCCTTGCAAGAAGACCATCCACAGGTTGTACGATAAATTTGTACAGGAAGGAACAGTATTGGAAGCGAAGCGACCTCGGCCTAAGCCTGTTCGTTCGCCGGAGAATATTGAAGCGGTACGCGTTGCTGTACAGACAAGTCCCGGGAAATCGTAAAGAAAGGCAGTAGTGCAACTGGGAATATCCAGACGCTCCATTCAAGGTATTCTTAAAAGTGACCTCCAATGTACCCATGCAAGATGACCTGTGCACACAAGCTCACTGAAGAACACAAGCAGCAGAGACTACTGTTTGCTCATCGGGCGGAGAATAGGGAAGAAACTCTCAACAACGTTTGGTTTTCAGACGAGGCGCATTTTCATTTAGACGGTGTGATCAACAAACAAAATGTACGCTTTCGGGCCACTGAAAACCCACGAGTGCTTCATGAACGACAACATTATGCTCCGAGGATTACAGAGTGGGCAGCAATTTCCAGTCACGGACTTATTGGACCCTTTTTCTTTGAAGAAACTGTGTACAGCGAGCGTTATTTGAGCATGCTTCGCAATAGCTTCATTCCACAGCTTCTTGCTACTGCCTAGCCCTTCAATACGCAGTGGTTCATGCAAGATGGAGCAAGGCCACATACTGCAAACACTGTGTTGGAGTTTTTACACGAGCATTTCGACATGCGGATCATTTCACTCAGATTTCCAGGTCGCTTCAATGACGGACAAAATTGGCCCCTCAATCCATGTGACTTTTTCTTTGGGAGTACCTAAAGGAAAAAATTTTCCCGAAGCGTCCACGTCATTTAATGGAGCTCGGAAGACTTATTCTTAAAGCTTGCAGTGAAATTATGGAAGACATGTGCCGCAGGGTAATCACTAACTTCAGTGTTCGTTTGAAGGAAGTTAGGAAACGAAATGGTGCTGAGTTAGAACAAATCTTCATGGACGGCTCTTCATTGTAGTATATGTTCCTTTCAGATTGTATTGACAATAAAGTTTATATTCAAAAACTAAATGGTAACACATTTCGTGCGCCACCCTGTACTATGCGCCACAGGGGGACCAGCGCACAGTGGATTCAACTAAAATGGCTCTGAGCACTATGGGACTTAACAGCGGAGGTCATCAGAACGTAGAACTACTTAAACCTAACTAAC
The DNA here is from genome assembly GCF_023864345.2 of Schistocerca serialis cubense. Lineage (NCBI taxonomy): Eukaryota > Metazoa > Arthropoda > Insecta > Orthoptera > Acrididae > Schistocerca > Schistocerca serialis. The sequence goes on along the minus strand of NC_064638.1, from coordinate 1,126,137,684 downwards.
CTAAGGAGATCACACATATCCATGCCAGAGGCAGGATTCGAACCTGCGACCGTAGCGGTCTCGCGGTTCCGGACTGTAGCGCCTAGAACCGCTCGGCCACTCCGGCAGACGATTAAACTAAAACACTTATTTCGAATGGCTAAGCAACCTCCTAGATCAACACAACATGAACTACGACGATAATGAGCACACCGCAAGGTGTCCTGGCAACACTGGCATGCGCGACACAGTGACACGAGTGCAAAGTAATCTGGGCCGATTGATTAGTGGGTTAAAAGGGACTAAATAGGGAGGTCATCAAGAGCTGTTTCTTTAAATAAAATCCAAAACAAACCGCGAGACTGGAACACCGACCGCGGGTGCCTTCGCATGTACAGTCTGCTAAGTGAGTTCGCGGTCGGGTTAATCAGTAGAAACATAGTAATATCAGAAATTGAGTCCGCCTTGATGCAAAACACCTTGTTATTCGTTTATTTCTTTATTATCCCAAACTAGTTTCGGCGACAATATCACCACCATCAGTGGGGTTTTTATAATCTAAAACATGCAGAAAATGGTATGGTTGTACAAACACAGTAAAACATTATTACATTTTTACAAATCGTCTTTTGAAGTGTAGTTTTACATTGCTACTTTCATACTACCTTATTTATTGTATGTTACAGCATGTTTTAAGCAATCATTGGCGCTGTTTGTGACATATTTTCTGCGCTCTTTTTTTTCCTCTGTTGCCGTCTTTTTACAAAACTTTTGCATTTAGTTTCTGATCCAGAATATTACGGCAGCTTATTTCATTCTCTGCCAGAAATTTTTCTTTTTTTCTCAATGTATTCTGCCTCTGTCATTAACACTTCAGTATTCCCTTTGTCTTGGTGATGAGAGCGTTGTGTTGTTTTATTTTTCTGTGTATACTATTTATGGTTTTCTCATCAGATGTGCAAAAGTTTTGTTTTTCTGTGTTAAAAGCAGCCACATACCATCTAACGAACGTGAGTACACTATTAGCTAAGCAACAGCTCAATACACACCAAAATAACTGGTTTCCACAACACTACCAGAACCACAACCACAAGTATATACTGCTGACATGCGAAGTTCACCTTTTAGTATTTGTTTACTAACAGCCGCTCACATGGTTGCAGATGACATGATGTTCGCTAAGTAAAAAGACGGCAACAGAGAAAAAAAAGGGCACAGAAAATATGTCACAAACAGCGCCAATAATTACTTAAAACATGCTGTAACATACAATTACGTAGTATGAAAGTGGCAATATAAAACTATATTTCAAAAAACGATTTGTAAACATGTAATAATGTTTTACTGTGTGTGTACAATCATACCATTTTCTGCATGCTTTAGATTTAAAAAAAAAAAACACTGATGGTGATATTTGTCGCCGAAACTAGTTTGGGATAATAAAGAAATGAACGAATAACAAAGTGTTTTCCATTAAGGCGGACTCAATTTCTAATATTACTGTTTTTCTGTGCAAACACGGACCAAATGGAAGAGTTCCAAGTTAATATTATCAGTAGAAACACGTATTTGACAACAAACTCAAAAAGAAAACTGCAATTACAATTAATAATACGGCCCATCAGCCGCAGCGTAGGTAATTGCTTGAGTTCTACGAGGCACGCCGTAAATCACGTTTTCCGCATACTCACGTGGATGAGACTTCCAAATGCGTCGAATTTGCGTTAACAGCTGTTTTAAAGTGATTTTTGCTTGCGCTTGACGCAATATTAAGAACGTGTTTTCCGAAGGAAGGTTAATATTTTTTAATTTTTTTTTTTCAATTTTGGAGTCACTTCTCCGAACGAGCCACGTTCTTCAAAGTCATCCACGCTTTCAACCAATTTATTGCGGGTTATCCACTTTTGTGCAAATAACTGATTTCCTCATACATAACGACGAAATACTGAAAGCAAGCTCACAAACGTCCATGTATTGTGTTGTACAGGTGCCGGATGTCAGTTTGTGGGATGGAGTTCCATGCCTGTTACACTTGATCGGTCGAGATACGGGCAGTTAATGCTGGGTGTGGGTGACGCTGGGATTGTCGTCCGATGAGGTTCGGTATGTGCTCGATTGGAGACGGATCAGGTGATCGAGCAGGCCAAGGCGACATGTCGACACACTGTACAGCATGTGGGGTTCCCACAGCGTTGTGTGGGAGAGCGTTATCCAATTGAAAATCACCCTCTTGAATGCTGTTCATGAATGGCAGCACAACATGTCGAATCACCAGACTGACGTACAAATTTGCGGTCAGCGTGTGTGAGATAACCACGAGACTGCTCCTCCTGTCACCGGAAATTGCATCCCTGGCCACAACTCCAGGTATACGTCCAGTGTTTCTAATACACAGACATGCCATTACAGGCACCGACACAGCCGCAGCTTTCATCAGAAAAAAACAACAGATCTCCACCCTGGTCTCCAGTGGCTCTCGAGTGACACCACTGATGGTAGGTTAGGATCAGTGGAATGCACGCTGCATAGTTTCTGCGTCGGAACTGTCCTTTAAGTAACCGATTTGTAAAAGCTCTCTGTGTCACTGTGGTGATAACTGCTGTTCAAATTGCTGCTGCAGATGCAGCACGATACGCTAGAGCCATACTCCGAACGCCATGGTCTTCTTTCTCGGTGGCCCAACGTGGCCTTTTGGAGCCCGGTCTTTTTTGCGACCGTGCTTTCTCGTGACCACCGCTGTCAGTAATCATGTAGAGTGGCTACACTCCTGCCAAGTCTTTCTGCAGTATCGCAAAATGAACATCCACCTTCTTGTAGCTCTATTTCACGACATCGTTGAAACTCAGTGAAGTGCCTTAAAGGCGTTGTTGACTAACACCAACTCACCAGGTCCAAGTTCGAAGTTAACTTACGCTCATGACCAGTATTGCTTGTATTTAAAGCACACCTGATTGCGTCCTCTGCCGGCCGCGGTGGTCTAGCGGTTCTAGGCGCGCAGTCCGGAACCGCGCGACTGCTACGGTCGCAGGTTCGAATCCTGCCTCGGGCATGGATGTGTGTGATGTCCTTAGGTTAGTTAGGTTTAAGTAGTTCTAAGTTCTAGGCGAATGATGACCACAGTAGTTAAGTCCCATAGTGCTCAGAGCCATTTGAACCATTTGAGCCATTGCGTCCTCGCAGTGGCACTACTAGCCCCACTCTTAAGCAACTGGCGCGAAATTTGAGCAGACATCACCTTTCAGGTGTACTAACTTCCGTTTATATCGCACATCTGCGTGTCTTGTGATTCTCTTCCATCCGCGTATTAGGGGCCTCGGCGTGACTCATTTTCCGAACTTTGGTGTGACTACAGAGAAAAACAGCCTCAAAACGTGACGCGTGAAACTGCACTCATGTCTCTTCTTGTGCATCTCAGTCACAATTTCGAAGTCAACTAATGCTCTATGGACACTGCATGAAGTACAAACGTTCCCTCTATTGCGTTGTGAAAGAATTGAAGTGACATCTTTTCCCAGCTGTGTGTAATGCCTATCACGTTCGCACTGAGCAGACTGTGGTATGTATATTTTTGACATACAAATGTCAGTATAGGGTGTGACGGTACAGGGAACAGCCTTCTATCCTAGTTTGTGTTGGTTGTAATCAAATCAAAGCTGTTTCGTAGACGGCTGTGACCTCACACAGTCAGTGCTGGAACGTCTCGGCAGAGTAAGGAAACAAGTTGTTCTGGTTTTGACGGCCATGAGGCAGAACGTCAACATTGCATATACTTGCATCAGCCCGTAACTTATCTAGCCTTTTCCAGACACTTACTATTGTCGCAAAGAAAGAAAAATGATTTTGTTTCAAATAATACTGAACCAGAAACCGTTAAATACATTACGGTTCTGTTCAACTTTATTTACGCAATTTCTGTAAATGAGCGACTGGTAGGCCACAGCAGTCTAAGGTAGTATTTCGTTAGTTTTTATCACACACTTCATTTACTGTATGTCACATGTAGATTTTTGTCCTAATATTTTTACCCCAAGTAACGATAAATTAGGAGAAATAGAGCAACTAATTTCCAAAAATTATTACATATCGAGGTGCATTCAAGTTGTAACACCTCCGGTTTTTCTCTCGCACATTAATCACACAAAAACTGTGAAACTTTGGTCACTTCTCGACGCAACCTCCGTGCAGCCGTACACGTTTTTCACAACGTCGACGCCACGATTGTACGGTCTCTGCGAACGGTCCTTTAGATATCTGGTTTGATCACTGGAGATTGTCTACTGCAACATCACCACGGCTAGTTAATGCACGAGCACGGCGGGTGTCCTTCAGCGTTGCAAATAGCCTTAAGTCGTTAGGCGAGTACGGAGTATGAGAAATCATTTCAAAACAGTTGTCGTCCGTCAGTATTCGTGACACTCTCCTGAAGGACAGTTTTCACATTCTGAGGTCTTCATGCAGGACTGTGTGCACGGATTCCACGGAAATGCCAACTTTGGAGGCGATGTGTTCCACACTGATTCGCGAGTTCTCCAAAACAACTTCCACCACTCACTCCACGTCACACTGGCTGCTGCGAGGTCCGAGATTGTCTCAATTTGTAGTCACACTACATTCTCCCTTCTTTGATCTTTCACACCCACGAAAGCACATTACACACATCCATGACACGACACTAAATGTCTCAATGAACTGGCGATACATTTCATGCGCTCTCACACCAAGCGAATGGGGAAAACGTATCATTAAACGCTGTTCTTGTAATGAAAAGTCGCCATTTTAAGTATTAAAAACAGAGCTCACTCTCGTCGCTGCCACGTCCTGCCATCTCTGTCACGCATTCACAACAAGTGAACGCTCATTTTAAAATGAATGCCATGATTCTGTTTCCAATCCTGATAACAAAAAGATGTCTTATAATTTGAGTGCACCTCGCATTATCATTCAGCATGAAACTGTTACGATGATCTGTCTGTCTCTACTCCTAGACAGCTCTGCGTCCAATGTCGCATCAGTTTAATATCATCACTTGTATGTTTCACTTTCGTCATTATCTCAGAGGTTCACAACAAACGTTGTTGTAGGTGGATTACAATTAAAGCACGATAACACGTTTCGATTGCAATCTACAACCATTTTCAGATTTGTAAACAAACAGAGGAGAAGTAGCCTACCTGCGACACAGGAGCAAAATTACTCCTGCTTTACGCGAGGTGGCACTCGTCACCATTAGCTATTCTCCTTCTCGACGAACATTTTTATCTTTCACTGTAATTGCTTACATAATAACGCTGCAGTCCCTGCTATTTATAGTCTTATGACTATTTGGAGGTCCAATTTTTATGTATATCTAAATGTCTTTACCTACGATTCGATCCCTGGACACTTCATAATTATTCCCTTGTGTTGTTACATTAGATATAATTTAAACACTACCTTCATGTTTGGTCGTCATTACTACGATATTTTGCAGCAGACAAATGATACAATTAACTGCGTCGGTTTTCGTAAATTCAGCGCTCCCGGGCCACCTATCGTGAGTGTTCATCAGAGGTGAGGGTATCATCTGGAGTGTCCCAGGGAAGTGTGGTAGGTCCGCTGTTGTTTTCTATCTACATAATTGATCTTTTGGATAGGGTGGATAGCAATGTGCGGCTGTTTGCTGATGATGCTATGGCGTACGGGAAGGTGTCGTCGTTGAGTGACTGTTGGAGGATACAAGATGACTTGGACAGGATTTGTGATTGGTGTAAAGAATGGCAGATAACTCTAAATATAGATAAATGTAAATTAATGCAGATGAATACGAAAAAGAATCCCGCAATGTTTAAATACTCCATTAGTAGTGTAGCGCTTGACACAGTCACGTCGATTAAATACACTCCTGGAAATGGAAAAAAGAACACATTGACACCGGTGTGTCAGACCCACCATACTTGCTCCGGACACTGCGAGAGGGCTGTACAAGCAATGATCACACGCACGGCACAGCGGACACACCAGGAACTGCGGTGTTGGCCGTCGAATGGCGCTAGCTGCGCAGCATTTGTGCACCGCCGCCGTCAGTGTCAGCCAGTTTGCCGTGGCATACGGAGCTCCATCGCAGTCTTTAACACTGGTAGCATGCCGCGACAGCGTGGACGTGAACCGTATGTGCAGTTGACGGACTTTGAGCGAGGGCGTATAGTGGGCATGCGGGAGGCCGGGTGGACGTACCGCCGAATTGCTCAACACGTGGGGCGTGAGGTCTCCACAGTACATCGATGTTGTCGCCAGTGGTCGGCGGAAGGTGCACGTGCCCGTCGACCTGGGACCGGACCGCAGCGACGCACGGATGCACACCAAGACCGTAGGATCCTACGCAGTGCCGTAGGGGACCGCACCGCCACTTCCCAGCAAATAAGGGACACTGTTGCTCCTGGGGTATCGGCGAGGACCATTCGCAACCGTCTCCATGAAGCTGGGCTACGGTCCCGCACACCGCTAGGCCGTCTTCCGCTCACGCCCCAACATCGTGCAGCCCGCCTCCAGCGGTGTCGCGACAGGCGTGAATGGAGGGACGAATGGAGACGTGTCGTCTTCAGCGATGAGAGTCGCTTCAGCATTGGTGCCAATGATGGTCGTATGCGTGTTTGGCGCCGTGCAGGTTAGCGCCACAATCAGGACTGCATACGACCGAGGCACACAGGGCCAACACCCGGCATCATGGTGTGGGGAGCGATCTCCTACACTGGCCGTACACCACTGGTGATCGTCGAGGGGACACTGAATAGTGCACGATACATCCAAACCGTCATCGAACCCATCGTTCTACCATTCCTAGACCGGCAAGGGAACTTGCTGTTCCAACAGGACAATGCACGTCCGCATGTATCCCGTGCCACCCAACGTGCTCTAGAAGGTGTAAGTCAACTACCCTGGCCAGCAAGATCTCCGGATCTGTCCCCCATTGAGCATGTTTGGGACTGGATGAAGCGTCGTCTCACGCGGTCTGCACGTCCAGCACGAACGCTGGTCCAACTGAGGCGCCAGGTGGAAATGGCATGGCAAGCCGTTCCACAGGACTACATCCAGCATCTCTACGATCGTCTCCATGGGAGAATAGCAGCCTGCATTGCTGCGAAAGGTCGATATACACTGTACTAGTGCCGACATTGTGCATGCTCTGTTGCCTGTGTCTATGTGCCTGTGGTTCTGTCAGTGTGATCATGTGATGTATCTGACCCCAGGAATGTGTCAATAAAGTTTCCCCTTCCTGGGACAATGAATTCACGGTGTTCTTATTTCAATTTCCAGGAGTGTATTTGGGCGTAACATTGCAGAGCGATATGAAGTGGAACAAGCATGTAATGGCAGTTGTGGGGAAGGCGAATAGTCGTCTTCGGTTCATTGGTAGAATTTTGGGAAGATGTGGTTCGTCTGTAAAGGAGACTGCTTATAAAACACTAATACGACCTATTCTTGAGTACTACTCGAGCGTTTGGGATCCCGATCAGGTCGGATTGAGGGAGGACATAGAAGCAATTCATAGGCGGGCTGCTAGATTTGTTACTGGTAGGTTTGATCATCACGCGCGTGTTAAGGAAATGCTTCAGGAACTTGGGTGGGAGTCTCTGGAGGAAAGGAGGCGTTCTTTTCGTGAATCGCTACTGAGAAAATTTAGAGAACCAGCATTTGAGGCTGACTGCAGTACAATTTTACTGCCGCCAACTTATATTTCGCGTAAAGACCACAAAGATAAGATAAGAGAGATTAGGGCTCGTACAGAGGCATATAGGCAGTCATTTTTCCCTCGTTTTGTTTGGGAGTGGAACAGGGAGAGAATATGCTAGTTGTGGTACGAGGTACCCTCCGCCACGCACCGTATAGTCGATTGCAGAGTATGTATGTAGATGTAGATATCGCTCTTGTTGGCTACTTCAACGGGCACACATTTTATTAAGATGACATATTACGCCATGCACGATCATTCTTTAATAAACCAGGGACTTGATGACTGTTGACCACAAAGCTTCGTTTAAAAATTACTATGAACTGTTTGGTTCGTATGTTTACAGCTACGGTAAAGCTGACAATTTCTGTAACCTTTGCATATACTGTTCTCGCTCTAAAGAACTACAAATAATGAGCTATTGATGCAATTTTTACTGGTGCAAGTGGCCGATTTCCTACATTATTACCGTCATCCTATGTTATTACGCTATGTTATTCACATTTTTAGCGCTACACTGAATCATTGTTGTCTACCCGTATTGCCCACAGCTGCGGTTTGTCAATTGTAGCTTCAGCTTTACTCTCAACCTGCACGATACGAACACTTCTTCCTCGACGGCCTACGTTAAATTCGTTGAGAAAGGAGAAAATATCCACCAAATAGGCCACCACTTTACACAACCAATCAACATCACACAGTTTCTTGCTTTAAAACAATATTGTTTGTCTAAAAGAAACAAGGGCAGTCCATCACACAGCTGAAAGAGACGACATAAAACTTTCCCTTTAGATAAACAACGCACTTCAGTATGTAAGAAAAGGTGTGTTCACTGCCAATGTCTTCACGTTAAACTGTGAAAAGACGAGAATTTAGAGAACGTGATTTAATGAAATTATCAGGTTTGTAACTCCATCCAGAGCTCATTTCAAATCCTAAGACAGTTTTCCCTGCTAAAGCTTCTCTGTGTATGAATCAATGAGTACACTACTACTGATGCTGAATGTTTCACTCTAGCCGTTAGGCCTGTCTTCCAACCTGTGAGTGTCCTTACAAAGAAAGAATTTCTATCGCTTGTAGTAGTCCTATATAACGTTTGACCAGCTTCAGGGCCTGGCAAAGTAGGGAAACATTTAAATTTACAAACGCAGATATAATTTACAATTGATTTCTTTTTAGTAGCTGAAAAAATATTTCTTGCGTAACATCAGTGAGTTACATTTTGTTACAACACATTTCAGTTTTTAGGTGTCGCGAACCCCCTGGCTAGGTACCCCACTTTGAGAAACACAGGTCTAGGTTGCAACCTGTGGTCACGATCCCAGGAGAGGCGCTGAGGGCAATGTCGCTGTTACCAAAGACATTCGCGTCGGTCGTCTGTTTCCATAGCCCATTGACGCCAAACTTCGCCGCACTGTCCTAATTGATACGTCCGTCGTACGTCCCACACTGATTTTTGTGGTCATTCGATGCAATGTTGCTTGTCTGTTAGCTCTTGCAACTCTAAGGCCGCTACTCTCGGTCGTTGAGTGAAGGCCATTCTGTCACTGCGTTGTCCGTGGTGAGGAATAAGCCTGAAATCTGGTATTCCCCATATACTCTTGACACCGTGGATCTCGGAATACACACACATCAAAAAAAGTTTTTCATCACTCCAGTTCCCAGAACTCCTGAAGATAGGCTTCGACTGTGGATACTGTATCACAGACACCATGCCTTTGACTGTTCAGAGATGTCACTAAATCCTACACAGCTCGTGTTGTCTGTAGGTCAGCCATGCCTGGACGGTCAATTCCCGGTTCGATCGCGTCCGCATTGTTACTTTGTGCCAGGAAGGGCTCTCAACAAGGGAAGTGTCCAGGCGTCTTGGAGTGAACCAAAGCGTTGTTGTTCAGGCATGGAGGAGATACAGAGGGACAGGAACTGTCGATGACATGCCTCGCTCAGCCCGCCCAAGGGCTACTACTGCAGTGGATGACCGCTACCTAACGATTATGGCTCGGAGGAACCCTGACAGCAACGCCACCATGCTGAATAATGCTTTTCGTGCAGCCTCAGGACGTCTTGTTACGGCTCAAACTGTGCGCAATAGGTTGCATGATGCGCAACTTCACTCCCGAAGTGCATGGCGAGGTCCATCTTTGCAACCACGACACCATGCAGCCCGGTACAGACGGGAACAACATGCCGAATGGACCGCTCAGGATTGGCTTTACGTTCTCTTCACCGATGAGTGTCGCATACGTCTTCAACCAGGCAATCGTCGGAGACGTGTTTGGAGGCAACCCAGTCGGGCTGAACGCCTTAGACACACCGTCCAGTTAGTGCAGCTAAGTGGAGGTTCCCTGCTGTTTTGGGGTGGTGTTATGTGGGGCCGGCGTACGCCGCTGGCGGCCATGGAAGGTCCCGTAACGGCTGTACGATACGTGAATGCCATCCTCCGACCGATAGTGCGACAGTATCGGCAGCATATTGACGAGGCATTCGTCTTCACGGACGACAATTTGCGCCCCTATCGTGCACATCTTGTGAACGACTTCCTTCAGGAAAACGACATAATGTTCTCCAAACATGAACCCAATCTAGCATGCCTGACATAGACTGAAAAGAGCTGTTTATGGACGACGTGGCCCACCAACCACTCTGAGGGACCTACGCCGAATCGCCATTGAGGAGTGGGACAATCTGAACCAGCAGAGCCTTGATGAACTTGTGGATAGTATGCCACTACGAATACAGTAATGCACCAACCCAAGAGGACGTGCTACTGGGTATTAGAGGTTCCGGTGTGTACAGCAATCTGGAACACCACCTCTGATGGTCTCGCTGTATGGTGCTACAATATGCAGTATGTGTGGTTGTCATGAGGAACAAAAAGGGCGAAAATCATGTTTACGATGTTGATCTCTGTTCCAATTTTCTGTGCAGGATTCGGAACTCTAGGAACCGAGGTGATGCAAAACTTTCTTTGATGTTTCTATATTGTATTCCCTAACGACTTCCGAAGTGGAATGTCCCTTGCATCTAGCTGTAACTACCATTCCGCGGTCGACGTCTGTTAATTCCCGTCGTTTCACGCGATACTACCACCGTCTGTATATGTGCACATCCTTTTAGCATGAATTAACACCTCACTATATTAGCTTTCGTTCCCTGTACAGCTTCGTAATTAATAAAAGTTAAAGATAATCGTTCCCTTCGAACTTCCCATTCAGCTTTCCAGCTTTCAGCATTTAATTATGTGACGCGACCCCGAACTATCTCCCAGATGCGAACCAACGGGCATTCGACAGTCTCACATAATCTCCCCCCCCCCCCCCCCCCCCCCAAGATGTGCTATGTTGCGTGTTGCATCTAATATAGCGGAGCTGTAAGATGGGACCGGCGTATTGCTTTCACATTTCTTAACTCTTCTTTTACGGTGTTGCAGACTACGAAAGATATACTGTGGGCTGTTCCAGGAAAACTCTGCTGTACCCGTGGTCCCATCACACTCACAGAGACAGCACGTGTGCGCCGGAAGCGCGCAGTTAGCGCCGCCAGTCGTGCGTTGCCTACATCTCGCCTCGCCTCGCCTCAGCTCTGCTCGCGCCAGAGTCGTTACTCACTCGCTCGCTGCCAGCCCGCTCTCTCTCTCTCTCTCTCTCTCTCTCTCTCTCTCTCTCTCTCTCTCTGGTAGATTAACCAAGAAGTGGCTCATTTACCTGTACCAGCAACACGTAGGGGACAAACTACCATGCAGTTCTATGAGCACCGCTGGTCCGGTCGCGAGACATATCTTCCTTACGCGGAGTTTGTCTGCATTTCTGCGTAAGTCTCCAACAGACAGAGATCCCCGAAAACGTTTCAAAAATGTACTAATACTACTTCTAACACGTCTCCCAAAAGACGTCGTCATCGTCGTCGTCGTTGTTGTTGTTGTTGTTGTCGTTGTTGTTGTTGTCGTTGTCGTCTTCAGCCCGAAGACTGGTTTGCTGCAGCTTCCATGCTATTCTATCCTGTGCAAGTCGCATCTTCGAATAACTACTGCAACCTACATCCTTCCAAATCTGCTTACTGTACTCATTTCTTTGTCTCCCTCTGCGATTTTTATCTTTCACACTTCCCTACAATACTACACTGTTGATATCTTGACGTCTCAGAATCCATCGTAACAATCGATCCCTTCTTTTGGTCAAATTGTGCCATAAATTTGTTTTCTCCCCAATTCTGTTCAGCACTTAATTACTTACATGATCGACACATCTAATCTTCAACTTTCTTCTGTAGCGCCACTTTTCGAAAGCATCTATTCTTTTTTTGCCTAAACTGTTTAACGTCCATGTTTCACCTGCATACATCGCTACATTCCAGACAAATATCTTCAGTCAGAGAAGGACTTATTAGCACATATATCCGTACTCGATGTTAAATTTCTCTTCTGCAGAAGCGTTTTCCTTGCCCTTGCCATTGCCAGCCTATATTTTACATTCCTCTCTACTTAAATCATCATCACTTATTCTGCTGCCAAAATACAAAACTCATCTGCTACTTCAAGTATCTCGTTACCTACTCTAATTCCCTTAACATCCTCTGATTCAATTACACAATTCTACTACATTCCAATATCCTTGTTTTGCTTTTTAATGTTGATCTTACATTTTCCTTTCAGGATACTGTCATTTTCCATTCAAGTGCTCTTCCAAGTCCTTTGCCGTCTTTGATGGAGTTAAGATGTCATCGGCAAAACCGAAAGTTTTCATTTCGTCTCTCTCAAGTTTAATTCATACTCCAAATGTTTCTTTTCTTTTCTTTACTACTTGCTGATTGTACAGATTGAACAACATCGGGGATACACTGCAACCCTGTCTCATTGCCATCTCAACTCACAGGAGATATTAAAACATTAAATGTCACATAGCACCCAAGCTTTCGCTTCTTTCAGTCAAGTTGTACCATAAATTTATTTCTTCCCGATTCGATTCAGTAATTGCCCACTAGTTGTCCGAGCTTCCCATCTGATCTTCAGCTTCCTTCTGTAGCCTCATATTAAAAAGCAACTTTAAAAGTTCTGGAGAGAAAGGTTTCATACCATGTCGTTCCTTCTATTCTTCGATCCAGAAACCCCTCCTGAAGTTTGTGATGCCCCGTATATAGCGATAAAGGTCAAGACTAGAGCTCTCATATTTCAGTGCTGGTACGGCGTCGGTGAAGATCATCGGTGTAAAAGTCAGCAAGCTAAAACGAGGAGATTTACACTGCTCATGTGGAAGAACAAGAAAGTGTTTCGGCGGTGGCAGTCCTGACTGGGCGTGCAGCTTTCTATTGATAGCAGCTATCGATCCGTCGACAGGAAAGGGCACGTGCTATCTTAAGGTAGTCTTAGATGGAATTGGGTTTAACCAAGTTCAAGGAAACAGCTCCCTCCTTCCCTCGGTAACTAAACGATGTACCGAAATAACCTCATTACATTAAAACTCGACTGTCGTTCAGAAAGTTGTGACAGTGATGGTGTAAAACAAAGCATTACAGATATTTGCGTAATGACTTTTTTTTTTAAATCATTCAGTTGCGCATCATTGTCTTGAACCCTAATTGTCAGTCGTACAGAGTGGATTTCTCCGTGTCTGTATGCAGTGTGCTTTACATTTAACTTTTCTGTAAAGTAATATAAATCGCGCATAGAACGTCGCGAAAAAGTAGTACACCCTTCTACAGTTTCCAATTCACTAAAGATTTATTATTGCAACAGTGCATATAGAGTACATGAAATGATTACATATACAGATCAATAGCACAAGCGATTCTGAGGTACCAGGTATCGACCCATAATGAAACATCCGTATCAGTACACAAGCCTTCACGGGGGCAGAATACTGTCCTGCTATAAGTCATGCCACACCTGCCGACCCGTTCACGTACTTCTATAAAAGTTGTTGGTTGACGAGTCACGCGTGTCACTTCTCGTCCCACACTTGCTCATTTAGAGACAAGTCTGAAGATCATGGTGGCTGCTGAAGTTGCTGCAGGTATGTGGAAACAACGCAACACACCTACCTGTTCAAGAACGTCAAAAGAACGAGTCTAACAACATTCTGCACGTACCGAAAGCTGATTAGTGTCCCTACCAGAAATACCGAAGATGAACGAGAGTTGTAGCTTATCGCACCCCAGACCATACAGCTTGTGGTGGAACCAGTGTGTTTTGGACGAATGCACTCCACGAGACGTTCCTCACCGTATGCGCAAATGACCATCTCTTGCGTGCAGGCAAAATCTGCTTTCATCGCTGAACGCCCCGGCGCGCCATTCCATCTTCCAAGCGATCCTCTGACAGCACCAATCTACCCGTGCACGTCGATGCTGTGGCGTGAATGGATAAGGACTAGAATTGTGAGAGCCCTTAGTCCCACAACTAATAACCGATTCGCAACAGTTCGTGTTGACACGCCAGGGCTCACAAGCGCTCTTATCTGTGCTTTGTTAGCTGTACGATCTGCCACTGCCGCCATTACAATACGACGATCTGTGCTGCGTGGACGTCCAGCTCCTCGTCTGCGGGTGTGAGAATGGTCGCGTGGCCTGCTTGCTTCCGACTGTGAGAATTCCCTATTAGAGTGGAGAGACAGATGGCGCTCTGGTAGCTATGCTACTATGCTACATGTTGGCGGACGCCGTTAAAACGATTATCAGTACATCTGCTATCCCCAGCTGGCGTATGCAGTCATCGGATCAAAATCGACGTCCGTCCTAATGAATTAATTTTTTTCCCGGAAGTATATTATCCAGAATATGGCAGTTTGATATTCGGATATTGTAACCAACACTCAATGATGTGCGTCGTCCATAAACATGAGAACTTTTGAAGAATTTTTACTACGAAAATCTTAATGTATTTTTGCAACAGCCTGTGGCAACATTAATACGGTGTGTGTTGCTGCGTTTCTGGGACGCAGATTGAGTCGGAGAGCCTACGCTGTTCACGAGAAAAACCAGGACACGTGGACTTTCTTTCTGTTCGATTTAAAGTCTCCTCTGTCGTGAGAGAATAATTGTATTCAGTTCTTCCTATTTATATGTGTCAGTAGTATTAAACGCCGAATTAGTAGAGGGAAAATACAGAAAGAGGGGGTGAAGTAACGCACAGATAGCGGTGGGAGCAGGAGGGTATGGACAAAGATGAGGAGGGGGAGAAGATGGGCAGAGTGAAACAGGGGGAAAGAGTTTAAAGTGTACATCCAAGGCCCTTACATATTTAGCAATTGAGAAGCTTTGGCGGCATCGCTAGTAGTATTATAAAACTCTGTCATAATAATATACATTCTTCGATATTTTTTATATTTATCCACCCCTGGCATTTTAGCCGCTTAAATTTTCGAAGGGTTCTATCGGAAATGAAACTGTAATGCCAAAAAAGTAACTTTTATTATAAAAAAACTTAAGTGGACCGTACATGATATAAACATTAAACTGAGTCTACTGCAAGGCATAATATTTTTTTGTTAGTGCTAAGTATCCAAGTTGGCATGAAGTTGACTCGTATAAACAAGAATTCATAATGAAGTTATTATGTTAAGTTTTGAACAGGATGGGCGTAAATCAAACATTAGTTTGACTTTTAGAAAAAAAAATATATCCAACGTGCAGTAAAGATTGATCATCACTTACTTTCTTTCTTTCTTTCTTTCTTTCACTGGAGCCATGTCCCGCACTGACGCAGGGTCGGCATTGTTAGGAACCAATTTGGCAAGATTAGGATGAAGGGGTGGCCGGATGCCCGTCCTGCCGCAACTTTTTTGTTCTTTCACTACAATAGCCGATTTCTGTTATTACAAAGAGTGAAAAAGTAAAATCTCAGTGTCAGTTAGCGAGTGAGTTTAATTGTGGAAAAAGCCAAATACGATATAGTTGCAAATCGCGGCAGGAATGTTAAGGAATGGGAAGAAAACGCCAACAAAAATAAAGTACAATAAAAAAGGCAACAATTTCTAGACGTTAATTATGCTGTTTTAGAGCGGTTTAATAGAGCACGTGCCAAAGAAATACCTTTCAGTGAAGCGACGCTAATAAAAAACCTCATAAATTTGCTTCTGATCTTGAAATTCTTAATTTCAATGCAAGCAACGGCTGGTTGGAACGATTTCGTTTTCGACGTGGTATTGTTTTCCGAGCAGTCTGTGGAAAAACTGCAGAGGTTAATCAAGATGTATCCGACTGGAAGTCGACAAAGTGGCTATTGTGATAGTGACATCTAAAGTAGGAATGAAACTGCTCTATTTTTTCAAGCTGTCCCAGTATATACACCAGCTGTGGGGGTGGTCAGTGCAAAAGCGCCGAAGTGGTGAAACAAAGATTACCGATCGGTCTTTATTCTAACCTCTGCGGTGAAGAAGAAGAACCGCTAGTGATACATTTAGCATGTCGTCCACGGTGCTTCATCTACAATGACATTTCCCTGCTTGGTGTCTCTTGGCATGCAAACAGAAATGGATGGATAATGTCGGATATTTTCCGTTCTGGGCTGAATAACTTAAATGCGCATTCATAAACGTAAATTCCTAATTTTCCTACATAATGCACCATGTGACGGCAGCAAAATGTTATTAAATGTGGATCTCAAATTTTCTCTGCCAACACAACAACGTGTGTTCAGCCTCTTGACCAAGAAGTAGACCGGTCTTTTAAATTGAATTACCAAAAAAAGCTCCGGCGTTCTCTATTGGGAAAACAGACAACGCTACGTCCCTGTATGACCTAGCTAAGTCTGTGACCGTAGGTGCTGCTGTCAGCTGAACTAGAAGTGCGTGGAATGGAGTGAAAAGCTCTTTAATTTTGGTTTTCGGTCATCACAAAATGTGGATACTGGAGAAGCAGGAGGTGGCGGTGAATCAATAAACATACACAGTCACCGGTGCGATGCTGCTAATACTGAATTGGCCATTTCTACAGTGTAAGAAAAAACTGAATGCTGCAGTGTTGGTGATAACTGGGAATATGTCTTTGCCAAAATGAGCTCAGATCATCGATGTAGTGACAACTGAGCTTTACAACCAGAAACTGATGTAGTTATAATGTAAGGCGAAAAAGGAATGTGAGAATGCGACTGTAAACAAACGTATGAAAAAGTCTTTGTAGATGCCAATTTCCGCGTATTTTACTACGTAAACGATTACGTAAGTACTATAGTATTATTACGCTTATTGATACGTTATAAGGGCTCGTTTTTCATTGGAGCAGTTGTTGTCGTTAACTGTGTTTAAGAGAATACGTTCAGCATCAAATTTTACCTTGATCACCCTTTAAGATCACCACCACTGCAGACCACCACTTTCTCACAAAAATTCAAGTGGTCGGCTTAAGGGGAGGTTTACTATCTTTGGCCCGAAAAAAGCATGTTCTTTGAGAATTTTTTTCTCGGGTTGTGTTATAGATATCAATGTCACATTTGGTCAAAATGTTTATTGATATTTCCTCTACAGACTGGAATTTTTTCGACCGGAAATGTCGAAGAGCAAAGGCGGAAGTGCCGTCGGAACGAAACAAAATTTCGATGTAGACCTCCACGCGCGGTATGTCACAGGTCAGCCGGCTCGTCTGAAATCAAAATTGAGTTGACTTTAGCGAAGTATATTAGATTCTTTAGGAGCTTCACCTCGCTTAAATTATTTGGACCATAGGAAACAAAATGGCGGCCATTTGAAAATAATACGGTTTTCTTCGTCGGCCAAGTAGAAATATTTATAGTGGATAGATCGGTATAAAAGTGGTACAACACGTAGACAATTTAGTTAGCTTCGTCGGAATCAAAGCGTCATGCCAATCTGTTCAGTAGATTTGAAGGTACCATACAGCGCGATAAACAAATTTTAAAAAAGTGTCATTTCGAGAAAAACGCGTTTGAAGTTTTGCCCACATATAAATGCAATATTATGCAACGTAAGTTCAATCTGCTATTCCGGGTCCATAAACTAGTCCTTCCTCTCCCTCATAAGAGGGCGTTCTGCTCGATCTGGGCCATCCTACGCTGTTCCAGAGCCGCTCGTAAGGCCGGTGACAAGCGGTTTTCCGCCGGTTGAATCCGGTGGTCGTCCGAATGCTTGGCGAACTGCGTCGAATGGAGCCCCAGGGTGACGTCCATCGTTGTCATAGTCTTCAGAATTGCGGAATACCCTTCGTTGAAGCCGGCCGAAGTGGCCGTGCGGTTAAAGGAGCTGCAGTCTGGAACCGCAAGACCGCTACGGTCGCAGGTTCGAATCCTGCCTCGGGCATGGATGTTTGTGATGTCCTTAGGTTAGTTAGGTTTAACTAGTTCTAAGTTCTAGAGGACTAATGACCTCAGCAGTTGAGTCCCATAGTGCTCAGAACCAACCCTTCGTTGAAGCTGCTCACTGCCAGGAAAGTCACAATCTCCACAGTTTGCGCACCAGAATGCAAATGCTTGTGGGCCAACTTCCAAACACACGCGTTCAAACTTTCATTTGAATTTTGTGTGTTTCGTCCCAAGCACCGGTACAATAACTCGTCCTCCGAAAGAAAAAACTGGTGCGTAAAACTATCTGATTTCAGACAGGTGTATTTTTTTGTTCAAACGCGAATAACAAACATTTCCGATCCGTATTCGGAATACCCGTTTCAGTGATGGATTCTAAACACTTTTATGGATCCAAAAATGAAATTTAAAGAAATCGATTTTTTGAACCAAAAGATAGTAAACCTCCCCTTCACTGCATCCCTCACTATCCCTAACACGTATAACTCCACTGGGTTACACTGGAATCTCGTGGGACGCTGTGAAGTCTTAAGAGCTATTGAGAAGCGTCCTTAAGCCGTCGGCACACGACCGTGCTGTCGAACGTTAACGTTGAGCGTGCCAAGTTCAACGTGCTGCTGAACGCTCAGGAACGATGATACTTGTGCATACGGTAAGTGGGCCCCAACGTGGTGTACGCGATCGTAACGCACTCCAGCGGCAGCTGGGGGATGTTTCTAGTTCGTAAATCACACTGTTTACTCAATGGGCGCGCACAAAATTACCACGTTAGCTCTATTAAAACGCACATTTCCTCCATCGTCCACGAAAAGGAAAGTGCCATGTCCAATCAATAAAGACACAGGCTTATAAAAGTTCCATTACAAACAGTGCGGTTCAAATTTGGAATACTTCTCCGCATAAGATAAACATTATTTCATCATTCCCACATTTTAGTAAAACCCCAAGGTCAGTCTTACTTGATCACTGTTGCTACCCAGAGGCAGAATCTTTGCAACATGTGAATTACGAAGCGTAAAAGAAAAAGGAGCAAAATATCTTTATACAAGTAGTGCAAGCTGTCCTGTAGATGAAGCCAATCGAACAAAGTCAAAAATGGTTCAAATGGCTCTGAGCACTATGGGACTCAACTGCTGTGGTCATAAGTCCCCTAGAACTTAGAACTACTTAAACCTAGCTAACCTAAGGACATCACACACATCCATGCCCGAGGCAGGATTCGAACCTGCGACCGTAGTGGTCGTGCGGATCCAGACTGTAGCGCCTTTAACCGCTCGGCCACTCCGGCCGGCCGAACAAAGTCACTCCTCAAAACAAGGTGAACTTATATTAACATAACATCAAATATTATAGCACATACTTATATTAAACTAATAATAAAATATCAGAATCTAATAAATACGCGAATGTTAGGGAAAAAAAATGGAAGTGTTAAAGACGCGAACCACTGCCTCAACAAAAGCTCATTATTGGACAGAGACGCTACTCACTACGCTAAACCAACAACATGCTCTCATTATGTAATCATATTGTGTTACCTCACACTGAAAACGTTAATCGTAGATAATTATGTTACTAACTGAAATTTAATTATAACAAATTGTACCAAGAACAATTCGTTTTGGGTGGATCTTCAGTGTGTCGCTGCCTTCAAATAGCCTACTCTAACAATACGCGAGTTACAATAATTCTTTTGCCACGAATATGTTGTTTCTCATTATTTTAATGGAACGAATCACACAACTAACAACGGATTTTCCAGTGATTCTCAATTTGTTGGTGCTCAGGAACGGCATATATACATATAAACTTGAAATGAATGCCCCCTCAACGTTCGGATGCAGGGTCCGTGTGCCGACGGCTGTACACCGATATTGGACGTGTCCCGTTCCCGAGATAATAAACACGCCAGGTCCCCTGCGGCGGCTGTTTCGCAAGTTACCTCATACACACACACACACACACACACACACACACACACACACACACACACAGGGCTTGGGATGGGATGAGCCGCACCCAGCCACCCACACAGAGGGGGCGGAAGCGGCGGACGCCTACAAAGCGGCCACCGGGGGCTGGGTCGCAGGATACGCCAGTCCGTGTGTCTGCGTCGGTGGCGGTGCGCACAAAGACAGCGGCACGCAGGCGGGACACACAGCGCAGCTTCCTGCTGTTTTCACCGCCACTCCACCACACCCGGGACAACAGCGGGCAACCCAAGCGCTCTGGCCAATATCCACTGTTCCACGCCCACAAGGAATCTCATACACACTTTGCTTCCTTTGGTATATTAAGAGTGATCGGAAGACTTATACGCCCCCCCCCCCCCTCCCCGCTTCCCACCCTCCTGCGAAATTGAGGATTTTGATGTGACCTATCAAAAACTATCTCGGCCTCAGGAAACAAGGTGTATACAACCGCAAGATGAAAAAATCCTGACGATTCTGGAATGTATACTGCCCAGACATATCGTGCGGCGCAAAACCTGATAAACCTGAAATAGCAGAACCAGGACGCCGCATGATGTACGGGAAGACAAACGAGCAGAACACGGCAAATGCCGTCATCCGATTTCACCGTAAGTTCGCTCAGTGGAAGAGGAGTCAAAACAAGCGAACACGTGTCTCTGCTCATCCGTAGATACAGACCGTTTCTAAAAGAGCGACGGTGAAAGGTTTCAAGGTATTTCCCAGGTTTTATGTGCGTTTTACCGCACATGTCATTCTCAATGGAGAGAAAACTTCCGAGGTACGAGTGATTTCAGATGTGCCGCAGCGGAGTGTCGTAGGACTGTTGCTATTCACAATATATATAGATGACCTTTTGGAAAACATCGAAAGTTCGCTGAGGCTTTTTGCGGATGATGCTGCTGCAGTATATCGAGAGGTTGTAACAATGGAAAATTGTACCGAAATGCAGGAGGATCTGCAACAAATTGGCGCACGGTGCAGGGAATGGCAATTGAATCCCAATGTAGACAAGAGTAATGTGCTACGATTACAGAGAAAGAAAGATCCGTTATCATTTAGCTACAATGTAGCAGGTCAGCAACTGCAAGCAGTTAATTCCATAAATTGTGGGGGTAGGCACTGGGAGTGATTTAAAATGGAATGATCATATAAAGTTGATCGTCGGTGAAGCAGATGCCAGACAGATTCATTGGAAGAAGCCTCAGGAAATGCAATCAGAAAACAAAGGAAGTAGGTTACAGTACACTTGTTCACCCACTGCCTGAATATTTCTCACCAGTGTGGGATGGGTTGGCTTGGATTGTTTGGGGGAAGAGACCAAACTCCGAGGACATCGGTCTCATCGGATTGGGGAAGGATATCGGCCGTGTCCTTTCAAAGGAACCATCTTGCCATTTGCCTGGAGCGATTTAGGGAAATCACGGTAGACCTAAATCAGGATGGCCGGACACGCGATTGAACCGTCGTCCTCACGAATACGAGTCCAGTGTGCTAACCACTGCGCCACCTCGCTCGGTCAGTGTGGGATCCGTACCAGATAGGTTTTATAGAAGAAATCGAGAAGATCCAACGGAGAGCAGCGCGCTTCGTTACAGGATCATTTGGTAATCGCCAAAGCGTTACGGAAATGATAGATACACTCCAGTGGCAGACTCTGCAAGAGAGACGCTCAGTAGCTCGGTACGGGCTTTTGTTGAAGTTTCGAGAACATACCTCCACAGATGAGTCAAAAATGGCTCTGAGCACTTTGGGACTTAACAGCTATGGTCATCAGTCCCCTAGAACTTAGAACTACTTAAACCTAACTAACCTAAGGACACCACACAACACCCAGCCATCACGAGGCAGAGAAAATCCCTGACCCCGCCGGGAATCGAACCCGGGAACCCCGGCGTGGGAAGCGAGAACGCTACAGCACGACCACGAGATGCGGGCTCCACGGATGAGTCAAGCAGTATATTGCTCCCTCCTACATATATCTCGCGAAGAGACTATGAGGATAAAATCAGAGAGATTGGAGCCCACACAGAGGCATACCGACAATCTTTCTTTCCACGAACAATACGAGACTGAATCAGAAGGGAGAACCGATAGAAGTACTCAAGGTACCCTCCGCCACACACCGTCAGGTGGCTTGCGGAGTTTGGATGTAGATGTAGATATCCTCAGACGAAATGCCGGCTCGGTGGTCAGCGTCGTGCTTTATTAATTTTGCGCTCCGAGTTCGAAACCCGATTATTCTTTTATTTATTTTATTTTCGTTGTTTTTATTGTTCTACCCATGTCCGTGAACGGTTATTTTAATTCTTATATTTTATTCATCAGGAAAATTTGGTGCACTGCCTTTGATGATAACGATCACAGAACAGAAACATTCGAAGCACAGATATTCCAAAAACCACGAACATCGCGCCCAAGTTTGCCACAGTGACATTTTTCATACGAATCTCACTCAGGAAAAAATGTCGTTAGCACTGGTGAAAATTTCGCGCGTTAGCAATAATTTCGCGGCAAACCACGGGAAACGGATCACTTTTCCGAAAACTGGCGCTTGCAGTTAAAAATCAGGATAAACTACAAGAATTTCACCGAAAACAATTTCAAAGATTTTTCTTTTTTTTATATATTATTTCATCTGACATACAATTAGTAGACGAGTAAGGACAACGTTGTATCAGTATACACTGAAAAACATTCTTGTAGTAATTTTGCACGGACATGGGCACAGAAATGAAAAACAAAAATTACAGTAATAATCGGGTTTCAAGAACGGGGCGCAAATTTAAGAAGCCGCAACGCTAATCACTATGCCACCATTTCCTCTGATTGTACCGTCCGGTAACAGGCACTTAAAGTGCGTGGAAAATACCTCGAAAGTTTTGACTGTCGTTGCAGAAACCGTTAGTTAGAATCTACGTATGAGCCGAGTCACGTGTAATCTTATTCTGACCCCCCCTCTGTCACTGAGCGTAGTTTGTGATATCCGATTATGGCACTTGTGTTTTCCTGGTAAGATTGTCGATACGTGTTATAAACCGGACACAATAGGAAGGACCAGGCCCCTTTGCTTTTTTCTTTTATCACTCGTTTATTAAATCAGAGAAACACACATTTTAAGACAAAATTTAGCTACATGAAATATTGCCCCTAGTAAAGGTTAACATAAGCAGTGACAAAACTTAGTTCTCTTAAGGGTTTCTGCTGGCAACAAATTTTAATGAGGCAATGTAAGGTTTATATCAATTTAGCTCAAACACGTAGCTAGTAATTGAATCACGACACAGACACTTTACCAATTACGGCAACAAATAAATAGCGTGAATTTGTACTCACAGTAACCAACAGCCTTGCCACTGAATAAGTGGTAGGCCATTTGGAACGAATTAGCAACACCCAGCAACTAGGGGATAACACCAACAGTCTTTAAATGTCTTGCTCCCCATTAAATAAACAAACTTACAGTAATTAAATGAATAACAAATCAAACAAGATTCCATTAACTGACTAGCGCTGAAGTCACACTAAAGCTCATCTCTGTGTTCCCAGACACACATGGCGCAAACTTATGCAAGACAAGATTTTGAAGGGAGCACATCAGTAAAACCGGTAGTGGAGCTAACTCGTGCCACTGAAAATTAAGATACTAAACCGGAGCACAAGGTGGTATACAATGAAGTTGCCTTAGTGCTATACTGCGCTCCAAAATATTAATTCCAATGGCCAATTCAAAATTAAGTACACATAAACCAGCATTAATTAACGAGGAGTGACACCAGGTAGCTCGAAGGGATGACAACACTTAATTGAAAAGACGAATGCCGGAGGCGGCAGTAACATCAAACACCTTCTCCGAGTTTTAACCAGGAGTCACTTCCCGCTATACAAGTAAACATTTAACCAAGCACAAGGAAGGAACCTCAAACAGAAAATTCAAATAAAACCCCCAAAAGATTATAAAGGACAGGGAACCTCAACTATTTAAATTTAAAAGAATTAGCTCTCCCCAAAGGCAGTGTAAACGCTAAGGCCACACTTAAGAGGCCACCAAAATTGGTTACAAAAAGTCTTATACATTTGCTCCTTTCCTTTAAAAGAAACATAACGCTGCTTAACTTCTGCTGGATGTCCGATATGGGTCGTGTAGGATACACCAGGCAGCAACCCAAACTAGGCGGTCGCAAGGCACGGCGAGCAAAATCAGGAGAGCAGAGAGGCAGGCAGCCAACACATATCCTCCATCTTGAACCGGCAGACCGCGTACAACCAACTTCACATATACGTGGTTGCTTCCCACCTCGTACCTCGCGGCGTCTCAGCAGGTAGCCCGAGCAAACGTCAACTGCCACTCGCCACGCGAATGCGGAAAACAACAAGGCAAGCAAAGATAAGAAACATCGAAAGATCGATAATGGACATTCAAGAGACAGGCGCGCTAGTAACGAGCGCCATGGCTCAATTGTATCCTTAATTTTGTCCTTCTGAAACTGAGTGATGGAGGAGGCAATACATATTCGCAGAGCGATAATCTTATCACAGAAGTTTCCCATACTTTTCCTCTAACAGACATTCCTCCACAGACATTCGGACACCACACAAAGTCTCCGCAGCGGAGTTCAAGACGCAATAAAGGCGAACGGTAGACACATCCCATATTAATACGTTACCGGACACTTCTGGTCACATAGTGCATCGGCAGTATACCTCGTTTCCTTTGTGCCACAGGGCGCAACTGAGATCGTTACGTGCTGTAAGCTGCTCGGCCACTACAACAATGTTTGTTTACTTTGACGTACCGTAAATTTTACCAGCGTACGCCTACATCACAGCCTGAGGCTACAGATAAAATTTGAAGACAATACGCTACGACAAACTGTACATCAGTCTTCTTTACAGAGCATTAGCAAATTTAATTTAGGCTTGGTGCCACTGTTACAGGCCGGCCACTGTGACCGAGCGGTTCTACGCACTTCAGTCTGGAACCGCGCGACCGCTGCGGTCGCAGGTTCGAATCCTGACTCTGGCATGGATGTGTGTGATGTCCTTAGGTTAGTTAGGTTTAAGTAGTTCTAAGGCCTAGGGGACTGATGACCTCCGATGTTAATTGCCGTAGTGCTCAGAGCCATTTGAACAACTATTTCACTAGGTGCTGAAAACCAGCAGCGTATTATTTTTTGGACTTGCTTTGGAAGCAAACGACGACTTGTGGCTGCTCAGCAGGACTCCCTTAATGGGAGACGATGTCCTCCAGCCGTCTCGGGAGCGTGGGGTCTTCAGCAGCAGCAGCAGCAGCAGCAGCAGCAGTTGAGCCGCCTTGACCGGACAGCAGCGGACAAATTGCGGCAGTCAAGGACTACACGTGCTGGTCGCTTGTGGCGGCCGTGAAGGCCAGCCCGTTGCCGGTTGGCCACCTCCGGAACGCTTGGACACTTCTGCGTCACCGCTGGGAACATCACAGGGACCCACCTCACCGCAGCAAGGTTCCTATCGCCCGCCATAAAACGCAGTACAGTAGACTAGTAGAGCGTCGATTATCCGAACGTCGGTCAACCGAACGACCGCTTAACCGAACTGTGTACTCGCTCATACCTGTTACTCTCCCACCCTACCGTCCATCATCCCGCTCTCTCCCAAACCAAGTTTCCCACAGTAGCCGCAGCACTGTGCCACCGCTGGCGGAACGTTGCTTCTAATGGGGCCTTCACAAGGCGCTGCTGACCGGCCACGCCGCCAGTCGATGTGTTTCAACAATCAGCACACTTCTGTCGGCTCGGCACTGGCAGTAGAAGTAGCGGCATGATCAAAGCTGTTCACAGCAACAGCTGCGCCAGCTTAGAGTTGAGGCGTGCTGCTCCGCGCAGTTCGAAGGATTGCGCGCCCCCAAAAAGAGCTTCTCACGGTGCAGTCACCTTATGTTCTCTGTTACGACCACTTGTGTGCTGCTGCGTGAAGAAGTGAACTTGACGATACAAAATGCTGAAACGTAAACGTTTAGATACTGCCTTGCGATGGTTTGAAGCCCAAGATGAAAGTGACCAGTTTCAGATAGCTGTAATGAAAAAAGTACGTGACTTAGCTGCTCGCAAGCGTATAGGCTTGCTTAGACAGACCAAAATAAAGGATTTTTTAAACGTTAATTTTGTATACTGTGTGTATTGTTCATGCAAAATGCGTATGTAATATGTATATATTTTTGTTTAATAAACTGTGCCACATACTATATTTTCCTACTGAAGTTGCCTTTGTATGTTACTTTGTAATACTAAAAGAGATGCCTGTTTTTATGAATAAATTTACTGCACAGTACTTCTTTTTGGCAAATAAACATGTACAGTTCGATTATCCGAACAAACCAGTTTTCCGAACACCCATGTCCCCCAATTACTTTGGATAATCGACGCTCTACGGTACTTTGCTTGTTGCTTCCCATTAGAAGGTATTTGACACGCCTGATAGCGGTATCAATATTCGAGCACATCTAATAATGCCATCTATAATTATTCGACGAAAGATACTAACGTGACACTGATGCTTAGGCCAAGCAGTACAAACAAGCAAGTTCGAAAAGTATACATTACGAGTAAATACAGGGTGCTCGGAAATTCCCGTTACAATCTTCTAGCACTTTTAGTACACGATATTTTGAATAAAACCCTTGTCAGGAAATGTAACGTGTCCGTGCTAGAGCCGTTTGAATACATGTTTGCTGGGTAGTCGTGGTGGGGGAGGTTTCTCTGATCGGCTGATGTCATTTGAGGTCTATCTTACTTGTGTGATCCGGTTCGAGCCTCATTCACGTTGCAAGTAGGCTGTTTACGTTTTTATGTTGGTAAACGCCACGTAGCGCTCTGTATGAAAATACTGACTGCGCTGTGTCTGTGGCTAGTTGGACTCATATTCACTTGTGTAGTGTTCGGCAGTTGGATGTGAATAGCGCGTAGCGTTGCGCAGTTAGAGGTGAGCCGCCAGCAGTGGTGGATGTGGAGAGAGAGATGCCGGAGTTTTGAGAGGTTGCTATAAGAGGACGATCTGGACGTGTGTCCGCCAGAAAAAGGAAATTTGTAGAGATGGATGTCATGAATTGATAGACATATACGGCTTTTGAACACTATTAACGTAAACACTTTGCTCTCTATCAAAATCTTTCATTTGCTAACTACGTCTATCTGTAGTTAGTGCCTTCACTAGTTAGAATCTTTTATTTAGCGCCGGTCGGAGTGGCCGAGCGGTTCTAGGCGCTACAGTCTAGAACCGCGCGACCGCTACGGTCGCAGGTTCGAATCCTGCCTCGGGCATGGATGAGTGTGATGTCCTTAGGTTAGTTAGGTTTAAGTAGTTCTAAGTTCTGGGGGACTGATGACCTCAGAAGTTGAGTCCCATAGTGCTCAGAGCCATTTGAACCATTTTTTATTTAGCTGGCAGTATTGGCGCTCGTGTATTGCAGTAGTTCGAGTAACGAAGATTTTTGTGAGGTAAGTGATTCATGAAATGTATAGGTTATTGTTAGTCAGGACTATTCTTTTGTAGAGATTATTGAAAGTCAGACTGCGTTGCGCTAAAAATATTGTGTTTCAGTTTAGTGATGATCAGAATAAGTAAAGAGAAAGCTGTTTGAGTACGTTAGTTGTGCTCAGCTGTTTGAAAATGAAATAACGTAGAAGTTTACCAGCACACTCATTCATAATTTTTGTAAGGGGACGTTAGAACTCATTATCTCAAAATGCCACTGTGTAATCTCAAATAGCAACAGTGAACTACAAATAAAAATTGAAAATCGATATATAAACCCATAGTAACCGGAATATCAACATGCAAAAGAAAAACGTTACGAACTCATGCTCCAGCCTACTAGTCTGACGTTGGCCGCAAATAAAAGTAATGTGTGTTTAACAAGAATGCTCATTCTTTGAGAGCAGCTTTTTTTCATCCAACAACTTCACAATTTTTGAGCTCAGAATATTCTCTAGAATCCGGCAACAGATATTCTCTAGAATCTGGCAACAGTCGGAGCGCACCTGTATTAATCTGTAGTTCAATGCATCGGATGTTTTACCCTTTTTATTGTAAACAGAGATGATCTGTGTTCTTTCATAGGCACGCGGGACTACTCGTTGTGCGAGAGATCTTCGATAACAATGAGCTGCTAAACGAACTGATTCTCCAGCATGTTCATGTTCAGTGAAGTTCTCTGACGCACTGAGTTCGGCAGCGGCGGTTGCCGCCGCCCGTCCCAAAAGCCAGCGCGCACTCCGTGACGTCACAGCGGGCGGCGCCATCAATATTTGGGGTGGACACGGTCGCTAATGGACGGCGGTCGTTCTGGTCTGAGCAGCCTGCAGCGAGAACCTAGCCCGTGGCAGCCGCAGCCAGTGCCTCTGCTGTTTTATGCACGCCGGCCATTACCGCGGCGATGTCGCCGGCCCATGCATTATTCTCGGGGAATAAAACCACCCGACAGCTCGCGTACGTACAACATTCAGGCGGCCGTTCATATTTCCAGCTCGCGAGATGCGGCAGACGGCTGCCACACGCATACTAGGTCACTTTTTCCGCTGAGGTATGGGACCGTTGTGTCTAACTACGAGGCGCCGCGGAACGAAATGCCGAGCAAACTTATTTCAGGAAGATCGATAGTCCACGATAACAGTGCTGTACCCGTCGATCGCCGACGACCAGTCGATCAGCAAGATCTTTCAAAGGCTTTGTGCAAAATCTATTTAATTTTTTTTTAACAATACCAGTTTGTTGACAACGAATGTTCGCACAGTATTTGTAGGGAATACACAAAACCTGCGCCCACTGAAATTTGTGCCCCACCAGAAATCTGTGAAACCTGCGTCCAATACTTGCTCCCTTTGTGTCACGTCCTATCTGCGCCCGGACTGTCGAATTACTATAAGCTAGCTGCTCCTCATACACGGCCGAAATACGGCCCTATAGACCACCTCTACCACAATAGCCAACTGTCTGAAAGAATGGCCTTAATACCGCTCTAGCTGTCGTTGAAGTAACATAGTGTGACTTGTGTATTTCTGTCACAATAATTCCGATATGGTAGTTTCTACCACCAGATCTGGACGTTTCTACAACCATTCACGGTAAGCCACGTTGCAAGTACGACGGCTATTCTTACATAGTGAAGAGAACGAAAGAAGACCGAACTGTGACGAGGCGCTCTTCAAGGAAGAAAGCAAACCACTGCCGAGGAATTCTTAAAACCAAGGACACGACGGTGCTTTTTTCACTTTGAGGATCAATATGGCGCTCCGGATGACGCTCGGCTGAAGTAAGGAGGACTTTGAAGGCAAAGGAAAGGGTAGCAGAGGAAGAGACTTCTATGTCTTAACTATATTTACAGTAGCTGTGTTGCCTGCATAATCGAGATTATATGATTCTGTCACTAAAATGCTAGAGCAGCAACCAACGAAGG
The DNA here is from genome assembly GCF_023864345.2 of Schistocerca serialis cubense. Classification (NCBI taxonomy): domain Eukaryota; kingdom Metazoa; phylum Arthropoda; class Insecta; order Orthoptera; family Acrididae; genus Schistocerca; species Schistocerca serialis. Next base: position 1,126,108,348 of record NC_064638.1, on the reverse strand, counting down.
GAACTTAATACTGCCAGCTGGCAAAAATCACAGTGAAATGAGAGATCCGCAAACAACAAAAGAAATTTAGCTCAAAGCAAAGTTATTAGCTATGAGTGCTAGTAGCAGTTTTCTGTTAAACCACAACAAATTAGGAGAAGGATAATAGTTTTTAGCGCAAGAGCAGGCAGAGGTGCCTTACGAAGTAAACAAGACTTACGGATATTAAACTTCCTGGGAGATTAAAACTGTGTGCCGCACCGAGACTCGAACTCGGGACTTTTGCCCTTCGCCGGCAAGTGCTCTATCAACTGAGCTACCCTAGCACGACTCACGCCCCGCCTTCACACCTTTACTTAAGCCAGTATCTTGTCTCCTACCTTCTAAACTTCACAGAAGCTCTCCTGCAGCTGTGAAAGAAACAAATCTAGGTCACATTGCACAACGTTTTGTTCTTAGACGAATTAATAAAAAAAGAAAGATGTCCTGAGCGATGTGCCTATGGATAAATTAAAGCGAAATCGGTCGAAAAAGTAGAAGCTCCAAAAAATGTGAAGTTAGCTTTTTATATCTCCTGATAACAACACTGCTTTTCAATAGTTTACAAATCGAGGGCAAATTTGACGATTGTTTCTAAAACGCGAAATATTGCCACTTTTTGTCCAAACGTCTTCTCCAAACTTTTTAAAACAGTTTTCATTTTGAAGATCATGTTCTAGACCACCTAAAAATTGTATTTGGTTTAGCAATGCGAACATTTGAGCCCCTAAAAAAGACCGAGGAAGTGGAGGGGCACTGAAAATTGATCCATATCCCACTGGTACTCAAATCTGTCATCTTTTATAATCATCTACAATTGTTTATCACTGTCTGGGGATGGCAATATCAAAAGTATTAGTGACTAGGAAGTGAGATGAAACCCAAGTAAATCTCAGAACTACAAAAATGGGGTGTGTTTTGTCGTCACTCATCGTGATGCATTTCATCTTGTTTTTCTGCTACAACTACAGGATCAAACTGGCTATAAACTTCTTAGTTTAACTGTGCGTTACTAAGTCAGTGGTGATCATGGTAAACAACCGATTGAACAACAGCTGCAGTACACATAGCATAAGTAGCCTTCGGGTTTTGCACCATTGTCACATTGCCTAAGTTTTGGTGATGTTCAGAACGAACTTCCTGAGAGTTTTTTGAAGTAGATTCATGTTATGGATAATTATGAATATGTTTTTATTGCGTAACGCTACTGATGTGCTAGTTTAATTCTAGTTTAAGGTCTAGCGCACTTTGTGTTAGCTTAGTTTACATTTAATCTGGAACATTAATGTACAAAAGAAAGAATGTATGTGTTGGTATGGTCCATGGTGGCTAAACCACTGCTGGTTCCTTTTACAGTGAAAAAATTGGCATCCCCATCACCATAGGTGCCGCGCCCGAGAGCTGTGCAACAGTAGCCAGGGGATTCCTCGCCACAGGTTCCCAAACGTGATAAGCATTTCTTTACACAGGATCCCAAGCTGATGATATATTTCTATAAGCGTCACAAACCAAAGGTAGAAGAAATCTCTTTTAGGATCCTACGCGTATGTCCATTTGAAGGAACTTGAATTTTTACAAAAAAAATGGTTCAAATGGTTCTGTGCACTATGGGATTTAACGCCTAAGGTGATCAGTCCCCTAGAACTTAGAACTACCTAAACCTAACTAACCTAAGGACATCACACACATCCATGCCCGAGGCGGAATTAGAACCTGCGACCGTAGCAGTCGCGCGGTTCCGCACTGAAGCGCCTAGAACCGCTTGGCCACCGAGGCCGGCGAATATTTTTAACAAGTTCCATTAATTTGCTGCAGAATGTTACGAGGAAAACTATACAGCCGACCAGATGATGTCGCTAAAGGGACTGTTTGGGAAGAACTATTGGTAAGACAAAAACCCCAAAATTACACTTTACAAATGTGATTACCTAAAATTATTAGAACCACAAAAATGAGAAAACTATTGTTTTTACTGGGCTCATTATTGCGCTTATTTTCTTTTATAAAAAGGGATTTGTTGAGACGAATGCTATATCGATGCCTAAAAAAGGAAAGAGACTACTTACTTGCCGTTTTTTCTGACTTGAGCTCATTTCCTAGTCATCAGGACTTTTGCTATTATCTTCCACAGAAAATACTGAACAACTGTAGAACAAAATAAAAGATGTCAGATTTGAGTACTATCGGAATACGGACCCATTTTCAATGGGACCCGACCTTGTTCTTTTTTCACGGTCTTTAATGCACTCATTGCAATACCAAATGTAGTTTTATAGGTCGTTTAGGACATGGTCTTTCTAATGAGAAATGTTTAAAAGAGTGTGCAGAAGACTTTCTTGTAAATGTGGGCCAAAAATAGCCATGGAACCCGGGCGTCGGGCTGTATAATATGAAGTGGTAAGAGCCTGCAAGAATTCTCATTCAACGAAGGATTCATTACAGGGTTCAGCTTGGTGCACGTTGAAACAGAGGGAGCCTGTTCAACTCGGTGTTGCTGCCAGAGAAAGGTAGTGAGATAGGAAGTGGACGATGATGCTGTCGCAAAGTGCGTCGCGAGGTGTTCTGCGAAGACCAGTGGATCAGTACACAGAGCAGCCTGGAGGATCAGACCCTGGACAGCTGATTGTCGCTGGCGGCCCAGAAGGCTACGGAGCTTCGACCAAACCTACGGTGAAGAGGCATACGTCCCCAGAGAGGAAACATAGCGCTCACAGGATTCCTTTAATAAGGTAGCGAGCCTTATCGCGGAGACGCTTAAAAGCTGAGAGAGTTGTCAGTGAAGCGTGTCATTTAAATTGCTGCAGCGCCAGTCGTCGGTCCTGGACAGCGACTGCTACTTCCTTGGTCCACCACGGTCGACCCTGTGGATAGGGGGACAGCAGTGACAGCAGGATGAAGAATGGTGGCAGAGACTTCTTGCACGACCGCATCAGTGCAATTCGACAGAGAGGTGTCGAAGTCGAAATGCCCAGTAGGCGCACGTTAAGGCCAATTGACCCTATGGAATGCCCAACGTGGGGCTTGTCTGCCTGGCGGCGGCAGGGGAACGATAGAGTAACTGGAAAGTGGTCACTGTCACAAAGATCGTAACTGGTTGACCAATGTAGAACACGAGAGCCAGAGAGGAGATCGTGAGATCTATACCAGTAAAGGAGCCGTGAATGGCATTAAAGAGGGCAGGAGAGCCGTCATTGAGTAGACACAAATGTGTCTGTAATAAGTTTGTCAATTAGAAGACCCATACCCGTCGAAGTGACACTTCCCCACAGGAGGTGATGTGCACTTGTCACAACAACGACACTGTACTATTGTACATATAAGTAATTCTTTTCATCTGATTTTACGATTAACTTGTGTAATTGATGTTTTCATTTCATTTCTTTTTGTTTCATGCCATTATGTTAATCTTGCCGCCCGCCAACCGCCGCATCGGTACTACCAGGTTGAAACTTTTAGTACTGTATTCGTATGGATCAGAGAGTGAACTATGTTTGTTTGGTGCAATAATAACTTAAATTTTACCAGAACTTTTCCATCATTCAATTATCCTCACAACTAACCTAGAAGGGTCCTTTCCAAGCGTTATGCAATCCGAGTGTCCCGAAATGAAAATTAAAAATAGTGTTAATAACAATTATTTGCAGAACTAACTATATTTGAATAGTGTTTAAAGAAATGTTTTGTTAATGAACCAGTAAATGAATAGCGAAGGTCTAACGAAGTCGAAAGATAACTTTAGTATTGATATAGTACCAGGGCCACAGCTGTTTGTCAGTGGCACAATACAGACAGATTTAAAGGCATTTAAATAAGCAGTAAATAAGATGAAAAGAGTAGTAACTTATAAACTGGAAATCTTGAATGAATAATAAATTCAGTAATCATTTTTTCTAAATACAGCGATCATAACAGTTTTAGGGTCTCCCCCCCCCCCCCATCATACATTTGAATTCTGAAGTGTTCTAAATTGGTTTGACCAGCAAAAGTTAAAGTCAATATAAAAGTCAAAATTTATCAGTGTTTTCTCTTTATCAAAATTGACATTTCGTTTGTGGCATGAAAGTACAATTTCTAGGGTAACCTATACCCGGTTTTAATCAGATTAATAGACAGTATAAAGTTTTGTAGTAAACATTATAGTGTAGTGTTATGTATTCATGATTTTCCATATCAGTACAGAACGTGAAGCTATCAGTTCAACAGATTTTCTGGTTCTAAAATTCTACTATATTATGCAGTGTTACAACTTCTTGTTTTGCATGAATATATACCAACTTGTACAGGGAAGCAACTCAGTTAATGCCTAATTAGGCTGGCGACCGTATTATTGTCACATTGGTAGCATCTTCTGGTTTGCTTTTGGTCTATCCCCACGTGTAATTGCATTTCGAACTTACTTGACGGATCATTGTTATTACGGATTGGATGTAAGTCTGATTTGCCACCATTCAGGTACACGCGGTTGATATCTACGCGAAAATCCTTTCTCATAATGTGAAGCCCGCTCACTTACCATAGCACAGGCTTTAACGAGTACTGTGTCAGGGATTACACAGGGAAGTCCCAGAGGAGGAGACACGACGGCGAGAGCTTCTGTGTTAAGGTGGACTCTAACCGCTATTGCTTCCAGGTTGGTACGAATGGGGATCCAAAGTGCAGACCCCTCCAGATGCTATGTCGGGGCAGACCGGTTTCGACGAAACGTCCAATAACACACGGAAGTGCGTTTCTTGAAGAGGATGACAGAAAGCAGAATAATAGGAAACATGTTGTTGTATTTCCCGCAGGTGACGATAATATCTATTGCAATTCCACTGGATTGTCGTGTGGTGAGAACCCAGGTTAGATATAAAGAAGACGACTCAGTCGGTAGTCGCCGACAATGATGGGGTGACATCCATAAATGTCAGTCTCAGGTTGCAGGGCGAGAGATGGCACGTCCGGGTGCACAGTGGCTGGCCCCACCACATGGACTGGCTACACACGCTGGTGACCTAGCGGGGTGGAGGGGGCTTGTGTACATACACTCCTGGAAATTGAAATAAGAACACCGTGAATTCATTGTCCCAGGAAGGGGAAACTTTATTGACACATTCCTGGGGTCAGATACATCACATGATCACACTGACAGAACCACAGGCACATAGACACAGGCAACAGAGCATGCACAATGTCGGCACTAGTACAGTGTATATCCACCTTTCGCAGCAATGCAGGCTGCTATTCTCCCATGGAGACGATCGTAGAGATGCTGGATGTAGTCCTGTGGAACGGCTTGCCATGCCATTTCCACCTGGCGCCTCAGTTGGACCAGCGTTCGTGCTGGACGTGCAGACCGCGTGAGACGACGCTTCATCCAGTCCCAAACATGCTCAATGGGGGACAGATCCGGAGATCTTGCTGGCCAGGGTAGTTGACTTACACCTTCTAGAGCACGTTGGGTGGCACGGGATACATGCGGACGTGCATTGTCCTGTTGGAACAGCAAGTTCCCTTGCCGGTCTAGGAATGGTAGAACGATGGTTTCGATGACGGTTTGGATGTACCGTGCACTATTCAGTGTCCCCTCGACGATCACCAGTGGTGTACGGCCAGTGTAGGAGATCGCTCCCCACACCATGATGCCGGGTGTTGGCCCTGTGTGCCTCGGTCGTATGCAGTCCTGACTGTGGCGCTCACCTGCACGGCGCCAAACACGCATACGACCATCATTGGCATCAAGGCAGAAGCGACTCTCATCGCTGAAGACGACACGTCTCCATTCGTCCCTCCATTCACGCCTGTCGCGACACCACTGGAGGCGGGCTGCACGATGTTGGGGCGTGAGCGGAAGACGGGCTAACGGTGTGCGGGACCGTAGCCCAGCTTCATGGAGACGGTTGCGAATGGTCCTCGCCGATACCCAACGAGCAACAGTGTCCCTAATTTGCTGGGAAGTGGCGGTGCGGTCCCCTACGGCACTGCGTAGGATCCTACGGTCTTGGCGTGCATCGGTGCGTCGCTGCGGTCCGGTCCCAGGTCGACGGGCACGTGCACCTTGCGCCGACCACTGGCGACAACATCGATGTACTGTGGAGACCTCACGCCCCACGTGTTGAGCAATTCGGCGGTACGTCCACCCGGCCTCCCGCATGCCCACTATACGCCCTCGCTCAAAGTCCGTCAACTGCACATACGGTTCACGTCCACGCTGTCGCGGCATGCTACCAGTGTTAAAGACTGCGATGGAGCTCCGTATGCCACGGCAAACTGGCTGACACTGATGGCGGCGGTGCACAAATGCTGTGCAGCTAGCGCCATTCGACGGCCAACACCGCGGTTCCTGGTGTGTCCGCTGTGCCGTGCGTGTGATCATTGCTTGTACAGCCCTCTCGCAGTGTCCGGAGCAAGTATGGTGGGTCTGACACACCGGTGTCAATGTGTTCTTTTTTCCATTTCCAGGAGTGTAGTTCCGCGTAGTCAGCGAATACACAACTTCCCCACTAGAGCGCGCCCCGCTAAGCACAACAGCGCAGGCGCAGCGCTCGTCCGTCTCCGCACAACGAGATGGCTCTGCCATAGAGACGGACCAAATTCTGCTTCCGCCGATCCGCGTATTAATATGTAACGCAGCCAGTGAGATTGCTGCTAACGTAGAACCTTTTCTCCTCGCGGATCACACTCGCGCAGTGATACATGAACGCGCGAGGTATTATAACGTGTGTACAGAGACCTCCGATTAGGCAGTCTGCATTTGTCTGCACCAGTCTGTACGAGTTCTACATTTGTCTGTACCAGTCTATAGTCAAGTTTCAGTCTGCGCCTGATAAGATTACCATATTCCTGTACATAGCCCTGAAGATAAATGTACAGACAGTTTTGTCAAGTATCAGAGATAAATGTGAGGAGAAGATTAATGTACCAATACCAAAGGAACTTCAGATTGTCAATTGTAAATAGCATCCAGAACCAAGTTAAATAATTTATATGCTTGTTATTATTTTAATAAATGTGTGTGAAAATTAACCAAGTTCTGTTTAAAGTTAGTCACCGTCAATCTGCTACTCTAAGCGTGCAAGTGGCATTTCAATCGTCTGAGCTAACGGCATTTCTATCGTCTGACCTAACGGCATAACATAACTAATGAGGAGGTATTGAATAGAATTGGGGGATAAGAGGAGTTTGTGGCACAACTTGACAAGAAGAAGGGACCGGTTGGTAGGACATGTTCTGAGGCATCAAGGGATCACAAATTTAGCATTGGAGGGCAGCGTGGAGGGTAAAAATCGTAGAAGGAGATCAAGAGATGAATACACTAAGAAGATTCAGAATGATGTAGGTTGCAGTAAGTACTGGGATATGAAGAAGCTTGCACAGGATAGAGTAGCATGGAGAGCTGCATCAAACCAGTCTCAGGACTGAAAACAACAACGGCAGAAGATAAACACGCCATGATAAGACCACGAGACATATTGCTGACACTCGCCTACTTCGTTAGAGCGACAAGTCAAATAATCTGATGGTGTGTGTACTGAAGGTCTTACAGTACGCACACCACAGGGCTTACGGTGGGGAAGGAAGGGGAAGAGCAATCCACGCCGTAGACGCTAGGAAGTGAATTCTTCACATGGCTCACTCTAAAAACATAGAATTTAGTAGTGGTGATCAAACCCCAAGCGTGGACCTGAACACCAAAAAGAATGAAAGAGAAAAGGCAGGAGGAACAAAATTGCAAGCCATACAAGGGAACCAGGTGGATAGGGTCGACATGAATCAGAATACCGAGACGGGGTAAGGAGGGGACAGCAGCGAGGGAGCGATGATAGGGAGGGAGGAGCACAGTGAAGGAAACGCAGGCAGGGAAGGGAGAATGGGCTGCAATAGCTCGGGGCACTGCGTACGCCAAGCACGAACCCACGAAAGAACCGTGTGTCCGCTGGTGGGCGAAGACTTTTGTCACCTGAGCGTGATGTCCACGCGTCTGCTAGCTGACCGAGAGTACGTAGCGGACAGACGTGGCGGCCGTGGGTGAGGGGACGGCCTGTGTGTCGCTTGTCTCCTCTCCCGTTACACGGACGGCCCTCTCCCGCTCACAGCTCGCTGCTGATGCGCGCAGCGGCGTCGGCTTGCGCAACACTGCATCTCAGAGGAGAATGCGCTCGCGTAACGACGGGCGCCCGCAGGTAGGCGGCTCGCCACGGAGCTTCTGATGCAACGTCCTACCTCACTGGTTAGACAATTTGTTACGTATATGACAAGAGTACGTACGTTCTGCACAGCAAAGCAAGTATAAGCTAAAAATTATTCGATTCCATTATGGCAGGGTGCCACAGCAACCAATTTGGAATTATTTCAGTATAAAAACAGTCTTGGTTGCGAAATCATTTACTGTCAATGACGCGTTTCACCCTTTTGGGGCGTCATGAGATTAAGGGGTTTATGCAATATGCTGTACATGAAATCACGCAGCGACTAGCCTTCGCAACGCTCTAAAGTCATGTTCAGTTGGCCTGTATCCTTACACTGCCGTAAACAAGGCAGGTGGGAATGCACTAACAAATGGGGTTGGCCCTGTAACGTATATTGACGTGGAATAAATGTGACGTACGCATCCAACGAGCACGTTGATATGCTGATGCTCGGCGAATGCTGACATGTTACCGATACCGTGGCTCGTCTCGTGAGCTACCCTGCTCGAAGAGCTCGCACCGGCCATTACGTTCTTTCATGCTGAATGACAACGTTGAGAAATAAGTAGTTTGAGAAGGGCCAGCAATAATAGGCGAATGGCAGCATGAGGTGAGGGCAGGCTATAGAAGTCTTTAGCTGCAATGCACCATGCCCTGCATGTAAGCTTACGAGAAGTTGCTTTAGTTACTGGTATGAACTTGACTGCGGTGTGACGAGTAGAACTCGCACCTACCACCTGCCATTGACAAAGGAGCTCCATAGGCACGATTTCAATCGGAGAGTTACTTCCTGCGAATGGATCCTGAATAATTTCACTCTGGACGCCTTTGAAAGTGTTACGTTCTCCGATGAATCCACGTTCACAAATTATGGATCAAGGAACCGTTGTAATACGCATGACTGCCCTAAGTGGATATGTCGTATCACTCGACAATGGAGGTGGTCCTCTACTTGTGGTGTGGAATCCGTTCACATGAAATCGTCGATCCACACTTCTTCGCGGGTACTCTTGACAGGTGAGTTGTGTCGATCTTTTACGGTGAACTGTTTAGGTGCTGTCCTTGAAAAATGTCAGTGTAGACACCGCAGGCACAAAGACCCTTTGTTGCGTGATGATGTCCAAGAATCGAACAATATATTTCCTGGGAGGAGGTTAGGACGCCGTCGTCGTCAATCGTGAATAATTTAATGATTATAAAGAATCCGCCTCCATTGCAAATAGAAACCGGATGTTGACCTAGGTTTCGGCGCGGATAACCACGCCTTCTTCGGAACAAACTAAAATTACAAACTGCCTAAAGAGGCATGGTCGAACATTAATACAGAACGCCCAAAAGGGCAAAAGACGCTCGTAAAATGTAAAATAAACGGTACGTGTGTACCATGTCAATAGCTGTACTTCGCTCAAACGTCAGAAGCGTGCTTCATCACCTCAGCCAACGTTCGGTGGGCCGCGGGCTCTCAGGTAAACTGAGGTGGCGCCGGCAGCTAGGATGTGAGAATGCCGGAAAGGAACGCGCATGCGCAAGTTGAGAAATCGTCTTCTTCCATATGATTGGAAAATAATGTGTTACGAAAGTGATCCGATGACCGGGTCGAAGGCGCAGGAAGTTAATGCGTGTGTATGTATAATGTCCTAGCTCGAAGAACGTGGATAGGCTGAAACTATATATGTGGGATAGCAAATTCCACGGATGGTCAAAACGCATGCACGCAGGACAGACAAAATACCATCAGCTAGAAGCAGGCTAAAAATATGGGGGATGAATAACCCATATTTGATGACCACGCTTCGATAAGCGTGTAAAGCTACTATATTAAATTCTAAGCGCTATCGACCAGAAAAGTGTCAAATTAGTATGACAGCCTTAATGTAATTGTGTGAACGCACGTGCGACGTCGCCTTCATCGCCCTTAATATCTAATGACCGACAGAGGTCATTTTGAATAATGCTATCGGATATGTACCAAAACAGTGCAAAAAGAACCTAAGGCTAGACTAGTTTCTTAAAATCGGGTACTTGAGGTACTGAACCATGAAACTTAAGCAAGTGAGGTCTGTGAACGCATATAGCGTGGAACAGACAAACTACCTTTATGTTCTAATAGCTGTTGACGAGAAAGGACAAATAATGTAACGGGCTTAATATACGTCCTTTCACGCATGTATATTAAGCCCGTTACATTATTTGACATTTCTAACGTTTGAGCCAAGTACAGCTATTGACATGGTTCACACGTACCGTTTATTTTACATTTTACGCGAGTCTTTGGCCCTTTTGGACGTTCTGTATTAATGTTTGACCACGCCTCTTTAGGCAGTTTGTAGTTTCAGTGTGTTCCAAAGAAGGCGTGGTTATCCGCGCCGAAACCTAGGTCAACATCCGCTTTCTATTTGCAACCGAGGCGGATTCTATATGCCTTTCCACTCTGGCTCGCACAATCGTGCGGGTTCGATTATAAATTTTTCGTGTTTCAGCTACATTACGTTTCTGCGTCACTCCAGACTGCAGCGATGGTGCGAGCACCCAGCTTCCGTGACCACCAGAGTACAACAGATCATTTAAAACTTCAACGACAAGACAAAGCCATGCGTTACCGAGATAAATGCATTCTGTTTTCCTACATTTCATTAGTTTAAGGAAGTTCCTGTATCATTTTAGACTGAGAATCTTTCACTTAAGGTGTGTAAGGTGTCTAGACACTTCCATGAAAAGCTACTTGCGTTTTATACATGTTTGAATTTTCAGTAGCACGGTAAGGCTGGTGACTTCTAGAACAAACTATCACTATGTGAATTTTTTCAGTATTTTTACCTGCTTCTACAAGTAATAATGCATGGTAATTGGTACATATCAGGTAAAATTTTAAGAGATTTCCTCTCAGGCTGTAAAGGGTTATAATCATTTATAATCGTTTTAAATTGATTCGGGCACAGTTGTTTGATAGAAAAAAATAATGTTCTATTCAAAAATTATAGCTCGTTGCTGTAATTCTCTGCAAAATAACTAACAGACTATGTTTATAGCACCACAGAACGAGTAGCACTTCTTACGTATACCTATCTAATTTGTTAAGTTACTGAGAAGAACACGCTATCTGAAAGACCTGTGTGTGTGTGTGTGTGTGTGTGTGTGTGTGTGTGTGTGTGTATACTTTCTCCACTTTCGTGGCATACTGTGGCGTGGGCATCTAGACGGCAGTGACGGTCTACCTGCCGATGCGCCTTCGCTGAGGACCTGCGCCCACACGTCGTGTGAGACAGGGGCAGGTGCCTCGCCGGCGCAGCTTCTAGGTGAGCGGTGGTGTGCTGTGTTTCCCGCTATACTTAGCGGCCACACGCCGTGCCACGCATTCCACACGTCTTCAGAACTTAACAACCTTCCCCAGCGGCTTCGTTACACACCGAATCAGACCACACCTTGACTGTCGTCATTGAGAAACCGACCGAAAACATCTAGTCATGGCTTTGCGCTCTTATGGTGTCATTAACGAAACGATAACGTGTGGCGCAAGACTGATAGAAGACTAAGAGTTTAAATACAAAGTAACACCTTCACTGGGCAGTTACATTCAAGAAGCAAACTGCAATACGAGGGTAATCCCAAAAGTAAGGTCTCCTATTTTTTTATAAGTACATATACCTGTTTATTTCTACAATGGTTTACATCAGTTTACAGCTTGAACATTTAGCTACTTTTCGACTGAATCACAATTTCTGTCGATGCACTTTTGTAGACGCTGTGGCAGTTTTTGTATGCCCATGTCATACCAGCTTGCCGCCATGCTGTTAAGAACATTATGAACCTCTTCTTTCACCTCGTCGTCGGAGCTGAATCGCTGAGACCACAGTTAACGCTGACAGATACTGTGAGACTCTGAAAAAACTCAAACGGGCAACTCAGAACTGGAGAAGAGGAATGTTGAGCAAGGGCGTACACATTCTCCACGACAACGCTCGCCCACACATCGCTCGGCAAACCTTTGCTCTCCTGCAACAGTTTCAGTGGAACATAATCACCCACCCACCCTATAGTCCTGACTTGGCACCCACTGACTATCACCTGTTCCCTAGGTTAAAAGAACATATGGCCGGAAAGCGATTCAGCTCACGAGGTGAAAGAAGAGGTTCATAACTTTCTGAACAGCATGGCGGCGAGCTGGTATGACATGGGCATACAAAAACTGACACAGCGCCTACAAAAATGCGTAGACAGAAATGGTGATTATGTCAAAAAAAAGCTATATGTTGAAGCTATAAAGTGATGTAAACCATTGTAGGAATAAACAGGTCTATGTACTTATAAAAAAAATAGGAGACCTTACTTTTGGGATTACCCTCGTAGAATAGTAAGCAGAATACAATAGGAGACAGACTTACGGCAGCGACTCCACATTCATCCGGAGGTGCTTCCCTATACTCAGTGAATCACTACATCTACATACATTCTCCGCAATCCACTGTATGGTGCATGGCGGAGGGTGCCCTGTACCACTACTACTAATTTCCTTTTCTGTTCCACTCGCAAACAGAGCGAAGGAAAAACGACTACCTATATGGCTCCGTAAGAGCCCTAATCTCTCTAATTTTTTATTGTGGTCGTAACTCGGAATGTATATTGGGGGCAGTAGAATTGCTCTGCAGTCAGCCCCAAATACCAGTTCATTAAATCTTCTCAGTGGTGCTCCTCGGAAAGAACGTCGCCTTTCCTCCAGGAATTCCCATATGAGCTCCCAAAGCGCCTGCGTAATATCTGCGTGTTGTTCGAACCTACCGGTAACAAAACTAGCAGCCCACCTCTGGATTGTTTCTGTGTCTTCCTCTAATTCGACCCGGTGCGGATCCCAAAAATTCCAACAGCACCCAACAACGCATAGCACTAGTGTCGCATATGCGGTCTCGTATACACATGAGCCATACTTTTGCAAAAATCTCCCAATAAACCCCTCTCCTGTCACTTATTGTGTGGTGTTGGACGTAGTAGGATGCTTGGCAGATGGTATTTACCAAAGCGAAAAGAGTGGACATGATCACAGGTTGAAGCGAATGTAGGAAGTATAACTTTCGTTTCGTATCTCGTGTACGCCGGAAGATATGCCAATAGACGTCAACATCTTCAAACAATTATACATGATACGAAACCACGTATTACTGCTGCTTGCAGTGTAATTTCCTCTGAAATGCTAGGAAGTGTGGAGAAATTTTCGCAAGGTTGTGTTGACTCTGGTGGTGGCAATTTTAAGCACTGTCTTCGAGGGTACATTGGTTCTTTACGCGTCAGACTCCACAGAGATAATGCATTCACCTCTGTCTTTCGATAGTCTTATGCAATGTCCCATCTAACAAGACAATACCTCCAGAGGCCTATAAACATCTTTGTAGGGCTGCACATACGCACCCATGTAAAATTCACATTCGTTTATGCTACAGCATAAAAGAATTATGGATCAAAACACCAAACATTAATCAATGATTTAATAATGAAGAGTTTGGTTATTCTTTATGTCACCCCTTCCCTATTACAATCCCTATATGTTCATTCCATTTCATAGACGTGAATGTCGAGCAGCACACTACTAATACTGTATTTTAACATGATGGGTCTGTTTCTCCTACTATCTGCATTAACTTACATTTTTCTACATTTAGCGCTAGCTGCCACCCATCGCACTAACTAGGAAATTTATCCAAGTCGTCTTGCATCCTCCTACAGTCGTTCAACGGTGACACGATCCCATTCACCACAGCGCCATCGACAAACAGTCGCAGAATGCTGCTCATTCTGTCTGTCAGATTATTTACGTTTACCGAAAACAACAGCGGTCCAATCACACTTCCCTGGGGCACTCCTTGTCTCTGATGAATACCGCCGTCAAGGATAACATACTTGGTTCTGTTACTTAAGGAGTCTTCGAGCCACTCACATACCTGGGAACATATTCCGTATTTTTGTACCTTCGTTAACAATAGCATACGGAATCAGTACGCCATAGAGAGGTGAATGGCTCTTAGTGTCCAACGAAACCCTTGCATTTAGAACGACGCTTGTGGTGGAATATTAGAATTTTTATCCAACTTTCCTTTGCTCTTCGTTCCTAATAACAATCTTAAGTTACATTCAAATTTCTCAATCTAACTTTACTTTCTGAATATATATGCAATTGTAAAATCGTCTAGTCTGCACAATTTTTTTTTCTGTAATTGAATTTCTGTGTTGTGCCAAGATAATTACAGCCGCATAAGCATGGTCTTTTCCGAATGTGCTTCGGGCCAAAGGCGAGTCTGGTAACTGGAGTTGGGAGGTTTTTGTTAATCCTACCCTTTGAGTTCTTGCAATGATATTTCCACAGAAACTTTCATCTTCCACCAAATATTTCTTTACTATAACCGAGAACTGAAATACCGATTTTTCAACAGATTTGGCTTTAAAACTGTTTCAATGTTGCGAAAATTTTTTTAAAACTTTTCATCCCCTTATTTCTCCCTTTTAGGGATTTAATTTCCAAAAACAGCGGAACCCGTATTTTTTTTAAATTTCTAACTGATAAACCAAATACAAATTTTCGTAGTTCAAATACCGTTTCACCCCCCTATTTCACCCTCTTAGGAGTGTAATTTCTAATATTAACGCCCTCCCCAAATTTCAAGCTTCTATCCTTAGCGGTTTGAGCTGGGGGAGGGCAAGTCAGTGAATAAATCAGGCCCTATTTCACCCCCTTAGGGCATTAATTCTCTAAAACAGTGAAATACATTCTTTTAAATTTTCTAACCGAGAAATCAAATACTAATTTTCATAGATTTAGCTATCCACATGCTTTTATAATGAAGTATTTTCATAAGAGATTTTCGTCATCTTTTCGCCCCCTCATGCGCTGAATTACCAAATCATTAAAACATGTATGTTTTCTTTCTAACCGAGAGTCAAAAGCAATTTCCATAGATGCAGCTTTAAAAATGCTTCAGTGGTTCTTCAATGATCATTCGCTTCCAAAAAAATTTCACTCACCATTTCACCTCATAGGGGTCAAATTTCTAAAAATGCTGAAACACGTATTTATTTCTGACCGAGAAACCAAATAATTTTCCTAGTTTTAGCTTCAAGATTATCTTCATAGCGACATATTTTCAAAAAACCTTTTCTCCTATTTTACCATCTTACGGCTGGAATTTTGAAAATCCCTTCTTAAACTATGCCTAAAGTACAAACCCACACCATCTCCAAATTTCAACGTTTGCATCCTTAGCAGTTTTGCTGGCAATGATGAGTCAGTCAGTACATTTCCTTTTATATACAGACACACAATAAAAATGTCTTCTGTACAACTTGTAAAAAAAAAAAGTGTAATGCAGAAATCTCTCCATTCAGTTGGACAGGTGATGGATCATCAATACGTTATAAGGGGGTGATCAAGTTTTCGTTTGAGGGCGTTGCTGCGGCGTATATGCGACGTAGCGCGAATGCTATGCGTGTGTATAAGCACCGGCATGTAGGCAAAGGGTTAGTGTGGATTTCTGTCTTTCAGATGTGCGTGCGGAAAGTGCGGAAAAGTGCACTGTGGCGACATTAATATCAAAAGCGTCCAAACAGGATCAACATGAGGTTACTCTTTTCTTGGCTGCAGAACGACAAACACCGGCAGACATTCACTGGCGAGCAGACAATGTGTACGGGCAGCATGTCTGTCGAAAACAATCATTGAGGACTGCTGAGCGGCAAGAGGTGCTGTTTCAGGAGAACGCACGTCCGCACATCAAAAATGTCGTTAACGCAACAGTTAAGCTAGCTGAACTCGAGCACCCGCCCTATCTTGCTGATCTCTCCCCATGCTACTACCGGACCCTTAAGAAGGGCCTTGCAGGGTCCAAGATCAATGTCTGACGAGTATATGCAGCAAGCAGTTACGAACATCTTCACAAAGCAGGGCACAGTGTTTTACCAAACGGGTTTCGCGTCGGCCTGGTGCGTCGACGGGATGATTGCCTCAATGACCGCAGCAATTTTACCTGATTGGCACACCGATTCTGGACTGTATGGCCTTCGAAACAGAACTTTTTCATCGCCCCTCATAAATGTAAAAAAAATTATTTCTTGTAGGAATTTCCATTAATTCGAAATATTTTGTTTCATTATCTGGCAACTGGCTTATTTCACACCCTTGGACATCATGGAGTTACATAAAATTATTACGACTACAGACAACCCGTCTACCAACAACCAAGGATCTTGCCAAGGTGTGGTAGCTTGCGTGCCTCAACGATACAAATAGCCACACCGTAGGTGCAACCGGGCCAGACAAATATATCGTCCCTGAAGACGGGCAGAAGCCTTTTCAGTAGCTGCTACTGAAACAGTCTGGATGACTCACTGATCTGGACTTTAAACATTCGTCATAATGCCTTCATGTATTGGTACTTGTAAAGGCTGAGAGCAAAGAGGAAATTACACTCGTCATATTTCCAGGCGACATGTAGCTCTGCTGTAGCATTTAGAGTTGGATTAACTCAGTCTCTGAAGTGAAGATGACAACAACAGGCTTACAGTATGTTGTACTGAACATATCCGTGAGGGGAAAAAGCAACATGTCATGGCGTCCAGAACGGTTTCAACACCACCATAGCTGGCACGAACAGAACTATCACAGATGTCAAGCTCACATGTAAAGTGAAAAAACCGCAATCACATGTTGATTTCGCGTGCGCAAAAAACAAAAAACAAACAACACACACACACACACACACACACACACACACACACACACACACACACTGCCTATGTACCTAAATGTCAATTTCTGAGACATCGCCTTTTTCTAAAGTGATCTGCTTTGATATACTTAACCATCCCGAAGTTTATGAATGACTGACAGTAACACCGATGACTGCTTTATAGTGCTATGCAGTGTATTATGTAGGAATGAACAGCAGACAGAACAAATAGTCACAATAAATATGTCCTGCCAATGTAAGACAAGTGTCGTATTCAATAGCATGGCAATAGCAAGCAACTGAATGACAAAACCCAAGTAAACAAAATCTAACTACTGGGGTAAATATTAGTATATATTAGTTGGCAACATAAACCAAAACAGAGATAACAAGACAAACACACGTTGTTAAGTGATAAAACCTATGGTTTAGTAAGATTGTACCAGGGCCACAGCTGTTTGTCAATGGCACAATGACACAATACAGAAAAGTATTTTATCCATCCTCGGCACGTGTATTTAAAAAAATATGGGAATTAAAAACCCTGCATTGAAGTGAAAATGGGTATGTAATTCACTATCCTGAAGATGCCTTAGTCAGCTGATGAAAAAAATCATCTGCTAAACGCAACCCGAATTTATTTAGCTGCATGTAGAGATGGTCAGAAATCTTTAATGTTACAAAAAACTGTCGACTGACACCAGTACCATTAAATAGTTCACGGAAGCTTTAGATGTTTTAGTAAACAGCTTCTATTAGTGTTATGTTATCAATATTATTCCATTACCATTACCGATGCTCTAAGTTTCTATGATGATATGTCAAAAACACACTGGAAGTCAGTCCACGAAATAATCTCTCCACCCCACCCCTCTCCAAAAGAAACCCTCTTAAACATTTCATTTCGCAGCACATAAAAGGTAGGTTTAATTCCTTGTAAACAAAAAGACTATTTGTAAAGCACCGGTCTATCGCTCCTGCTGTTTTCAGGTGTTGGTGTGCCACAGTCGAATGCCCACTCTGCGAAAGTTTTTTACGTTTAAATGTTTCCCGCTTAGTCCAATAATTCAAAAGAACAAATGATGAGAAAAAAAAAATCATATGAATGTATGGTGTCTGTTCTTTCGGGAAAAATTACAGGGTGGCGCACGAAATGTGTTAGCATTTTGTTTTTGAATATAAACTTTATTGTCAATACTATCTGAAAGGAACATATACTACAATGAAGAGCCGTTCATGGAGATTTGTTCTAACTGAGCACATGCTCAATATGTCCACCACTGCGTTTCCTAACTTCCTTCAAACGAACACTGAAGTTAGTGATTACCCTGCGGCACATGTCTTCCGTAATTTCACTGCAAGTCTGAAGAGTAAGTCTTCCGAGCTCCATTAAATTCCACAGCTTGTTGCTACTGTCTTGCCCTTCAACAAGCAGTGGTTCATGCAAGATGGAGCAAGGCCACTGTGTTGGAGTTTATACACGAGCATTTCGACATGCGGATCATTTCACTCAGGTTTCCAGGTCGCTTCAATGACGGACAAAATTGGCGCCCCCAATAGTCCAGACCTCAATCCATGTGACTTTTTTCTTTGGGGGTACCTAAAGGAAAAAATTTTCCCGAAACGCCCACGTGATTTAATGGAGCTTAGAAGACTTATTCTTCAAGCTTGCAGTGAAATTACGGAAGACATGTGCCGTAGGATAATCACTAACTTCAGTGTTCGTTTGAAGGAAGTTAGGAAGCGCAATGGTGGACATACTGAGCATGTGCTGAGTTAGCACAAATCTCCATGGACGGCTCTTCATTGTAGTACATGTTCCTTTCCGATTGTATTGACAAAGTTTATATTCAAAAACAAAATGCTAACTCATTTCGTGCGCCACCCTGTATATGGATGCGTCAGTCCATTAATTCATAAAATTGATTCGCCTCTATAGGCACTGAATACACCACCTTCAGTGCTGATACACTTCTGCGATCGACTTCCGGCGGGAATCTAAAATTAGCTAGCATGGAGGACATGGACAGGGACTACGGACATGTGGCGCTGGCTGGGAACGTGAGTCGGCCGGGGAGCGTGCCGAAGTACTACGCGCATGTGCGGGGAACACTGTGTCCGGATGGCGCAGTGGTTAACGCAATTTCCTAGAAAGCAGCAGATCCCGGGTTCGAGTCCTGGTCTGGCACACATTTTTACTCATTGCCGCTGATATCATCGATTGCTTCACTTCCCCTTCCCTTCATCCCATTCCCCTCCACCATCAGTTTACAGGGGAAAAAAAAGAAGAAAAAACAAAACTGACAGTGCACAACTCTAACATCACGTGATTTTAACTGCATGCACATTAGCATACACTCCTGGAAATTGAAATAAGAACACCGTGAATTCATTGTCCCAGGAAGGGGAAACTTTATTGACACATTCCTGGGGTCAGATACATCACATGATCACACTGACAGAACCACAGGCACATAGACACAGGCAACAGAGCATGCACAATGTCGGCACTAGTACAGTGTATATCCACCTTTCGCAGCAATGCAGGCTGCTATTCTCCCATGGAGACGATCGTAGAGATGCTGGATGTAGTCCTGTGGAACGGCTTGCCATGCCATTTCCACCTGGCGCCTCAGTTGGACCAGCGTTCGTGCTGGACGTGCAGACCGCGTGAGACGACGCTTCATCCAGTCCCAAACATGCTCATTGGGGGACAGATCCGGAGATCTTGCTGGCCAGGGTAGTTGACTTACACCTTCTAGAGCACGTTGGGTGGCACGGGATACATGCGGACGTGCATTGTCCTGTTGGAACAGCAAGTTCCCTTGCCGGTCTAGGAATGGTAGAACGATGGGTTCGATGAGGTTTGGATGTACCGTGCACTATTCAGTGTCCCCTCGACGATCACCAGTGGTGTACGGCCAGTGTAGGAGATCGCTCTCCACACCATGATGCCGGGTGTTGGCCCTGTGTGCCTCGGTCGTATGCAGTCCTGATTGTGGCGCTCACCTGCATGGCGCCAAACACGCATACGACCATCATTGGCACCAAGGCAGAAGCGACTCTCATCGCTGAAGACGACACGTCTCCATTCGTCCCTCCATTCACGCCTGTCGCGACACCACTGGAGGCGGGCTGCACGATGTTGGGGCGTGAGCGGAAGACGGCCTAACGGTGTGCGGGACCGTAGCCCAGCTTCATGGAGACGGTTGCGAATGGTCCTCGCCGATACCCCAGGAGCAACAGTGTCCCTAATTTGCTGGGAAGTGGCGGTGCAGTCCCCTACGGCACTGCGTAGGATCCTACGGTCTTGGCGTGCATCCGTGCGTCGCTGCGGTCCGGTCCCAGGTCGACGGGCACGTGCACCTTCCGCCGACCACTGGCGACAACATCGATGTACTGTGGAGACCTCACGCCCCACGTGTTGAGCAATTCGGCGGTACGTCCATCCGGCCTCCCGCATGCCCACTATACGCCCTCGCTCAAAGTCCGTCAACTGCACATACGGTTCACGTCCACGCTGTCGCGGCATGCTACCAGTGTTAAAGACTGCGATGGAGCTCCGTATGCCACGGCAAACTGGCTGACACTGACGGCGGTGGTGCACAAATGCTGCGCAGCTAGCGCCATTCGACGGCCAACAGCGCGGTTCCTGGTGTGTCCGCTGTGCCGTGCGTGTGATCATTGCTTGTACAGCCCTCTCGCAGTGCCCGGAGCAAGTATGGTGGGTCTGACACACCAGTGTCAATGTGTTCTTTTTTCCATTTCCAGGAGTGTATTTTTACATATGCTAAGATACTGACAGTGTAATACAACCAGTGTAGCCAAGCGAAGGCGGGCACGGTAGTCCGAATCCAATTCTGGCAATGAAATACAGGTTTTTTGCACAGTGTTTGTTGCTGGGTGTCGTCTCCCTGAATATTCTGTAGCTCCTATTATTCTGAAAAATTTCATATGTGGCAGAATGACTCCATGCTCGTAAATATCACGGAAATCGTACAAAAAGTAGGATAACGACGAATATTGACGTCACAAATGAGAGAGAGAGAGAGAGAGAGAGAGAGAGAGAGAAATAGAGGGAGAGAGAGAGAGAGGGAGAGAGAGAACGGTGGGAGGGAGGGGTTACACCACGGAAACTGAATATTTCCGTTACGAGATTTTGTTGTCTGCAGATGATTTTCGTGTTGGGTCGAGACGCCGGGCATTCCTATAGAGGGAACGGAAAGGTATGTCTCCCCCTGTCTGGGGAATGCCAGACGCAGTTGCGCAGAAACGGAGGCGGAATTTAATAAGCAGGGAAGGGGTGACGGCTTGGGTGGGGGCGGAAGACACGATTCCGCTGCCTGCTCTGCAGACAGCGCGAAAACCAGCCGGAATCCGAGCTCACCGTAGCACTGTGTGCAGCCTACTGGTCCACTGGATAACAAGCTGGAACTGACTCAGCAAATATGTACTCCTGTCAGAAACTCTGTTCTGTATAGAAGTAATGACTTCAAAAGATGACGCAGCTCTACGGAAGAATATTTCTTTTTGTTGCAGGTATGAATCTTGTTTAATAGGAAGGAATGGGTTGATCATTACAGCATTCATTGCAACGAAGTACGTGAAACGTTCCAGTTGTGCTACGACTCAGAATGCCTCCACAGAAAAGTATGGTAGGGATGCACCAAACAACTCCACCATCATCAAGCGGCTGTACGACTCGTGCTGTATGACGGAATAACGACAGCGAAAATGCATGTCTGAAAGAACCTTGCATCGATCTTCTTAATATAGGCACTGCAATTTCGCATTTATCCGTCGATACTAGGCACCGACTTCACTTAAAATGTCCTCCCCTGTACGAGAATTACATAATGTGTATACTAATCGAGGTTGTGACACAGAACGACGATTATGGAAGTTTGCGTCTGGCCGTAAACCGTACACGGATAGCTAAAGCAGTTAAGGGGATCGCTTGCATAAAGCGGGAAATCCGAGTTCGGGGACTCGGCACAAATTTTCACTGTCGTCATTCCCTTATACAGTTGATGGTTTTTCGCATTTGCAGCTGAGATAAGATTTCAAGTATTTCATAATGATTGTAGCCGCCGGAAGGACACCACGCGAGACTTACAGAGAACATTGAAGACCAACTTAAGTAAACATGATCCTCCAAACCTCAGCTTTAAGAAAAGGAGGGAAAGATAGTGTATGGAGACATGGAAAACAGTCAGATCTTGGCGGAATACTTTGAAGACCTGCTGAATTATAAACCACCATCCGATACATTCAATTACAATGAGGAAGAACCAAACACTAACTCGGAACCACCAACTGTAGAAGAGGTTAAGAACATTATAAGAACCTTGAAAAATAAAAAACACCTGCGGAAAACAGGATCATGGCAGGACTCTTAAAGTATGAGAACGAGAATGTGTTCCTAGAACTATCACAAGTTAAACGAAAAATCTGGGAAGTAGAGCAGCTTCCAGAAGGTTGGACATCGGCACTAATATATCCTATAGACAAGAAAAGCGAGAAGGCGGAACTTGGGAACTACAGGGAAATTTCTTTAATACCTGTGACCTATGAAGT
This sequence comes from Schistocerca serialis cubense, assembly GCF_023864345.2. Classification (NCBI taxonomy): domain Eukaryota; kingdom Metazoa; phylum Arthropoda; class Insecta; order Orthoptera; family Acrididae; genus Schistocerca; species Schistocerca serialis. The sequence goes on along the minus strand of NC_064638.1, from coordinate 1,126,085,877 downwards.
ATTCACAAAAGCACTTCTAAACAGAGTGGAAGAACAAGTAAATCCACAATTTGATGAGTACGAAGTGGGCTTCAGAAAGGAGAGATCATGCGCAGAACAGATCCTGAATCTAAAACTGATAATTGCTCATCAAAAACAGAGGAGCTTACATTAACAGACTTCATAAAAGCCTATTATTCTGTAGACAGACACACACTGTTCCAAATTTTAGAGGAGATGAGTTTGGATAGATAATCCAGTAAACCGGTTAAACAGACCCTAAGCAACACAACAGTCAAAGTCAAGTTCAGAGGAAAGCTGTCTGAGGCCTTTAAGATCGAAACTGGGGTGAGGCAGGGAGACGGACTCTCCCCTTCGCTCTTTGTGCCCTCGATAAAGTGATCAAAGAGTGGCGACAAGGAATGAAAGGACTGGGTGGAATACGACTGGGCTGCAAGAACAAAGGAGTGCAGGTTCATTGTCTAGAACACGCAGATGTCACCGAGGCACAACTAGCTTTCTTAGGAAACGCCAGAGACCTCCACCCTACCCTACAATGAGCTCTAGTCTGACACCACGTAAGTTGCAAATGGAGGTGGCTTGGGGTCAGTGGAATGCGTGGTACAGGGCGTCTGGCTCGTTGTTCTCCTTTAAGTAACCAATTTGTAACAGTTCGTTGTGTCACTGTGGTGCTCACTGCTGCTCAGATTGCTGCTACAGATGCAGTACGGTGCACCAGAGCCATACGATGGTCTTCCCAAAGGCAGTCCGACCGTACATTATCGTGACCACCGCTGCCAACAACGATGTACAGTGGCTACATTCCTGCCAGGTCTTTCCCCAGTATCGCAGAGGAACATCTATCTTCTCTAGCCCTAGTAAACGACCTCGTTCAAATTCAGTGAGTTTTTGATAATGGCGTCTCTGTCGTCTTAAAGACTTTCTTCACTAACATCAAGTCACCACGCCCAATCTCTAAGATAACTAACGCTCAGGACCTTTACAGTGCGTATTTAAAGCAAAGGTGATTGGCACCCTCATAGTGACGCTACTAACGCCACTCTTATGCGATTGGCGCCGAAATTTAACACGCATCATCTTTCAGATGTAGAAAAACGTCTACCAACTTTCGTTTATTTCGCAAAACTCCTCCTTTGTGGAGCGACTTTTTTTTCCCGTCAGTCTATTTATGTTGCGCTCCTCCTGATAAGAGTAATTGAAATCGTACTTTTGTGTCTTCTTAATGTCTATTTTGTTATTTTATTTTGATTTCATGGCGGTACAAATGTTACATGACGACCTGGCTATTGTTACTACCTACGTTCTTCTACGTCGAGGAGGCGGCGCAGCGTTTGACAAACTGGAGAGGATCAATTAGGTAACAAGACGATGGTTAACAGAAATCCTTGGGTAACAGAAGAGATGTTGAATTTAACTGATGAAAGGAGAAAGTATAAAAATTCAGTAAATAGAGCACGCAAAAAGGATTACAAACGTCTCAAAAATGAGATCGACAGGAAGTGCAAAACGGCTAGATGACAAATGTAAGGATGTAGAGGCATATATCACTAGGGGGCAAGATACATACTGCCTACAGGAAAATTAAAGAGACCTTTGGAGAAAAGAGAACCACTGATATGAATATCAAGAGCTCAGACGGAAAACCAGTCCTAGGCAATGAAGGGAAGGCAGAAAGGTGGAAGGAGTATATAGCGTGTCTATATAAGGGCGATACACTTGAGGGTAATATTACGGAAATGGAAGAGGACGTAGGTGAAGATGAGATGGTACATGCGATACTGCGGGTGAAGAATTTGACAGGGCACTGAAAGACTAAGTCGAAACCAGGCCCCGGGAGTAGACAACATTACTTTAGAACTTCTGATAGTCTCGGGAGAGCCAGTCCTCACAAAAGTCTACCGACTGGTGAGCAAGATATACGAGACAGTCAAAATAGCCTCAGACTTCAAGAAGAATATAACAGTTCCATTCCCAAAGAAAGCAGGTGTTGACAGATGTGAAAATTACCGAACTATCACTTTAATAAGTCACGGCTGCAAAATAGTAACACGAATTCTTTACCGACGAATGGAAAAACTGGTAGAAGCCGACCTCGGGGAAGATCAGTTTGGATCAGGTGGAACACGTGAGGCAATACTGACCCTACGACTTCGCAAAGAAGAGAGATTAAGGAAAGGCAAACCTACGTTTCTCGCATTTAGAGACTTAGAGAAAGCTTTTGACAATGTTGACCTGAATACTCTTTCAAATTCTGAAGGTGGCAAGGGTCAAATACAGGGAGCGAAAGGCTATTTATAATTTGTACAGAAACCAGATGGCAGTTATAAAGGTGCCTGAAAGGGAAGCAGTGGCTGGGAAGGGAGTGAGACAAGGTTGTAGCCTATCCCCAGTGTTATTCAATCTGTATATCGAGCAAGCAGTAAAGGAAGTGAAAGAATAATTTGGAACAGGAATTAAAATCCATGGACAATAAATAAAAATTTTAAGGTTTGCCGATGACACTGTAATTCTGTCAGACATCAAAAGACCTAGAAGAACAGTTGAACCGAACGGATAGTGTCTTGAAAGGAGGATATAAGATGAACATCAACAAAAGCAAAACGAGGATAAATGGAATGCACTCGAATTAAATCAGGTGATCCTGAGTGAATTAGAATAAGAAATAAGACACTTACAAGGTAGTAGATGAGTTCTGCTGTTGGGGGAGTAAAATATCTGACGATGGTAGAATTAGAGAGGATGTAAAATGTAGACTGGCAATGGCAAGGAAAGCGTTTCTGAAGAAGAGAAATTTGTTAACATCGAGTACAGATTTAAGCGTCAGGAAGTCTTTTGAGAAAGTATTTGTATGGAGTGTGGTCATATATGGAAGTGAAACATGAACGATAAATAGTTTAGACAAGAAGAGAATAGAAGCCTTCGAAATGTGGTGCTTCAGAAGGATGCTGAAGATGAGACGGGTAGATCACGTAACTAACGAGGAGGTACTGAACAGAATTGGGGAGAAGAGAAATTTGTGGCAGAACTTGACTCGAAGGAGGGATCGGTACTTAGGAGATGTTGTGAGGCATCAAAGGATCATCAGTTTAGTATTGGAGGGAAGCGCGGAGGGTAAAAATCGTAGAGGGAGACATGAATACACTAAACAGATTCAGAAGGAGGTACGTTGCACTAGTTACTCGGAGGTGGAGTAGCTTGCACAGGTTATAGCATGGAGAGCTGCATCCAACCAATCTCTAGACTAAATACCACAACAACATGGCCTACCCAGATTTAATTTATCCGTGAGTTCCCAAAACTACTCCGGGCAAATGTCGGAATCAGGGGGATAGGGATGACGATTACTGCCGAAGGCAATTGGTTTCCGGTTGTACGGTTTTTTTATCTCCGGTTTAACCTGGCCGCTCAAAATAACTGGTTTGTGAAATAATTGATTATGGGAATCTTGTTGCAGTATTTCCGGTAATTACCGTAGAAACAGAAAAAAAGACAAACATTCTGTCTCTCACACTTTTTCATTATACATTTCAGCATACCCAGACTCAAAATATATAAGTAAAAATTTGGACTGTATGCTGTTCAATGCTTTTCTCGAAAAGTAATGAAGGGTTGAATAACACATGAAATAACTATTGTTCTCCAATTGAGTATAATTTTTTGAAAGTATGCTCAATAATCATGTTGTAATGCAGGATCACAGAACTTTTTAACAATGTTAAAGGATGTGTCGAGGTCCGGTGTGCCGGCCAGCCTGTGGATAACTTTCAAGGCGGTTTTCCATCTGCCTCGGCGAATGCGGACTGGTTCCCCTTATTCCGCCTCAGCTACATCGTGTCGGCGATTGCTGCGTAAGCACAGTTTCCACATATGCGTATATCGTAACTACTCTACCAGGCCAACATTTTGGGTTACACTCGTGTCGTATGAGACGATCTTTGAGGGGGGTGGGGGTGTTCTACTAGAGGCCGAACCGCACAATGACCCTGGGTTCGGTGTGGGGCGGCAGTGGGGTGGGTGGACTGCTGTCGCCTGTTGTGGGGTTGTGAACCACTGAAGGGCTATGGCGGGACGAAGGCTCTCCATCGTTTCTAGGTCCCCGGTTTAATACAATAAAATGATAAAGGATGAAAGCTTAGGTTGGAGAACTTTGTTTTTCGTGTTAATTTGCCCATTTCGAAGGGCTGCAAACAAATAAAGGTACATATGTACACAGAGGCCCGATCAGCTACTTTATATTTCTATTATAGATAATAAATGAATTGTAAAATTTTTACTCTATTACTGTAGCCATTCGTGTACTTCCATTAGTTTGAATGAAAACACATACACAGATCAATATTTTTGTTTGCTTTCGTACAGGAATTTGACTACAATTATTACTTATGACAAAACTGAAAATGCTCTCAAAAAATTCGAATGACCAGTTTAGATGGTAGGCAAAACATAATATTTATCAGGCTCAATTATTTCATAATAGTTAAAATTTCAATAACGAATTAATCCACTGGTCAATATTTATTGTCTAATGTGTTGATAAATACTCGTTCCGCAAAGTTTTGCTCTCTAAATTTACCCCTTTGAGAAAAAAATATCATTCGAAGAGGACACAATCCTTCAGAAGCCACAGAACTTCTCACCAACGATAAATATTTTTGGGCTGCAAATTACAAGGATGGCATACACCTTCCTTCTCCAAAAAACGGAAAGATCATAGCTACTGTATAGTAAAGGACAACAGGTACATTTCTATCTCAACAGTCCAGTACCGAGTCTAATGTCATTTGTTTCTTGCTCGTTTCTAACATCTGGGACTATTATTGAAATAACTGACAGCTTTTCCCATTTGCTATAACCATCTAATGTTTTATTCGCTTTAATAATTATTTAAATATAAAAAATGTTGGCTCCACTGCTATGACTAATTGATATACTCCTCCTTTGCCCGGTCATTAGGAAGAAAAAGTTATAATCGACATCGCACAAATACCGAGAAATATCAGTTATGTAGAACTGAGACACCGGTATGAGTTTTACCGGCCAGTTTTTCCCATCCCTACGGCGGGAGCGCCGCTACACCAGCGCCGTCCGGAGCCCTGTGAACCATCGACAAGACAATGCTCGTTACAACGGAGAACAACATTGAGCACCACAACGCACAGCGTTCCTACAGGAAGCATTCGAAGACCGGCTTGGGTAGCCGTTGGTTGGCAGTAAGAGCGTTGTGTTTGATGGTCGCATATACGGCAAGTCTAGTGCAGTTTCAGTGAAGCAATCTGTCCAGTGCGCTCCGTCACGCACAGCGGAGCGAAGTGGCACGCGGCGTGTACAAGGTGGAGACACTACCTGACGTTAAGGTCAGAGCAGGGTATGGGATGTCGAATCAAGCAATATTTTCCTAATGACATAGGTCGTAAAAGAAAGCTTGTGAAGCTATGGCCAAAAAACGACAGCCCATCAGCGACGTGTGCGTGCGTGCGTGTGTGTGTGTGTGTGTGTGTGTGTGTGTGTGTGTGTGTGTGTGACTACTCCTAACTTTCTCCAGCTAATAAACGTCATGCTAAAGACTGCAGTTACTAATTAAATTACCTAAAGGTAGTTTTTTCTGTTGAACAGACAAAATTGGCAAATTTTAAATTCCTATCCATGATTAGTTACATTGAACGCGAATTTTCTAGGTAGTTTACTGGTTAAAGCTTGGCTATTAAATCAGCTTCATCTATTACTTCGGAGGCTATCTTATAGTGAGCGGCGGGGGGTACGCAGTGTACTTCCTCCCTTTACTGTTCCCTTCCGCAGTGTCCCGCGGGAAAAACAATTTTTTGTAAGCCTCTGTGCGAGCTCGAATCTCTCTCTAATTTTACCTTCATGGTCTTTTCGCGAGTTATTAGGAAAAAAATCATATACTGGGTGACTCTTCTACGACTAAGGGATGGAAAAAATCGCAGATTCTTAAAAAAATTGTTTCATCGGTGTGAAATTAATGTCTACCCTTAAAAGAGGTATTTTAAAAAGACACATTAAGGGATAAATTGTGTTACGTGGATTTAACAGGGTGGAGGTGGGCGTGGGAGAAGGAGTCTGTGTTGGATGGAAACAGAGACAATGTAGGTCGATGGATCCTGTTCACCTACTTCCCTCCTTCATACGTCTGCAAACTTAAGATCGGGCAGTTGATTCTCCACTAATCGCTACGTCGCAAAAAGCAGCTACATAGAGCTTCACAAATTTACACCGACCTTCCGCAGCTCGCCCTATGGCACTGTGTGCACACACGCCCGGCAAGTTTAATTTCCACAAAACGCGTTCACGCTACGTGGAATGAAGGTATGAGTTACTAATAACACTAACGCGAGAAACCCTTGTGGACAGAATCTACGTAAATCTCTGTGCACTGTTCTGCACTACTATAGGGGAAATTGATTCTCAGTCGAACTTCACGGCAGCTGGAGCGTTCTTCCGGGAAAGGCAATTTCCCCCATCACGAGCACTAATTGCTTTTCAGTTTACAGATAGACCATATATCGACATGATTTCCCGTCCAGTTCTCTTATGTGAGTAGACGGAATATCTTCACTAACCTCGTTTTTATACGATGGATTTATTTTCAGATTATTACTTGAATATTTATGGCCGTTTGTAAGTGCTCTGCTGTGTGAAAATAATAAACAGCTGGAGCTGTCAACTGACTACGTCACTTAAGAGCCTGACCCAAGTGTCTCATGCTACCAATATATATTCTAAAACGTCCATTTATTGTCTTCACTGTCACTGTATTCAATAATTTTCACAGCATATCAGATGCATGACACAAGCCTCAGTTCTGCCAATCTCTGACGAGAAGCTTAAATCGTCTCCCTCTACAACGAAAAGATGTCACGTAGGAGTTCTGGAACTTCACATATTTTAAGTCGAGCAATGCTTTACGGAAAATTACTGCCCTAGACTTGAACATGGCCAGCCCCATTCCGTCAGATATATCCACAACCATTTTGGAAGGTACATCCCAGATGTGCGGTAACAGCAGCCCATCCTACTGGGTGCCAACTGTTTCTGAATGGGAAAGATTTATGCAGTTCACCATTATCGCACTGGTATTTATTATTTGATCGTGTCAGAAGCATCGTACATAAAATCAGAATAATTAACACATACATATCAAGTATATAACAAATACAAAAAGAGTATTAAAGTATACAGATATATAAGCAGGGTCAAGTTGTTTTTTATTTTATGAAATCTTGGACCAGAACCTGGCCACGTCCAGCGCTTGCGGGGTGGCATTCATCAAATCCTTCATGGTGCAGGTGCTTGGGCACTGCAAACACTGCGTGAGGTGGATGGTGGTTTGAGTGTGTCCACAGTCACTCAGCGCCGGTTCATTTGAGAGGCCCCATTTGCGAATATTCTCTTTGGATCGTGTGACACCAGAGCGCAGCCTATTAAGAGATTTCCATGTCGTCGGTCTTTCCATATGGCCGGGAGGGAGTTCTTCGTTTGCGACTAACCATTCCGCAATGTGCGCGTTTTCTTCACGCCACATTGCCAGCCTCACTTGCTGCGGTATCCCGACGATGTTTTCTGCTGTGTGCAGGAAGCTTTTTCTAGATTTTAACCGACGGCGGGCTGGCTGGTATTTGTACAGCGGGTGGGCTGGTGAGGTCAACGCCTTTGTCTTTTCCTTCCTGGCCGCTACTTTCCTTCTAATATCTGGTGGGGCCACGTCTGCCAGGCAGTACAGTTCATCAGTCGGGGTTGGTCTCAGACAGCCTGTGATGATGCGGCAGGATTCATTAAGCGGTATCTCCACTTGCTTGGCGTGGCTAGAATTGTACCACACTGGGCACGCATACTCCGCTGTTAATAGCACAAAGCAAGAGCTGTGGTTCTCACTATTACAGGCTGTGCCCCCCCCCCCCCATGTAGTGCCCGTTAGTTTGCGCACAATGTTGTTTCTCGCGGCTACTTTGTGTTTAGTGTTCATGCAGTACTTTTTATAGGTGAGTGCTCTATCCAAGGTGACGCCTAAGTATTTTGGTGTTTCGCAATGTTCCAGGGGCAGTCCTCCCACTGGTGAGAGAACTATATTAACTTTCTGGTCAATCAGTAATTAATCTCCAAGTGACTATAACAATTACACGGCTTTACAATACACCGTCAACGATAGACAGCAGCAAGGTGCTAGATACACCAATCCAACACTTTTCCCACCAATACTACGTAGGTCACTCACAACGTCATAGTCCAAAATTAAACACTTCTCAGTGATTGTTTACAGGAACGTATTTTACATATAAGATCACATAATTGCAAAAAAGTACTTACTAGACAGTAAATGAACTGAAAATCAGGCCGCGCTTGTGATGGAGGAAGTTGCCTTTTCCGTAAGAACACCAACTGAGAATTTCCCCTCTAGCGGTGGACAACAGTGCGCAGAGATTTACGTAAATTCTGTCCATATGCCTATCTTACATTAATTTTATTTCACGTACTGTTAAAGCATTGCCTCCCACCCACGGCATGTCTACACGCTGCGTCGCCAGTGATTCATAAGGTGCGCTACGGAGGTAGGTAAACTTTTGAAACACACTGCAATTCCTTTTTGTGACGTAGTGGGCAATCACTTGGTCGACCTTCAGTTTGCTGACTTATGAAGGAGCGTAGTGCATGAACACCATCTGACTACCTAACCTCACCCCCCACCCCCTCCTTTTCACCCTGTTACACCGAACGAACAAAATTTACCCCATAATAAGGCTCTACTGCACATAGACTTGATACACACACACACTTAATATTTGTTCTTAAGACACTTAATTTAAAGATAACATTAGTTTCATAACGCTAAAACAACATTTTTAGTAACTGCGATTAGCGCTGGAGAAAAGATGTACAGTATCTTTCTGTAGGAAGTTTAATGTATTTTAATTGTGTACTGTTCAACATTTTCGCTAGAAGTCGGGGTTTAACGAGTTTTTCCAGAGAGAAACATAAAAACGTGACCTGTAAACGACCCACCACACCATCGCTCAAACCCAGGATTTTTAGTATGTTGTACGTGGTACTCCGTCCTAGCACTGTGCAAAAATTTGGGAGTACTCAAATTTTCCCCCTTATTTTTCCTCCGTTGACTGGGGTTATAGGAGTTGCGAAGCGACTGCTGTTGGTGTGTCAGCTGCCACAATGTGGAAGCGGCTGAATTCTTATTATTAGCTAGCAAGTGGAGTGCGAAACAACGTATCTCGCTCCCACGAGCAGCCGTCAGTATGAGAAAACTGAACTTAAATGGGTCAGCAGGGGCACACAAGCCACAGCCGTGCAAAGTTAATAAAAAATGTTTTCCTCCTAATTTTTAATCCGTGACAGAAAATGTTAACTTCGTTAAACTTTCATAAGAGTTTCATTGGGCATTGAAGTTGATTGTTAACTTTCAACTGTAAACTTTATGCTGTCGGTGTAGTACAATGAGCAAGTTCTACCATCGCTTCAATGAAAATGGTTTGGTTGGAAAGTTCAGGTAGCACATCGTAGATAAACAAACAACAAATCATTTAATCAGTTAGTTTTATAATTTTTTAGTTATCCGTGTTAAATCACGGGAGAATCAAAATACAGGAGAATCAGATAGTATCTGACAAAGTGCTTATTTTCCTCCATGAATAGCAACATGTTGACGTATTCATCCGAGAGCGAAGCCCATTTAGGAGAAAAAATGTCTGTACCCACAGAAAACAAATCGACTGACTGTAACAATTTAGGGTATAGGGGGAGGTGTTGTTGTTGTTGTTGTTGTTGATGGTGGTGGTGGTGGTGGTGGTTTCCTCAGTCCAGAGTCTGGTTTGATGCAGACCTCCATGCTACCCTATTCTGTGCAAGCTTCTTCATCTCCCGGTACCTACTGCAACCTACATCCTTCTGAATCTGTTTAGTGTATTCATCTCTTGGTCTCCCTCTACGATTTTTACCATCCACGCTGCCCTCCAATACTACATTGGTGATCCCTTGATGCCTCAGAATATGTTCTACCAAGCGATCCCTTCTTCTAGTCAAGTTGTGCCACAAATTTCTCTTCTCCCCAATTCTACTCAATACCTCCTCATTAGTTACGTGATCTACCAATCTAATCTTCAGCATTCTTCTGTAGCACCACATTTCGAAAGCTTCTATTCTCTTCTTGTCTAAACTATTTATCGTCCACGTTTCACTTCGAAGGGGTATTATATTCAGTAAACAAATTTGATAAAACCTATTCCCCAACAAATACCGCATCGCAGAATGAGTCTTCTGATTTCATGTCTAGCCACGTTTTGACTAGACCCCGGGCTTTACTTTTTACAGATGTGGTACTACTAGGCTTCTCTTTAGACTGTTATCCGAATCCACGATTTAGTTTCCTACTCCATCCAGTAAGTAGCAGTTAATGCCAACTCAATAAACGGCCGGCCGCTGTGACCGAGCGGTTCTAGGCCCTTCAGTTCGGAACCGCGCAGCTGCTACGGTCGCAGGTTCGAATCCTGCCTCGGGCATGGATGTGTGTGATGTCCTTAGGTTAGTTAGGTTCAAGTAGTTCTAAGTTCTAGGGGACTGATGACCTCAGATGTTAAAGCCCATAGCGCTCAGAGCCACTATAACTAAACAAACGAATAATCAACAGCCAACACCCAGTTATTCTTGCTCGCATTCGATTGTTTACATCAATTGCATGCACCCCGGCGTACACACATCTACACGAACGGAATTTGTGAGAACATGATTCCCGCTGCAAGCGTGGTGTCATTTCCGACACAAATAGTGAATATCTAATTAATCCCTCCCGGTTAGCCGATCGGTCTAACGCATGTCTTTCCGGAGCGGGAAGGAGCACCTGGTCCCCGGCACGAATCCGCCCGGCGGACTTGTGTCGAGGTCCGGTGAGCCGGCGAGTCTGTGGATGGTTTTTAGGCGGTTTTCCATCTGCCTCGGCGAATGCGGGCTGGTTGCCCTTATTCCGCCTCAGCCACAGTACGTTGGCTGATTGCTGCGCAAACAAGTTCTCCACGTAAGCGTACACCACCATTACTCTACCACGCAAACTTAGGGGATACACTCGTCTGGTGTGAGACGTTCCCTGGGGGGTCCACCGGGGGCCGAACCGCACAATAACCCTGGGTTCGGTGTGGCGCGGCGGAGGGGTGAAGTGGACTGCGGTAGTCGTCGTGGGGTTGTGGACCACTGCGGCAGCGGCGGGGACGAAGCCTCTCCGTCGTTTCTAGGTCCCCGGTTAACATACAACAAGTACCTAATTAACGATCAACAGACTCTAAGAGAGTAACCGGAAGTTTTTGTAAAATTACCTTAAAAGCTAATCCATTACTATGCAGACAGCCACCGGCCACAGCGACGAATTTTGTGACAACCTGGCACCGTCCGTTGCTGCAGGCGGGGTGCCGACGCGTTCAAATCGCTCTCTCACTGACCGACCCTATGCAGTAAAAGAGCACTTCAGTAACTGGGCCTGGCCGTCGCGGCTCAAGGCCACAGGCCGCGTTCTGCCCGGCCAGGCCTTATTAACGTATTCCTTGCGATGAAGCGTAAGAGCGCGACAGTTGTTACGTCGGAAGGCCGTAACAGCAGGAGGCGCCGCGAGGTGACCAGAGCAGGGAAGGTCCTTCTGCGTCCAGCTGGCTGTGACGTGGGCGGCGCCGGCACACATTCCTGCCGTGACGAGTGTCCCGCTTTGGGCCCGGAAGCGTGGGGGTCGGCGCGGCACTGCAGCGCTTTATCCAGTACACTGGCCGTGCGTCACACACACCGGCGTGCCTGTACACTGACGAAGCGCGGTAGCGCATCATATCGTAACGTACCACACGGGTGGCGGAGAGGGCGAGTGTTCCCTGCTTACATCTCGACTCTGCGCATAGCTACAAGCTGTGTCGAGGCGGGCAATTGCAACTGTTTATTACAGGTGTTCAGAGGCAACCATCAGTCACACATTACTGGTCAACCCGCTTTAATTACACTACTGGCCATAAAAATTGCTACACCAAGAAGAAATGCAGATGATAAACGGGTATTCATTGGACGAATATATTATACTAGAACTGACACGTGATTACATTTTCACGCAGTTTGGGTGCATAGACCCTGAGAAATCAACCACCTCTGGCTGTAATAACGGCCTTCATACGCCTGGGCATTGAGTCAAACAGCGCTTGGATGGTGGGTACAGGTACAGTTGCCCATGCAGCTTCAACACGATAGCACAGTTCATCAAGAGTAGTGATTGGCGTATTGTGACGAGCCAGTTGCTCGGTCACCATTGACCAGACGTTTTCAGTTGGTGAGAGATCTGGAGAATGTGCTGGCCAGGGCCACAGTCGAACATTTTCTATATCCAGAAAGGCCCGTACAGGAGCTGCAACATGCTGTCGTGCGTTATCCTGCTGAAATGTAGGGTTTAGCACGGATCGAATGAAGGGTAGAGCCACGGATCGTAACACATCTGAAATGTAGCGTCCACTGTTCAAAGTGACGTCAATGTGAACAAAAGGTGACCGAGACGTGTAACCAATGGCACCCCATACCATCACGCCGGGTGATACGCCAGTATGGAAATGACAAATACACGCTTCCAATGTGCGTTCACCGCGATGTCGCCAAACACGGATGTGACCATCATGATGCTGTAAACAGAACCTGGATTCATCCGAAAAAATGACGTTTAGCCATTCGTGCACCCAGGTTCGTCGTTCAGTGCACCATCGCAGGCGCTCCTGTCTACGATGCAGCGTCAAGGGTAACCGTACCCATGGTCTCCGAGCTGATAGTCCATGCTGCTGCAAACGTCGTCGAACTGTTCGTGCAGATGGTTGTCGTCTTGCAAACGTCCCCATCTGTTGACTCAGGGATCGAGATGTGGCTGCACGATCCGTTACAGCCATGCGGATAAGATGCCTGTCATCTCGACTGCTAGTGATACGAGGCCGTTGGGATCCAGCACGGCGTTCCGTATTACCCTCATGAACCCACCGATTCCATATTCTGCTAACAGTCATTGGATCTCGACCAACGCGAGCAGCAATGTCGCGATACGATAAACCGCAATCGCGATACGCTACAATCCGACCTTTATCAGTCGGAAACGCGATGGTAGGCATTTCTCCTCCTTACACGAAGCATCACAACAGCGTTTCACCAGGCAACGCCGGTCAACTACTGTTTGTGTATGAGAAATCGGTTGGAAACTTTCCTCTTGTCAGCACGTTGTAGGTGTCGCCACCGGCGCTAACCTTGCGTGAATGCTCTGAGAACCTGATCATTTGCACATCACAGCATGTTCTTCCTGTCGGTTAAATTTCGCGTCTGTAGCACTTCATCTTCGTGGTGTAGCAATTTTAATGGCCAGTAGTGTATTATAATACTGCAACATGTTTCGAAGTGTTACACTTTCAAGGTAGTTGTGGTTTCAGCATGGAAAGTTCAACAGATGAGCTCAGCGATGACAAACAGGCTACATGCTTTCAAAGGGAATGAGATCCGGGCGATGGGGAAAATGAGGGGAGGGGGTGGGGGTGGGGGGGAGTTAGCAAACTGAAGAGGTGTTCCTGCTCAGTTATCTGCCTGGCAGGTGTGAGTGTTTCCCTGTGACAAGCAGCACACACTAAAACTAACTTCACGGCACACTTACCTTCTCAACAGTGATATACAAGGTGGGCAAAACGAAGCTGGCCCAGCAAAAATTTGTAATACCGGCGCAGAACCGACCGTTTTTAATGAACAGGAGAACTGGCCATCCCAGAAGATGCTGGAATCGCTCATTTGGCTGCACCAGTCAGTTGCTGTCATCTGTCTGCGCATGTTCGTCTCCCGCACGCTCTGTCCTGTATTCCGCTGTGTCGTTACGTTTGAATGAGTGAGAGGAGGACACGTGTTCGGCGACTAGTTGAACGCAACAAAAAGTGGTGCTCACGATAAAACTGCACGCGCTCATTATGGAGCGTTATGCGAAACACAATCCGTGGAAAATGTGCGCCGAACTGTTTGCCAGAAAGTCGGCAACGCAAAACTTCGTGATAAAATGGGCCTAAACAGGCTCTGTAGCGAATAAACTCTCCACTATTTGCAAAGAGCCAGTCCAGCGTCACTCTTATTGTAAGTATTTTCCAAGCCACTTTTATCGCGCCCATTGTGCGTAACGTTAATATGAAACCAACAATGATTTAAATCTGCTTCTACCGGACTTATTACGTGGAGAAAAGTTTCTGTTAACGCTCATTATCCTGAATAGTTAAGTAGCAAATAAAAGTTTAGTTAGCAGCAGACCAAAGGCAATGAAGAAAAAAAATATGAAATAATGTATTATATTTCCAGGATGATTTTTACAGAAGTAAAGGTCGTTAACCGAAATGACGCAAAATTATAAGTATTAAGTTTATCAATTCTGAAGTAAGAATTTAGCTAACTTAACGTAGTTATGCTGTATATCAAAATGACCAACGCATTAACGGCCATCTAGTAAAGTTTATTTTAATTTTAAATCGGCCTACTGGCTTGATAGTAATATCGTGTATTTGTAGCGTCTGGCGTCACAAATGATTAAGTTGCAATCAGACGGAAGCCAGGACACTGTGATGGGTTAAGATATCAGAGCACGAGTTGTCTTTCGGACACGTCGAAGGAAGATCTCTCTCTCTCTCTCTCTCTCTCTCTCTCTCTCTCTCTCTCTCTCTCTCTCTCTGTTTTTGGTCAAAGTAAAAAGCGTTTGCAACTAGGTCGTGGCACAGTGAAGACTTTCGATTTAGTTCACCTACAGCTACACGAATACTCTGAAAATCACATTTAAGTGCCTGGCAGAGGGTTCATCGAATCACCTTCACAATTCTCTATTATTCCAATCTCGTATAGCGCGCCGAAAGAACGAACACCTGCATCTTTCCGTACGAGTGCTGATTTCCCATATTTTATGGTGGTGATCGTTTCTCCCTATGTAGGCCGGTGTCAACAAAATATTTTCGCATTAGGAGGAGAAAGCTGGTGATTGAAATTTCGTGAGACGATTCCGTCGCAACGAAAAACGCCTTTCTTTTAATGATGTCCAGCCCAAATCCTGTATCATTTCTGTGACAGTCTCTCCCATATTTCGCGATATACAAAACATACTTCCCTTCTTTGAACTTTTTCGATGTACTGCGTCAGTCCTATCTAGTAAAGATCCCACACCGCGCAGCAGTATTCTAAAAGAGGACGGACAAGCGTAGTGTATGCAGTCTCCTTAGTTGATCTGTTACATTTTCTAAATATCCTGCCAATAAAACTTAGTCTTTAGTTAGCCTTCCCCACAACGTTTTCTGTGTGTTCCTTCCAATTTAAGTTAATAGATTTAGTTACGTTCGAAATTATAGGTGCTCGCTAAGCTGTTTCACAACTTATCACGAAACGTGATAGGATAGTATTTGAGTCTTCTTCACTTACTGGTGACGACTGCTATTTGCTGAACGCAGTGTCCAATTTGCCACTAAACATGTGAATATTTGATTAACAAGAAGAGTTCAAACTCAAGCCCTGTATGTCACATAGTCACACGAAATAATTTCTACTAACATTTCATAATCTCATGCAGCAAACTTTATAAATTTTATGTTCCATTCGAACACTACTTTGCACCAATGTACTATCGTACCTAGACCAATACACACGGGACAAAAACTTGTAAAAAAATCTATCGTGCATTCAGTTCCACACCCTCAACTCGCAAGCAAGCAAGAGTTAAGTTTAAAAAAGTGTCACGTCGCCGACGCATCTACGTGGTTGTGTAAGCGAACAATCAGAAGCACGGAACCAACTTTTTATAGACAACAAATATTTCCTGCGAAGTTCCGTGACTGTCACCTGCTTTACCTGTAACCACCCTGAAACACGACCTCTCATATCCATAATGGATAAAATCAAAACCTTAGGCTACTTTAAGCAGCGCCAGTTTTGTTTATTGTTCAAACGGAGCAGTCAATTTTCCGACGAATTTCCGTAACAGTTCCTAAGCAAATGTCACGGAATGGTCCCTTCATCTCAGAAATAAAGTCGAAGAGACAAAAGCTTAAGTCTCTGAGAGTGCAGTGACTGGTACTGCACTTCCCAAGCCCTATCGATCGAACAAATCAGTCACAGTTCGTGCTGTATGCGCCCGAGCATAGTCCTTCAAAATCCGTCGTCTTTTCTTTCACACATCTGATCTCGGGTTGTGTTCCAAAAATGAATAGCAACACAGCACATTGATGTTCTGTCGAAGCAAAACGGTTGTGCGTTAGGATAATACCGTTACATTTTTTGTATGTCCATCCTTCTGACTGAAGGCTTGAGAGACTTCGGTCGTTCACTTTATGGAATAAAATGGAACACGTACAGCCGCGTTCTTCATGTTATGTATTATATGGCTACCAGTTTCGGTGATTGAGTACATCATCTCAGGCTTAACTGACGCCGAGTTGTTAACTCCAATCGTATATACGATCTCATCAGCGGCCAACGTCCATTAACTGGTTTCCGTAGACTGCAACAACGATGTTGTGTCTTCAGCTATCAACTACACAGCCTACAGGAACCATTTCACAGGTGTTGGCCAGATTGGATCGTATATACAATTGGAGTTAACACCTCAGCGTCAGTTAAGCCTGAGATGGAGCAGTGAATCACCGTAACTGGTAGCCATATAATAAATAACATATAACGCAAGGTTGTCGGTGTTCCATTTCATTACGTCGTACACGAGAATCGCCGTATCCGTGACGTTGCTGGGGTCTGACGGAACCTTCGATTGTCGTGGTGGCGTATAAGGACGCAATTCGTTTGACTGCCGTCTCAGGCGTGGTTAGTACTTTTTCGTCCATGTCTCATCTATCGCAAGCGGTGTAAGACAGTCTGTCCTTCGTGTTCACAGCATCCCAAGTAGCTAAGAGCAAAGTCCTGTCGCAGCCATTTCTGCATTTCAGTCGAGTCGTGTGGAACTCATCGTGACGGTTTTTATCATGCCGAGGCGATCCTTCAGCATGTGTGGTACAATCGTATGCACTAATCTTGTCCATCGTGTCAACTCACAAATCGTTTGGCGTCAATCACTGACCAGTACAACCTGCATCATTTCACTGCTTTGCGTTGTGTCCTTGAAAGGGCCCTCAAACGTTCAATATTTACTGCGAAATAATATTGCGCCAATATACTGCGCACGTAAGTAGAAGGTCAAGAAAAGCACAATATTATTGCAGAACATTTATGCCTGGGACGCGTCAATTAGAACTCTCAGTTGCGAACGTGTCTGCGTTCGACGATGGATGTACTGCGAACAAATTGCTTACTTTGCAAAACACAAACAGAAATTATGCAGTACGGACGAAGCCTGAAAAGCTTCCAGTAAACGTATCTGTGGACGAGGGGTTTATTCACTGCGGTTTAGAGTCCTAAACCACAGTAACAACCAATTACAAATTAAAGATGTGAACTGGGTAATTTATCGCGTACATGTGCTGCTTTCTGGGTATATTAGTACTACAACTACAGTTTCAAATGAAATAAAACAAATATTTACTGATTACCTATTGAAAACTTACATGCTCTTATAAACAGGGTGACTCTGAAGTCCGTTAACATTTGAAAATGCACTATTTCACGGAATAATGTAGGTAGAGAAGTAATACTGACAGACATGCCTAAAATGACAAGTAAAATGACATGGCGTTTTACTGAAACCAAAAACGAGTGCAAATAATGGCTAACAGATTGCGCTGGAGTGATGTGGCGGAGTGCGAGGTATTCCGGTATCTTACAAAAGCGCATCATCCCTAGCCTGGCTGATAAACTCTTGCTGGAAGGCACGACTTACGCACGATGGCACTCCACCCCATATTGCTACATTTGTGAAAAATCTACTGCGCACATCCGTTGTTGAGGATCACGTGCTGAAGCTGCCACTTCCGCCACCCTTTGCTTCCCGTGTCCCCAGGCCTCAAATCGTGTGATTATTGGTTAATGAGTTACCTGAAGTCGCAAGTCGACCGCGATCGTCCGACCTCATTAAGGATGCAAAAACACAAGGTGCGACGGTGGTTTTTCACCATACCTACCCATATGCTGTGCAGTGCTGTTCACAACATTGCCCCTCGACTACAGGTACTGTTCATGAAAGACGGCCGATATGATAAGCATTTGTTGTAAACAACATAGTCTTTGCTAAAAAATCAATTGTTACACTAATTATTGCTTTTTGCTTTTGTAGAATATGAAGCGTCATCTGTTAGTCATTTTGTGCACTTGTTTGGTTTAAAAAAAAAATCTTGTCATTTCAGGCATGTATGTCAATTTTATCTCTCCACCTGCATTATTCACTGACGCATTGAATTTTCAAATGTTAACGGACTTTTTGCGTCATCCTGCACGTCCCGTGGTATGATAATTATCGAAAAACAACAACAGGTATGCTCACTGAACAGCTAACCAGATCTTATTTGCCAGTTCTGACAATGCTACAAGTAAAATAAACATTTCTGCTTACTATCATGTCAACATGGTCTACAGCGTCCTCTGCTGTTGTGGACGATGAGGTATCTGGCGTTTCTTAAACTTTCAGGAAATTCATTTCTCGAAGTATCGCATGGTGGAAAGTAGGGGACGAGGTACTGGCAGAATTGAAGCTGTGAGGACGGGTCGTGAGTCGTGCTTGGGTAGCTCAGATGGCAGCAGTCACTGTGGTGTAGCGGTTATGATACTAGACTGTTGCATGGGGGGGTCGTGAGTTCAAAACTCGCCTGAACTGTAAAATTTTAACGCCGTGCGGTCTAAGGCGTCTTGTCATGGTTCGCGCGGCTCTCCCCGACTGAGGTTCGAGTCCTCCCTCGGGCATGTGTGTGTGTGTGTGTGTGTGTGTGTGTGTGTGTGTGTGTGTGTGTGTGTGTGTGTTGTCCTTAGGGTAAGTTAGATTAAGTAGTGCGCAATCCTAGGGTCCCCTAGTCCTTACCAGAAATTTCCAAAAATTTCTAAAAGCTGGATCGGTAGCTCAGCGTGTTCGGTAGGAGGTTAGCTGCCCTCTGTAATAAAAAACGATCAACATCGAACTTCAGCGGATGTCTTACGACGTCCGCCTCGAGCAGATGCAACGAACAAAAGCGAACAAAATGAAAATGTTAAAAAAATGGTAGAGCACTTTCCCGCGAAAGGCAAAGGACCGGAGTTCGAGTCTCGGTCCGGCACATTGTTTTCATCTGCCAGGAAGTTTCATATCAGCGCACACTCCGCTGCAGAGCGAAAATTTCATTCTGGAGTCGCATGGTGATTTAATATAAGCTCTCCAACACAATCCCTATCTGTCTCTTACATTTTCAGTTCTTCGCGAAATTCGTTCGGAGCGAACTGAGTTTCTCTCAGTCTCAACAGAAACTGCCGTTTATTGAGCAATACTATCTTTACATAGTACAATATATATTTCACAATATATTGAGCGAGCGGCTGTTTTTAAAGCTCTCCAATCTCCTTCAATGTATTGCTCAAATCGGCAATACTGCGCAATACGGCGCGTGTGAGGGGTCCCAGGCAGTGTCGCAACTATTGACGTCCCAACCTTCGATAAGTTAAAAAGCGCCATGTCACAGAGAAAATGATGTGAAAGAGAATATGTTGTATGACCCAGTTAACAGCCTTACCACTGACGCTCCAATGCCCCAACACAAAGGGTCCACCTGCCGTAACAAGTGCGTGACATAAGGTGCGCGTTTGGCGGCTAGCAGGAAGCTGTGAGCCTGGGGAGAAGATGGCTGCCCTGGGTTGGGAGGGTGGAAGCGCGCAGCAGGTTGTGCAATTTGCGGAGGGCGAGACAGACCTGGGGAGCGTCGGTCTCCCCCTGGCCCCTGGGACTGTCTCCATGGCAACCGGCGCCACATCTGGCGCGCACCTGTGCCTCAGCACGAGGCAAGAGATTTACCACGCTCCGCCTGTCACTGAACAGAGTCCTGCAGCCGCCAAACAGGGCCAATCAGAAGGCCGTGTGAAATACTGCACGTAAATGTACAGCCCTGTAAAACAATATCGTGCTTTCCAACTGCTGTGGCTGTGTGAATACGGCCCGAACCGTATAACTTATACTAGTTAATGTAGGCTTTCTCACTGGATGTTTGGCTGGGTGACATTTTATATTTGGAATTTACGCTCTCCTCATGGGCATAATACATACACTTGAGCAGCATTCAAGTATAGGACATACAATCGCACCTAAAAGTATTGGGACAGTTACATTTTAGTGGTCGTATGTTAAACGAAACATATATTTCAGAACAGAACTCAGACACTTGCCACCTTACGTTACATAGGTTACAAATATGTCTAAATCACCTGTCCGTAAAGTAACATACAGTGTTACGAAAATAAACATCGCTCTTCTGCATCCAAAGAAGTATTGGCACACGCGTATGAATCGGACAGTATTTTCGTTCACAATGGCTCTAAGCACTATGGGACTTAACATCGGAGGTCATCAGTCCTCGAGACTTACAATTACTTAAAAATGGGTTCGTATTCTTCATTGATGTTCACCTTCTAATAGCTAGTGTGCATCCATAACAGCACGAAAACGCCTAGGAATGCTGTGGTATCAGGGGTAATTTTCGACCATTCCTCCAGGAGCACTTTCTCTAAGTCGTTTTTACCGGATGGACGCCTTTTTCTGACTTGTGTGTCAAGATGAGCCCACAGGTTCTCAATGGGGTTCAAATCAGGGCAGCCGCGCGGGATTAGCCGAGCGGTCTCAGGCGCTGCAGTCATGGACTGTGCGGCTGATCCCGGCGGAGGTTCGAGTCCTCCCTCGTGTGTGTGTGTGTGTGTGTGTGTGTGTGTGTGTGTGTGTGTGTGTGTGTGTGTATGTGTGTGTGTGTCCTTGGGATAATTTAGGTTAAGTAGTGTGTAAGCTTAGGGACTGATGACCTTAGCAGTTAAGTCCCATAAGATTTCACACACACAAATCAGGGCTCTGAGGTGGTGTTAGAACCCTTCTGGGGGCATCGTACAGTAACCACTAACGGGTTTTCATGGCGGTATGTTTTGGGTCGTTGTCTTGCTGGAAATGAAACACCCCAATAAGGGGCGATGTATCTCATATGATCCATTGTACCGTGATTTACAGCTAGATTTCCAACGCCGAACGCCGCTATACAGCCCCAGACCATGATATGCCCCCACCGTGTTTGACTGTGGGATGCATGTGTTTGATGTCGAGGTGCATATTCGGCTCGCGCCAAACTTTCTTTCTGGCATCAAATCCGAAAACATTGAACTTCGATTCGTCGCTAAATGTCACCGTGTTCCAAATCTCCATCGGCTTGCTGATGTAGTCCTTGGCAAGCTGCAGGCGTTTCTGCCGGTTAATTTCAAAATGTATGGCTTTTTCCTGGGAGAACGTCCATGCAGGTCAGCCTCATTTAACACATTTCGTACAGTTTGAACACTAACCGTCTTGTCGGACATTGTCTGAACAACCTCAGCAATAGTTGGTGCACTTGTAGCAGGTTCCTTCCGAGCAAATGCGATGATAGGGCGACGCTCTCGGGTTGTAAGCACTTTTGGACGTCCAGGACGATACTTATTCACTGTTGTTCCAGTCTCTTTATATTTATGAATGATGGCTCGTACCGTGGTGTAGCTGACAGACACCTCTGCTCAGATTTGTCAATAGCTTCTCCCTTGTGAATGGAGCAATACCACTTCTCACGCGACGGCACTGAATGTTCCTTCTTCTGCGGCGCCATGCTGACCACTATCGCGCAGTACAACAAAATACTAGCGACTGGGCCGTCAACAACACGCAGTGTCTATTGCGTGAGCAGATGGCGTTCCGGTGCCTGAAAACCCAGCAATATACCGAGAAGCCACGATCTGTGCCAATACTTTTTGTGTGCAGAGGAGATACATGTTTGCCCTTAACATTGCAATTCTTTGTTAATGGTAGGCACTGTGGGCAGAATTTTAATGTCTAGTATGTGAGGGTAGCACGTACGTGTGCTGTGTACCGGAGGATGCAGCGTTTGTAACCAGCAACGATAAATACGCACGTGTGCCGATACTTTTGGTGCGACTGTAATACACTCTTCTTCTTACATTTACATCCACACGTTCATTTCGCAAGCCACAATACAGCAAGGAAGGAAGGAAGATTGGGTATAACGCCCCTTCGATATCGAGGTCATTAGAATCTGAACACAACCTCGGACGGTGTCAAGGATAGGGAAGAAAATGAAACGTGTCCTTTCAAAGGAACCATCCTGGCATTTGCCTGGAACGATTTACAGAAATCATGGAAATTTGGGTGGCTGGACGCGTGTTTGAACCGTCATCCTCCCGAATGCGAGTCCTGTGTGCTAACCACTGCGCCACCTCGCTCAGTCACATTATGGTCTGTTGCGGTGCGTATTTCTGGACCACTTTAACACTTCCCTTTTGCTCTTCCGTTCGCTAATGGAACGCTATTAGAGTAACTGCCGGTAATACTTCGCATTAGCTGAGCTGCAATTCCTCTGATTTTCTCGTATTGGTCATTTCACGAGCGGCATGTGGGAGGAAGTAATATATTGCCCGAAACTTCCGGGAACCTACGTTCTCGGAATTTTTAAAAGTAGACCTCTCCTTGATACACAGAATGACGTTCTTGAGTTCGATCTGCAACGAAGTCCTGTATCCTATTTGCTTCTATGCTGCAGCTGCGGAGGGCCCGTGACTGCTGCAGCCGCAACTGATAATATTGTTTTAATAAATGATATACGTTTAACCTATCTGCAACAATCTCACTCGCAACGGTGCTCAATGGACGCCAGCATCCGTAAGATGGACTTATACCGGGTAGGTATGATTAAAGCTCAGCTACTCGCGGAGTGCTGTGATTATCGTCCGACAGCGAAACTTGATGGATATGCTAAGATTTTAATGCGGAATCAGTTTATGCTGGAAAAAAATTCGTTCCAATTTTGGCCACCAGGTGCAATTCTGGCACTGTACAGCATCTTGTTGACGTCTGCGGAGTTCATATTGAACAAATTGTGTAAGCAGTGGTTAATAATAACGTCAACATTATGCCTTTCTCACTTGTTTGACCTTTTCTAATCCATTACATACGGGAACATTTCTATGTATCTTTACTGCATTCACATAGCCAGATTTGCACCTGGTGACCAAAACCAGAACTGAAACTTCCTGGCAGATTAAACCTGTGTGCCAGACCGAGACTCGAACTCGGGACCTTTGACTTTCGCGGGCAAGTGCTCTACCATCTGAGCTACCCAAGCACGACTCACGCCTCGTCCTCTCAGCTTTACTTTTGCCAGTACCTCGTCTCCTACTTTCCAAACTTCCAAGTTTCATATCAGCGCGCACTCCCCTGCAGAGTGAAAATCTCATTCTGAAAACTAGAACTGCTTTTTTCCAGTGTAAATCGGTTGGCGTTAACGCACTGAAATATCTAGAAAGATTTGCTGCCTTGCGATAATAACGTCCCATATTGGACATCTGTGTGTAATTGAACTTTATTATAACCACCCGGTATTTCCTGCAGCATAAACAACAGTTGCTCATTGCCAAGGTGAATGAAAAGAAATGTTCTCACACTAAACTCATAACTGTAGGCAACATGTGGACAGAACTTGCACTTAGGCAACTGCATCCACGAAAATGGAACTAAAAGAAGCCCTCGTGAGGTTTCCAGAGGTAACGACGGCGTACCATTAAGAAAAACTCGCGCGCCGCTATTCAGTTGCGACGTACGGAGCGAGAGGCGTGTTGTGAGTGCCTGCAGTGAGTCGGCGCATTCCCCGCGAGTAAACATTTGTTCCCTTTCAAGACTCCGATGCTTAGTCAGGACCCGCTTATAATTCTCGCGTACCGTAGCTGTTTACTCCTCCTGAGGCAAAAGTACCCTCATCATTCCATTTCACAGCGTACTCCAGCCCTTCTGCGCTGAGATATTTGGACGATTTATTAAATTCGTCGACCACTATTTTAAGGGGGTTCCTAGACCATTTCGATCTAGTGTGCCGAATCAACATGGATTCCACAAACATAGACTTCTGCGAAACTCAATTCGCTCTTGTCGCCTGTGAGCCCTGACAGCAGCAGAACTCTGAGCCCAGCACAATGCTGCGTTCCCTCAGTGCCCAAAAGCATTCATGGCAGTTCCGGATTGCGCCTAACGAGCAAAATACGATACTATAGTATACCTGACCTAGTTTTTGAATGGATCATTGACTTCTTAGTATACAGAACACAGCACGTCGTTCTTAAAGTGGGGAAACCTTGAGGTATGTAAGAAACTGTGAAAATATCCTAGGAAAGTACATCATCTATTGGATACTCTTCGAACTTCCACGAGTGTTCGCGGATGATGGTGTCTATTGTGAAGTTGCAACACCAGAAGACTTTAGCGGTGACCCACATAGAGCTGCAGCGACTGGTAGTTGACCCTGATGACACACTCATAATTATAACGGAATGCGGGGAAATAATTGCAAAGACCTCTGTATTTCTAGCTCTAACCAATGGCGATAAATCACAGGAAACATAACCATACACGAGCGCCTCGTTATGTCATGGGTTCGTTTAGTAATCACGGGAGCGCAATGAAGATGCTCCATCAAACTGCAGGGGCAGATGCTACAAGAGGGGCATCACTCTCTCGGGATTTCAGCCCCCCCCCCCCCCCACACACACACACACACTCACCGCGTGATGGCTATGATGGCAAAACTCAGAGTAAAGGGAATACATGGCAAACTTACCAACAGTTGGTCTGCCCGCACACCATTCAGGAATGGAATAGCAAAGGTGAGAAATGATGCTGCCACCCCAAGTACCCTGCGCGATTCACACGAAATCCTTATTATCTGCCGCGTAGTCATATTAATGTGGAATCAATTCTACAGTGTTTTGTAATAAACCATGGACTCCCTATGACTGACTGACTGACTATTTTTGGTTTTTAAGTTACATGTCAGACTTAGTTTAGAATATAATTTAAGTATGCATATGGCTAAAAAACCGAAAAGTTGCAACCTTTTTTTTTTTTCGAACAGTGGAGTGGACAATAAGCAGTAAGTAACTCTTAGCGTTGCTTCTGAAACGACTAACTCGTACAAATGTTTACAACGCAACGTAGTTTCATGCGATTCCGTCTGCTTTAATCCTAAAGTCACCGTACACTGTAGAGTGATGGTTACGAAGTCCTGTAGCGACACTGTCCTATTACAGCCGCGTACTGAAAGAGCCCCACCCCTTGCCGAGGTGGGCTGTAGCTTGCCTCAGAGTTTTGCTATTTGGACACGAAAATAACTGTCGATGACCCACGGAGAGAGGATGTAAAATGCTGCCTGGAAATGACAAAAAAAAAAGCTTTGAATCAGTCACGCGGCTGACATTGTCTTGGCTATTAGTCGACAAATTGGTACAGTTCAGCAATGTGCCTGAGTTGAGTAATCACCAAGAATGAGATGTAACATGTGAAACAACAACTTCCAAGCGACGGCAATAAGGCTAGGTTGCAACTGTGAAACTCGCGGAGCCACAAAGTGATTATTCGTGAGGTTGTGAATCACAAACAAGGGCAGAGCTAGCGCGTTACGTCAGGCGTAAGGTGAATGAAGCGCAGTTGTGGCTTACCAGGGCAGCGAGTAGGCACACTGCGTGGCGTCACACTCACCTGCAACAAGCAAACAAACAGAGCATCAGACGGTGCATTCAGCGAGGGCAACAGTGACCGTATTGTCATGGAGCGTATCTCTCTCTCAAACAAACACACACACACACACACACACACACACACACACACACGTCTTGTCTCATAGCAGCAGTTAGTCTCACGTGGCGGGAAAAAACCTGTACCGCACCAACATTGTACTTTTTATTTATGCTCCTTGATCAAATTATGGTCATCTGCTTCTCTCTTACATCATGCTCTTATGTACACAGTTCTTTTTACACCGCAGTAACCTAAAGAATTACAATACTGAAACAACATCTGGATGTATCTAAGGTAATTTAGAAAAACAGTAACAGTACTCACTAAGAAATAACAGTAACAACCACAGCAGCAGCAGCATCAGCGACATTAGAATACGCAAAATATATTTGTTGATGTACAAAACTCATAAGGCTGAAAGCTGAAGTAATGAAATAAAATCTGTGCCAATATCGGGACTTGAACCCAGGACTCCTGGCATTGTGGCTAACTCACAACTTCACGGACTACCCTAGTCCAGTGACCTCTCTAACACAAACTTCAGTTCACACCTCAGCCCACCTTGATTTTCCCTTTCTTAAATCGTCAGTATTGCCGAGGTTCTCCGATATTGCAATAGGATTACTTCAGCTTCTATCCTCATCGAAGTTAATACTGAAGCTCAATATGTCTCCAGGAAAATGTAATTCCATAAGCTCAATGGTACAAAAGTAATTTACGATATAGAGCGCCTTTGTTGTGACAAAATATTTGATCAGGTGAACATCAACTAAGGTATACCTTTATACAACAAAAATCCGCTTCAGTTGCCAGTGATTTTCTTAATTTATTCTACGACCGGGTTTCGAAGCTTCAAGCTTGATCTTCAGGTGCCATCAAATAATTGTTGGAACATAAATAAATGTGTGGCGGTCGGGCTATTCAGTCACCACGTGAAATATACGCACGGGAGCGCAAGATCAGCAACTAGTAACGTCCGTGTCCTGCTGTCTAAGCCGGCACTGAGGTTGTACGTCCTACACTCCAATGACTCCAATCACACCTAAGCCAGCCAGCTACCAAGAGGGACAAATTCCAACAATCAGTAATATATGAACTTGAATGTCAAAGTTGTGATGCAGTATACATAGGCATATGCAGTATACATAGGCATGACATGCACGAAGTTTGAAACAAACCATTCCACATTTGCAGAGCATTTAAAACACCATAACAATCATCCTACAAACATGGAACAAGAAATGAAAATAATGAGAATAAGCAACCATGACAAACATCTTATACAAACGCAAGAAAACTTTCACATCCAGAAAGCCATAGCAGAAAACAAACATGTGATAGATGAACAAACACACATCAGCACAGGCTCCCTACTACACTTAATAAAGGAAATGATAACATAAAATAAGAAGAGAAATTTGTTAACATCGAGTATTGATTTAAGTGTCAGGAAGTCGTTTCTGAAAGTATTTGTATGGAGTGTAGCCATGTATGGAAGTGAAACATGGACGATAAATAGTTTAGACAAGAAGAGAATAGAAAGCCTTCGAAATGTGGTGCTGCAGAAGAATGCTGAAGATTAGATGGGTAGATCACATAACTAATGAGGAGGTATTGAATAGAATTGGGGAGAAGAGGTGTTTGTGGCACGACTAGAAGAAGAGATCGGTTGGCAGGACATATTCTGAGACATCCAGGGATCACCAATTTAATACTGGAGGGCAGCGTGGAGGGTAAAAATTGTAGAGGGAGACCAAGAGGTGAATACACTAAGCAGATTCAGAAGGATGTAGGTTGCAGTAGGTACTGGGAGATGAAGATGCTTGCACAGGATAGAGTAGCATGGAGAGCTGCATCAAACCAGTCTCAGTACTGAAGACCACAACAACAACATAAAATAAAAAAAAATTCCTCCCACACCATCTGGACACACACACACACACACACACACACACACACACACACACACACACACACACACACACAGAGAGAGAGAGAGAGAGAGAGAGAGAGAGAAAAAAGCACGCACACAAGCGCACACACACAAATGCACACACGAACAGATCATAGATACTTCAATAATTACACTCGAAATTTTGGCAATAACATTCGATCTTTGGCAAAAACGATTGACAGTCGGCAACAGAAACCAAAACATTGCATTGAAACAAGAGTTCAGTTCATAGTGCTGTGGAATGCGGGAAAAAACAGCAAATTGGCATTCATAAGAAGAAGAACACCACCAAAAATGCAACAGGAGCGTAATATGTAAGAAATTGTCCACGCAACCTGTAAGTACAGTTCAAAACATTACTACTTAATAGGAAATACCAACCACCAGAACTGTTTATAACCTATAGGCACTGTGACAAAAATGTAAATTAAATAGCTAACATATGTACATATTCTAGGCCACTGATGATGCCTTGCAGAAAATAAAGGCGAAACGCGTATGGCACTAAAATTGTGTTTTATTCAGTTGCTGTCAGACGGTCCATAAGTAAAAATAATCAATATACCGTAATATTACACGCAATTGAGGAAGACAGGACTACAGAAGTAGAAGATGTCCCATGCGTTTGTCTGACGTGGTTGTGATCCCAAGTGACTGAACGGCCCGACCGCTACACATTTACTGTGACTCACATGATTATTCGGCACACGTGATATATTACATTTCCCTGCGTATTAGTGAGCCCAGTAATAATAAAGCACTGATATAGAATAAATACAAGTTCCTGTAAGGGATAAAAGAACTGCACTTGTGGTGTTCTTTAGAAGTACTATGGACATTCAAACATAAGAATTAATAAACACAATCAAAAACAAAACCAACATTGCACAAAATTATTCCGACATTTTTATTTCTAGTTATGTTCCGTAAGTTAGCAGCTGATAGGCACTCTTTTAATTATGACTACTTTAATGAGACTACTTGGAATACTCTGCTCTTATTTCGGCGTGTACAAGGGAGATATTTTCTGTCATTTTTCTTGAGTCTGTTTTTCAGCTATTCTCTAGATTATTTATGTATCTAGTTTGTCCTAAAGATCTGTCACTGAGGTCTGATGACTGACGGAGCGGATGTAGCACCTTTCGACAGTTACAAAATAACCATTTCCTCGCATTCCAGGCCATATATTTCGGTTTACCTTGGTAAAATTTAAAATTTGTTTCCATCCCCATGTTTCGGGGCTCTTTTGCGAATTGTCCCTCAGTATTCTGAGGTACTGAAATTGGTCCATTTTACCCTCAGTATCAACCTAACTCCACTCGCCAAAATGCAGCCCCATACCATTACACGTCCACCGCCATAATTCACAGCTGCTTTGAGATTTCCCTTGCAGGTCAGTATTAGGTCGCCGCCAAACCGTTATGCTCCCATCAGATTGAAGTATTTTAAATTTACTCTCGACAACAAATATAACATCATTCCATTACATATTGGTCGTCTCTAACACGCTCTTTGGCAAACAGCATTCTCTTTCTTTGATTTATTTTACTTTTCAAGGGCTTCTGCCTGGCAATATAGCCGTGGAAGTTACACCTCTTCTGAGCACTCTCCTCATTGTTTCGGGATGCACTACCTTTCCGGTGTCTTTGGCACTCTCAATAGTGAGTTTTGGAGCACTTAAATTGTGGTACTTTTTAGTTTTCCTGTTGATATAACATTCTTCTCCATAGAAAACCCTCTTAGACGTCCCTTATGCTGTCGACTGTCAATCCTATCTTCCTCCCGGAATCTTCTGATTATATTGGAAACTGTACTTTGCTTCAGTTATAACCTTTCATTTATTTTGCGACAACTTTTACCTCTAGTATGGCGAAAAATTACTAGCTGCCGCTGCTTGAATGTGCTCTCTTCCTCTGCGGCCCATCGTTACTTTAGCTGTAAAGAGCGAACTACTTCGCTGACGTTCACACTGCCAGTGGCTGCTCTACACACGTCCTCTGCAGGACAACTGAGCGTGTCCGAATAACATTGCTGACGCTCGTTAACAACCTTCGAATGTTACCAAAAAGTAAACATTTTACATGGTGTTGACTGTCGAGAAGCGATACAACTAGTTTATGTACACACAATTTTCTTGGGACCATATAGACAGTGTGTCGCAAAAGGATAGTCATTAATGAGTGTCCGAATAATTATATCACTGTATGTTCCCATAATCATTTGGTGGCATCTGAAGATGATGCTTTAAGCTTCGAAACGGGTCGTGGAATAAATTAAACTAATCATTGGCAACTGAAGCGGATTTTATTCTATAAAGCTGTTACTTTTCCTGTCTTCGTCTGCCGAAAGAACGCTGGTTTTATGCAGCTCTCAGCCCTAGTCTATCCTGCGCTGAAGGCTCTGCACAACTACTGCACTCTACATCAGTATCAGGTAAATACCAAATCGACGATTCCTTGATGCCTCAAGATGTGTCGTATCAACTTAGGCCGGGCTTTAGTTATGCCACGATTAAATTGTTTTTGATATACTCATTTAATCTTCAGAATTCTTCTGGATTATCACATTCAACAAGCTTTTATTCTCTTCTTGGGTGAACTGCTTATCTTTAACTTTTCACTTCTGTACAAGGCTACGCTCCGGGCAATTAACTTCATGGAAGACGTAACACTTGAACGCATGTTAGCCGTTAACAAATTTCTTTCTTTTTCAGAAAAAATGAGTAAGTTAGGTGAACTGCCCCCAGTACGGATCTTAGGAACTGAGAAAGGTCTGGTGGGAAAGGACGGGACTTACTTGTAATGGTGGAAAGAACACGTTCAGAATGAAGTGTAAACATCGTTCTTGTTTTAGAAGAAAGACCGTTACCTGCCTTTTGAAGATGGTCATGTGATTCCGTTCTCTGACACTGTGGGGCACATCAGTCAAGGATTCTTGCTACTGAACTGAAAACGACCTAGAGAAACTGGCTGAGCCATGGAGTGAGGAAAAAAAAAAAAAAAAAAAATTTTGTTGTAATGGAAGCGTGTTTTTCTGCTGTGCTTTCTTTCCCCTCCAGAAAAGCGATAACGTCGAGCAGAGACACGAAGAACTGCATACGTGGATAAATTTGTATAGGAGACAGTGTGTGGAAACTCTGCGCTTGTCTGGTCATAGCCACGCATAAGATAGAGAAATCGATCAAAAACTCTAATATCTTAGATACATCGTAGGCAAGCGTTCATGGTCAGCAACAAGAAGCCTGCACTTTTCTGAGAAATTATTTGCACGCTTACATAACTCTAATCAGCAGCTGGAAACAGAGGGATCGGCAGATGTTTCTTCTTCAAAACTTTTTAAATAAAACGAACTTTATTGATACTCTACATCTTTGATTCCCGGCGGGGTCAGGGATTTTTCCTGCCTCGGGAAGACTGGGTGGTGTTGTGTCGTCTTCATCATCATCATCATCATGCTTCATGTCTACATATTTATTTCGAAACATAGTACTGTCAACGAGAGACCAGTTTGTTGATACCGTCACTGTGGAATGTTTGACTTTGTTGACGGACCCACTAGCTAGCCTCTGCTTGCACCGCTTCATCACTATCAAAGCGAAGTCCCCGAAGCTGTTCTTTACGTTTTGGGAACAGATGAAAAATCAGAATGCGCCAGTTCGGGAGTGTATGGGGGATGACGGACGACGGCGAACCCAAGGCATCGGATTGTCGATGTCGCAGCGCTGCTGGGTGGCCTGGCATTGTCATTGTCAGGGAGAACGTGCTCCATATGTGCAAGAACTACCCGAATTCGAAGGTGGATTACAGCACGCTGTTTCTCACTCTTCGACGTAGTTATTTCAAACACAGCTGTATTGCAAGCTACAATTGGGTGCCCTCTGGTGGCAGTCAACTGCGGGCTACATTGCTTCCGCTTTGTAGGGACGGACGTGGATATTCTTCTGCCGCCAGGCTCGAAACACTACGCGTCGCGGGCTCTCGGCCAATTACCAACCAGTCGTCGGACAGTTCACTCCAGTGCCTGCAGTCACCTCAGTACGATACTCTGAAGACTGTCTTCCGTCGTAGTAGTCGCTATTTATGGAGAACAACGACTGTAAAAGAGTGTCTGCAACCATTACTACCAGTGATGTCGTAGGCTGCCAAGACACAGCTAAGTTAGATATCATTGCGTTAGGTTTTCGACTTCTGACAGTCACACAACAAACTGTACCGAAGTTACATTTTGTAACATAACCCTAATAAATATTATTCGTTAGGCGCTCCATAACAAGTGCGTATTTGCAAATGTGCTAATCAGCTACCTTAAGGAAAATAGCAGGAAAACAGTTTACTGTTACTTTGGATGTTTGATTTGAATTAATAGTACCACTCAGTTACTGCATTCGCATTATTCTTCTCTCATCTTTCAGAACGAAAACACGCAATCACTGGAGAAAACAGCTGGTCGCTGAGCATTACTCATAGTGTAACAGAGTACGGTGAAACGCCCTGGTGCCTCAAATTACACTACAAGCTACCGAGGTGTCCAGGGAGTGAGCAGAGCTCTTGTGTTTCCAGAAGAACTGACTTTAATCGCGACGGCCTCGTTCTCACGGACAAAAAGACAGACCGAGCCAGCTCGCTTTCGCCGCGTGAGATTACTGTCGCGCTTACACAACGGTTGGGCACGGCGCTGAAAGGCAGACGCCACAAGAACACAGCAGACGCCGCATCACTACGTGCCATGCGGAGGCGGACGACACCGATTCAGGATCGACCGCTTACCTGGTACACGGCGCGCTGCGGAACTGCTCGAGAAAGCTGATTTGCTGACATCAATCTGCTCCTAACGAGTACAGAGCTAGCTTGCAAGAACGAGTCTAATTCGTACACCGGATTAACTATCGTTCTGGTACACCAGATATCACATAGGGGACTGCTCGGCGACATGTATGTGCGACGTGGTACTTACTGGAATTATGGAAAACGTGGAAGGGAAGATCCACCAAAATAACTTTCTTTTCACACAACCTGTTTATTTAACAATATATAACCATAAGATTTTCTTTAACAAAATGAAAAATCTGCAAAATTCTTTTGACCTTAATCACCAAGTTGAATAAGCTTTTGCAAAAGAAATCTGAAGTGCTGTATTGCAAAATAGCAAACAATATGACAGTGATTACAAGATTGCCGAACCTGCAGCCCGCCCGTTATCGGGTGAAACAGCGGTGGTTACTACCGCGCTGGACACAGTCTGTCTTATTAAATGCCGTTGTGCGACACATGAAAACTATGTAAGCACCACTGATGACAAGAGTGATTCAACTATTCAAAACAGATGACTTAACTTTTAATTTCAAAGCTGTATGTCGAACGGTTCGGGGTTCAGATGCACACGTGTGCTTAAAGGTTAAACAGATTAGGAAACCAAATGACAATGCTAAGGCTTACTTCAAACCAACTAACCTCTTAATTTCAATCGGCAACCACGGTTCGACTGGATCCCAAGCCGTCCCTTCTAACAATTTTATTTTGACTAAAGCCCTGGTGACAGTTGGCTGTTAATATTTTGAAACTTAAACTGATTGTCAGTTATTAAGACCGCTCTGAAGGAACGTCTTAAAACCATTAGGTCAGAACACTTATTACAATAGAACTCACTCGGCAGAACCACAAGATCCAGCTAAAATACACCAATAATGACCCTGTCTATCAAACACAGCAACGAACAGCTTAGTACGACACGTTGCTCAGATTGTAACTAATGACTGAGAAATACAATTACAATCGAAGTATTGAACCGGTTAACATCTAAATCTAACCACAAAGCCCCTCTTTTGTTTAACGTGCCTTAGTACAATTGTTCCGGCTGTATTTACGACCAAGACCTGATTCATTAGAAATTAATGATCGGGTACAAACCAGAAAGGAAAGGCAATTTAACAGCGGGACAAATTTTCAAACGACAACTAGTGTTTTAGTACAATACTACGGCCTATATTTACGACCAAAGAGCCGACCGAGTAAAACTCTTGAGGGTCGGGTACGCTAGAAATTAATGAGGGCAGGTAGACAATGGCAAATCACTACGAGGGCTACAGAATGTTACTGCACTTTATCAGCAAGCAGTTCCATGGATCCACGGTGCGTCGCAGCGGTTACTGAGTGGTGTCGATGAAAGACACGTAGAAGAGAGCAGCAGGCCACGAGCGGTCGTCCAACACGTATGTTGCCAACCAACCGACGGAATGTCGGCCTGCTCCTTATAGTCGACGCTGACCCCGGTGAAGTACTCCGGTTATCTTCGCTCTGTACAAGCCTTCCTTGCGCAGTTCGTTGCATCGGCCGCTCGGATCTCGTGACCACCTCTTGTCGCGACGCTACCGCCAATCCGCAGACTTCGTGACCCATTTTTGGGCCAGCGAACCACATATATAACTCGGCAAGCAAAGACATTTCAAGGACAGGTACCAACTCATCCTCATAGATATAGCAATTGGACCGCAAGCGGGATAGTCGATACTACGCCTGAGCCAGTGGCACCAGCCAGAACAGTCTAACAACTCAATGGCCCCATGGCTCAGTATGTAATATCTGACGTAGCGATATGTTCCCACGCAAACAAGAGACATTATGTTAAATTTGCCGGAAAAAAACTATCAAACTGCCATTTTCACCACCTCAAAGTAAAGAGTGTGGTAGTACGAATAGTGTCAAGTGTTTAAATATGTAGTCTCTATAGTAATAAGAACTACACGTGTAATTTCGGTAGTTTTTGGAACAAAAAATTCAGGCCATTGAAGAGTAGCGCCCATGTTCGCTACGGTCAGCTGACTTTGAGAGATCTGTGAGCAAAGACGAGTGATGTGGTGGCGTGCCAGTAGCGATATAAATGTTTGAAATTCTTCAGGCGAAACTTTTAAGGACTCTTAGTTTTTCTGCAGGAATTAGTGTACTTGGAGACGTTTCCAACATTCGCGTTCGTTGAATAACTCTGGAAAATCAACCATGTGAATCACTCTGTCGTTAAAGCTCAAACAAACATTTTGATTACCGAACAGAATTCAGCTTGACTTAACTTTTCTTCATTTCACCAACTACAATTTCACCTGCAATTTAGTTAATTCATAGAAAGATAACAGAACAGTAACAGTGTAATGCAACAGGTGTGTGCTTTACAAAGCCCACAAATTTCAAAAATGTGACACGTTTTATGAAGGACTTTTACGTGAGTTGTGAGCGATTATAGAGTTACACAGTGCTGAATCCAGTTTGCCAAAATCGATGTTTCTTCCAAAAGAGATCTATATGAACCAGCGATATTTTTTCCAGACATATCGATATCAAAATGATAGTATCGAGAACGATATTTTTATTTTATGTTATGTTTTTCACAATTTTCAGTAAATATTTGAAGTTATTCTTTTGAAATAGTAGTAGAATGTAGTTTTACTTTCGCTATGTGAAGGAGTGATACTACTCTCTGAGCTTTCATCATGTCCAGTCTTTTCTTTAACTGTGTGAAGCAAGTGTATGTGACACAAAAACAACAGTCCGATTGCACTGTGGGATGGCGCTGTGAATAAAATAAGTGTATGTGACACAAAAACAACAGTCCGAGTGCACTGTGGGATGGCGCTGTGAATAAAATAACAAGATTTCCGATGTGAAGAAATATCACAAAAGTTGCGTTAAAACCATTTTTAACTTAACTAGTGCGCTATTTCTTCACACCGGCATTCTTCAAAAACAGTTGCTGAAAATAGTGAACAAAAATCTAAATGACAAGATGGGTCTTAGCATTGGGCGGACACATGTGAGGGAAAATGCTGACGTAACCGGCGCTATCAACAGAAACTGCAACGTTTAGATTCACCGCACAATTTTGACACTGCGACTGCTGTATCGCTGGCGTTGGAGAAAAAACGTGCGTTGAAGTCGATTAGTAAATTTCGTGCTTTAGTTTTTAGCTGACGTTCCTTATCGTTTCTAGTGAAATATTTCAGTAAAATTTTCATTCGCTGTTTTAACTTTGTTGGGTGTTCCAGTGGCCGCTTGAATTTTTGGTTTTAGCTAAAACATTTTGTGAAGTTTCGTTGGTATTGCTATTAGTTGTGGTTTAGTAGTTTTAATAAAAGTTGATGCTTTCTTAGTAGAGAGAGAATTTGGAGACCGCTATTGTTAGCTCTATAAATAGTTCTACTGGTGTAACTGAACTTAGGTAATGTAGACGTATAGTTTTGTTTCAGCAACGGTAAACTTTTAATATGAGTGAGAAGTGTGAGCTCTGTCGTATCTGTGTGAGTAGTGAGTTAGGGTGTGGGATTTCTTCAAAGTATTTTCAATTGGGGGGAATGCTGTGGGGAAGCCAGGGGCCTCCTAGCGAGATCCTCTCCTGGAAATGCAGAATCTGTAGCAGAGATAAGTTGAGAAAGGAGCAGGAGCGTAAGATCTGTTACTCCTTCTATTCTGTTGAGGATTTCCTTGAAAAATTATGCTGATTCTTATGTTTTATTGTTGATTGCGTTTACTTAAACTTAGACTTGACTTTCATTGGGTTCATCAACGTTTTATTTTTATCTGTTATTACTTTTATGTTGTAATTTCATGTAGTGACACGTTCCGTGACCTTTGAGATTTGCTCCTCAATTTGGTCCTATAAGAGAGACGTGTAAATAAATAGAAAAAAAAATGGCAAGCCATCCTGGGCGCACATTTCAACAAGATAATGCCCGCCCGCACGCGGGGAGAGTTTCTAATGCTTGTCGTCGTGCTTTCAGAACCCTACCTCGGCCAGCAAGGTCGCCGGATGTCTCCACAATTGCTTACGTTTGGAGCATTATAGGCAACACCCTCCAACCAGCTCGGGATTTTGACGATCTACCGCGAAAATTGGGCAATTTTGTACGATATCATTCAGGAGGACATCGAACAAATCTCTGTCAATCAATGTCACGACGAAAACCTGCTTGCACAACAGCCAGATGTTCGCCAACGTGTTATTTACTTGCTCACTTTCAAGCTCTTTCCCTTGAATAAATCATCCAGTTTTTCTGAAACTTTTATCATTTGTTCGTCTGCACACGTACGTCACAACCACCGATTTCCGTCCCATTCGGATAATTCCTTCGACGTGCTTAGTTTCTTTTGTCTTAGTATGTACATTCTCACAAATTTCTTTCTCAAATTAAGGCTTATTTATGATATTAATAAGCTTTTTTTTTTACGAGGAATACCCTCTTTCCTTGTGCTAATATTTCTTGTATTCTTCTTATTTCGCCATGTGGTATTCTGCTTTCAAAATAGATTAATTTGTCCTACCTCACATAATACGTATTTCTTATATTAAAATTATCGCTTATCTCATTTCTGCTGCTCCTCAATACTTTCGCCAATCTTTGGCTTATTCTCAGTTCACATTCTGTGCTCATCGGACTGTTCATGCCATGGACAAGGTATTGTAATTATCATTGCTTTTATTCCAACTTTGGACAGTTTATTTGGTTTTATGATTCTCGACGTACGTTTTGAACCGTATACCCTTACTGATCCGAGACCTCAGCTCTATGCTCCCAACTCATAAAACACTGGGAATGCAATAAAATTATTGCAGTGTTCCAGTTTCTGCACTACAATAAACTGTGAACGCTGCCAGTACTGAGCCCTCTCAGGTATGGACTTCTAGAGTTTGTTAATTTTTTTTACAGCCATCTCAAGTTTACGTTTCAGTCAGGTAATCTAAATTCTTAATAAACCGAAAACATGTTTATTTAACAATGTGAAAACAAGTAATCGACGAAAAGGGCAAAGAAAACCAAAAAAAAAAGATAACTTTTGGACAAGTAGTGTTACATCTGACAGTCTCGTGGGTTAACGAGCTGGAATTGAGTGCTACAGGGCGCAAGGACTCAGAAACTACCGTTAACCAATTTAAGTTGCCTGCTCTTCTGTAGGTCGTGGAAGCTTCAATAGCGCTCCATCGAGATTAACTTCGTAATTGGCCCAATTTAAGTAGACGAAGAGGAACTTTTCTGCAGCAGTGTAACTCAGCCCTTTTATCGAAAATGAGAAACATGCTTTCCTTAATCGCCACATTTTGCGAGGCTATTAAAAAGCTAACTTTAAACCCGCTACAAAGCCAGCCGAGAAAAAGTTCTGCGTCGCTCTTTTCCTTCCCCCGTTCGCGTAGCGAGAAAGAGATATATACACTCCTGGAAATTGAAATAAGAACACCGTGAATTCATTGTCCCAGGAAGGGGAAACTTTATTGACACATTCCAGGGGTCAGATACATCACATGATCACACTGACAGAACCACAGGCACATAGACACAGGCAACAGAGCATGCACAATGTCGGCACTAGTACAGTGTATATCCACCTTTCGCAGCAATGCAGGCTGCTATTCTCCCATGGAGACGATCGTAGAGATGCTGGATGTAGTCCTGTGGAACGGCTTGCCATGCCATTTCCACCTGGCGCCTCAGTTGGACCAGCGTTCGTGCTGGACGTGCAGACCGCGTGAGACGACGCTTCATCCAGTCCCAAACATGCTCAATGGGGGACAGATCCGGAGATCTTGCTGGCCAGGGTAGTTGACTTACACCCTCTAGAGCACGTTGGGTGGCACGGGATACATGCGGACGTGCATTGTCCTGTTGGAACAGCAAGTTCCCTAGCCGGTCTAGGAATGGTAGAACGATGGGTTCGAGGCGGTTTGGATGTACCGTGCACTATTCAGTGTCCCCCCGACGATCACCAGTGGTGTACGGCCAGTGTAGGAGATCGCTCCCCACACCATAATGCCGGGTGTTGGCCCTGCGTGCCTCGGTCGTATGCAGTCCTGATTGTGGTGCTCACCTGCACGGCGCCAAACACGCATACGACCATCATTGGCACCAAGGCAGAAGCGACTCTCATCGCTGAAGACGACACGTCTCCATTCGTCCCTCCATTCACGCCTGTCGCGACACCACTGGAGGCGGGCTGCACGATGTTGGGGCGTGAGCGGAAGACGGCCTAACGGTGTGCGGGACCGTAGCCCAGCTTCATGGAGACGGTTGCGAATGGTCCTCGCCGATACCCCAGGAGCAACAGTGTCCCTAATTTGCTGGGAAGTGGCGGTGCGGTCCCCTACGGCACTGCGTAGGATCCTACGGTCTTGGCGTGCATCCGTGCGTCGCTGCGGTCCGGTCCCAGGTCGACGGGCACGTGCACCTTCCGCCGACCACTGGCGACAACATCGATGTACTGTGGAGACCTCACGCCCCACGTGTTGAGCAATTCGGCGGTACGTCCACCCGGCCTCCCGCATGCCCACTATACGCCCTCGCTCAAAGTCCGTCAACTGCACATACGGTTCACGTCCACACTGTCGCGGCATGCTACCAGTGTTAAAGACTGCGATGGAGCTCCGCATGCCACGGCAAACTGGCTGACACTGACGGCGGCGGTGCACAAATGCTGCGCAGCTAGCGCCATTCGACGGCCAACACCGCGGTTCCTGGTGTGTCCGCTGTGCCGTGCGTGTGATCATTGCTTGTACAGCCCTCTCGCAGTGTCCGGAGCAAGTATGGTGGGTCTGACACACCGGTGTCAATGTGTTCTTTTTTCCATTTCCAGGAGTGTATTTCATGCTGCAGAGGTAAACTCATTCATACCTCGCCGTCACAGAACATTAATAAATTAATATTACAACTATACTGCTTGTACTTTAGTTATAAATTACTTTTACAATTACAACCTGTACCTTTGTCACAGATTAACGATTTAATATTGTGAAATGTACATTGTACTTAGTTACATATTGTATTCAATTACAGAACACATGAAAAAATCTAAATTGCCTCCTGGCTTTTTTGAGGCGCTAGTATTTTAGTAGTATCTCTAGAAAACCAGTTTTTAACTAAGTGATGTATTGTCTTCAGATCGAAACCGCGCGACTGCTACGGTCGCAGGTTCGAATCCTGCCTCGGGCATGGATGTGTGTGATGTCCTTAGGTTAGTTAGGTTTAAGTAGTTCTAAGTTCTAGGGGACTGATGATCTCAGATGTTAAGTCCGATAATGCTCAGAGCCATTTGAACCATTTGATCACAAACGCCCAAAAACGGCTTGAAATAATGTGCGATGTGGTTGGTGTCTGTGAGGGTAGTTGTTTTTGTTTAGCCGTGTAGCCTCTCGATCGTTTTCGTGTTTTAGGTCGTACACAAACGCCATCCCGGCTTGATACTGGACCATTCTGCAGGTTACTGTACTCTTACATCAATCGCACAGCCTGCAGCAGACAAGGAACACAGTGCACGTGGTTAGAGGAACTATCATTCGTCATCGTCATCTACCGTGGCAACATTTCATTTCCGGACATACGTTCATAGGAACTTCTTTCGTTCATTGCCAGTGAAGAATCCTCCTCTGCAGTTTGTCGGTTTACTAACGTTTACCCTGTATTACTTAGCACCACCTGATTAATACTGACCAAAACTTCATTATACGTCGTTTTTATTATAAATCACATCCTTATTAATTAAAACAATGTAATTAAAAAAGTGTTCCTCAGGAAATACAGTCTACCACTGTCTTAATAAATTTGCTATGTTTAATGATTTGTTACCCATTTAATCAAGACTCTAGGCTACAGAGGCATGTCTCTGCACTTTTTTTGCATGCACGAACAGTGTTTGTCTCAGTGCTGTGGAATGAGCCACGTTCTGCAGATTCCTTTGTTGTATTTTTTCTCCTACAGATTGCCTTTGTTATACGGTACTGTAATTGATCTTGAAACAATGACCTGTAAAACCCAACTTGCTCTCTTCTCACGTGACACCCAGAAAGCCACGTATCAAGAGAATCAAGTAGATGACAATATTCCTTTATTTCCGAAAAGCAGCTGAGTCGCTAACTCACTAACACCTTCTAGTAGATTCCGATTCTAAGGGGTCTCAAACAAAATTGGGAGGAACGACGCAGTATGTTATCTTTGACGGGGAATCTACAGATGAAGTAACTGATAGTGATGATGATGATGATGATGATGATGATGATGATGATTGGTTTGTGGGGCGAACTGCGCCGTCATCAGCGCCCGTACAAATTCCCAGTCTGTACTCAGCTCAATCGCGCCACTTTCATGAATGATGATGAAATGATGAGAACAACAAAAACACCCAGTATAAGGGCGCAGAAAATTCTTAACCCGGCCGGGAATCTAACCTGGGACCCTGTGATGCAGGATGATGAAGTAACTAAAGGCGTGCCCAAAGCAAGTGTGTTGGGGTCCTCCTTGTTCATGGTTTATATTAACGATCTTGCTGGCAACATTAACTGCAACTCGGACTTTTCGCAAATGATGCAGTAAACTACAATCAAATACCTTCCTAAAAGAGCTGGAGAAATATTCACTCAGATCTTGATAATATTTCGGAATAGTGCAAAGATAGGCAACTTCTTTAAACCTACAGAAATGTAAAATTATGCACATCACAAAACGAAAGACCGTATTGTGATATGACTCAATTCAAACAAATGGTTGAGTATAAAACTTTGTAAGTAAGGCAAATGGTAAACTTCAATTTTGTGAGAGGATACTGAAAAAACGTAATCAGTCTACAAAAGAGACTTAACAAATCACTTGCGCGATCCATCTTTGAATATTCCTCACGTGAGTGGGGTGCGTACCAAACTGGACTTAACACGGGATACTGAACGTATACAGAGGAGGGCTGCGCAAAAGGGTGCAGGATTGACTCACATGAGATCGTCACGGAAATGTTGAACATACGGAATTTACAGACGCTTGCAGTTAGACGATCCTGGAATGTGCCACTCGCCTAGGGACTGTGAAAAAATTAATCAATTACAGCCCGCACAGAGACCACGTTTCGTTTGAAACTATATGTGACGGAACCCCATCACGTTGTATCCTTTACCATGCATGTCACAGTGTTTGCAGCGTATACTGCGTAGGAAGGTGCAGATGTTTGACGGTAGAAAATTCGGACGAGGATCCCTTATTGCTTGAACTAGCTACTTAAAACCCTTCCCTCACACCCTTTCTCCTTGTCAGTCTCCATTTTACTCAGAGGACGGATGAAT
The DNA here is from genome assembly GCF_023864345.2 of Schistocerca serialis cubense. Taxonomy (NCBI): domain Eukaryota; kingdom Metazoa; phylum Arthropoda; class Insecta; order Orthoptera; family Acrididae; genus Schistocerca; species Schistocerca serialis. Next base: position 1,126,044,121 of record NC_064638.1, on the reverse strand, counting down.
GTATGCGACAATGAACTGTTTACTTCCACTAAAAACTTACCGTCCAGGATAACGTAATCTTATCTCTCATAAGTTTTACAAATTTCCACTTTCTATTTCCAAATGCGCTCCACGAAACGTATAGTTCAACTACCGGATTAATAAGTCACAACCATAGTCAGTCATGTCATAAAAATACTTAGGAATAACAGTGTTTCGAGACACGAAGTCTAACAATTACTTAGGACGTATTACAGGTGAAGCAAATGAGAGACTATAATTTATCGGTAGGATACTGGTAAGCTGCAGTTTGAATGAGAAAGCCATGCGAAACACTTTTAAGGCGCATTCTTGAGTACTGCCCTAGTGTATGGGCAGATCGGAAAACTGGGCACTTCGACCGCAGATGAGCGTAGTGTCGGTAACAGGCTCGTTTCTGTGGCGAGGGAACGCTAGAGAAATTCATTTTAAAAAAGTGGTGTCCCAAACCTCGTAAATATTTATAACGCATCATGATTCACTGCCAAGAACTGCTGAAAAGGATTTCTTTACTAAACAACCAATTTCGGTCGACAAGCCATTACGAGTGTAAGATGTGTACATTTATTTTGTCTATTGTCAAACCACAATTTATGAAAGATGTTTATATTTTATTAATAGGATTAAGTAGGTATAATTAATATGTCACTTTGGAAATAATTCTGGTAGCAGGGAATGTCTGCACAAAAGTAACCGCGTACGGATACGTTTTAAGAAAAGAGTGGGAAAGACCGCGCACTGATACATTTTGTAATGGTAGCAGGGATTGTCTGCACCAGAAAGCATTGTTGGAGGGTGAGACCGCACTTTAGCGTTCGTGGACGTCAGTAGTAAGCGAGATGCGGAGCGAGTCGGTAGCAGGTCTGAAGCGAGAGGTTGAGAGGAGCGGTGTGCCTGCCAGCCACTAGCTGTGATTTACAGGAGATTATAAACGGATGTACAGAGACATCACCTAACCATTATCATAAGAGGAATTAATATTATTGAATTATTTTTTTGAGAAACTCAAGACATCTGAAGGTATGTTTGCGCAATGCTAGTTGTAAGATTATTGTAAAAAGTAAGTCCCATTTGAACGTTTGTAAAATCATTTCATTACCAACAGTAAATATTAGAAGAATGGTTTTCAGAATATAATTAATTTTTGCCAGCAATATTGCATTACTGATTATAATCCATCCCAAAAACCATCAACGTAAAACTTTGCAAAATTTTATTGCTGTCAAGAAAAAGTTTACCTATGAATTATGTAACTTCAGTCAAATTAATTAAAGAATACCGTTAGCTTTGGTAATAAATACAGCCACTTATTATGACAGCCCATCAGCAACTAGTAGAGTATAGTAAAACAGAGTAAGTATATTCATGTCGCAGTTCAATGTAGCAGTCAGATGGCGATCCAGTAACAGTAAAAATGATAAGGAACAGTTTTGGGTTACTGCAGGTAACGACCGAGGGCCACGAGGACGACACATTCTCTGTTTCGTCGAAATAATCAGCAAATCACTTTTAATAAGTAGCATTTAAATTTTTATGCGAAGATTGCACTTATTAATATTGAGAAAGAGAAATAATTTCAAAGGGAAGATTTCATTTGTTATTATTAAGTAAGAGAAATCCTAAGGGGAGGTTTCATAGGTTATTGTAGAAGGGAAGGATGCCTAACAAAGGATATATAGAGGAGACGGGAAGGTTTCATGAGGTATAACAAAATATTTACAACAGCAGACAGTTCACTATAAAATCAATGCCGTCAGAAAACAGAGTCGAATAATGGATTTTATATATCTTTGACGCCATGGATGTTACATCGCCTAACAAGCTCTTGTAAATATTTTATGGTACCAGTTGGTTTGTGGACTGAAACCGGTTGTGCAATAAAGAAATTTATATCAGCTACTATTGGCGGTCAACGGTGAAGTTTTTGAAATGCGAGACAAATATTACAAAAGTCTGCAACTGGTATACGGCTCAGGAAGATTAAGCGATTAATTATGTTCATTATTTTAAACATAGCTGCGTAACAGCAACGGTTCCACGTAATTAGATTTAAAAACAGCCGACCAGTTGCACAGGATAAAGTAATCTTTACCTAGGTTTCGATAAGTTTAAACCTATCTTCTTCAGAAGTCGGCACTATTATATTAACATGGAATAACAACGAATAACGTTGTTATCGTCGGCGACGACGATTGCTTGTTTACAAAACACTTGTAAATGTGGACGGCACTCTTGGTGCTTCGACATCTTCCGGCAAGGGGAAAAAGAACGAAGTAAGGGGAGTAGGCAACGACGTGTTATTCCATGTTAATATAATAGTGCCGACTTCTGAAGAAGATAGGTTTAAACTTATCGAAACCTAGGTAAAGATTACTTTATCCTGTGCAACTGGTCGGCTGTTTTTAAATCTAATTACGATTAATTATGGTCAACTTTGTTCAATTTTTTTCTGCGGTGCAATCGCATGACAATTAGACACTGTTGTTGTTGTTTTCAGTCCACAGACTGGTTTGATGCAGCTCCCATGCTACTGTATCTTGTGCAAGCTGCATCTCCGAGTAACTACTGCAACCTATACATCCTTCTGAATTAAACACTACAGTAACCGATTTCGACCAGCGATTGGTGATCTTGTAAGACTGTCGACAGATAAACATAGGAAACAAAGAATCATTATACCATGTATAAAACCTGCTAGGTAATGAGAGAAAAGAATAAATAACATCATTCCTAAAGGTATTTGTTACAAGCGGTTTCGTAGGAGTGAAATCAGTTTCCATACACTCACGGGATCTATCTCCACCCAAAAAACCTTGACCTATACCTACTGTTGCCTACGGTATTGTTGACACGGTAAACGAAATCGTTTGCAGCAAATTCTTTTAGGCATGATTTTATTTATTCTTTTTTGTCGTTGCCAGATTACTGGGGAGATTTCATACATTGGATAACGATTCTTTATCTCTCCTGTTATCTACTGACAGCCATTATGACCACTGACTGGTTGAAAAAACGATTAATGCAGCGTGGAAACCACATGTAAAAGTGTCTTAAAAATAAAGAATATAAAAGAACATTATCCCAACTTTCGGACACTGGACGAAAGATGCCATATGCCTCGACAGATTTGCTTGGAAAAAAATATCCAACAACTATAATGGCTCTGAGCACTATGGTACTCAACTGCTGAGGTCATTAGTCCCCTAGAACTTAGAACTACTTAAACCTAACTAACCTAAGGACATCACAAACATCCATGCCCGAGGCAGGATTCGAACCTGCGACCGTAGCGGTCTTGCGGTTCCAGACTGCAGCGCCTTTAACCGCACCACTTCGGCCGGCCAACAACTATACTTCAGGACATATATTACTAACACTCTTCAGGAGGAAACACATTATGTTCATAAATGGTTCAAATGGCTCTGAGCACTATGGGACTTAAACATCTGAGGTCATCGGTCCCCTAGAACTTAGAACTACTTAATCCTAACTAACCTAAGGACATCACACGATTCGAACCTGCGACCGTAGCAGTCGCGCGGTTCCGGAGTGAAGTGCCTAGAACCGCTCGGCCACCTCGGCCGGCAAACACATTATGTCCTGTAGATATCGCGCAGATAAAATTACGCAGACACCAGATCGCACAAAAGCTTACAAACAGTCATTATTCATACGTCTAATCCGCGAATGGCACAGGACGACACTATAAGATAAGGCATAATAAACGGAACCTCCTGGCGCTTTCGGATAGCCGAGCGCGTTCACATGTCGCTTCCGGGTCAAATCCGCCTCGCGCACAAACTTCGAGGGCAAGAAAGCCGGCCAGCCTGGATGTAGTTTCTAGATGGTCTCTCGCATTCATCTAACTGAATAAAGGGCTGATACCTTCTTCCCGGCTCCGATACAAGCTACGCAAACATTCAGGAAACGTTCTCACACTTGAACATGAGATTTCATCTAGCAGCAGACGTACTGGGTACATACATTTCGTATTCCTCCCGGCGGGTGGGGAATGGTTCGTCAGAAGAAAGGGCATTCCGCCACCGACAATCCCTACCGCTGTCAAACCCCGTATAATGATGCCGACCCCGTAGAGAACCGGGAAAAGATGAAGGTGAAGAAAAAGGAGAAGAATGTAAGTTACCTTTTGCAGCACAATGATTGGGAGAGAGAGAGAGAGAGAGAGAGAGAGAGAGAGAGAGAGAGAGAGAGAGGTGTCTCTCTGGGCGCGCGAGCGCCTAGTAAGCAAAAGATTCCGGGTTCGAATCCTGGTCCGTCACACATTTTCACTTGTCGTCGCTGATTCCATCTTTCATGCAGCTGACATCAATAGTCCCTTTCCTTTCCCTCCCGTCCCCCCCCCCTCTTCAACTTCAGTTATTATATAATATGTATCTAAGCTGCGGTTTCCGAGAGAAAAGACCCTAAGCATTCATTAAAAAAAACATGTAACGTTTGAGATACTGCGCGGCTGTAAGGAGCACAGGAAACTTGCTGCCAGCGTCGGCACGCCGCATTGTTACATAGGCTTTTACAGAGAGGCTGAGACGGGCGCAGGTGGGTTGTCGGGTCGATCGGCGCCCTTTGTGCCCGGCAGAGCAGCCACCGCCAATCAGCGCGCCGCTCGTTAGCAGCGCCGCCTGGGGGGATTCCCCCCCCCACCCCGTCGCCCTGCACAGTAATGGCCCCACCACACCACAACACAGCACCGAGTCGCATTACTTCCGCCTCTCGTCTCCTCTCCAGTGGACAAGGGCGCAGCTCTTCACTGCTCTGCTGCAGCACACACTTCATCTTCCAGAGAGAGGGAGAGAGATTATTGCTGAATGCCTAATACGAAAATTAGAGGTAAATTGTGGTTTAATTTCATTCGTTATCAATGTTACGTTTTGAAAACCTGCAATTGTGTCAAAATGATTCAAACAGTGACATATTACACAGGTTTCTTAGTTTTTCTTTTTTTTCCATCTTCCATGCATAGTAAGACGCATTTCGGAAATTTATTTCCATTTTCAAGTACTATGGGAGTTTATGGATGTTCTCTCTTTCGCTTAACTAATTACTTTATGGTATTAAGGTAGTGGTATAAATCCACAACGTTTGGTTATGTTAAATCATAAAAATATTCGAATAGTACTGTGTTATGATTCGGAAGCCCATAGCGCAGTAGGGGAGCCGATGTTGCGGACGATCACCATGCCCATCCTCCTGGAAAATAGCCGAAATTATTTTCATTCCCATACCTAACTAAAAACCCCTTTTTCCACAAAACTACCGTCCTATTTTACTCCAAAGTTTCGAAAGTAAAATACTACGACGCTTAACCCTTAAATCACTCCAAGCTTTCCTTACTGACCGACGTATAACCATTTCCGAACAGCGTGGTTTTCGAGCGGGACTTGGCACCATATCCCAAGCCACCCGTGTAATTGAGCAAATATGTAAGGCAAAGGCAGTCGCACACAGGATGGGTGTCTTCCTCTAGATAAAATAGCCTTCGATTGTGTCTGACATGACGGCCTCTTGTACAAGCTCCTCCAACACGAGTGTCCTGTACATATCGCCAAAACCCTGGCTTCCTTCTTAGGTAGTTGGAAGTTCTATGTAAGCTTAAGATATAAGAGCAGTCTTAAGAAACTGGAGCAGCAGTTCCTCAAGGCTCGGTATTGGGGCTTATCCTTTATATTAACAAATGACAACCCAAAGCGGATGACAATGCAATTTACTCCATCCACCCAAACCTTTTTCCACCTCCAGAGGCATCTAGGGGAGGTAACACAATGGTGAAACATTTGGAAAATGAAAGTAAATTCAGCCCAATGTAGTGCACTCATGTTACAACCAGGAGGACACTGCCCAATCGACAAATCACTGAGGATTGGGGCCTCCCCTGGTGTAACAGCGTCAAATATTTCGGCCTAAAATTTGATTCTGAACTACTGTGGTACTCCCGCATATTGAATGTGTGTAATCGAGGTTCGCGTAGTATTTATAACATTTACCCATTGCTAAAAGCTAATCGACTGCCACCAGTGGAAAATTACTCATGTGGAAGACGGCCGTTCTTCCCATTGTTATATGGTTGTGAAGTCTCGGGAATGTCAGTAGATATACAATTAAAAAGATTCATATCCCACAGAACAAGATTCACAGGATTATGGACGCCGCGCCTTGGTTCGTCTCAAGCAGTTATCCACCACGATACGAACTTGCCCACCATCACCTCACTCATTCAACAGACTGACAAGGACAAATATGAACTTGAGCTGAATAAGACCAGGAAAGACCATTGGAATAGCCATGTAGCAGCACAAACACAACTAAACATTTGGGGGGAACCATACAAAATCGTGACAGAGAAAATTAAGAGCCCACTGGTTCTCGGAACGCTGCGACAGGAGGATGGTGAGATGACTAAGGGCTGGAGATGCACAGCGGAGTTCCTGCTGAGCAAACTCCTGCCTGACGACATCGCAGACACAGACACACCACAACATGCAGCACTGAGACGCTAAGTAGACACAGTATACAGCACACCAACCGTCACATGTCCATTTGCGCAGGAAGAAGTGGCGACAGCGATCTCAGAACTCAAAAACAAAAAGCCGCCTGGACCGGATGGTATCCACTCTGAGGTACTGAAACAAATTGCACCGCAGATCACCCCGTTACTCACAACGTTGTTAAACGATGCATTAAGGATGGGCCGTGTGCCTGCAGTGTGGAAGGCCTCGAAGGCGGTTATCATCAAAAAGGCTCCAGACAAAGACCCATCAGACCCCAAGTCATACAGACCGATTTGCCTTATCAATACAATCGGTAAAGTACAAGAAAAACTACTCTTCAAAAGACTACAAGCACACCAAACACTACGGGGACTGACACCACACCAATACGGCTTCAGGTAAGGGAAATCTAGAGACGACGCAATTAACAGAGCACTCCAAATAGTACACGACACACCCTCCAAATACACACTTGCAATTATGATAGACATTTCAGGTGCCTTCGACAACCTCTGGTGGCCAGCCTTGTTCAAGAGGCTCAGACACCTGCAGGTACCGGAGTCTCTGTATAATAGTTTCATGGACTATTGCAAAGACAGAACGGCCGTTTGGCAAATGGACAACCAGAAAGTGATTAAACGAATTAAAGGCTGTCCACAAGGGTCGATCTGCGGCCCCATCTTCTGGGACATAGTTATAGAACCGCTCCTACAGCTACTAGAGGAGCACATCTTGACAGATGGAGTTGTCGCTTATGCTAATGATCTACTCGTCGTAGTTTCAGCAAACAACCGTGCCCAGCTAGAAGAAAGAGCCAATGGAACACTTCAGACAATAACCCAATGGTGCACAGATAATAAATTAAAGATAGCAGGAAACAAAACAACTTATACATTGCTAAAGGGTATCCTGCGCAGGAACCCAGTAGTCAAAATCGGGGACACAAACATAAAAAGACTAGCAGTCATCTAGGAGTATACATTGATGAACGATTGAACTTCCACGAACACATGCGAATATGCACAAACAAAGCAGAAAAGATACTACACAAACTGGCTAGGCTAAATTCGGAACAATTCAGACTACCCCTGTCAGTGACACGAACATATCATTGCGCTCTCTTCCAGTCAGTACTATGCTTTGCTGCCAGTACGTGGGCCCACAGATTAAATCTCTCAACCAACAGAACCATTGTACGTCGAGGCCAAAGAAGTGTTCTACTTCGACTAACAGGGGCATTCAACACAACATCAAATGACGCACTGTGTGTCGTCATGGGAATCTTCAGGTACCGCGCAGCAATGTACTGGCTTAGGATGGGGAGAATAGACCAAGTTCGGCAGATCACTGGTGTACCGATTGAGACAACACGCCAACTCAAGTTCGGCAGATCACTGGTGTACCGATTGAGACAACACGCCAACTCAGAACATGGCGAGTGGATACCTGGCAGAGCGAGTGGGCCAACAGCGACAAGGGCCGCCGTATATACAACTTCTTCCCTGACATCCGGGTAAAACTAAAACATATCGATCCCAGCCGCGGCATGGTACATTTCATCACAGGACATGGCCCTTATCCCACGCACCTGTACCGCGTGAGTCTGCAGCAGACTTATAGATGCACATGCGGGGAAGAAGGTTCCCCTGAACATGCGGACAACGCACGAACATAAGACACACAGTACACATAAATCGCCTGAACACACAGAACGAACTACATGCCATAATACGCGACCCGGAAAGGTGGACTGAACTCAACAAACTAACTGACGAAATCTCGAAGATCCAACAAATAGAATACTTGCGCAACAGACCCTACCGTTGGCAAGTCGGTCCAGACAGACATCACGATGCCCAGGGGGACACAGATATGATTAGCACCACGAGTGATGAAGAAGAAACAGATACAGAGCAGGCCACCAACACAGATACTGAAGCGTCCCGCGCGGATGATCCATAGTGTCAACCAAGTCAACTTCAAAGAACAGAGTGGAACAACCGACAAGAGGTGCACAAATCACACACAATCCTAAAAACAGATTGCACCTTATATGTAAATAGTTAACAGCATCTCCAATAAGAGCTTAAAGCTAGGTACCTCTTCAAGGGACCTACGCCTTCCGTTAAGAGGCAACGTACAGTGTGGATGGAAGGATCTTAATTGTAGTCCCTCACTTTTGAGCCCAACCCGACGGATACCTATGTTAGATCGGGGAAAACCACCGTTCAGGTCGTGTTGTCGGCGAGGCCGGGAGGTGCTTGCGCCTGATGTACTCTACTAGGACCCCTGTAGGCTCAACACAAACCGTTAGCGTCATCACCTTATTACGCTTACCACAAGTACCCTTTCATTAGCAACTTTGAGCCAAGCACAAAATCAGTTATCTCTCTATTGTATATCGTAAATAGTTTAGCAGGCTGGACATGGAGGTCTTAGTCTCAGTTTCTAGCTTTAACGTACCCTAATCTCTTCTAGTTAAGTTAGTTTTTAGGATGGTAGATGTTAAAGGCATGGTGAGCGACGGCCAGCGTCTTGAGGGTCATTCCAAGACCCGGGCCGCCGCCCACAACCAGATGACGCGCAATATTATACCTATCCCTTCTCTACTCAATTCTCTTCCTTCCTTCTTCCCAAATATTTAATTTCGTTTTGTTTATTAATATCTCACTTGATTTTGTACTAGTTATAAGTTTTTCTAATGCTGCACAAAAAAAGATATCAAATGGATCTAAACAAATAGAGCCCGCCTCCACGTGGTAGGACACGGGCAACGGTGTGAGTGGGGACGGGAGCCGGTGTGGTGCTACTTTCAGTCACTCCGGACCCCGGACCCAGTCACAGCGGCTAAGTGTCAACATACGACCCACCATAAGAAATTAGACGGTGAGTCATAAATTATATACAGCTAGTGTCCTTACGTTAGTTAGGTTTAAGTAGTTCTAAGTGTAGGGGACCGATGACCTCAGATGTTAAGTCCCATAATGCTCAGAGCCATTTGAACCAATTGAACTTGTTTGTTCGTTTGATGGTACACATTAACATCACCGCTCGACAGTAACGCCACTAGAGGGATCAAAGCAAATCGACTGCAGATATGTACCTGCGAATAAACGAAAAATAAATCACGTAACTTTATCTTTCAAGATGAAAATGAAAGCTCTGCGACTAAGCCTCGCATTAACTCGTGTTCGTATCTCAGAAAGGTTAAGTTTCCATAACCATGTTTCCTGGACTATTTCCCTCGTTTTAGTGACTACTAAGGCGTCTCAAAATCTTAGAGTTTTTCACACGCTGTAGAAACAGCGGAGTGGGAGTGCAGGGTTTGGTTTGGATTGGATTGGTCGCAGAGCGGACACGTGCGGGCAGTACCCCGGCTGTGGTCCGGCGTGCCTCGGCGATTGCGCAGGAATGTGGACCGGCCGGCCAGCGCCGCTCACGGCCTTGGCTCTCCGGCCTGCCCGCTGCTGCTGCTGAGTGCGGTCGGACGCCGCACGTTAGACACGTAACGCCGATTCACACTTGACGGGACGCCTAAACATTCCAAAATGCATTTCAAATGCCGACGGTCGCATGGACCTCAGTGGAACGAAACTCGGGCGGGCGTCGGGAAACTCGGACGTCGGGAAACTCGGGCGTCGGGAAACTCGGACGTCGGGAAACTCGGACGTCGGGAAACTCGGACGTCGGGAAACTCGGACGTCGGGAAACTCGGACGTCGGGAAACTCGGACGTCGGGAAACTCGGACGTCGGGAAACTCGGACGTCGGGAAACTCGGACGTCGGGAAACTCGGACGTCGGGAAACTTATTTGATGATTATTCTTTAATTAGCTTATCTCATTTACACAGGTCATCAGCAGAACGTATTGCTCCCGTACAGATCGCAAAGGCGACCTGAGAATTACGGAGCGCACTCTATACCGGAAATATATGGAAAAATGCCCTAATACGTAGTAAAATGCGAGTACTCGCTGGCATGCACTTCACAGTGGTTTTCAGAATGTAAATGTAAACGTACAATTAGCACACTTATGGTTTGTTAAAATAACCTCAACAATGATGTATTGATATAGCAATACTTCTTGCGTGAAAGGACGTGATTATGGAATGAAGAAAAGCAGAAATTAAGTGACGCCGAGTCTACAGGACGAGGCGCTCCGAACTGAATGCATGGCCAACGGTCAACGAAACGCAGGGTAGTTGGGCTGAGGGGTCAGGTGTGAGAGCAGCAGATGTGATCAGTGAGGTGCAAACATTATGTCACAGCCCAGCATAAACAAGAGTAGTATAGGGAATAGTAAGAATGTGAAGAAGAAGAAGAAGAAGAAGAAGAAGATGATGATGATGATGAAGAACGTAATGCTTTATAACCAGAATAGTTAATGATGTAAAGAACTGCAACTAAGGCCCTACAAACAAGTAGTGAACGTAGTGCTATTGGCTGCCGAAATTGAAATTGTAGAAATACATTGTGCAGAACAAGCAAAAAGAAAATATCCTTGGGGAGATATTTGACGTGTAAGAAAGGGAAGGTGAGAGCAATAATTAAGTAGCAAACTCTACCGGAGATCGAGGACACTGTTAGAAGAAATTAGATTCAAAAGGACAAGATTTCCCGAGCCTGTGATCTGGCTGGACTTGAGTCGAATCATCCACGACGAGAGGAAAAAACTTTAGTTAGGCAGTTTGTCACTGAAGAAGAAATTATCCTAGACAGGCATCACAGTGGAAGGGAATAACGCTTTGAGAAATCAGTATACACATAGCAATAAATATCAGCCGTGGAGACTGGTGTAGAAGCAGGAGGAGGGAGATATCAATGCAGCAGATCAGAGGGTATTCAGAGTTCCGTAGATTCCATACTCTCAGTATTTTGAGAGCTTAGGTTCCAAGATTAATGAACTAGCATAGTACTTCCCGGACTTACGTCTCGTTATGGCCACTAAGACAAATAAGAGTGTACGGAGAGGGGCTGTCAGACCTTTTTTATGCACCATACAACGTGATAGCATCCTCCGTCACACAAGAGAACAGAGGTAGCAGCACATGCAGATGTTTAAGAAGGTGCTATAAAAGACGCGATAAGCAGTAACGGATCTCACTTTATATTTTAAGGTTAGTACCACGCGTTTCAAGGTAGGCCAACGTTATCTAGCCATTATGCAGGCCACGTCACCGTAATGTTTTGTGATAAACACAAAAATTACAATGATCACGACAGATGTTTATAAACATGTCCTCTACTGTTCAAGCTAAAGAGCGAAGTCTCCATCGAGGAAATAAACGGGTTCAGCAGTGGTTTACAGTGATAGGATTCCGTTACGACATTGTTATTGTCAGAAAGAAATTGAAGACGTTTGGGATGAATGGCTTTGAGATGCCGAAGGGCAGGTTCACTCGACTTACTAGAAAGGTTTTACTGTGGACCCAAGTGCCGGCACAGAGCCTGGCCCTCTCTAAGAGCACTAAGGGGTCTCACAGAGCTTCGCGTCCACATCCGACGCACGCATCATCAACAGTGTCGCATGCTCTCGCTTCATGAGACGCTGTGGACATATTTGGGATTTAATTCAGGACAATGGCGCAGAGACTGGTATTCAGAGGGGCCCCTCTCGTCCCGTCTGCCGTAAAGGTGAAGGGAAAATTTGTCAACAGCACGCTGCGTGTCCGATCGGCCACCCACCCAAGTAATGGCCACGCCCGACGGTGCTTAACATCCGTGATCTGACGGAAACTGATGTATGCACCTTGCCGGGGACGCTGACGCTATTCTCAGTGAAATTTAAGAACAATTACAGGAGCTGTTCAGCAGAATTAACAGACTAATGAGCACAGAAAATGGACTAGAGTAAACCGGAAAAAAGACGAAAGCGATCAGTAGCAGAAATCAGATTAGCGATAAATTAACAACAAAATTCATGATCACAAAGCAGACGAAGTTAAAGAATTCTGATAGCTCACGACGGACGGAGTAAGGACGACATAAAGAGTAGACTAGAAAACGAAAAAGAGGGCATTCATCGCTAAAGGAATTCTGTTTGTGTGAAACGTAAGCCTCAGTTTGATGAAGATATTTCTGTTAATGCTCGATTAGAGTACACTATTGTATGGAAATGAATCATCAATTGTGGGAAACAGGAAAAAAAGAGAATCGACACATCTGTGATTTGATGTTACAGACATGACATTTAAGGGAAGGTTTACTCTCTTTTGGTTCAGAAAATCGATTTTCTAAATTTTCTTTCGGGGGACGAGTTATTGTATCGGTGCTTGGGAGCAAACACACAAAATTCAAATGAAAGTTTGAACGCGTGTGTTTGGAAGTTAGCTCCCAAGCATTTGCATCCTGGTGCGAAGACTGTGGAGATTGCGACTTTCCTGGCAGTGATCAGCTTCAACGAAGGGTATTCAGCAATTCTAAAGACCATGACACCGATGGACGTCACACTGGGACTCTATTTGACGCATTTCGCCAAGCATTTGGACGAACACCGGATTCAAGCGGCCGAAAACCGCTTGTCACCGGCCGTACGAGCGGCTCTGGAATAGCGCACGATGGCCCAGATCGAGCAGAACGCCGTCTATGAGGACGAGGAAGGACTAGTTTATGGACCCGGAATAGCAGATTGAACGAAAGTTGCATAATATTGCAACTATATGTAGTCAAAACGTCAAACGCGTTTTTCTCGAAATGACTTTTTTTTATCGCACGCTATGGTAACTTCAAATCAACTGAACCGATTGGCATGATTCTTTCTTTTTCCGGCGAAGCTACCTAAATTGTCTACGAGTTGTACCATTTTTATTCCGATCCATCAAATATCAATATTTTATTTGGCCGACGAAGTCGAAAAATCGATGGGAAAAACCCTATTTTTTTCAAATGGCCGCCATTTCGTTTCCTATGGTCCAAATAAATTAAGCGAGGTACAACTCCTAAAGAATCTTATATACTTGGGTCACGTCAACTCAATTTTGATTTCAGACGAAGCGGCTGACCTGTCACACATCATGCGTGGCGGTCTACATCGAAATTTTGTTTCGTTTCGATGGCACTTTCGCCTTTGCTCTTCGACACTTCCGGTCGAAAAAATTCCAGTTTGGAGAGTGAATATCAGTAAACATTTTGATCAAATTTCACACGGATATCTATAACACATCCCGAGAAAAAAATTCTCAAAGAACATGTTTTATTCGGCCAAAGATAATAAACCTCACCGTAAGTGGACTGGCAAGAATATGTGGACAAAAAACAATGATTATATAAGGGGACAGGGAATAATTTCCATAGTACTCGTGGTAAAGCTATTGCAATAGAAAAAATAATTAAGGAAGCTGTCTATGTGCTACTCAGAGATGAAATATAGACCAGCAGACGGAGCGAAATCGTAGGGCCCAGCTTCAAAAGATTGACGACACACACTTAGAAAAATACTGAAAATGGTTCTCGAATACACATTTCGTTTAGCATTTAGCTACAGAGATTAGCTTTGGAGTCCCAAGTACGGAAATTCACACCGAAATGAAACCGTAAAACGTTAGAACAGAGCTGTCCGTCACAGTAAGCGACCCCGGCAGACGGATCCTCGCATGGAAGCCTCTGCGACAGCGTGCCGACTTGGTGTGGGAGGAGGCAGCGACGGCGCTGGGGGCATTTAAACTTCCGGCCGTCCCTCCCTGACCCGCCCTCATCCTCATCCTCCCACACAGCAGTGCTACCGCGGCGCCTTATTACTCATCCGCCCAAGGTCGCCGCTCTAGCCTCCGGAAGTGACGCGCTGCCTGCCTACCGGAAGTGGATCTGCCCCCGCGCTGCGCAGCTTTTCGCGGTCCTCACACTCCAGCGGCCGCTGCGTTTTCTCGGGGCGCGTACGAGACTTCCACGCCCTAGACCCTCTGATCCTTACCCTCATCTCCCCTAAACTGGCGCACGAACGTCAAAATGTACAAGAATCCCACGACAGATTCCAACGGATACACCACACACCGAACATAATGACTCCCCAACTGTTGAAGGACCTTCTAAGTGGTTGGCAACATGTGCACAGTCTACACAGATTAATCACGTATTACAGATGGGGTTGGAAGCGCGTATATCGACAAAGTGTTCAAATCCAACACGTCCCCCACCCCTTCCCCAAACCTCGTTATTTACAGCGGAGCTCACTGCAATTCTAGAGGGTCTTGAATATACTGATGACTTATATATATATGTAATTCTGTCAGACTTGCGATCAGCTTTAATGTTCATACGGAATCATTTAATCAATAACATAATCACGTGGTATAGGCCAGCAATTGTGTCTGAAACAAGAGAAAGGGGGGAGGGAGGATGATACACAAAGTATCCTTCGCCACACACCATAAGATGGCTTCAGGAGTATAGACGTAGATGATACCTTGAGAATTTTGTACCGGGCCCCTCAAATGTCCCAAGATCATAGCGTAAACATAGCGCAACAGCTACGTACAAACACGTTTAAAGCAATGGTTTTGAAATACGTAGTTTATACTCACTCCAGCACACGGAGTGTTTGAGAGCACGGGTATTTTCTCCGTTGCGTTTCTTATATTTGTATTTCGTATTCCTGGAGAGCAAGAGGACGAAAGTTATTGCTTTGATATGGAAGACAATAACCTTTTTAGGAGGTCGGCAAAAAAGAAAAAATCTTCTCTGCACTATTTCCATTTGTTTGCTATTTCCTTACGTAACTTGAACTGTGAATACTATAACGCACGTTCCGTGTGTAAAAACCCCACTGGCAGCTTCTCAACCCTCTCCCACTATTGCTGTGTCCCTTGATTAGGTCTTTTAGGCCTGAAAGCAAATGGGACACACTGTACTCTGATCGTCATCCATTTGACACTTACTGCTGGATAAAAGCCGCCTCTCCGCTTCTCCATGCACTCACTGGTCATCTTTGCTAACCATCTTCCATACTGGCGCCGTTTCTGTCTTTTCTTATTTCTCGGAATGCAGCGAAGAACTTTCTTGGACTATGTATCACCCTTTCAGCATCCCACCTTTCCCTCTCACATCAAATCTATACCCATTAAGGTCATAATTACGGTTTTTATATCACCGTGTTTCCTGTTTTTCCAAGTAATTCCTAACATCAGTTTCTACATTTAACAACCTTCAGCTTTTTGGATGGTTTTAGCATTAAATGTACGTTTCTCACCGTCATATGCAAAAACCGTTGATACATACTATTCGCAAATTCCCGTTTACGCACATGTCGGCTGCTCCGTTTTAAGCAACGCTATGTAGTTTATCAAAAGCATCCCAAGCAAATTTTATTTTCTGTTTATTTCTTTCATTGTCCATCCCATTACTGTACTAGCTACCAGAGCTCGTCAGTTATTTCTGTAACTGTCTTTTCTGTTAATTTAGACTGATCAGTTTTCCATATACAGATAATTGTAGTCCTATTTTTTAACAGTTGTAGCCACGGATTTTTTTCCATGCATTGAGTGGTCCTTCATTAATATGTCACTTTCACTTTCGTTCATTGTACGAAACAAACATTGAGTTTCCAACTCTCGGAGGCTCTCAATGTTCTTGTAATGGAACAAAAAAAATAAAATAAAATAAAAAAAATAAAAAATCTCAGAGCACATGCATAAAAAAATTCAGACCTCAAATATGGATTTCAGTTGTGATATTATGTAGAACTAAGGGCCCGTTGTAATAAAGAGACTCCTTAAACGGTCTGCGATCTTTTTTTCCCCTTCGAGTAACAGTGTAGATAGCTTACTATTTTTCATTCATTACGACATGTTTGGTGGACTCCCACCTTAATTAGATACTGTAATTAGGAGCAAAGTAACAGAACAACAGTAAGTGTTACACAAACATTACCAGTCAACTGAAATGTGTGTTGCCACCGATCTTCATTCGAAGACTGAACCGCGCCAGACGTAACCAAAGGGGCTCGCCGAACACTGGTGATGAGGAACTTCTGCATTTTCGTGTACTACACACTCTTTACAATCCGCAGGTGACTACTTTACTAGACACGTGCGGGAGAGAGGGGGGGGGGGGGGGGGGGAAGAGATACTCGGCCACAAGCCCGAGTCTAGATTAGAGAAGGGTATATTCAGCCTTCAGCGTATTCGATTCGTTGATTTGTTTTATACTATGCATCTGTTGGGCAAAACCTACAGTACCCTGACTTTTCTGGCATTGGGATGTGACTGTGCCCGACGTTGGTCTGCCTGAGAATGTGATGGTAGGCACACTCATTGTCAATGTTCCAGTCAATCACGTCTGACCACCGACCATTGCAAGAGATGACCGCCGCACTGTGTACCAGGCGTCATAACCTCTTCACATACGCGCCTGCCATCCACGAAGGGGCACTGTGTGTCATCGCGCACCATTGACCAGAAAATAAGAGCAGCCGGGTTAGCGAAGTGCTATAACATACGTAGGCTGCCGTCGACACAGCAACAAAAACGGATGTGTTTGGAATGCTGTAGTGGCCGAAAAGCACGGACTGCAGCTGAATCGCAGTTCTGTACTACCTACGATGACCATCGTTGGTAGAATGGGACTTCTCTCCAGATAGCCGCCATATTTGGCAATGTTTTGATGAGGCACAGAGCTGTTACGCCTAGAGTTTTTGTGGGGAAACTATGGTGTATCTAATAGTCATTGAGAGAACTCTACGTCCTCATGTGTTACTTATCATGTAACAATATCGTGCTGACATTTTCCAACAGGACAATGCTCGTTCACACATGGCACGTGTTTCTATGAACTGTCTGCATGATGTTGAGATACTCCCGTGGCTGGGAAGACAGACGTATGTCCTCCATAGAACATGTGGGGGACTAGCTCAGACGTCAACTACGTCCCAGTGCCAGCATCTAGGACATCGAGGACAAGCTACAATATCTGTGGGGCATCGTGTCTCGACAGCTGTATAACGCCCTTCCCGATCCACTGAGTGCAGGCATCCAGCCAGGCCAGAGGGTGTACAGCGTCGTACTGAGAAGTGGGCTCATACTGCCAAGTTGCAAATTTTTGTAATTGCTGCAATAACATCACATATCCAATCAACTCATGAAGTTCGATATAGTTTCCTACTTCCTTTGTGAGTGCTTTACTTTTTTTTAACAGTCAGTGTATATTATACAAGAAACAAAATAACGGTTTCCTCTTTGAACTTTCACGTGACGAAAAATTCGTTTAGATTTCTTTAAACACTCATGAAATAAATGGAGTGTTACATCTCATGCATATAAGACGTAGCTGGTGATAATGCTACACTGTCGAAAAAAAAATTACTACAACCTTTTTGAGGTTTCCATTTCGTTCATGATCTACTGTTGCAACAGTGCATATGGAGTACATGAAACAAATTTACAGATCAATATCACACGCGGTTCTGAGGTACGAGGTATCGACCTTTGCTGAAACACCAATATTAGCAGCTGGTGTAGCCTCCACGCGTGGCAATGCAGGCGCTGACTGACATCCAGTCGATCGCACAGATGGCGAATACTGACCCGTGATACGTTATTCCACGCCTGCCCGACCTGTTCACGTAGTTCTGTAAGAGTTGTTGGTTGACAGGTCGCAGGAGTCACTTCTCGTCCCCATCACATCCCACACGTGCTCGATTCGAGACAAGTCTGGATACCGTGCTGGCCACGGAAGTTGCTGCACGTCTTGCAGAGGACGTTGATATTCACTTGCAGTGTGTGGGCTAGCATTATACTGTAGGGACAACGCATCGCCTTCCGCTGGAATAACAGTAAAAGAATGGGTGTAACAACGTTCTGCACGTACCGAGCGTTGGTCACCGTCCCCTCCAGAAACAGAGTTGTAGCTTGTCGCATCCCCGAGTATAAGCCCTCTGTTTGGGCCAGTGTGTCTCGGACGAATACACTCTACGAGACACACTCACAGGGTCTACGTTATACGGGCAGACAACCATCACAAACATGCAGGCAGAATCGGCTTTCGTCGTTGAAGAGCACAGCGCGCCATTCCATCTTCCAAGAGATCCTCTGTCGGCACCTGTCGAACCGTGCACGCCGATGCTGTGACGTGAGTCGAAGACAGGCTAGAGGTGTGCACGCCCTTAGTCCCATTGCTAAGAACCGGTTCGTAACATTTCGTCTGGGTTCACAGGCCCTCGTACATCTACATCTACATTTACACTCCGCAAGCCACCCAACGGTGTGTGGCGCAGGGCACTTTACGTGCCACTGTCATTACCTCCCTTTTCTGTTCCAGTCGCGTGTGGTTCGCGGGAAGAACGACTGCCGGAAAGCCTCCGTGCGCGCTCTATCTCTCTAATTTTACATTCGTGATCTCCTCGGGAGGTGTAAGTAGGGGGAAGCAATATATTCGATACCTCATTCAGAAACGCACCCTCTCGAAACCTGGACAGCAGGCTACACCGCGATGCAGAGCGCCTCTCTTGCAGAGTCTGCTACTTCAGTTTGCTAAACATCTCCGCAACGCTATCACGCTTACCAAATAACCCTGTGACGAAACGCTCCGCTCTTCTTTGGATCTTCTCTATCTCCTCCGCCAACCTGACCTGGTACGGATCCTGCACTGATGAGCAATACTCAAGTATAGGTCGAACGAGTGTTTTGTATGCCATCTCCTTTGTTGATGGACTACATTTTCTAAGGACTCTCCCAATGAATCTCAACCTGGCACCCGCCTTACCAACAATTAATTTTATGTGATCATTCCACTTCAAATCGTACCGCACGCATACTCCCTGATATTTTTCACAAGTAACTGCCACCAGTGTTTGTTCCGCTATCATATAATCATACAATAAAGCATCGTTCTTTCTATGTATTCGTATCTGTGCTGTGGTTGTTACACAGGTGTACTAATCTTTTTCCGGCAGTCCCCCCCCCCCCCAATCTCTCTCTCTCTCTCTCTCTCTCTCTCTCTCTCTCTCTCTCTCTGTCTCTCTCTGTCCCCCCCTCCCCGTGTGTGTGTGTGTGTGTGTGTGTGTGTGTGTGTGTGTGTGTGTGTGTGTGTTTATCCTAACAGACTGATTGTATCAACCATGATAGAGCGGGCATGTAATACGATGCTGGAATCCGCGTAGAACACATCGCTGCCTGTAGACGGAAAGCAGACGCTGCAAGCTAGCTATGCTACAAACACTCGTTGCGTCACAATCACAATACAGGACGTCACGGCCCTGCACAGTAAAGAACAGAATAGCAGTCAGCGAGAGGCTGCAGCTCCTGCAGCTGAGACGTGACCCCGCATGCTGACGACACAAAAAGCGCTGGGGCGCCGAGTTGCGAACCAAGTTGGCAGCCAGTGTGGGGGAGTCTCAGTACTCTAGAGGATCCCCTACAGATGTCCGCCATGCAAAACGCGGCGGCAGCAGAGGCCAAGCTCTGCATACTAAGGGGAAGTTGCTGCCCATGGCTCGCCGCCTCAACGCCTGTAGTACAGCTGCCAACGACGACCCCTGGGGCAGCCCACTCACTGGTTTGAAATTCTTAGAAACTTGTGTGTTTACGTCTGCATATTCTGCAGACTCCGCAAGCGACTTTCCGATAAGTGGCCGGTCCTGTGATCGACTGTCGGACTGCCAGAAAAGGGTCCGATGCCACATTATGGATGGATGATATACACCGATGTGCTACTAAAAACAACTGAAAGTACAGTTATGTAAATTGAAGGTGGAGAGGGGAGAAAAGAAGGGAAAGGGAACGAACTACTGATGTCAGTTCGTTCAGGACTTTATGCAGGATCAGCAGCGACGAGTGAAAATGTGTACCTGACGGATTCGAACCTGCTTACTAGGCAGCTGCGTTGACCACTGGGCCATCCGGACACGATGTTCAACGCAAATGCGCGGGCTGTCTTTGAACGCCTCTCGGTCGACCCACATTCCCACCGAACGCCACCTGCCGGTAGTCCCCGTTCGTGTCCTCCATGCTAGCTACTTTGAGATTCCCGAGTGAACGTAATTGTGCATTCGCACTGAACCTGGTGGATTCTTTGT
Organism: Schistocerca serialis cubense; assembly: GCF_023864345.2. Lineage (NCBI taxonomy): Eukaryota > Metazoa > Arthropoda > Insecta > Orthoptera > Acrididae > Schistocerca > Schistocerca serialis. The sequence continues at coordinate 1,126,023,592 of NC_064638.1, read as the reverse complement.
CTATCGAGCTGAATCAGTTATATAGATTTATATGAATGTTTGGTGTCCGTTCTTTCGGGCATATCAGAAAGAACAGACACCGCGCATTCATATATAGGCAATGTAGATGCAACGAATGTGTTATCAGAGCTCTGATTTACTCGATTCACATTTTTAAAAAAAATTAATCTACCCATTTGCTGGGTGAATCTACTTATTGGTTTCTCTCTCTTAAATCACTTTTAGAGGGCGCGACTGTGACACAATCCCAATCTGAAAATCCAAGAAAAATAAATGAAGAAATGGTTCCATTATGGCCTGACCATCATAAAGTATTTCACGGTATTGGAAGAGTAATGAATCTGATGATTCTCAGAGAAACTAACTTTCAATCTGTCCGAGAACTCCTGTAGGAGGACTAAGCAAGAATCCATTGAAAATTTGGGAAGATTATTACATACAGTTTTCAGAATTTTATGAAATCGCCTGTAAATATTCGAGAATGAGTAGCACACCTGTCCTTTCGGTAGACTACTTTCACTGAAGGCGGAAGTTTTTAAAGCATTAACGAAATTGGTTGAACGACAGAAGACAGACTGCAAATGTTTTTGTAAAAAACAGAAAAGAAACAATGGCACTTTCGAAAAACTGTTTTTGTTATAGCTGTCTTTGCAATTTCTACTAAACGGTTTTGAACACTATGACAGTAACGGTTTTCTTTCAGTTTCAGACATATCCAAATCATATTCAGTCATAAATCACAACATTTGACGGGTTTGCTTCCACAGGGAAACAGTTGTAGCCAGCGACTGCATTCACTGCAAGCAGTAAAGGGTACGGCAGTCAACCGCATATGATATTTATTCCGTACCTAGATGTCGGCCCTACTGTGTGGCCATCTTCAGTGCCGTAAACGTGAGTTGAAACATTAAAAACACTTGCATACGCTCATAGTGCCATTCATGTTGGAGGTTGGGTTCATGCTTTCATGTTTTTGTCTTTTACTACTTGTAACAATATATTTATTGGAAACGTCAATGTATTTTTCGACGCATTGTCATAAAACTAATACCACCAGCCGATATTTGGGCGCCCATAAGTCCCAACCAACACACATACACACACACACACACACACACACACACACACACACACACACACACACACACACACACACACACCAGCCGATATAGCGCATAAAAATGTATTTTTATTGCTAAATAAGAACATTTCCAGACATTCAGCAAAATTATATTCATTTGGTCACGACGCGGCGTTCGGGTTCTTAGCCATCTTCAGAAGACCACTGAATGTCGCAGACAGACAATGACGTGCGACTTACACAGATGTTACTTACATTTATTTACAAAAAGAAAAAATACTGATACGCAGAGCGTTCAAATAGGAAATTATTCATTTCTTTTGTAACGCTGCAATAATTACATTAACTTATAAAGAAAAACATTATTTCATCGAGATACATTTAACAACTGATGAAAAATAATTTTGAATTTACAAAAAATGGTTCAAATGGCTCTGAGCACCATGGGACTTAACTTCTGTGGTCATCAGTCCCCTAGAACTTGGAACTACTTAAACCTAACTAACCTAAGGAGATCACACACATCCATGCCCGAGGCAGGATTCGAACCTGCGACCGTAGCATCCCCGCGGTTCCGGACTGCGCGCCTAGAACCACTAGACCACCGCGGCCGGCTTGAATTTACAATTTCAATCTATTGTTAGTAACTCAAGCTTCATTTAAAAGAGGGAAAATATTTTCAAGAACAATTTAAAACAAAACTTCTAAGTATTGGTTCAGATATGAGAATGATGTCCTGTGTTTATGGACTGGTGCCATTCGAGAATTATACAACGTCCGTGCTCCAAACGTAAGAAAATTCACTTCACAATGGAAGTGGGAGGTTCTTCTACAAACTTCTCGCGCCGTAATATAGATATCAGCAGAAAGACACGCTTATTTAGCATTTACGGAATAAACATAGCTACTAATAGAGTAATCCTTCTAAGTTCCCAGCACCCACACAGCCACAGTATCTGTTCCACTGAAGTCTCCAAACTGCAGGAAATGGATTGCAGTTCTGCCCTGGTTAATAATGTAGCACGAAAAAAGAAAATGCATAAAATTACACCATCTCTGCATGCAGGCCAACAGGAACCAGTAAGTAGTTACAAAAGCGGGCCAACAAATGGTTCAAATGGCTTTAAGCACTATGGGACTTGACATCTGAGGTCATCAGTCCCCTAGACTTAGAACTACTTAAAACTAACTAACCTAAGGACATTACACACAACCATGCCCGAGGCAGGATTCGAACCTGCGACTGTAGCAGCAGCGCAGGTCGGGACTGAAGCGCCTAGAACTGCTCGGCCACAGCGGCCGGCGTGGGCCAACATCCCGTATACTACAATATTTCAGATAATCTCGGTGAACAGTTGAAGCCTCGCAACTTGACTCCTGCATTTTATAATAGCAACAGCATACCAAAATTTTTATTCAGCAGTAAAGACAAACTGCAACCATTGGCACAGAGTGGTGTATATAGAATCGCATGCAAGCAATGTGAGAAAGTGTTTACTGGTCAGTCGTAAGATTATCTAAAAAGAAAGAAACTGGGAAAGATTCACCTTTTGCGTATCTTCTTTTAACGACTCATATGATGCAGAATGTGAAGTTTTACATTCTGTAAGGAAAAGCAGTAAGATGACCCCACTGGAAATCAACTAACGTATGACACCGAGTGCCAGCTTAGTATTTAAATGATCACATTTAATATCCTCTTCCCTTCTTTTACATGAAATTTTAGTTGTAAATAACAGATAGAAATTGTGAACTCAGAATTATTTTTTTATCAACTGTTGAGTGTATCTTCACAGAAAACTATTTCGTTTTTCAACTAATCTAATCATTCCTGCCAATGGCCTTGCCGCAGCGGTAACACCACTTCCATCAGATCACCGAAGTTAAGCGCTGTCGGGCTTGGCTATAACTCGGATGGGTGACCGTCTGCGTCTGCCAAGCGCTGTTTGGAAGCGGGGTGCACTCAGCCCATACGAAGCCAATTGAGGAGCTGCTTGCCCGAGAAGTAGCGGCTCTGGTCCAGTAACTGACAACGGTCCTCACCTAGTGACGCCTATGGGCTAACGATTACACGGCGGTCGGTCGGTACCGTTGGGCCTTTCGAGGCCTGTTCGGACGGGGTAATCGTTTCTGCATGACAAAAAAATAACATTTCCCGATGTGAACATTCTGCATGTCATCATTTTTCATCTTTTGTGCAGTTATATGTGTCAGTCGCTAGTGATTTTACCTGTATTTGCGGCACTGAGTTGTCACCTAACACAGTCTGAGAAGCTGAAAGTTGGTTTGAGACCAAACAAAATAAATTTTCTAAAATGAAATTTTCACTCTGCATCGGGAGTGTGCGCTGATATGAAACTTCCTGGAAGATTAAAACTGCATGCCAGACCGACACTCGATCTCGTGACCTTTGCCTTTCGCGGGCAAGTGCTCTATCGACTGAGCTACCCAAGCACGACTCACGACCCGTCCTCACAGCTTCAATTCTGCCAGTATCTCGTCTCTTACCTTCCAAACTCCACAGAAGCTCTTCTGAGAAAGGCGAAGGTCCCGAGTTCGAGTCTCGGTCCGGCACACAGTTTTAGTCTGCCAGGAAGTTTCAAACTAAATTTTGTAGAACGTTTTTGCACGACATCAGGAGATTAAATTTATTTTGTCATGAACCGGATTTCGGCTTCTTCAGCTATCTTAAGGTGAAAAATGAGTCACCAACACAGATACAATGACACGCGACTCCCACAGATATTATTTATACAGAAGATACAAAAATGACGACATGTAAAACGTTCACTTAGGAAAGCGTTATGTTATTCAGTCTATTATAATTGTGTTCCGCCAAACACCTACGTAAAGTTCACTTAATGTTCTCGCACTCCGTGCAGCTGGTGGCTCAACAGTACCATTAGAACTGTTCTGCCGTACCAGTAAGTTTAGTTTTCTACGCCAACAAACTACATTATTGTTAACAGAACGAAAAACCAATCCACGTTGCAAATATTTTATTTTTCATGCGTTGCCTAGTTTCGGGCCGAGACCCACTTTCGAATCAACGTATAGTCGAAAAAGGCATTTCCGAATATTTCAACAAAGTCAGCTTCCGACTTTGTTATGTTGATTTGAAATCGGATGTCGGCCCGAAACTAGTTATCGATTGAAAAATAAAATACTTGGAACTTGGAATGGTTTTTCGTTCTATTGCTGCCTCAAATTACTCCAGCATGCCGGAAGTTCGTGTATTATTGTTATTCAGACTGGAAGCCTGGCTTGCACACCTAGAACGGCCCCCGTCGTCGGCTGCACAGTGAGTGCCGGCCTCCTGGCTCCCTCCTGGAGCAGGGGGAGGGGGGGGGGGAGGAGGTGGGGAACACAGCGGGGCTCAGTGCCGCTTGGCGTCCCGGCGTCGGCGCACAGCCGGGCAGCCATATCGCTTTCCCGGCGTGGGCGGCGCGAGCAACCCGATCCCGATCAAATGCGGCCGATGTAAACACCCAACCCCGGCCGGCTCTTTCCGATACGGAGGCCGAGCGCAGCCGGTGAGCTGTCGAGGTGTCGAGGTTTCACCTCCCAGTGTGCGTCGGTCTGGGGGCGCGACGTCCGTGTCACGGTCGACTAGGTCCTTAACCGCGTCCAGAAGGCCAGGCACACTTCATTGAAAAAATAATCCTGCACAATCATTTGGTGAGTGATGAAGGAGGACTGCAGTTTAACGTCAAATCGACGGCGAGGACGTAAGATGGTTCAAATGGCTCTAAGCACTATGGGACTTAACATCTGAGGTCATCAGTTCCCTAGACTTAGAACTACTTAAACCTAGCTAACCTAAGGACATCACACACATCCATGCTCGAGGCAGGATTCGAACCTGCGACCATAGCAGCAGCAAGCTTCCGCACTGAAGCTCCCAGAACCGCTCGGACACAACGGCCGGCAGGACATAAGATATTGGCTGAAAGCTCGTGTGGAAAACAGTTACTTAAGAGAATCAGCCACGTCCTTTTCGAAAGAACTAGCCTACAGTTTGTTGTAATGTGTGTAGGGACAGCAGCCTGGTGTATACACCTGGCTCAGTCTAGCATGTGAAAGTTCGGATCAGGTAGCAACTCAGCCGTTTTTGTCCAATAGAACTTAGCGTGGCTCAAACTAATGCCACGTTTGACAGGCATCAACGATTACTATGTACATACACATGCAACAGCACACATGCGCTTTTTTTTTCCTTCAGAGAAGAAGCAGCTTCAATAGAACTTGCTACAAAAATCAGTCACTACCCGGAAAACAACGAGTGCAGATACTTACGATCGCTCCAAATACGGGTGGCAAATAAGTGGACAATCCTCAGGACGAATTCTGAGAATTACATCGTACGTTTGTTACTCACGGAGCAGGTGTCTTAATACGAAATTGTTTTAAATTAAGCAGCATTCATGAATCTATGAACATACTTCTTCCGTTTTGCAGCAACCGTGAGACAAAATGGCATGAGACGAGACGAGACTGGAGAGGGGAGAGGGAAGAGGGAAGAGCAGGTGGAAACTGCCAGAAAGGGCTTCCGCCCCAAATAAGCAATGGACTGCAGTCCAGTACTCTTAACCGCGTGCTATCTCGAACAAGCGCGTGAAGCTTGCAGAGAAATTTTGACCATTTATTTTGAAGGCCTGCAAATGAAAGAATGAAATTTGGGGTTTAACGTACGTCGACGTACAAGTCTTTAGAAACGGAGCTCAAGTACGAATAGTTCTCCTATTGTCGTCCTTGTCTTCATTTCGAAGAATGGTTTGACGTAGTTGTTGACGCTTCTCTATCCTGAATACTACTTTTCACCTCTGCATAAACTAATGCCATCTACATGCATTTTAACCTGTCGAGCGTTGCTCAACATCTACAATTCCCCCACGCAGCCCCCGTCCCCTACTACGATCCGCTATTGAACTGACCACTCCTCCATGCCTCCTAAGCTTTCCTATGGATCTGAATCTACTTTTAAGCGAATTCTCCCACAAATTTCTTTTCTCGATGATTCGATTACGTACATTAGCATTCTTCTGCAGCACCGGATTTCAAAAGCTTGAACGCCATTCCTGCCCGACCTGTTTATTGTATAATATTCACTCCCTCTGACGGGCTACTACAGTCAAATACCTTCAGAAAGAGAGTTCATAACACAATTTTGCTATTTCGAGTCTGCAGTTTGCATGCTCTGTACTTCTGCGTTCGTCAGACACTTCGCTATCCAAATAGAAAACTTATCTACTACTTATAGTATATTATTTCTTGTTACAGTTTTATCAGCGTCACTTGATTTAATGTGGCGGAATTCCAGTGCTCTTTATACCTTTCGCTGATGTTTCCTTATAATCTGTTTTCATTCTATTCCGTCCAACTGGTTTACCAACTCTTTTCCCGTCTCTGGCAGAATTTCAGTGTCATCGGCAACCTGAGAGGTGTTTTTTTCTGTTCTTGAACTAATCCTCTCTACAAATTTCTCTTTGGTTTTTTTCAGAACTTGTCGAATGTACAGACTGAAAAATATTTGTGATATCACGTATCGATACCAACCTACCAGCGTCTCAGAGTTGGCAATGGAATTGAAATATTCCGTCGACTGTAACGTAGCGAGTCAATACGCAATAGCATTGATTGCAGTACGGCTCGTAGCTTTGGAACCGTTGAAGGTGGTAGAAACAGCCGCTTGTATGTTAGCGTGAATCATTCGCACCTGTCGCTTGCCTATCCATGGGAAGCGATACCTGTGTAAATTCGAGCGACAGAATATTCAAGCCCCTAAGAATCTAAATAAACTATATTAAATATTATTCAATTAAGTTAACAGTAAATATACTGCCCTTTGTTATTAAAAAGAAGATTTTTACATAATCTCATCTTTCAAGCTGGCATACTTTCAGAGCTAGAGGAAGCCACCCCAAACCGACATTTGTAACACTAAAGTCTGTTAGGATTAATAACAGTTTTTCTTTTAGTATCATTTGGAAGACGACGATTGTGGTCGTGCGGGATCAGGTGGACCCAATGCAGCAAACTCGCTGAGCCACGTCTCTGAACTACGAGCGCCCTCTGCTGCGGCGCCCACTGTGTGTTTAGTTCAGAAAGCCTTATCCTTGCTGCTACTGTATTAGCAGGCCTCTCTTTCTTGCTACATTATTTGTCACGAGTCTTCGAATACGTGAGAAATACAAGTTAAGTAAATCTCCTGTTTACTGTGTTAACGTGCTCGCTAAACATTTCTGCTCCTATCCAGGTTTCCTATCACTAATGTTGCCACATCACTCACTAGCCAATCTCTGCTTACCGTTGTATATGAAGGTACAGAACAGTATAGGGAGTAGACTATAACGCTGTCTCCTTGCTTTGTCAAGTACTGTCTCACTTCCATGTTCCTTGCCCCCTTGTAAATGCACTCTTTCTTTAAATGTACCGACGTCTTCCGTAGAATGGTGGGGAAGGAAAGCAGTCACGTCCTTTTCGAAGAGATCTTGCTGGAATTTGCTTTAAGCTGTTTAAGGAAACTATGTTAATTGTTTCATCGGGAAGGCCGGACAGGGATTTGAAACGTCGTCCACCAGAATGCGAGACAATTACCTTAACCATCGCGTTACGCCGCTCGCTGACTTGCAACCCTGGTACCTGTTACGCTGACGCCGTACTTCCGCAACGGGACAGGAGGAATCAGAGATGTTGGGGCAGCAGCGGCGAGACTTTCTCAGGGGACGGGCTGGCAGGCAGTCCCGCGCAACCGGTTTGCCGCCTTTCCTCGCTATTCCTGCCTCCTCTCATCAGCAGCTGCAGCGGGGTGCCCAGTGTCTCTGCACGTGCCTTCCGACAGCTGTCCACGAGCGGCGACTACAATGGCTTTCAACTGTAACACCTACAACGCCTCTCGGTGTTAATAATTCAAAATAGCTCCCAAATTAGCTCCCATGCCCTCGAAATATAAATTCAGAAAATGTCCCAAGCCCCTCCACAAGTAGTAATTTACGAAATAGAAATAAGAGACAAATAGAGGGAAATCTATAGTAGAAAAATAATAGAAAAAGAAAAGAATTTTAATCATAAATTTTGGAAGTATGGGAGGGGGGGAAAACGATAGAAATGGTTAAATTATTAGTTATTCTTATATATGAGAAGATCAATATTATAGCCACAGAACGTAGGTCTTTAACACCAAAGATGGCGTTTACTAAAGTATAAATAGACATACAATGCAATTATGATACTCCAGTCTCTATCCTCTAGTCTGTTAAAAGTCAATTAGGACGTACAGCTTTAGGAAGCAACAATAGGAGCTTTATTAAACCAGGGCGCGAGAATAAATCGCGACGAGATAGTTTTTTGGGAAGCATTAATTTCAGATCAGAATTAGAACTTTTGTCATATTGGAGGAACGGGGAGGTGATGAATTATCTCTCTCACTTTAACGTCACTTCGTGTGAAGATTTAAATATTTTACGAAATTAACGATTTTTGGACAGATTCGGACTTTGTATTGTGATAGTGGAAAAGCTTTACTTCATGCGACTAGTAATCATAGTTCGTGACAGTTTATGGATATTAAACGGGAACAATCTTTTTATCGAAAGTGACATAACATTGTTTAGTATCTCTGATACTGACGGGATTCCTGATTAGATACTTATTCAAAGAACCCCTTTGAATGCGATCGTGTGAATGAACTGATTTATTAGTAATTATTGTTAAATAAAATAACGTGTTAATTTGAAACTGACTATTCGTCTTGAACTTTACTTCGATTTAGGTTCATAATTAATTAGGTTAAGTCATTTTCACCAAGAATAAACTGCAGACTAGTAACTGAAACAAGTGAACGAGAATCTATTGAAAACACTAGTAATAATTTACTTATGGTTTTTTCCTTCAGTGACTCACTGGGGTTAATTTAAGAACTAGCCGGTATAAAACAAAACCTCTCAATACCAGTCAATGTATAGATAAATTAACATTCCTACTTTCATGCAAGATACAGAAGGCGGGATAGAAATAAGAGTCGCTACACAACACAGCGCTCTTCCTGAAGTTTTAAACACGAGAAACGAGAGAAAGTACGAAATGGTAACATCAGTCATTGGGATGTAGCAATCGCAATATACACATCTGCTTAATAGCTTCTCCATCTCTGGAACGCACTATTGCAGGGTTTCTTCGTGGCACAGGTCATGCAATTTTCGTAAATTACGCGCCGGTAGTGTGTGGACGAGGTGTATTGGGATAGTATTAGTGTATTGTTTGGCGTGCTCATTGAATAGGAACAACACCAGACGTGGAACGAGTTCCGATAAGAGATGGCAAGATCGTAAAGATATGCGGGAGAACGTAAAAACGGGTGTGCTTGGCAAAATACGTTTTCAAGAATTTCAGTGCACTTTGAAGGTGGTATTCTGGGTCGAATGTGCGAGAGTTGTGCTGCCACTATCGTATGTCAGCGAGAGTAACGTAAGATCAGGGCGTGTATTGAGGAATAAAAACACACATCAGTCAGTTGTGATCCCAGTATCTTTTATTATTCTTGCAAATGTAGATTTCGGCTATAAATAGCCATCTTCAGGGCATTTTAGTTACATCTCAACAGACTCGCGGCAGTTCACATCACCGTATATCTGTAGGTGTATAGCCAAAAGTAGTTCCCTCCGCCTAAACACCTGTAAGACTATGGTGATACAAACTATCGCGAGACTGTTGAAATGTAACGAACATGCCCTTAAGATGGCTACTGTACTGTTTCTCCAGGATGGACTTGGGTTTTAAAAAAAATGTTAACTAAATATTACGGTAAGTTTTATAAATAATCGACAAGTACGCCAAAGAAGAAGAGAGAGAACAACAATGGACATGTTATTCCATGCCTCTTGCACTTCTATGCATGAAATATCTTTCCTTTGTCATTCGCTTATCTTATCTGCTTGGATTCGGACCTAAGAGGACGTTCTTGTGTAAAGCTCATCTTGCTGTACCAGCTGATAATGTAAGCTGTACTTAAAACCCGAGAAATATAATGGTTATTTTGTCAAAAGAATTTGTGTATGTGGTCAATTAATTGATCGTCTGATACCTAAGACTGTCTTAAGTAGATATGGGCCTTAACAAAGAATTTTCATTGTTAGGCGCCATCTTAGAAAAATCTTTAACATTTTTCTTTTAGTTCATCTACGAGACGTGCCGTCGGTTAGGACTATTAACTTTATTTCAGATCCCATGAGACCGGAGGCAGCTACTAAAAATTTAACAATTTTACTTACAGATTTTCTTTATATCACGAGAGAACATCCCAGGCAAAAAAGGTCTGATCACAGGATTCCAGTTTCACTATAGGATTTCATTTGTAGATGCTACTCTTATCCTCTTATATTGGGGAATCGAGACGAAATCACCATATAAAGTTACGTACTACAGAAGTGTACACCTAACAGAATTGGCAAATATTCTCTGGTGCAATAAGCACACGACTTCTCACGAGCCTAGTGTTGTATGAATACGAAAAGGACAATTAATTATAGACGATTAGCTAACTATCCTGAGAACTGAGCTAGTTTACTGAGTACTTACACATGTCGGGCTAAATTAAACAATATATTATACTGTTAATAATATTCCTACATTAGTTATTTCTCTTTTATGCTGAGCCATTGCATTAATGTGTGTTTCTTTTTGTATAAGTCACGGCTCATATTTTATTTTATTACATTACACTAATAGTCACAAAAAAAATAAAAATAAATTATTTTATTACATTATACTACTTATAGCCGAAATCTAGATTTGCAAGAATCATAAAAAGCTAATGGGATTGGGACAGACTGCTATGAATCTCGGTCACAGGCTAGACACTTCCTGATGGAAGCGAAGTTGGAATAAAGACAGACATCATTCTCTCACTCAACGTGAGAATGGAGTAGGGCAGATAGCGCTAGTTTTGGTATCTCGAGAGAAACTGAGCTGCTTAGCCAAGATCGCTTGTCAACAACCTTCATTGTCGATTACCGTTTTCAGCAAGCATGGTTATCATCTTTAGATCTCGATAAAAGGTTAATGCGTATCTCTTATACCAGCTGTACAAGTAACCACGCTTACCGAAACCGGTAATCGACGAAGGTTGTTTCACAAACTATCTTAGCTAAGAAATCTACCATTTCTCAGGTAATTATTACGTATTGTCCGTTACTGCTCAAGGTAAGTGAACTGAAGTAGTATTCCTATGATCTGAACAGAGAGTTGTGACGTACACATGCACGTCGGTGCTGATCTACATGGTGGTTTATAACCAGTGTAGATGGAAAACTATCTACCACTTGGGTACCGCCGGCCGCGGTGGTCTAGCGGTTCTAGGCGCGCAGTCCGGAACCGCGCGACTGCTACGGTCGCAGGTTCGAATCCTGCCTCGGGCATGGATGTGTGTGATGTCCTTAGGTTAGTTAGGTTTAATTAGTTCTAAGTTGGGGGGTTGGGTTGTTTTTGGGAAGGAGACCAGACAGCGAGGTCATCGGTCTCAACGGATTAGGGAAGGACGAGGAAGGAAGTCGGCCGTGCCCTTTGAAAGGAACCATCCCGGCATTTGCCTGGAGCGATTTAGGGAAATCACGGAAAACCTAAATCAGGATGGCCGGACGCGGGATTGAACCGTCGTCCTCCCGAATGCGAGTCCAGTGTCTAACCACTGCGTCACCTCGCTCGGTAAGTAGTTCTAAGTTCTAGGGGACTGATGACCACAGTAGTTAAGTCCCATAGTGCTCAGAACCATTTGAACCATTTTGAACTTGGGTACCGAATTTTATAGAAATGACTTTCAGACTGTGCGCTGCAGGGTTTATGTTGTTCGCAGTGTTAGTGTCACCGGTACTGGGAAGATGACGTGGGCTTATACACAAGCATCAATGTGCATTACAGTTTCAGACAATCAACACGGGGCTGGACATGCTGAGTTGGGCTTTACTTACATTCTCAGAAATTTCTTCCTCAAATTAACGGAGAAAATACCAGTGCGGCCGGCCGTGGTGGCCGATTGGTTCTAGGCGCTGCAGTCCGGAACCGCGCTACGCCTACGGTCGCAGGTTCGAATCCTGCCTCGGGCATGGATGTGTGTGATGTCCATAGGTTAGTTGGGCTTAAGTAGTTCTAAGTTCTAGGGGATTGATGACCTCAGAAGTTAAGTCCCATAGTGCTGAGAGCCATTTGAACGTATGAAACTAGTCTTTTGGACTAAAGACGACCACCACCAACACACCTTTTCAGCTGTCCTCCTGAGGGATTGTCCACGTTATACGCCTGAGGCTACAGGCAGTGTTATCATTCCTGCAAAGTAAAGGCGCGTTTGTAGGCTGAACTGCAGCTGCCTCCAACAACAAATCCGATGCGGTCCGTGAGTCCACAGGCAGCACAGCCAAACCGCAGGGTTCAAATGGCTCTGAACACTATGGTACTTAACATCTGTGGCCATCGGTCCTCCAGAACTTAGAACTACTTAAACCTAACTAACCTAAAGACATTACACACATCTATACCCGAGACAGGATTCGAACCTGCGACCGTAGCCGTCGCACGGTTCCGGACTGAAGCGCCTAGAATCGCTCGGGCACAGCGGCGGGCCCAAACCGCAAGGAGTTGAGTAGGGCAAGACAGGAGGAGAAAGGTTCTCCAGTAAGAAAAGAGGGAGAATAACGAACCGCTTTCCGATCGTAGGAGGGAACGACAGCTTTGCGTAGATTTAAATCAAGGAACTGTTGTTTCAGTCATAGTCTGCAGACCTGCGTTCACAACCGCAGTATCAAGTGGTGGTGGTGATGCTAGGGGGGGGGGGGGGAAGGGGGGAATGGCAAATTATTTTTAAGGGGGGGGGGAGGGCAAGAGAGGGAGACAGTTTCAAACATTGACCCCCCCCCTTTCCCTTCCAGCCTCACAGAACCAAAACCTTGTTACCTGTTTCCGTCTAAAGATCTTTACGATGTGTCACTCTTGTTACGATAGCGAACACATTTGTGGTAACACAGTTGTCATTCTTGAAGGGGCCTGTGAACCCTCTGAACGTTAGGGAAAGGTGTGTGGGTGTAGTTAGCACTCTCGGCCTCTAAGTGCCGGTAGTTAGTGGGGCGGAACCTCGGGCAGACGTGGACGCGGCTGCAGTGCGGCCGGGGATGTTTGCGCAGCTGTCCCGCCGAAGCCTTCCGGGTGCTGACTCAGCGGGGCTCATGTGTCTCTCTCTCTCTCTCTCTCTCTCTCTCTCTCTCTCTCTCTCTCTCTCTCTCACACACACACACACACACACACACACGAGAGAGAGAGAGAGAGAGAGAGAGAGAGAGAGAGAGAGAGAGAGAGAGAGAGGTGAAGAGCACGTGACAAGTTGACCACTTGGTCGGTCAAGCGTGCTGGGATGGCGTAACCAAAAGAGGTGCATTGTTCGCTGAGGACAGGATCTACCGTTAAGAGGCCCGGCTCTGCACTTTTAGCTTGTCAAAAAAGCGGTGTGTGTATGTGCTAGTTATACAAAAGTAATCTTTAACTATGAGAAGTGTAAATAACTTACAGAAATGTTTGAAACAGCACAAAATTCATTTTATCTTCAAGTTTTATTCTCGCCTAACTCTGTTAGTTCCAAACATTCCTGCGGGATGGCATGTGCGACAGTTATTTCAACAGTCATCATGGAGTCGTATAACAGCACAGTTCTGTTTGTGGTTTCGTGAATCCAAATCTGCTACTACAGTCCAGAGACAATTCAGGCCTAAATAGCCGCGGGGTAGCCGCATGGTCTAGCGCGTCTTGCCACGGTTCGCGCGGCTCAGGTTCGAGTCATCCCGTGTGTGTGTGTGTGTGTGTGTGTGTGTGTGTGTGTGTGTGTGTGTGTGTGTGTGTGTGTTTGTTTTGTCCTTAGCGCAAGCTAGTTTAAGTTAGCTTAACTGGTGTGTAAGCCTAGGGACCGATGACCTCAGCAGTTTGGTCCCATTGGAACTTACCACAAATTTCCAAATTTTCGGGCCTAAATATCGCAAGCAACCAGCAGTAGAACCTACGTGAACAAGTCCGGGGCGAGCTTAAGGTAAATGTTTTTGCGATGTTATCTGCAAGAAGATTTACGGTCCTTTCTTTTTTGTCGAGTCAACTGTAACTGGAACATCGTACCTGGATATGCTTGACCATTTTCTAATGCCTCAATTGCAACAGGATATTGTCATAGAATTTATTTTCCAGCGCCACCACATTATCACCGTGAAATTGTCGCGCGAACCTCGGTAGGAACGTGCCGACACTGGAAGTGGTGGAGCAATATACGGCCATCACGATCGTTCGATTTAACCCCAATTGATTTCTGCGCATGGGATTACATTAAAGACAGAGTGGGTAGTCCTCCGCTTCCGAGTAACGTCGACAAGCTGTGACACAAGCAGTTGCCACCATGCATCAAGACTTACTTCGTAGGATTTGGCAAGAAACTGATTGCAGATGGGACATATGTCGTGTTACAAAAGGTGGTCACAGTGAACATTTGTAAATGAATTTCCAAGATATACTACATTCAGTCCTGAATCAAACATTTCTGTAAATTATTTACCTTTTCACAATTAAAGGTTACTTTCGTATAACTAATTTAAAAACGCCCTATAATACAGTCACCACAGTTGAATACAATTCTTTTCAATAAAATTAAAGCTGTCCACAAAATGTTGATGCTAGTTTCAACGCCCGAAGTGCTTTATCTGACATGATGCTTCGTCCAGTCTGTCAATTAGCAGCCATTCGTTATGGGGGACGGTGGGGCATGCAGTTTCACGATGTAGTGGCGCCTACATACGCAACCGCAAGCTTGCCAGCCCACACTCAAACACTTCGTGCAAACATGCACAAATCCATTTCGTCACCATGTGCTTCACGCATAGTTAGTTGGAGAGGCATCACTTTCTGTGTTTCGACATGTGGAGCTCGGGCGAGGAGTTTGCTCGTTTTGGCAGGCTCTTTCACTGCCATACGAAAAAACAAAGCGAAAGAGGAAACGTGTGGTTAACAACTAATGTGAGAACAAGTTACTAAGAGAGTGTAGATAGGTCCACATGATGAGTACAATTATTTCAGGATTAGTGTTCAAATATACTTTAACCTCCTATCCCTCTTTACACTTTTGATTAAATAGCAGGACACACTCGTGAGACAAGCTATAACATCATATCAACACTGACGTCAAGCCGGCCGCGGTGGTCTAGCGGTTCTAGGCGCGCAGTCCGGAACCGCGCGACTGCTGCGGTCGCAGGTTCGAATCCTGCCTCGGGCATGGATGTGTGTGCTGTCCTTAGGTTAGTTAGGTTTAAGTAGTTCTAAGTTCTAGGGGACTAATGACCACAGATGTTAAGTCCCATAGTGCTCAGAGCCATTTGAACCATTTTGAACTGACGGCAATACTATTTTTCGCGAGAAGATTCGCGTCTACACACATCTTTTAACTGTTTACTTGCGTTCAGTATCTCCTCCTGTCTCACATTAATAAATACTTTTTTACTTTCTCGCCGGTAGTGTGTTCTGGCAGAATTAATCGCTTTTATCATGACATGTTTCTCTGTGATAGGACCACCTGCTTTTTAGATTCTTAAAACTGTGACATATGCTTTACCGTGATGAGATTCTATTAAACGATTCTGAAACGAAGTTACGTTTTGTACAGTCTATGAAAAATGAATACGTAAGGTTCGGTCGATCCTAGGTTTTGTAAGCTGTCACTTTCGTGGGTGAAATACATTTTCTTAAAATTATTTGATGAATCTCAATCTGTCGTCTCTGTTTATTAGAACTAGTTTGATGTAATTGTTTCACTCCGGACGGTTACTTCCAGATACTTTACAATAGTAATTGTTTCAGTCACTTAGGACCAGTAGCGTAATCAAACAAAATAGCATGTCTCCTTACATAACTCAACGCCTTACCTCATGTTTAAGTATCTTAATGTCAACAGTATTTAATGCTCTGCAGAAGGGACTCGGCATTATCCTGGGTTATTAATATTTCATTTTTCATCACTAGCGACGTTTTTATCAGTGGATATCTACTTAACGCGTGGGTCACATAGGAATGACAATCACGTCTTTAGGCTATAAAACGTTGGGACACCACCACCACCACCACCACCACCACCACCACCACCACCACTGAAGTATTAGGTCGTTCTGCTTGTTGCCAACTTACTATGAAAATTTCAATTGATGATAACCGCAAGAGCTGCCTCAAAATGATTAAAAAGAGTACGACTTGTTCTGTGACATTAGAGTCATATCTTCAGATAAAGTGTTGACCTTTCAACATGTAATGCCGTTAAAACTCCGTAAAAATAAGTAAGGACTTTATGTATTGAAAGATCAGAAGTTTGTTACCCGAAGCTATGAGTGTCACAAAACTCGTCGTAATTAATAAATCACTGTGACGCAGCTGTTGTAGTTCTCATCAAGGGAAATGTATGATCAGAACTGTGGTTGCTCCACATACCACGTGATTTGTTATTATGAAAAGACGAGCAGTTAATAAATCTCTGACTTGGGCCAGCGCGCTCGGATCAATTCGTTACCTTACCCACGTTTCCTGAAGTCAGTGTGCAAGTATCACGAGTTCTCCGGCAGATCGCCGCATCTGCAATATTCCACTATGCCGTTATTGACGTTGTAGATGTAGAGTGACTATCTATTCTATGCTCATTATAAGTATAACCGACCATACAAGCGGTATTTTCGAGCCCTGAATTATACTTTTTAAGATGCTTGACTCAGCACCATATAGGCTTTCTGGTATTGCACAACAGTGGTTTATTATTATTTTAGTGACCTAATCCTTTGTCATATTTTTAGCAAAATATATCTCTTCTGCATCAAATATCAAATACTCCACAAGCCACAACCCGGTCGTGAACTGTGTGCAGAAAGAAAGTCATTTGTTAAATCTCCGTGTGTGATCGCATCTGTCTAATTAATTTTAAGGGTCTCTTTCAAACAAGATTTACACGGGAAGCAACGTATTGACTGAATCTTGTAGGGCGTATGCCCTAGGAATTTTGACACTAAACCACAGAGCTATGCATAAAGCCTCCGCTCTTGTGTCTGCCACTGAAACCAGATGAGCCTCTTCGTGATGCTTTCGTAGTAACTAAACGAACCCTGCACGAAACCTGCTGCTTTTCTTTGGTCTTATCTATTTCTCGTATTTATTTTACCTGGTGAAGATCCCAGACTAAGGTGAAATACTAAAATATCGGCTGAGCGGCGGTTTTGCAAGCTGTTCTAGTGGGTGAATTACACTTGCTGTGGATTCTTTCAATAAATCTCAGTTAAAAACAGTGAAGTTCTGGTCGCACTGCAGGTACAGAGCAGCCCTTCGTTTGCCGCAGCACTAGGAGGGGATGAGTGACGAGGTTCTAGGCGCTTCAGTCTGGAACCGCGCGACCTCTACGGTTGCAGGTTCGAATCCTGCCTCGGGCATGGACGTGTGTGATGTCCTTAGGTTAGTTAGGTTTAAGTAGTTCTAAGTTCTAGGGAACTGATTACCACAGAATTTAAGTCCCATAGTGCTCAGAGCCATTTGAACCATTTTTGAGTGACGAGGACATCGCCCCGAACGCCCCAGGGAAGGTCTCCGGCACTTAATTTGATAGCAAACAGAGAACTTTGAACCGTCCTGGAGTCACTGGAATGAGGAAAATTCCCCGCTCCTAGTCTCGAGATCTTCAGAGCTGGATTCAAACGCTGTACCCACTACAGCACCAAATATACTAAACAATTAATAGTTGTAAACAATTCCAGCAGACTTGTCGTAGATCGACACGCTACAGGGAAATCCGACAAAGAAAGAAAAAGAAAAAAAAACTGGTTTATATTAACGAGACGGAGATACCAGCAGAGACCCTGGTGCCTGTGCTCAGTCACTAGGTTTGGCTGAATCTGCGATGTACGAGCCTTACCGGAACGGCCGTACGGTGTTTGAGGAGGCTGGGCAACGGTACGGGAGGAGACTCGCTCGCAGTTCCCACGAGCCCGCGGCCACTTTCTCCTGCGCCGCGGCTGCTGACCTCGCCGGCTGTCAGACAGTAAACTAGACTGGACCGGACTAGCCTAGACTAGAGCAGAGCAGCTTCTGGTTGTCTGGACCACCAACCACCCACGCCTCACACCTGGTGTTCAGCACAACGCACCAGGTAAGCGTGGACATCTGTTACTGTCTGGCTACACGAAATATGGACCTATTACTATCCACCGTTGACGATGCTGCGACAGGTGGAATGGTTCACGAACTCTCTCCGAATGACATGGACCGGCGGAAAATAAAGGTCATACGGTCGTCACATGGGCTAATACAGGGTCTTCGACTTTTATAAAACAAGAACATGTGAGTGAACAGAAATTTGAAGTCATTTAGTATGTGATGAAGGAGTGGATGGCCGAGTTGCTAATGCAGCGGCCGTTCTGGATGCACCTCGTAATGATGAAACTGATGCTTAGACTTACAAAAGATAGTCACAAGTTACTCTTTTTCAGAGGGGCTTTTCTCGCTATTGCCAGTCTGCGTTTGACTCCTCCTCTGCTAGGGCCACCACCAGTTGTTTTGCTTAACAAAGAAATTCGACAAACACACGTGAAAATTCATAAGTTATTTAGTTTTAGTTTCGCTACCAGTTTCATCAATTCAATATGCCACGTTCAGGCCCCTGAACAATATAAAAAGTACAAATGTAGTGTACATCAAGATGTACCACATCAACCTTTACAGAAAGTACACATCAAGGTGTACCACATCAACCTTTACAGAAAGTACAGGGTGCACGTAAAGTCCGGGAACACTTTCAATTCTTTATTGCACAAGAACCAAACATTGTACAGATATCACACATACGTCATTTTGAACCACAGCGTGGTTTGGTAATTTGCCGATAGTGCTAGTCGCTAACATGGCGAGTTGAGGTGCGGAGCAAGCTGTTTCATGAAACGGGCTCCCCGATCACCAGATTTCACTCCATGTGACTTTTTTCTGTGGGGACATACGAGTTTTAAAGATCTGGTGTATTTACCGCCTCTACCATGTGATGTAGCAGAGCTCTGGGAGAGAACACAGGGAGCGACGCACACCCTGTACAGGTAAAATAAAGTACTTAAAAACTACAAAAGATAGAAGAAGTGTTAAGACAAATCCCTGTGTACATACAGCACAACAAAATAGAGCAATACTTCTCAATTTGCACGGATCTTTGAAAGAAAATGAAAAGAGGAAAAATGGCCAGGAATGTTTTCGTAAACTCAACTAAGTTTCCAAAATCGAAGTTTACAATTAATGTTTATAACCAGATTTCACTGATGGCATTGAGACATTTGACTTTTAATGCCAAGACCGTTTAACAGCTCCGAGTTGCTCAGGGAACAAAGGGAAAATTCGTGTTGGAGGCGCATCCAAAGAAATTAATCATGGAAAAGGGCGTCATAATTGTAGCTTTAACGAAAATTAAATGGAGATAAGTGGGACATTCAGCCAAGGGGACAGAGGGGAACAGATAGAATGAAAAAAAGTTCTCTCTCCATAGACCAACAGATAAGAAAAACTCCAGACGAAAGTCTAATGGAAGCTTGGGAGAAGACCTAACATGAAGAGGCGACGTGCTTATCATGAAGTCTAGAGGTTTCTATCACGTGGTAGATGTGAAATGTGGTGATGGTGGTGGTGGTGGTTGTGATGGTTCAGAGTAGAGACATGAGAGGTAGATCCGCCAGTTAAAACGAGACGTTGAGTATTGTGTTGCCAGTTAAAAACCAGTAACAGCAGTATTTAGCGTTTTCTTAAGCGCAATCGGGGGACACCATCTTAACCACCAGAGACACACCAGTACCGTAACATCGGTATTGCCACAGGGTACAGCGTGACTCATCACACCAAACCACTCGTTTCTAGTCATGCGCTGTCCCGTGGCGTCGCTTACTACATCGCACACACTACACCTTCTACTGTGTGTAGCTTAGCGCACTGGAAAACGAGAAACCGCGTTCACCCAACGGTTGTAGTATTTTTATTGCGTGTAGGTGTCGCAGTTTTTATGAATGGTGACTGCGCCCAATTTCAAGTCATATGTTTTATTACATATGCTCTCTAAATTAGTTAAAGTACACCCCATAACGAAACCTAATATCCGTTTTTAAGACGTCCATATCCAATGAGAGCGACGTCAACAGAATGGAAATTGCTAGGCAGTTTTATGCGCCTCATTCTAGGAGCTGAGAATTGAGAACGAAGCGGTATTAAAAGCGCGTCTGATATCGCGTTACGATTGCGGAACGGTTAAGTCTCTCCCACGACAATCAAGACCGGCGTGCAGTTCATTTTGCCAGTCACGCCGTGACTGGCGAGTAACTTAATATCCTGCAGTATAAGGTCAGCCAACCGACCGTAACGAGTTGCGCTGCAGGTACCACGTTATCGTAACTGGTGTTACACGTGTGTTACCTGGTCAGTATTTCTGCACGTTGCTCCGCCATGCACTACGATTAGCGCGTGCAACTAGAATCCTACACAGCAGTCACAGATGTTTGTCGCAGAAACACAAAAAAAGCAGGATATTTCTGCTGCCAAATATTTCTTGCAGGTTACCATGCATTCCTCACATTAAAATGAAGATCTTGACATATTGGTGCGCTGCAACGGCACCTGAAAGTAGTGTCTAACCCAGGATTGGCCAAAAGATTTCCGATCGCGGGCCATGCTGGAGCCCCAGTGCCAAAGTGCTCAGCCTCGCTTCACATTTCCCCCACCCCGACGCCGCACTGTCTGCACGCGGGGAAGGAGAAGAGGGGGGAAAAACAGCGAACGAGCCGCATTTAAATGCCAGTACAGTCGTACTGCATACTGCTTAGTCATATATTTCACATTTCTCGACAACAAAGACTATTAAAAAAATATTTTTCAATATTAATTAACTATTTATGGCACCCTCAAGACACAATGTAATTTTTATTTGGTACAAACTATCGGCATACAGACACATGCAGACAATATCAGAGTGTTTCGCACTCAAGTTGCCACGTAATCGCGACTTATTCAGTTTCGTAATCGAAAAAAGATCGTTCACACAAATATGTCGATCGAAATATTGTAGCGCTTTTACAACCTCATTATGGAGACTTTGAAAATCTACCTGAGAAAAGCAATATAGACGACCTGGGCAATTTTTAAGTTAAAATATTTGCAATAAAAACTGGTATTACCTTGCAGGTCAGTCATTTAAATCTGCACATGCACAGTGGCGCTTTCAACTGAAATGGTTCAAATGGCTCTGAGTACTATGGGACTTAACTTCTGAGGTAATCAGTCCCCTAGAACTTAGAACTACTTAAACCTAACTAACCCAAGACACACATCCATGCCCGAGGCAGGAGTCGAACCTGCGATCGCAGCGGTCGCGCGGTTCCAGACTGTAGCGCCTAGAACCGTTCGGCCGCTCCGGCCGGCCAACTGAAACGGCAAACGGTCTCTAAACCAGATGTAAGATTGACAGTGTCCTCAAAACCTTTATAAAACTACCGTTGTAATTCTTGTAACGCCACAGTCAATTCTTCAAAACCCCACGCTTTCTTTAACGCTAGTGGGCTTGGGAAACTGGTCTGCTTTTGTGAGAATTTATCCTTTCTACAGTGCAATTTTCTTTTTAAACGTATCCTCAGGAAATCCGAAAGAAGTTATCTTGCAATGTCTTAGTGTGGCCAGTGTGCAGTCAGGACCGCTTAAAATGCGAGAAGGCAGTAATCTACTCCAGATGTTCTAATTTTCGTTGTCTGAACATAATTCCTATAAAGTTAGCCACCCAAAACGTAAGTAGTTTAACACTTACACTGGCCCAAGTAGTAGAAGTTTAACTACAACCAAGTTGTACACACAAACCTCATTCTCTGACACTACTGCACGATAGGAATCTGTTCAGTCAGAAGCTGAACTATTACTTCCACTTGTCGAATTCATAGTTCGTTCTTCATTTTCGTATATGTCATGATTGTGTGTGTGAACTACACTACTAGGAGTATTTGAAAATGACTAAAAAGTTTTAATCTTCGTTTTCTAATGTCTGCTGCCAGGTTTGACAACTTCCGTGTCGTTTTATGCAATTTCAGTCTGTATCGGTCCTCAGTCTTGTTTTTTTGACTAAAATTTTCCTTATAATCTTTCGTTTTTCCTGCAGGTTGTTTTCCAGACCGAATTTAGTGTTGATGATCTAAATTTAGCTTGCGTAAAGGGCGTCAGATTCGATAATTGCATTCTACTGTATAAACTGTGTATGGATGGAGATATTCTTTTGCTGTTAATGTCACACGTTAACATTCTGTGTGAAACTGCATGTGCTGTTCTAGCGTTGTGGAGAAAAGATAAGTTGCCCACTAAAGAAGTGACAGATGGCCACACCATATGGCTCGCATGTGTGGGAAAGCGAATCCAGTAGGCTAACTTGTCCTTGAGCGACGACAGATCACAGAAAATAGAACACCAGATTTGGCAGCAAAGTCCATAACGTCCAATATCAATATTTAATGTTCAACTGATAAAGAAACCAATCTGACAGTGTTGAAGACTTCACCCATACTGATGCTGAGCCGCAGAAATTAACGTAAGACATTCTCTTACGAAAGTAAGACCTCCGCAACGATGCAGGGAACCGTAGAGCCACTATTTAACACAGTCTAGCTATTCCGTCCATGACGTGAACATGTATTAATCAAGATTGATTCATTTTACTTAACAAAACGATTTGTAGTGGAATTTTGATTAAGGAAATGGTAATTACAATTACAATCACATTCCGCAGTCGTTACTGTGATTAATGAGCTAAGACCGGCTCGTATCTAGGACCGCCTGTGATAAAGGTTTCCTCATTTTGGTTCCGATTAATAAACAAGGTGCCGTCCCATGCAGTGAGATATTATTGGTGCATCGCAGTAGCCTTCCCAAAGGCCGTCACATGTTAGAATCTGCGGCGGAAGGAGAATAAATTCAGCAGGGACTTCAAGACAGCTTAAGTAGATATCTAGGGAAGAATGGAGTGCAGTTTGTTAGAATATACCTTGGCTGTTCTTTCAACTGACGCGGTTAATTAGTTGGTGTCCGACACAGTAAAGCGTCGGGCAGTAGTAGTCTACTACTATTATTTAATGTAACAACTATTTAAGATGGGAAATTCTACAAGCCGAGTCTCGCAGGTGTCTGTAGCACAAGGAGCTGTCTAGTTAATTAGGCTGTTTCCTAGAGCAGAAGGTAACTGTGTACATTAAAGAACGTGTCCGCAA
The DNA here is from genome assembly GCF_023864345.2 of Schistocerca serialis cubense. Taxonomy (NCBI): domain Eukaryota; kingdom Metazoa; phylum Arthropoda; class Insecta; order Orthoptera; family Acrididae; genus Schistocerca; species Schistocerca serialis. The sequence continues at coordinate 1,126,000,207 of NC_064638.1, read as the reverse complement.
TAGAACTCATTTTGTCCATTCAGCGATTTGGCGGCTTCTTTCCGATTGCTGTCTGTTGTACCGGACGAAAATACCTTTGTCGGTACAATGGTGGTTTCTTTGGTTTGCTCCGGGAGGAGGCAGGGTGGATACTACACTGAAGCGCCAGGGAAACTGGTATAGGCATGCGTATTCAAATACAGAGATATGTAAACAAGCAGAATACGAAGTTGCGGTCGGTATCGCCTATGTACTCTTATGACAACAAGCGTCGGGCGCTGTTGATCGGTAACTGCTGCTACAATGGCAGGTTATCAAGATTTAAGTGAGTTTGAATGTGGCGTAACAGTCTCCGCGCGAGCTATGGGACACAGCATCTCCGAGGTAGCGGTGAAATCGGGATTTTTCCTGTACGACCATTTCATAAGCGTACCGTGGATATTAGGAATCCGGTAAAACATCAAACCTCCGACATCGCTGCGGCTGTAAAAAGATCCTGCAAGAACGAGACCAAAGCCGATTGAAGAGAATCCATTATCGATATCGGCTTTCGGAGCCGAGGCTCCTTGTATACCCTTGATGACTGCACTGCACAGAGCTTTACGCCTCATCTGGACCCCTTCAACCCCGACATTGGACTTTTGATGACTGGAAATGTGGTGCCTGGTCGGACGAGTCTCGTTTCAAATAGTATCGAGTGAATGGACGTGTACGGGTATAGACACAACCTCATAAATCCATGCACCCTGCATGTCAGCAGGGGACTGTTGAAGCTGGTGGAGGCTCTATAATGGTGTGAGGCGTGTTCAGATGGAGTGATATGGGACCCCTGATACGTCTAGATACGACTCGGACAGGCGACACGTACGTTAGGATCCTGTCTGATCACCTGCATCCATTCATGTTCACTGTGTATTCCGACGGACTTGGGCAATTCCAGCAGGCCAATGCGACACCTCACACGTCAGAGTGGCTCCAGGAACAGTCTTTTGAGTTGAAAACTTCTGCTGGCCAGTGGACTTCCCAAACATGAACATTACTGAGCGTAACTGGGGTGCCTTGCAACGTGCTGTTCAGAAGAGATCTCCACCCCCTCGTACTCTCACGGATTTATGGACAGCCATGCAGGATTCATGGTGTCAGTTCCCTCCAGCACGACTTCAGACATTAGTCGAGTCCATGCCACGTCGTGTTGCGGCACTTCTGTGTGCTTGCGGGGCCCTACACGATATTAGGGACGTGTATCGGTTTCATTTGCTCTTCAGTTTATAACACACACGTTGCTAGTTCGCTTTATTATAATGTAGATAAGAAGAATTGCTTAATTATGTACAATCCATTTCCACAGGAATGTCATTATTTACAAATGTGTCTGAAATTAACTTACCGCTTGATATGGACAGAATACAAGTCTCAGACTAAGAGTATATTCAACAGTAAATTTCAGGTAGAATTCTGCCTAATACATCGATCACATAGCTGACCTGCTAAAAGACAAGACTGGGCAGAGCGGTACTGGGTCCGGCCGTAAGTAGAAGATCCGTTGCGGCGGCGTAGCGAAACGTTTCTGGACGTGGCTGCACCGTTGTCGCTCATTCGTCGATGCGGCTTGCAGCGGCTGTCTATTGTTGTCGTCGTGTTACGAGGTAACAACCTTGCTTTGGCACGTCGCTATTCGGACGACACCACACAGTCTACAGTGCCAGTACGTCCATGTAATGTCCTTACAGTACCGTGCCATGCCATACGAGTATTTTTTATATTTACATCAGTGTTTGTAACATTATGTTTTTCCATCTTTACGTGCTAGTTACTGTATGCACATTACAACCTGCCAGAAAATGTCTCCCGGTCTGAGCAACGTGATGTTAGGTCTGCAGGTGATAACATGGCTCTTCTCGGGAGGGAGTTGAGTGTCTGGTGTTACCTGACAAGCGTAGCCTAGTCAGTCTGCAAACGCGCCCGCTATCTGGTCTTCTGATAGCAACACAGAGAGCCCTCTGTGTCAGTCTTTGGTAGCGCCCGCCCACCGACGGTTCCGTCTCTCTCGTCCTACCAGTCAAGGGCCACACCACTAAAAGAACGCTGCCTGACCGAAAGTAACCTTATACCACTATGTAATGTGGAATTCGCCACTGGATGTCATGAGAGACCGATCCCGCCAGTATAAAAGAGGTGTATAGTACTGTGTTGTCAGTAACGAAGCGGTAACAGCAGTATTTAGTGTTTTCTTAAGCGGCATATGGGGACCACACCGTAACTTCGAAACCCTGCCCCATAGCATGACGCCACATATTGGGTACTTCACCGTTGGCATTACACGTGATTGAAGATAACGTTCTCCAGGCATTAGCCAAGCCCAAGGCATTCCATTGGATTACCGCGTGGTGTATCGTGATTCATCACTCCAATTCACTCTCTCCCAGTCACCCACTACCCAGCCTCTTACACCGCTACAAACATCGCTTAGCATTTACTAGAGAAATGTGTGGCTTACGAGGAGCTGCTTAATAAGTGTAACATTATTTTACACTCACTACGAAAACTACTGCCACCTGGACTGCAAGTACCGCTTTGGTTCAAAATGGTACAAATGGCTCTAAGCCCTATGGGACTTGACATCGGAGGTCATCAGTCACCTAGACTTACAGCTACTTAAACCTAACTAACCTAAGGATATCACATACATCCATGCCCGAGGCAGGATTCGAACCTGCGATCGTAGAGGCAGCGCGGTTCCGGACTGAAGAGCCTAGAACCGCTCGGCCACAGCGGCCGACTAACGCTTTGGAAATCACGAGTGATTATTTCCGCTGATGCGATGCGATTTTTCCACAACTACCCTCCGCAACGCTCGATTGTCCCTATCCTTCAGTACACGAGGTCTGTATTATCAAGTACTGAGCCTCCTCCATTACGCACTTTTATCACGCTTATACTAATCATCACACTACTTGTTGTAATCAAAACAAAAATAAAATAAATTTTATAATTGACATCTTTAAGTAAATGACGTAATCCACAGAAAATCTAGCAACTCTGACTGTAGACAGACACTCTGTACAACCATACTGTCGAAATATATCTGTAACTTATTTTGATTACAAAAATGAACAGAGTAAGTGATGATTTGTGTATACGCTATTTTCTGTAGTCGAAGAGGCACAATACTATTAAGTAGACACACAAAAATACTATCTTTAGCAGATAAATAACATCACAAGATTTTTTTTCGCATTTTGCGACTGGACCATAACCTGTAGGAGACAACTTCGGCGCATGAGAGGTAGAAAATCAAACATGCTAACATCACATAAAATATTTATGTGAACAAATGCATTTGAGAATAAATTCTCGAAACGTGTTGCGCTATGCATGAAAAAAAAACACATAACTGGCGCAGTCTTTATTATTTAAATCACGAATGACACATTACGTCATATATTCTTTCTTTTATTTCCATTACTCTTATTATTTCGGTGTTCCTTATCTTCTCTCTCCTGGAGAGTCTTGCCGATCTTCTCCAGTAGTCCACCTCCAGAGCTTGTAATTTTTTGATGTGCTTCACGTTAATTGTCCAGGTCTCCGTTCCATACAGAACCACACTCTCTATTATAGATTTGTATATTTTTTAGTTCTGCTCATTACATTCCCCTGCTCCATAAGACTGAGTTAAGCATCCCAATGGCCTTCCGTCCGCTACTAATTCTTTTATTGATTTCTGACTCTGATTTTCCCTCGATTTCTAAAATAGATGCCAAATAACAGAAAATGTTTATCTTTTTGATTTTCTTTCCTTCAATGTACAGCTCATCTGAATCAAGAGTCAAGAATTCTTTTTTTTAGTAATTAATCTTAAAACCCCAAGTTCTGTATGCTACTGCTAGTTGATTGCACATATGTGCTACTACTACTTTATCATCATCAAACAATAAATGATGTAGGTAAACTCCATCTCTTATTTATAATTCCATACTAATACATTTACGAGACCATGTTCTAAGGCCTATATAACTAATGATGGTGACATGGGACAGCCCTGTAAAAGGCCTTTTCTTGTTCTAAATTTCTGTGAAAATTTATTACCAACTTTCACTTGGCAAATGTTATCTTTATACATCTGTTACATTATTTTAATCAAGGAAGGGATTATGTTTGCCGTATGTACTGCTCTCCAAAGTAGCTTCCTTGGAACCGTATAATACGCTTTTCTAGATCTATGAAAATGAATCTTATATTTTTTTTATTTTTCCCTGTGTGTCTCCAAAATCTGCCGTGATGTGAAAATATGGTCTATACATGGTCTCCCAGCCGTAAAACCACATTGTTGTTCTTGGGTTCTGAAATTTTTTTCCAGGCGAATGGAGGAAAAGAATACCAAAATTGATACTGGAGTGGGAACCGGAGGGGAGGAGAAGAAGAGGACGACCTATGACCCGAGGTGACATCCAATGAGTAAATCTCGTTCAAAGTTACTTAGCTCTCCTCACCGGCGCATTCAGTTGTTGCTGCTTCTCTACTGACGAACAAAACTCTCCCCGCGTCTCGTAACATCTAGTGATGATTTCCGCAGTACAAAGGCGTGTCCAGATAGTTCTGACCAGTCAGTGTATACTCTAATGCACCACAGGGTGGTAGCGAGTAAATTTACATGTACCGCTGGACAGCGCTATCTACTAAACATGGTGACTCAGCTGCACCTACCGATGTCACTTTTTGCAACCCACAGTTCTATATCTGGGCTTCAAAGGCACTCGCGAGATTTTCTAATTCTCTCGTTCGCCAGACAAAGTATTGGTCCTACAGAAAAAAGTGAACAGGACTCTTTCTAGTAGGAAATGTAACGCAGTTAAATTTTGTACTGCGATACGTATTCGATCAGGCGGTAGCTTTCGAGTAAATCAACAAAAATGTACGAAAGTGACCTTGAATCACGGCCCCACTCCCGCACAAACCCTACCGTTCACGATTTCTATTGTATTATTCGTGACTCTCCCTTCTACCACTATACAAAAATTTGTGACTGCACTAATTATCTCCCACATTCGACCTTTTTGGGTCTTCACTGGCATTATTAGGAATATCTGACGTAGCTGGAAATTTCTGTACAGGTCACTTTTGTACGATTTTCTTGGCGAACTAGACGACCATGGCATCCATAAAAATATCCCAGTACAAAATTTAACTACTTTACATTTCCTACAAAAATGTCCTGTTCATTTTTTGCTGTAGGACCACTAGTCTGCGTGTAGCGATCGAGAGTATATGAAAACCTCGCGCGTTGTTTATTAAGGTCACATACAGAATTGCGGGTTGCGTAAGACGACATCGGTAGGGGCGGCTGAGTCAGCCTGTATGAACTGTTTAGTCTTACGGTATTTATTGAAACTTAACCAAGCATTTAACATGCAACAAGTAAAAATACACCCCTTTGGGTTGGCACTTCATTCTTTCGACCCCTTCAACTGTCACATGCTTCTCTTACAAGCGAGGGGCGACAGAAATTTTGAAAATTCTTCATTGGCAGACTAATAAAGACGCTGTACGTCTCACGACGAAATGGTTCTCCAGATTTAAAAAACCGTCTTCAGAGTACAAACTGCGATTATTTTCGAGTCGCATACGTCTCTACTCTCCGTAGAGGCCGGACAAGCAAATACCCATCAGCACAGAGGCGAACAAGCAGTCCTGCGCTCCACTCACGAATGGAAGCGGAAGAATCCAAAGATGTGGTGCAATGAAATGTACCTTCCACCACTTACGAGTTATAGACGCAGATGAGTTCAAATCTGTTTGCACTTCTGGTCGTATCAGGCATAGAAACATTTTCAGACCTTTCAAGTGTATCTGGCAATGGTGCGAAGCACACTGATTCGCCACTCTGACAAAAACGCCATGGAAATAAATAATCCACATGAAGCAAACAGACGTTGTTCAAGGATGTTTATTATCACCAGTTTGTAATTTATATGGCTTCCGTGACATGAACTGAGTTGGTTTACAGAGATGACCAAGGGCAGATACCGACCAGCGTATTTTCCCGGTGTGTAACAGGCGAGACAGTACTGGCCGCACCGTTATCTGTTTCTGCTACAACGAAAGCAGTCCAGGCCGGCGTTAGGTATGCGGCCCGCGTAGCGCGGCGTGGAACCTGGCCAAGAGCGAGCGCGGTGCGAGCACAGAGGGAACAACGCAGAGCCTGTGCGCGCCTCCGGTGCAGGGAGGCGCCTTTTTGTGAGCAGATAACGGGCCCGCGGCAGCTGAATGCGCTCCAATCCATCGCCTCACGGCCAGGCTCCATTATGTTCCCTTCCTCAAACCACACGGTGCCTTCTTCCTGTCGGTAGCCCCTCTCTATTTCCAGCCCCGTGCGACTGGCTTTGATTCTTTTGACTGATAAAATCCGCCTGCGTTGTACTTCAACACAAACGAAGTCATGCTGGGGGTGACCAAGAAATCGCAATAGGCCCCCATTGATTTTTTCAATGAACAGTAACTATTTATTAGTTAGGGTCAACAGCAATATTAGGTTGTTCGCAGATGCTGATGATGATGTCTACACGAAAGTACAGTCATTTAACGATGGTAAGGAAATGCAGACAGATACGGACAACGTTTCCATTTAGCGTAAACGAGAGTTCTCTTTAAACGTTGATAAATATAAGACGATAATATAGTATTTATTCATTTAACCTGATCGAATTAGAAGCTTAAATCGGGTTAGGGCTCTCCACAGACAACACTTTTTACATCACAGTCCTTTAAAGGATGACTATTTTAATATGATACTCATGAATGACATTATGGTAAAACCATTTACAAATTATTTTACATATGATTTAAATTGAAGTAAATCCATTTGGAATAATACTACACTCATGCTCATAATTTAAGGATAATTGCAGAATATGGTGCCACACAACGTGGCACTGCACGAAACTAGCGCTAATAGCATAGGCACATAGGGAACACACACGACACAGATCTGTAAGTCCTCGGTATTGGCGATAAGTTGAGAAAATCGTCCTGATACACATGTGCTACAAAACGCCACTGTTTCCTGCGCATGTATCCCAACATCAATTGGGATATGATCACCACGCTCACGTACACAGGCCGCATAACGGGTTGGCATACTCTGGATCAGGTGGTCGAGCAGCTGCTGCGGTACAGCCTCCCATTCTTGCACCAGTGTCTGTCGGAACCCCTGAAGTGTCCTAGGGGTTTGAAGACCTGCAGCGATACGTCGACCGAGAGCATCCCTGACGTGCTCCATTGGGTTTAGGTCTGGAGAACAGGCAGGCCACTCCATTCACCTGATACTTTCTGTTTCAGGGTACTCCTCCACGATGGCAGCTCGGTGGGGTCTTGCGTTATCATCCATCAGGAGGAAGGTGGGACCCACTACGCCCCTGAAAAGGGGCAAAATGACGTCCCGATACACCTGACCTGTTACAGTTCCCCTGTCAAAGACATGCAGGGGTGTACGTGCACCAATCATAACCCCACCCCACACCATCAAATCACGACATCCATACAGGACCCTTTCAAGGACATCAAGCGGTTCGTATCTGGTTCCTGGTTCACTCCAGATGAAACCCCAGTGAGAATCACTGTTCAGGCTATACCTGGACTCGTCCGTGAACATAACCTGGGAACACTGTACCAATGACAATGTACTGTGTTCTTGACACCAGGCTTTACGGGCTCTCCTGTGACCAGTGGTCAGTGGAATGCACCTTGCAGGTCTCCGAGCGAATAAACCATGTCTGTAGACTGTGTGTCTGGAGATAACTGTTCCAGTGGCTGCGGTAAGGTCCCGAGCAAGGCTACCTGCAGTACTCCGTGGCCGTCTGTGTGCACTGATATTGAGATATCGGTCTTCTTGTGGTGTACACTGTAGCACCTGGACACGTTTCCTGTCTGCTGGAATCGTTGACATAATCTTGAAATCACACTTTGTGGCACACGGAAGGCCCGTGTTACGACCTGCTGTGTTTGACCAGCCTCCAGTCGTCCTAGTATTCTACCCCGCATAACGTCATCAATGTGTGTTCTTTGATCCATTTTCAACACACAGTCACCATTAGCACGTCTGAAAATGCCTGCGCACTTACTCGCTGCACCGTACTCTGACATGCACCGACACACCTCTGCGTATGTGGACTTCTGGGAGCCCCACCGTGCGACGACCGCAGATCAAATGCACCGCATGGTCAAGCCCCGAAGTCATTTAAACCCGCAAACCGCCCACCAGAGCGTTATTTCACCGTGTACCAGCATTATCCTTAATTTATGAGCATGAGTGTACTAACTAAAAAGGAGTAGCAATACTACGAGGGGCGTTCAATAAGTAATGCAATACTTTTTTTCTGAAAGCTGGTTGGTTTTCTCACGGTTCCAGTACACTATGTTATCCACCACTCTTTTGGCTACAAAACCATATTTTTCAACAATATTCATTCAATGCGACATCCTTACGCCACCTTAGTGGGAGGGACCGCATGGTACCCCCCTTCTGGTCGACGCTGCAGCAAACGTCTTGCTGTATAACCTCTCCACGTCCACGTACTGCTTCCTATGGTGCACAGCCTTCATTGGGCCGACCAGTTGGAAGCCGGAAGGCGTGAAATTACGGGCTATAGGTTCGATAAGAAAAAAAGCCCAATTAAATTTTGTGAGCTGCTCTCGGTTGCGCAGAAGAAGTTGCTATGCAGTTTTGTGGCGACGAACACGCTAGAGTCGTTCATTCCTTTCCTGAGGGCAGCACGATACACTTCAGAGTTGGAAGTTGAGCCATAAGGAACCCAGCGGGTACACGCCTTGGTGGACGAGTGTACCAGCACTACTAACAGACGTCCAGTTGAGCAGCGAGGTATCACATTCTGATCTGTCGGTCACCTCGAATGAGAGTGTGTGCGCAAGTCACAGACGTGGTTGTGATGAGTTGGGTTGAGGGGGCGCTCGACATCACGGTCATCAGCGCCCTGACGAAAAGTCAACATGAAATCTCATGGGTGGGGACGAAGGCTGTCCCCACATGCAGAACAGTTTATAACGTACTAAAGTCTGCCGCCCTTCACCAGTTTAGGGATGAGGCCTGATAGTTCACAAAATTTCACCACTCTGATAACACTTGTATCGGTATCTGCTAGGACGGTGGGCAGATCTCCAGTGAGACCGAGGGCTGCCCTACTATCAGTATACAGGACACACGTAGCCACAATGTGCTGAACTGAAAGCGGCACGCCACAAACTTCACAGAAAGGTGGATCCTCCCCCCGGAGGAGGAAGCCATGTGTGAAAGGGCTACGCCCGATGTGCAGTCTGGTAAGCAAAACCCTCCTTCCAGTGGCAAGGCTGACACGAAGTCCGCCAAGCTTTTATGGGCGGTTTGAGGGACCGCAGTTTGTTGTCCGGCACCTGCAGCCATTCAGTCTCCCACCGACGCATGATGCATCTGTCAGAAAATGAGATAATGGCGTGCAACGGGATGGGACACTGATGGACAGCACAATCCCAACATGCTTCCTTGGCAGCTTTATCAGCCATGTCGTTATCCCAACATGGCCAGGTACCCAGCAAAAGATTACCACTTTGCCACGACGTTGGAGCCGCTGTAAGCAGTCACGGATGAGCTGAATCAGCGGGTCTACCGGATAAATTTGGTGGAGCGCTTGCAGTGCACTAACGGAGTCGGAACAGACAAGAAAACTCGTACGGTGATGTCTGTGAACCATCTCCAGTGCCATTAGAATGCCATATAACTTCGCATCAATTATTTGTACATTGTTCTGGAAGACGCACTTTAAAAACCCTATCAGGGAAACCCACAGAACAACCGAGAGCATTCCCCTGCTGGGATCCGTCAGTATAAATAACGATAAAACTATGGTACACACTTAAAATAGACGAAAACCAAGTTGTAAGAACTATATCTGGAGTACAATTTTTCGGGTACTGCGTCAAGCTTAAAAGCACTTTGGGCCACCGAAGACACGAAGGCGACAGTGCGTTCCATCCCTGGGCGTATCACAGTCGTGTTTGGCCAGCCAACACACGGGAGGTTTGCGCAACCTTGTTGCGATGATGACAGGCGCCTCGCCCAACGACCCACCGTGCTTTTGTTCACTGCTAGGTCTCAGGAGATATTTCGCAAGTACCAATGAATATCTGCGATGCTCTAGTTTCCCGCTAAAAGAAACTCAATCACCGCTCTCTGCCTGGAATACACCTCCGTTACAGATGCCATTTTGAAAGCTACGTATAGCTCTGCCATCTACCGGAACTTCAAGAAAGTGTGGGGGTTGATTCGTTGGTTGATTTGGGGGAGGGATGAAACAGCGAGGTCTTCGGTCCAATCGGATTAGGGAACGATGGGGAAGGAAGTCGGCCCTGCCCTTGTAAAGGAATCATCCCTCGGCATTTGCATGAAGCGATTTTGGAAAATCACGGAAAACCTAAATCAGAATGGCCGGACGCGGGTTTGAACCGTCGCCCTCCGGAATGCGAGTCCAGCGAGCTACCCACCGCGCCACCTCGCTCGGTAAACTTTAGCGATGGAAGTGGAAGTATTCCACGCTGTTCCACCACAAATTCAGCATTTTTTTCAACCGAAACATGGCGAGAAAAAGTATGTTGAATCCTCACTTCGAAAACGGCATGATCATTGGCTTCCGGCCTAACGGTGGAAGTATTTCCGAAGCGGCTAAGTCTGTAAACAGTTCATGTGCTGCCAAGGTTGAAGTATACCGTGCATGGCAAAATGGCACTACCCAAAACGGGCGCCAAGGCGACTGTGTCACACCACAGGCCATGGATGACAGGGGTTGAACGACGGCTGCGGTGACGCGTGCGGGGGAAGGGACGCGCAACTATTGAGCAACTGACCGCCCAGATGAACCAAGTGTGTCCTCAACGACCGTTCAGCGAACGTTGCTGCATATGGGCCTCCGCAGCAGGCGCCCGGTTCGTGCATCCATGTTGACTACTGCTCATCGACGACGAAGGCTGGAATTTGCACGCCAGTACCGAAACTGAACGTCCAATGAGTGGCAACAAGTGGCCTTTTCAGAAGGATCACGAGTTGCGTCGCGGTAGTATATTGTACTAATAGTAGTAGTTTCACCAACACTAACAACGACGACGACGACGACAGTAGAAAATACAAAATGCTTATTTGGATGTACGAAAATTATATTTAGTGCCACAGCGACTTGTCAGGGAGTGAAATTTAGAAATGTTACACCAGCTTTGGGCTGTGGGAAATGAGGACGGTATGGTGGTATGGAAGTATACTTAGTTGTAATGGCTCAATGGAGCGTAAAGGAAAATGCAGACGTTGTTTTAGTAGATATGCAATGAGCTGTATACTGAAGCGATAGGTTATTCGGTTCAGTTCTGATTTAGCAAGGGAGAATGTCCCAAAGTTGCGCTCCTGCTACTCAAAAGGACTTAAAGAATGAATATGAACAATGAGCGGGACACGAAGTATTTTGCTCTGATGGGAACGAGTCGGTCTGCTGCGCTGTTCAGACAAGGTCGAGGAGAGATATGAGAGACTGTATACATTGATAAGGCAGTAGAGGAGACAGTGTATGCAAATCTCTGTGCTTATCTGCACGTAGCCACGATAGATAGACATAAGAAGTTGAAACATATTCGAAAGTTCGAACGTCACAGATATATCGCACGCAGACGTTAATCGCCAGCTCCAGCGCCGCGATCTCTCCTGAGAAGATCTTGCAGGATACCACAGCTGTAAACAACGATTGCAATGCCCGTAATAAATAAGAAAAATCCCGACAGGAACCGTTAACAAGATTACTCGCGACAGTCTTCTGTTTGTCACAGCTATTAAGTATTTAAGGGTGGCGGTTGTTGTGGTCTTCAGTCCTGAGACTGGTTTGATGCAGCTCTCCTTGCTACTCTATCCTGTGCAAGCTTCTTCATCTCCCAGTAACTACTGCAACCTACATCTTTCTGAATCTGCTTAGTGTATTCATCTCTTGGTCTTCCTCTACAATTTTTACCCTCCACGCTGCCCTCCAATAGCAAATTTGTGATCCCTTGATGCCTCAGAACATGTCCTACCAACCGATCCCTTCTTCTAGTCAAGTTGTGCCACAAACTCGTCTTCTCCCCAATCATATTAAATACCTCCTCATTATTTATGTGATCTACCCATCTAATCTTCAGCATTCCTCTGTAGCACCACAATTCGAAAGCTTCTATTCTCCTCTTGATCAAACTATTTATCGTCCATGTTTCACTTCTATACATGGCTACATCCCATACAAATACTTTCAGAAACGACTTCCTGACACTTAAATCTATACTCGATGTTAACAAATTTCTCCTCTTCAGAAACTCTTTCCTTGCCATTGCCACCCTACATTTTATATCCCCTCTACTTCGACCATCATCAGTTATTTTGCTCCCCAAATAGCAAAACTCCTTTACTACTTCAAGTGTCTCATTTCCTAATCGAATTCCCTCAGCATCATCCGACTTAATTCGACTACATTCCATTATCCTCGTTTTGCTTTCGTTGATGTTCATCTTATATCCTCCTTTCAAGACACTGTCCATTCCGTTCAGCAGCTCTTCTGTCTCTGACAGAATTGCAATGTCATCGGCGAACCTCAAAGTTTTTATTTCTTCTCCATGGATTTTAATACCTTTTCCTTTACTGCTTGCTCAATATACAGATTGAATAACATCGGGCGCAGGCTACAACCCTGTCTCGCTCCCTTCCCAACCACTGCCTCCCTTTTATGCCCCTCGACTCTTGTAACTGCCATCTGGTTTCTGTACAAATTGTAAATAGCCTTTCGCTCCCTGTATTTTACCCTTACCACCTTGGTATTTAATGGTAACACTATGATATGGGAAATAAACGTGTACAATCTCGAAGACAAGATCGCAAGTGGCGTGTACATTCCATACCGAAGTGTATCAGAGGTGGTCGAGGAACTTCAATGGCAGTCTTTGGACGTAAGACAACGGCTGCAGTGTTCTCGCCCTGTAGGACACATCTCGAAAACAGTTCTGGAAGACTGTGCCACCATTTTATTGGCATCTTAAGGAGGATTGTGGGAAAAAGATGACAGAGATTAGGGAGCTTAGAAAGGCACACAGACTGTTGTCTTGCCTCTCTTCTTGTATGCGAATGGAACAGGAGGATTCGGATCAAATACGGCCAGCCCCGGACTATACAGTCGCTTGCGTTGCGTACGCGCCGTCCAGTCACGATATGACCACCTATCAGAAGCCCGGATCAGCACCTTTTGCGGCGCGAGACGAGCAGGAGGAGAGTCAATGATGCCCCGGAAGATACAGACACAGGTGTGGAGCCATTCCGACTCCAGTGCTAGGGCGGGCTGCGTTAGCCCTGTGGCGCATAGCGTCCACTACAGTGGACAGCTGTTAATGGTCGCTTCTTTGGCATTTTCAGTCAGTCCTGAGGCTGGAAATGCACACAGTTCACTGCAGTGGACACTCCCTGCTGGTGTTGCGTCGTCCGGCATGCATTTGCAGCCTCATGACTGATTTTTATTCTTGAGTCAGAAACATACAAATTTACAGTAGCCACACACACACACACACACACACACACACATATATATATATATATATATATATATATATATATATATATATATATATATATATATATGCCCAGTACTTTGCAACCTCCAAGGCGCTTGGAGTGGCTTGCAGAATATCAATCTTCGTGCAGGATGTAGGGCACAAAAGGCACTGGAGCATGTGGCTTGTGGTTTGTTCTTGTCCACCATCACAGGACGTATCTTCTGTTATGAAGCCCCATCTTTTTAGGTTGTCTCTCGATTGTCCAACTCCTCACCGTAATCTGTTTAAAGATTTCCACACCAGCCAGCTCTCGTTGTGTCCAGGTGGTAATCAGCTTCTGGCGTCTGCAGGTGAGGTGTCGACCTCTTCCAGAACTCCAGCCTTGCCTTCTCTGGGGCAATGGTGAGCTTCCCGGATGTTCTCAGGAAGCTCTTTCGCGATCTCAGCCGTTGCTGTGGTGGGTTATGTCCGTGCAGTGGATTGGCACTGTCCTGTTCCGCTTTCAGTCTCTCCTTGATTGAAAACACCAGAGAATTGACCATTAAAAGTTGTCCACTGCAGTGAAATTCATGCACCACAGCGTTAGGTTCCTCGGTTGACGACCCATGGCGCGAGCAGCCCTATCGAGGTGACTCCAAGAGATTTTCGATTGGGTTTAAAACCATGGGGTTTACTGGCCAGGGGAGTAAGGTGACCTCATCCTGTTGCTCTTCGAACCACGCACGAGCGCTGTGAGCTCTGACACGTTCTGTTGTCGTGCTGCCGTCGAAAAAAAGGAAAAATGCATGAAGCTGTGGACATGGTTCCCAAGGATAGATGCACATTTGTGTTGATCCATTGAACCTTCCAGTATGCTGATGTTACTCAGGAAATGCCACAAAAAAGCGTTCTCCAGATCAAAACACTCCCTCCTCCCGCCCGGACCGTTCCTCTGATGTTGCAGGGTGTTTGCTTGCAGACAGCCACCTGTCCAATGGAGCACAAAACGTGATACTTCTGAAAAGGCCACCTGTTGGCACTCAGTGGACGTCTAGTTTCGGAGTTTCGGTAATGCCGTGGAAATTTCAGCCTTCGTCGCCAATGAACAGTGGTCAGCATGGGTACATGAGCCAAGCGCCTGTTGAGGAGGCCCACATGCATAAACGTTAACTGAGCGGTCGTTGAGGAGACACTGTTAGTAGCCCCTTGGCTCGCCTGGCCGGCCAGATGCTCAACAGTTGCACATCTCTTCGCCCGTACATGTCTCCCCAGCTGTCGTTCACCCCTGTCATCCATGGCCTGTGGTGTACCACTGTCGCCTTGGCACCGGTTTTGGATACTGACGTTTTGCCATGCACAATATACTTTTAACATCGGCAGCACACGGTTTGCAACTTGGCCGTTTTGGAAACGCTTCCATCCTGCATTCGTGTCTCAGCCCCCCCACCCCCTTCTCCACCCGTGACGCGTTATATACCCTCCACTGCCAGTGCTACCATTTGAAGTCTCTGAGAGGCTATTCCTAGTTGACGTAGCTGACGTCAAACACAGGCGCTGACTGTACCGTGTAGAAACGATTACTCAACAGTATGTGAAGATACAGAAGGCTTACTGGGATTGATCTGATTTGTCAATTCCACTGGTAAATAATACATACTAGCAAAACTCTCTTTTGACATATATTGTCTCTAGTTTTTGTCAGAAAAGAGTACAGTCACCATGCGATTAAGAGTATGGCGTTTATAACGTGAGCAAGACGCCGAGAGAATTATTTGTTTCCCTATTTTTACAATGAATATCACCCCCAGCACATACGAATTTCTCGTATGCTGTTTATAACCCCTTTCTGGAAATTTATTTGCAATCCAGAATTTTACTTTGCCTTTTCATGCATTTTATGAAAATTATTTCCGTTATCAGCAGTGTTAGTAACCTAAAAATTGAAACTATAGTGACTAAACTACACGACCCTCGCATTACCGCTCGTAGTCTTTCCGCTGCGCCACCCGCTTTCTGGAAAGTACGCTAACGTTAATGACTCGTGAACCGCCCTACCCGTGTCAAAAATGATACTTTTTTCTGAACAGTTGGTCAGCTGGCGCTCGAACCTGTCATTTTCATTTCGGCCATATAGCAAAAAAATTGGACGAAATCGGCGACGAGGCGTAGGCCCGGTCCCCGTGTAAGAAGATTTCCGGCGAAGCAGTAGATTGGTGCAGCTGAATCGATAGAAACTGAATGACGCCGAACAGTATTCACAGATACCCAGTCGCTACCAACATTGTGCTTAGTCAGATTAGCCCATCAACAAAAAAGACGATTTCAACTCAGCTTCACACTGTATGGGTGTAGTTAACGATGCCGCTAATACGCATCGCATCTTACCTTTGCCCATCTCTAATGGACCGCAGATCACAGGTGCCGCGGGGACGCGCCGCTGTCGGCTACGGAACAGGGTAAGCTTTTGGCAACCGCGGGAAAAGTGCGCAAGTAGTCAGTCTCATGGGTGAGATCGCGGAATACGAATTGAGGTGCGGCTCCGTTGGCGGACATATTGTCGTGAAATATTTATTCTGACTTAACACTGTGCCCTCTGAAGGAGTACTTTAAACACAGGGTGTTTCAGCTGCCCCTAAAGCTGGCTTTTATGAAACCTGCTACGCCTTCAAATACCACACCTGCACTGTGTATAACGGCGACCCAATTTAAACGAGCGATGGCATTGTGGATAGCGTGTGTATTCATGTAACTGAGTTTTAAGATCGACATAGGGAGCATTTTTATGGACTGGAGATATAATGAACTTAGTGTCACCTACAAACTGTTTAATTCTGAGAATCTTATTTATCGTAGTATGTCTAGTGATAAAGATTTACTGATGAGATCAACTCTGAGTTTGGGAGGACACCTGTCATATACGCACACCGTCAGGAACACTTAGCGATGCATGTATCTCAGGAGCTAGATTGTCCAGTAATGGTGTCCGTAGATAACCCGATGCTGAGTCAAAAGAGCAAACCACAAGTCAAACAAAAGGGTAGTAATATAGAATCGTCAAAACGACCGGCCAGCCTACAGCATTTAGCGTTCGCCAATTCCACAAATTGTTTCGGTAAATTTAGCTACACTAAACACTATGTTTTCCGCGAGAATTGGCCAGAAGGCAGTATATCGTTGTCGCTTGATTTTCTTTGAAAACAGTGTATTATTTTTAACAGTGTGAACAAGTTGGAATTACTTTTGCAGCGTCGTATACAAAAGAAACCAAAAAAATTCGCATACAGGGTGAAAAGTATTTAAACTGACAAACTCTGGGAGGTTGTAGGGGACATCAAAACAAAAAATTTTTCCCTAATGGCATTTTTCCCTATGAGTATTATTTAAACCGCTGGAGGCCGTATTATGCTCCTCAGTTGTAGGCAACTGCTGTCCACCAGTGTAGTAGTGCATTGTGTCTGTTTAAAAAAAATGGCTCTGAGCACTATGGGACTCAACTGCTGAGGTCATTAGTCCCCTAGAACTTAGAACTAGTTAAACCTAACGAACCTAAGGACATCACAAACATCCATGCCCGAGGCAGGATTCGAACCTGCGACCGTAGCGGTCTTGCGGTTCCAGACTGCAGCGCCTTTAACCGCACGGCCACTTCGGCCGACTTGTGTCTGTTAACTAAAGGAGCAATACACCTGGAGTGAGTACACTGATACGGTTGGTGCGTACTACGTAGCGCACCACAACGGACGAGCTACACAGCGGGTTTATCAACAACAATATCCCAATCGCCGTATCCCGCATCATACGACCTTTGCTGATGTGTATCAGCGTCTGCGTGAGACCGGATCATTTAGCAGATTACCTGGACAGGGACCCCGTCGCACGGTAAGAACGCTGCAATTTGAGGAAGCTGTCTTGCAGCATGTGAAGCGGGATCCTTCAATCAGCACTCGTACAATTGCACGTAACATGGGGACGAACCAGACGAATGAAAGAACAGTCCTTTGAGAGCAATTGTTACTTCCATTTCACTTACAGTGTGTCCACAACCTGTAACCAATTGATTATCCACCCAGAGCACAGTTTTCGCAGTGGTACCTGGAACAGTGTGAAATGCATTCTACATTTCTATCCTCTGTGTTGTTTACTGATGAAGCACCGTTCGGGCGTGATAGTGTGTTCAACTTGCTCAATTCGCATGTTTGGAGTGAGGATAACCCACATGCCACGGTTACTAGCGCTCATCAAGCGCGGTTCTTCGTTAATGTGTGGATCAGTGTTGCTGGGGACTGTTTAATTGGGCCGTATCTGCTACCTAGGCCATTAAATGGCAGGCAATATTACAATTTTCTCGCCAGAGCATTGCCAGAATTGCTGGAAGACGTCCCGCTCCCTACAAGACAACGCATGTGGTTCCAACATGACGGGGCGCTGGCACATTTCAGTCGCCGTGAGCGTCGATTCCTGGACCGACGGTTCCCAGAAACGTGGACTGGCAGAGGTGGTCCTGTACCATGGCCTGCTCGATCCCCAGATATGTCCCCTCTGGACTTTTTTGTGTGGGGAGAGATGCGCAACCTTGTTTACGCAACTCGTATTGCATCAGAAGAGGATCTGATTGCCCCGATAAAAGTAGCAGCAGCAGCAGCAGCAGCAGGAACAATTCAGAATACTCCTGGGGTTTTTGCCCGTGTCAGACACAACATGACCCGACGGTGTAACCTTCGTTTACGTGTCAATGGAGTCATTTTTGAAAATGTACTGTAATTGAAATTGAGTTGTGTTAATGTGTTGTCTCTTGGTCTTAAAAAAATGGAAAAGTGTTTGTTGGTTTAATTAATTTGCCGCCAGAGAAATCTTCCTCTACCGGTTTAAATACTTCTCTTAGGAAAAAATGACATTAAGGAAAACTATTGGTTTTGATGTCCCCTACAACCTCCCAGAGTTTGTCGGTTTAAATACTTTTCACCCTGTAGACGTGTTTGTGGGGTGTTGATATCGCAGTGAAGATCCTTACATAATTAATGAAGTCCCCATAATAAAGCTGTGCTACAAAGTGTTCAGTGAAACCATCCTAGGTACTGCCGATGTGCGTCTGTATTACGAGCACGTGCCACACCTTTGAGGTGGGTGGGGGAGGAGCAGCGCGAGGTGTGAGTACAATGACACGTCGTGTAAACAAGGCAAGAGCCAGAGCGAGGCTGGCTACACCTGCACCTGCGGCTGCAGTTGTCGGCATACCAGCGCGGGGCGGCGCTCGCCGCTCAGACCTTGAACTGACGCGGCCGCGGCGCGCGCGCCGCCAAGCGGACGATGGTCCAACCTCGCCGCGCTGACGGGGGGGAATGCGAGGAATGTAATGTAGAAATTTAAAGGCTGACCGTATGCATGCATGCATGCACACACACACACAGTCCGCGACAACACAGTTCACTACACCACGATACCCCACAACTTTAGCATCAAAATTATTAAGACTATGTCGGAACTTCAGCTGGGAATTCTGAGATATGGAACCAATACAGGGAAAAACATATTACAGACTGTATGAAGCCTTATACGTACGCATCACTGGCATTCCTCGTCCTTCCCGCGTCGACGTTGGTGTCGTTACCTTCACAGATACCCTATCGTTAGTGACGTATCCAGGATCGCTAGGAATTCTTTTTATTACGGAGACCCGTTTCGACAGATCTACGCTGTCATAATCGGATTTTTTAGCGTTATTATATTACAAGATTGCTACAACACTGAAAGTCGCGTAGTAGCAGTAGTAGTAGTAGTAGTAGTAGTTGTTGTTGTTATTGTTGTTTGGGGGGGGGGGGGGGGGGAGGGGGAGGAGACCAGTCAGCGAGGTCATCGGATTAGCGAAGGAAGAGGTAGGAAGTCGGCCGTGCCCTTTCTAAGGAACCATCCCGGCATTTGCTTGGAGCGGTTTAGGGAAATCACGGAAAACCTAAGTCAGAATGGCCGGACGCGGGATTGAACCGTCGTCTTCCCGAATGCGAGTCCAGTGTGCTAGCCACTGCGCCATCTCGCTCGGTAAAGTCGCATAGTGATGTTGCGTCAAATTGTAAGTAAAAGTGGCAGGGAACATCTGCATGTCAGAAATAAAATAACACACAATTATGTGTCAAAATGTGTGTGAAGTCTTATGGGACTTAACTGTTAAGGTCATCAGTTCCTAAGCTTACACACTACTTACCTAAATTATCCTAAGGACAAACACACACACACACACCCATGCTCGAGGGAGGACTCGAACCTCCGCCGGGACCAGCAACACACAGTTAAAAGATACATGATGTGCTGATGTCCCTGACGATACAGGCGTTGGGTAACAATACAGAAATACCAAAAAACATTACCGTGCCTAAAACGGTGCAGGAAGCTCATTTGCATTCAGAACATCTTCCAGTGGCCTAAGAATGGATAAGTAGAGGTCCTGTATGGTTTGCTTGGGTATCTCATACCATTATTCCTGGAAAATTTTGAAAATTTGTGGTAAGGGCTTATGGGACCAAACTGCTCAGGTCATCCGTCCCTAGAAAATTTTGACTCATAGAGAACACACCCTAATCTCTACACCACAAAGCCTCAGCAGTTTTGACATCTCGTGACTGTGTTGGCCAAGGGAAACGCGAAATTCAACCTCGTGCTCACAAAACCAGTCCTGGGCGATGCGAGCACTCCTCGCAACTTTGACACTGTTATAATTTACACACTGTAAAATCGAAGTGTGCCCTTTCCATTATCAGCAATTAACTAAGCATTACCATCATCAACAGACGGAACAGACTACGTCTATGCGAGCGTGTTAACTGGGCGGTGGGGGATGTACGTTTCAGTCGTTTCAAGCTACGTTTGGGAAAGATTGTCTCTGTTATTTTCTTCTTACGAGAGAATACTTCTATTTTCGTCTTGCCTTACTCAACCTGCTGTGGTTTGTCGGTTCTACATGTGGCCTCACGAACCGTGTCCGATTTGCTACTAACGGCAGATGTGTTCAGCCTGTGAATGAGCGTGTTACATGACTGGAATGTTTTCTGCAGACGGTCAGGCCGCAAGCCAATACACACGGGCACTCCCGCAGGCAAACAAGTGAAACGTATCCTGGAATAAAAATAAACTGATGGAAAACTGGCAACACCAAGGAGGAGTTGTGCGACATAAACTAAAGTTGGTAGGCTCGTTTCTACATCTGAAAGGTGATGACTATTCAAATTTCGCGTCAGTCGCATATGAGGAGGGAAATCACATATTCTTTAAATAAAGTTCAGATTGGATGTGGTGAATTGATGTTAGCCAAGAATGCATGTAAGGCGACAAAAATGGTCATTACCATCACCTCACTAAGTTTAAACGAGGTCATGTAATAGAGCTACCTGAAACTCGAGATTCCTTCTGCAATATTGCAGAAAGGGTTGGCCTTAATGTAGTCGCTGTACGTGATTTCTGGCAATGATGCTGGCGCGAATGTATGGTCGCCAGAAGACAGATCTCCGGACAGTCACGTGACACTACCGATAGGAAAGACTACCACGTTTGGCGTGTGGCTCTGGCATCGTACAGCATCTGTAGCAGCAGTTTGAGCAACAGCTGGCACCATAGTGACACGACGAATGCTTGCAAATTGGTTACTTCAAGGGCAGTTCCGAGTCAGATACCCTGTAGCGTGCGTTCCACTGACCCCAAACCACCGCCATTTGAGACTTCAACGGTGTCAAACGAGAAATCATTAGAGGGTCGGATGGAGGTATGTTGTGTTTTCTGATGAAAGCTAGTACTGCCTCGGTGCCAGTGATGGCCGTGTGTTGGTTAAAAGGAGGACAGCTGACGGCCTGCAACCAATCTGTCTGCGTGCTAGACACACTGGACCTATACCTGGAGTTATGGTCTTGGGTACGATTTCACATGACATCAGGAGCACTCTCATGGTTATTCCATGCGCTCTGACTGCAAATTTGTTCGTCAGTCTGGTGATTCGACCAGTTCCAGTGGCGTTCAGGGGGTGTTTTCCGACAGAATAACGCACGTCCACACCGAATGTCGGCATGATGCCTTGGACTGCTCGATCACTAGCTCTGTATCCAATCGAACACCTACGGGTCATTGGACGACAACGCCAGTGTACCCAGAAACATGCATCAGGCACAGAACTCCATCCCGAGCTGATACTCCATGCTGCCGCAAACGTCGTCGAACTGCTCGTGCAGATGGTTGTTGTCTTGAAAACGTCCCCATTTGTTGACTCAGAGATCGAGACGTGGCTGGACGATCCGTTACAGCCATGCGGATAAGACGCCTGTCATCTCGACTACTAGTGATACGAGGCCGTTGGGATCCAGCACGGCGCTCAGTATTACCCTCCTGAACCCACCGATTCGGTATTCTGCTAAAAGTCATTGGATCTCGACCAACGCGAGTACCAGTGTGGCGATACGATAAACCACAATCGCGATAGCCTACAATGCGACCTTTTTCAAAGTCGGAAACTTGGTGGTACGCATTTCTCCTCCTTACCCGAGGCATCACAACAACGTTTCACTAGGCAACACCGGTCAACTGCTGTTTGTGTATGAGAAATCGGTTGGAAACTTTCCTCTTGTTAGCACGTTGTAGGTGTCGCCACCGGCGCCAACCTTGTGTGAATGCTCTGAAAAGCTAATCATTTGCATATCACAGCATCTTCTTCCTGTCGGTTAAATTTCGCGTCTGTAGCACGTCATCTTCGTGGTGTAGCAATTTTAATGGCCAGTTGTGTATTTAAGTGATTAACGTTGCAAGATTACAAGTTGACGTTTGCGGCAGCATGGAGTATCATCTCGGAGACCATGGGTGCGGTTACCCTTGACGCTGCATCACAGACAGGAGCGCCTGCGATGGTGTACTCAACGACGAACCTGGGTGCACGAATGGCAAAACGTCAATTTTTCGGATGAATCAAGGTTCTGTCTACAGCATCGTGATGATCGCATCCGTGTTTGGTGATATCGCGGTGAATGCACATTGGAAGCGTGTATTCGTCATCGCCATACTGGGGTATCACTCGGCGTGGTGGTATGGGGTGCCATTGGTTACACGTCTCGGTCACCTCTTGCTCGCATTGACGGCACTTTGAACAGTGGACGTTACATTTCAGAAGTGTTACGACCCGTGGCTTTACTCTTCATTCGATCCCTGCGAAACCCTACATTCCAGCAGGATAATGCACGACCGCATGTTGCAGGTCCTGTACGGGCCTTTCTGGATACAGAAAATGTTTGACTGCGGCCCTGGCCAGCACATTCTTCAGATCACTCACCAATTGAAAACGGCTTGTCAATGGTGGCCGAGCAACTGACTCGTCACAATACGCCAGTCACTACTCTTGATGAACTGTGGTATTGCGTTGAAGCTGCATGGGCAGCTATACCTGTACACGCCATCCAGGCTCTGTTTGACTCAATGCCCACGCGTATCAAGGTCGTTATTACGGCCAGAGGTGGTTGTTCTGGTTACTGATTTCTCAGGATCTATGCACCCAAATTGCGTGAAAATGTAATCACATGTCAGTTATAGTACAATATATTTGTCCAATGAATACCCATTTATCATCTACATTTCTTCTTGGTGTAGCAATTTTAATGGCCAGTAGTGTATGTTATTTGTAAATTGGAGGTGCAGGGGGGGAGAAAGGAAAGGAATCACTGACGTCAGCTGAATCTGGACATTATGCGGAATCAGCGGCGACGGGTAAAAATGGCTGTCGGACTAGGATTCGAACCTGGGATCTCCTACCTGCTAGGCAGGTGCGCCATCCGAAAACAGTGTTATCGCAACTGCACGGACTATCTCGGCACGCCACAGGGCCGACCCACATTCCCACCCAGCGCCACCTTTCCGCACAGTCCCTGTACAGTTCCTCCATGCTCGCTAATCAGATTCTTGCAGGAAGTCGGAAGCACCTATGCATCCGCACTGGAGAAGGTGGATCCATTGCCCATCGAGACGAATCAGTAACGAGGGTTGCCCAGAATGTAATGCGCCGCATTATTTTTTCTCATCCGAAAACAATGCTACGAATGCGAAAGGCTACGTATATATTATATGAAGTCTCGTGAGTAAGCGCACCAAATTTGCGTTACTCCAACCAGATAGCGTAGCTGCAGGGCAGTTTCAAAATGGCGTCTGTATGTGATGTACAGAAAAAGCAACGTGCCGTCATTGAATTTCTCACTGCAGAGAAAGAAACTGTGGGGAATATTCACAAACGCTTTTGCAAAGTCTATGGTGCATTCGCTGTCGACAGAAGTACAGGTAGTCGCCGGGCACGGAGGGTGAAGTCATCAGAAGGCGGTTCGGCGGAGCTCCACGATTTGCAGCGGTCGGGGAGACCATCCACGACTTCCACACCTAACAGCCCTGACGCAGCCCCCACTGACTTCCACTTCTTTCGGCCATTAAATGATATCATTCGTGGAAGACATTTTGAGGACGACGAGAAGGCGATTCACACTGCGAAGCACTGGCTCCTCCACCAGGACAAGTTTGGTACCGACAGGGCATACACGCCCGTGTTTCGCGCTGGCGGAAGGCCATAGATCGGGATGGAGATCACGAGGAAAAATTGGATGTGTACATAAAACACAATTCTTTCGTGTGTGTAATTCTCATTACGTTCAATAAAGAATTTGCTGAAGGAAAAAAAAAAAACGGTGCATTACTTTCTGGGCAACCCTCGTATAAGAATGTGTGATGTCTGTTCTTTCGGACATGTCCGGACAGAACAGGCACAGATAAATATGTTACATAGACAAATGCATTCCCGAAATTTCATTACTTTCCACTTTTTTTTGCAATTCTTTTCCGCCCATTTAGCTTGTACTTTCTACAGATCCTTGCCATTTTCGAGACTGTTCGTTCTGCAGCCCTCTAGACCCCAAAAGTTGAATGCGAAATTTGAAGAGTAGCATGTATAGGAACGAATGGATTTAGTATTAAGTTTATGGAGCTGTGCGCCATTATCTCCATGACGCCTCCTCCCCTCCTGGCACCCCCTCCCCCTCCGGCTCCACGGGTATCCCGCTCTGGTGTAGACTCAGATCCCGGGTTCGAGTCCTGGTCGGGGAACAAATTTTTCGGCTGTCCCCATCGAGGTATTTCAACAACACCTGTCGGCAGCTGAGAGTTTCAATTCACTATAATTTACTCTAGAGAAGCTGCACGGTCATCAATAGTATCTGTTTTTTCGAGAACAGTTACTATCTTCGTATATAGAGGGTGTTACAAAAAGGTACGGCCAAACTTTCAGGAAACATTCCTCACACACAAAGAAAGAAAATACGTTATGTGGACATGTGTCCGGAAACGCTTACTTTCCATGTTAGAGCTCATTTTATTACTTCTCTTCAAATCACATTAATCATGGAATGGAAACACACAGCAACAGAACGTACCAGCGTGACTTCAAACACTTTGTTACAGGAAATGTTCAAAATGTCCTCCGTTAGCGAGGGTACATGCATCCACCCTCCGTCGCATGGAATCTCTGATGCGCTGATGTTGCCCTGGAGAATGGCGTATTGTATCACAGCCGTCCACAATACGAGCACGAAGAGTCTCTACATTTGGTACCGGGGTACCGTAGACAAGCCCTTTCAAATGCCCCCATAAATGAAAGTCAAGACGGTTGAGGTCAGGTCTGCCTCTACCAATCCATCGGTCACCGAATCTGTTGTTGAGAAGCGTATGAACACTTCGACTGAAATGTGCAGGAGCTCCATCGTGCATGAACCCTATGTTGTGTCGTACTTGTAAAGGAACATGTTGTAGCAGCACAGGTAGAGTATCCAGTATGAAATCATGATAACATGCTCCATTGAGGGTAGGTGGAAGTGTAGGTGACGAAACTAAAATGAGCTCTAACATGGAAATTAAGCGTTTCCGGACACATGTCCACATAACATCTTTTCTTTGATTGTGTGTGAGGAATGTTTCCTGAAAGTTTGGCCGTACCTTTTTGTAACACCCTGTATATTTAAAGGCCACCCAGCCATTGACCTTCGTCTGCGCAGATGCGCACAGGTTGCCTTAACTCTTACGGGAATCGTCACCTTAGTGTGCGCGAGTAATGAGTGGATGGGCAAATATATATTAAGTACATTACGTATGTAGATTGTGGACAGTTGAGAGCCGGCCGGAGTGGCCAAGAGGTTCTCGGCGCTACTGTCCGGAACCGCGCGACCGCTACGGTCGCAGGTTCGAATCCTGCCTCGGGCATGGATGTGTGTGATGTCCTTAGGTTAGTTAGGTTTAAGTATTTCTAAGTTCTAGGGGACTGATGACCTCAGAAGTTAAGTCCCATAGTGCTCAGAGCCATTTGACAGATGGGAATGTGTGTCTCACGGGAAGCGTGCAAGTGATAAGTCCCTGCATTCACGCTATTCACCTGTGTCCTCGGCGGCTCAGATGGATACAGCGTCTGCCATGTAAGCAGGAGATCCCGGGTTCGAGTCCCGGTCGGGGCACACATTTTCAGCTGCCCCCATCGAGATATATCAACAACATCTGTCGGCGGCTGAGAGTTTCAATTCATTTAGATTGTAAGGTGTACGAGAACTGGAACCTGGGAATTACCGTATTTCAGGTTAGTTACGGAAACACGCCGTGTGAGGTACGCAACACGGCACGTGAGCAGCCCCGATGCACACCTGGGCGCAGCGGCACTTTGCGCCCGTCTGGCGGCCGCTCAGCGCTCAGTTCCCTCGGTCCGGATTCCTGCGCGGCCGGCGCTCGCTGCCTGCGGCGTTGCCAAGCGTCGCCCAGCCGCTCCCCCCCCCCCCCCCCCCCCCCCCGCCTCATCTCATTATTGATCACGTCACCAGATGGACGCCACGGTGCGCGCCCTCCGCCCCCGCCACGCCCACGCAGGAGGGCGGCCGATACCCCCACAACGCCGGGGGTTGAACGGCGCATGAGGCAAACGCTGTTCCCACTGTCGCCGGACGACGCTTCCGCGTCATATGCCACGTCACCATTTTTTGCGGCCGATAAATCCGGCCCTTCACAAATTGTTGGCAGAATTTTCCACCAATACTGAATATAAATAACGATCTTGAATCAATTAACTTCGCAAACTAGCGAGGACACAGTGGGGATCACATCCACAAACTATTCACAGTTCTGCAATGGCACTGTGCTTTTCTAGTGCTGAATATGCTTCTCCAGTCTGGTACAGGTCATCTCATGCCGGACAAGTAGCCATTGCTCTCAACGAAACCTGCAGGTTGATCACAGGTTACTTAAGACCTACCCCAACTGATAATCTCTACTGCCTGGCTGGGATAGCGCCACCATGGATACGCAGAACAGTGGCTGCCAACAAGGGGAGACTGAAAGTGGAACAGGACAGTGCCCATCCACTGCATGTACATAATCCACCACAGCAACGGGTGAGATCGCGAAAGAGCTTCCTGAGAACATCCGGGAAGCTCACCATTTCACCAGAGAAGGCAAGGTTGGAGTTATGGAAGAAGTCGATGCCTCACTTGCAGACGCCAGAAGCTGAAGCACAACCACCTGGACACAACGAGAGCTGGCTGGTGTGGAAATCTTTACACAGATTACGATCAAGAGTTGGACGATCCAGAGACAACCTGAGGAGATGGGGCTTCGTAACAGAAGATACGTCCTGTGATTGTGGACAAGAACAAACCACAAGCCACATGCTCCAGTGCCTTTTGTGCCCTACATCCTGCACGAACATTGATCTCCTGCAAGCCACTCCAAGCGCCTTGGAGGTTGCAAAGTACTGGGCACATGTAATATAAATACAATTTGTGTGTATATATTTATTGATGTGTATGGCAACTGTAAATCTGTATGTTTCTGATTCGAGAATAAACTTGGTCACTGAGATATTGTAATGGCTGGGCATTGTTAGAAGCCACCCTTGACAAGGCTCTGCCCGTACCTACAAAATAGGCAACACTGGGACCACGCGACACTCGAGAAAGAACCGATTGGCTGGCAGCTGGCCCCTACCACTCGGCTCGCTGAGACGACAGTCAAATTATTTTCACCAAACTAAAGCAACAGACTGGGTCAGGTTATTTTGCGTGAGCTGTAACTACTATGGTGTGTGTACTCCTCGGTCACAATACGAGTAAATGCTCGTAAAGCTTTAATTATCAGCTCGAAAAAACAAACTTATGTAACTAATTTTATTTGTTTGGTGATAAATATCTGCAGTCCTGATAGACACTGAAATCCCCATATCAGAATCGCAGCACGCCGGACCAAAACGAAAAGACGTAACCGTTGGCGAAGTGGATTATCGTGCGGTAGTTATCGGTTTTTGGCAGCAACGGAAATGTCTGGTCTGTCCAGGTGAATTCATTTACGTCCCCGTGTACAATCTGCCGTTCATTTATCTTGTGCATCGGCTTTTAGGAATGTGACTGCTTCGCACCGAAAACCGATCGATTTTGTCATTTTCACGTGAAAATAAGTTCTATCTCATAATCATCACGTGTTCTACTGTTGGCAGTCCTTTGACACCACTGACGTCCCCAACTGATTCCATTCCAGACCAGCTGCGCTCCTCTTTTCACTTCATACAAAACTTTTATTCTTCTCCTTCCTATTTTCGTATGTCACTCTACTGTACCTTTGATAGATGTAAAGATTCATTTTCCTTGTACATTATGTCCCACTCAGCCTGCTTTCCTTTCCTTAACCAGTTTTATCTTAGTTCTTTCTTCCTTTATCTTTTCCAGTAATTCACTTTAATCGCCCATTCTATTTTCTCCTTTCTCTACCAAACCCACATCTCGAATACTTCGATTTCCTCTGTCTCTCCCCTTCAGTGTCCGACTTTCATAACTCTTCATCTAAAAAGTCTTAAGTTTCTACAGCGGCCGTAGGGGCATTCGATGTGAGGTCCAACCGCTTCAGTGGACAAGACTACCGCTATTAGGTCAGACGTCTACATCTATACATCGCATACCACTGTACAGGGCCCGGCGGAGGTCATTTTAATGCGTGTTTTGTTGAGCCTACGTCCATACACACTATTTCCTTTGTTTCGTTCTTGCATCTGATCAACACCTTCAGCATCGCGGTGGCTAATCCCTCCCTCACAGGCGGCAGTCTCGAAAAGGCCATACCTGTCTGTAGCAAGGTGGTTTATTAATAATTCTTTCGCACATGAATTATCGGATTGGTTGATCCATATAGTTGTCTGACGAGTAATGCTTCCCAACGTTGTTTCTCTTTAGTACTGATAAATTATGCATAGTTTTTCCAATGGACACTGGGAAGGTTGAAGTTTGGAACAAACACGATCGTATGCTTCGGGTAGTTCTGTGCCGTCGAGTTTATCTTTGAATGTGTCTACGACCGATGTGTTCATGTCTGGTAGACCATTAATGTTGTTCGACAGCTATCGCAAATTTGCTAACAATGACAGAAGTGGAGGCAAGGCGGAGAGGACACTATCTTCACCCTTTCCGAATCCCCACATAAAACGCGCTCTCTCTCTCTCTCTCTCTCTCTCTCTCTCTCTCTCTCTCTCACACACACACACACACACACACACACACACACACACACACACACACACACACACACACACACACACGAGAGAGAGAGAGAGAGAGAGAGAGCGGGTTACCACATGCAAGCAGAGGTAATCAACTACCGAAGCCTTCATTCCAGTCACTTGGCATTTAAACAGAGATTCAAAAACACTGCGCCAACTTTATCGAGCTAAATTAAAAGTCATACCGCAACTCAATGTTTCGTTCATCTAAACCATTGCTGTTCTCTGAAACATTAGGCCTGCGGCTGTATTTTGAAGGTATCAGTACTATTATGGACGCTTCAACCTTTAAATTACGTAAAAATGAGCTTACGTGACTTCACGTCACATCTGTTACCTGCATCTGTGTGCAATATGCCTGCTGTGTCTCCGACATTCTTTGCAGTCTCTTCTGTAGACTCTCAGCTGTATATTTTGGTCGGTAATTCCAACTGTTGCCTGGCCCATGTGTAAAACAAATTACAGCAATTTGGCAAGAGTGAAATTAGCATACACTAAGAAAAGATCTTGCTAACATGATCAATAACGGCGCAACGACGCAGCTATTAGCTTCTGATCTTTTAATGGGGGCTACATCTACCAAAATCTGTCTGGGCAAACGACCTTGTAAGACATACTTCTCAGAACCTCAAAAAGGTTGCGCTCGGTTAAGGAAAGTGTTGGTCTCGGGGCATAATCTGCCAACCCATACAGTTTTCGACTGATGTTCACAACACCATCTATCACCGCATTAAAATGGAGTTTCGGAAATGACAGCCGTTGTTGAACACCGCCTCGCTAATGAAAATAAACATTTTCCGTCGTTAAATGTAACCATGTCTCGCAGTCAATTCACTGGCACTGTGAAATAGCATGTTCATTTTGGTTCAGGTATATTCAGTTAAAACAAATTCCTTCTTCAGTGTCGCAAGTTAAGGATATGAGACTTGCTCTTGGGTGCTGCGAAAAGCTATAGTGATATCGAAACTTCTCGTCTGTCTACTTTCTCAGTTTTGAATTTCTCTCTAGCCTAACGAAGGGCAATTGACGATGTAGCATTAGCGGATACATTCTTCAGTGTATTTTAATTTCTCTAGGGCTGTTAGCGGTAGAGAATTTGTAAAACACTTGCCCGGCCAATGGTGAAAGTACTAAATGCAACTACTGTATTTGCATTTAGCAAGTACGACCGAAGGTACTGTGTATATTTTGTGACGAGGCTACATGATATGTATTTATTTATCTATTTTTTCCGTCTACTGAAAGGATGTACGACACTGGACCGATGAGAGTTTTTTTAAAATATTTTTTCGAAGTATGAAGCCGACATTATTTACTTCATTACAGCTAGCAGAGACAAAATCGCTGCTGATTACAAGACGAAGTGAGCCAGCATTGTTTGACAACAGCATTAACTCCTAAACTCCACAGACGTCAAGTAATTGCTCGATCCTCAGTGTCATGTATTTAGCGGTTCTCGTAGCGTAAGAAACGAATGGGCAATGATGGCAAACAGACAACGAGACCTGTGCGAAACGAACCGACAAGGCAACGGGAGACGGGCCTTTTTTTAAAAAAATTAATGTAACAGAAGCAGAAGATGCAGCAGCCCAGCGTTTCCGCATAAGCTACATCGAAGATCCCGCTTTTACCTCCACGGTCTCACTGGACTCCAGGGCACATGAGACATATTGCTACAGAGGATGAGAAGTAGTTGTACTTTTTTTATGCTCATACTTGAACCAGGGTACCACGAATTCTGGTAAGAGTCGATGTATGCAGGTCAGCAACTAGACCCTCCTCAGCGTGTTAGTAATTCCGAAGATGGCGTTTGCCTAGTGATGTATCTATCATAGTTGCACAATGACATCGCTTGATTAATTCTAAAGATAACATATCCCTTCTACAGCACATACTAAAATAAAAGTGCCAAAACGTTCGATCTACAAAACCTCAAATGAAAATTTAACGAAAGTTATTGTCCCGAGATGCTCTCATCATCAAATGCCAGGGAGAAGTGGGTAACTCCTGCAGCAACCTGATTCAATATTCCTCTGTCTTACCACCATTCTGCAGAGTTTTCGCTACGAAATTTCTGGGCTTTAACAAATTACTGTGTTGTCCGGCACAGTTCTAGTCACGTATATAAACATTTGTAGCCAGTGATTGCAACTAAATCCACGGACAGTCTAGAGCTAAGGAAAATACTCTGAGTCGTCAGCGCTGATTCATGAAGAGGCAGGTCATAAACTCGAGTCATAAATTCGCGTCATAAAAGTGGACCATAAAGTATCTCAAATGCGCAGGAAATACGATGACACACCCACGAAGTTCGCAAGTTACGAACGGAGAATCTACGTAAAAACCGCATTCTTTGAAATGGGAACGTCCTGCAGGTCTCTTCTGCACAGTCAACGTTAATGATAGGACGCAGCAAAATCAAACAAGAATATTATATGGGCAGGCGACGGGGCACTGGTGAAACAATTACGCCTTAATGGAGTAGTATTCTCCAGGCACGTTGAAAACCTCTTCCTTCCCTGAAATGTCTGAGCCCACGCCGAGATGACATCACCACATAGTTTCCTCCTGTTCTGGCACGGTGTCGTTAAAATTAAGACGAAATTTTACTTTTACCAGAAGTAAACCCATTGAGAAGCTAGGTCATTCTCTCGCCCCTCTCTGTCCCACTCTTCAAAACCTTAAAAGAGAGCACTGGTCTCTTTGGAGCCCTGTAGACTATGCCGAACTGGTACCAGGCTCTCCAACGTTGATGTGGATCATGCCAGTGATGTGAACCATGTGCCAGTGTGTTCTCTGGAATCATGCACTAAGATGTCGAAGACATGACAAACGGCAATAAAGATCTTTCGTGTTCGATAGTGAGTATGATCATATCTTGAATGTAGCTGACCAATTTGTGGTTACATGAATGCAAACTGTCCACCGTGTTGACAAGGAATGACAGGAGTAGTGTGTCACCGCTTATCAGTGAAATGCAGGTACATCTCAACCAGTTTCCAAAGGAACACAGAGAGTTGAACTGCATGCAATGGGCTTTTGGATTTGGGAACCTCGCAAAAGGCTTTTGCTGGCAGGACAACATACAACTATACGTCTTCAATGGGCGCCCGAACCAGAAACTGGACATCTGAGTGCACCGATGGCCTAATGAGGCTTCAAACTGCAGTGTGTAAAGGTTGTAGTTTAGGTAGGTGGTGGTTCTGTGACGTTTTGGGAGTGTTTTTTCGTACAGTCACTTAGGTCCACTCATTTGAGGTACCGCGACATTTAACTAAACACCATCGGTGCGCTTTCTAAACTACATCTTCACGATGAGTATGCTATGGCCGCAACCGTGTTGCAAACTGACAAAGACATGTTCACGGAGCTTTTTCTGGTCCTCCTGCAGCCACTTTCACGCACGCGTCTACAAACCCCAGCACCATATCCAGTTCCTCTATGCCAGAACGTCTAAAGGCTCTGATTGAAACACGTGGCGGCTTCGCACCGCGTTAAATAGGTTCTGGTCTTATGTTAAATCATTAACCGGATCGACATTCTGTTACTGACAAAAATAGCAGTGTAACAGAGAATGCCACAGAAAAGGCCGAAATACTGAATGCCTTTTTCCAAAACTTTTTCGCAGATGAAGATCACACTGTAGTTCTTCCTTTAAATCGTCGCACGAACGACAGAGTGACATGTCGAAATAAGTAACGAAGGGATAGAAAAAAACTGAAATCGGTGAACAGAGGGGGAGCCACTGGACCTGACGGGATAAACGACTTGCACCTCTTCCAGCAATAATGTACCGTAGGTCTCTTACAGGAGCGACGCTGTACTCATGATTGGAAAAAAGAACACAGGTCATTCCCATTTCCAATAAGAATTGTCGAACAGACGCACAGAACTATAGACCTCAGTCTGTTTTAGAATGTTGAGACGTCTTTAAACTCGCTTATGACATTTCGGGCTGCCGGAATCTCTGTAGGAACCAACTTAGTTTCCGAAAACAACGATCGTGCAAAGCCCAGCTCGCTCTGGAGTCCATGAGACCCAGAAAGCAGCAGACACAGGCGCCCAGGTAGATGTCGTGTGTTCCTTGACTTGCGGAAGGCATTCTACACAGTTCCGCAGTGCCGCGTAATGAACAAAATACGAGCGTATGAATGTCTGACCAACTTTGTGATTGAAGGGTTTCTAGCAAATAGGATAGTTGTGCTGTTTGACACTTTCCCGACGTACTAACTGCTTCATTGGTTCACGGACGTCGCATCGAATAATGTCGTGGAAACTTCACAATATTTCGACGAGACAGCTGCTCGTCATCTTCAGCTATCTCGTCGAAACATCGTGCAGCTTCCACAACTTTACCTGACGCGACGACTGTGAACCAATGAAGCAAAAAGAACATATGTTATTCTGTACAGAGAGAAATTTTCACATGGAACGATTTGAAGTGGAACGACCACATAAAATTAACTTGAAGTAAGGTACATGCCAGAGATTCATAGGAAGAAGCCTTAGGAAATGCAGTTCATCAACAAATGGAGTAGCTTACAAATCCCACTTTCGACAAGTTTTTAATACCGCTCGTCAGTACGACATTCTTACCACATAGGACTGATAGATGTAACGGATAATTTATAAAGAAGAGCAGCATGTTTTGTTACAGGTTCATCTAGCAAGAGCAAAAGCTTCACGGTGATGGCCAGCCAGCAACTGTGGCAGATGCTGCAAGAGGGGCCTTCTTCATCGCAGTGTCGTCTAGTGTTAAAGTTCAAGAGCGTATATTTCTTAAATTAGAGAGATACGAGCCCACACGGAGGCTTACCAGCAATCTTTCTTCTCGCGAACCATACGCTATCGGAAGATGATGATTGATGATTGATGATATTTGGTTTGTGGGGTGCTCAACTGCAAGGTCATCAGCACCCGTCTAAAGTCACAATTCCCCACACAGGCCAATTCCCCACACAGGCCAATTCCCCACACAGGCCAATTCCCCACACAGGCCAATTCCCCACACAGGCCAATTCCCCACACAGGCCAATTCCCCACACAGGCCAATTCCCCACACAGGCCAATTCCCCACACAGGCCAATTCCCCACACAGGCCAATTCCCCACACAGGCCAATTCCCCACACAGGCCAATTCCCCACACAGGCCAATTCCCCACACAGGCCAATTCCCCACACAGGCCAATTCCCCACACAGGCCAATTCCCCACACAGGCCAATTCCCCACACAGGCCAATTCCCCACACAGGCCAATTCCCCACACAGGCCAATTCCCCACACAGGCCAATTCCCCACACAGGCCAATCGAGCCACTGTTACGAATGATGATGGTGGTGATGATGAAATGATGAGTACAACACAACACCCAGTTCCTAGGCAGAGAAAATCCCCAACCCGGCCGGGAATCGAACCCCTGACCCAGAGGCAACAACACTAGCCACTGGACCACGGGCTGCGGACGCTACCGGAAGAGGAAAAGGAGAAAGTGACACTGGTATAGGAAGTACCCTCCGCCACACATCGTGAGACAGCTAGCGGAGACTAGGTGTAAATTCTGACGGTGAAAGTTATGGAATTATCATCATTTCTTGCATTGTCACGGCTCTAATATGTGGAATGAATAGCACTGTGATCAAATTCCGCCTCCTTGGTGTTTGAGTTTGTACATACAGTATTATTTACATTTCATTAAGGCAAAACCAAGCCGCAAAGTCAGTTACGGCAACTCACGCAGCAGTAATCGTACGCTGGTAATCATAGACAATAATAATGTGAACTGAGTCTGGTGTGCAGTACGCCCCGTTCTGCAGACAGCACTGTGCGCAGTGGACAGCAGAACGGCGGCTGCGGCGTGTAGGCCAGGCAGGCAGGTACGCAGCTTAGCACTCCGCAGAGCCTCGGGCGATGAAAGCGGCTCTCCGGCCAGGAAGTGCCGTCAGCGGCTGGCCGCTACTTAGTCACCAAGCGCCCGCCGCCACACACTAGTCTACCCGCATTACGCACTTAACTGCTAGCCCTCTTCGTCGACTGTTGCATATCCCCAACCTCAATGGCGTCGTAAGACGCGAAGCCCTACGGATACTGGCCGCCTAATCATTTTCTAGTTATGTAACGCTACTCTGCAGTCCACGGTGCGGTGTATGGCACGCAGGACAAAGCTCTGGCGCTACCCCTCCGCATGAGCCCCAATTTCTCTAAATCTTACCTCGCGCTCATTACATGAGGTACATGCTGCTGAACGAAGTGATGTGCCTCTTGACTCGTTTTGACTCTTGGACTATCGGAATTCTGTGTACAAGGCTCTGCGAGATGCGCATCTGCCCTGGCAGTTCAATGAGGATTTGTCATTCTCATTCTGAATAAACGAATCCGTGACAAATCGTGCAGCTGATCTTTGAATCCTTTCGCCCCTTGCGTTAAGGTGAGAGTCCAGTGAAAGTGAGGGAGAATGGGCGTACCTCTATGCAGTCTAATAAGCACACACTACGGATTGACAGCAAACCGAAGAATGAGGAAAGTAGTAACTAGCATTACCGATAAACTTGTCAAAACTGGGGACAAAGTTTTCGTCTTCTGTTGCCTCGAAAAAAAAAAAAAAAAAAAAAACACCTGATCAACGCAGAAAGGAGCACAGAAAAGGAGACTGCCACAGGCAGGGATTCCTGAAGGAAGACTAGAGTTTTCACGTCCCGTCGACAGCGCGGTCATTAGTGACGGAGCAGAAACTCTGATCACGAAATGATGGGGAAGGAAATCGGCCGCGCCCTTTTTAAAGGAATCATCCCGGCATTTGCGTGGAAAGATTTAGGGCAATCACAGCAAAACCTAAATGTGGTGGCTGGACTGGAATTTGAACTGTCGTCCTCCAGAATGAAAGTCCACTGCTCTAACCAATGCGCCATTTCGATCGGTGGGCATTCCTGATCAATAAAAGATCGCTAGTATCAAACATCGGCCTTAATGTGATCAAGTAATTCCTGAAAAATGTTGATTTGGAGGACAGAAATGTGGGGAAATGAATCACACAGTGTGGAAAAACCGTAAAATAAAGGAATCAAACCGCCGGAGTTGCGTGAGAAAGATGTTGGTAATAACGTGGACTGACAAGGTAAGAAATGACGAGGCCCTCCAGATTGTGTGTGAGGACAGAAGTATGTGGGAAACAGTGACAAGAAGAAGGGATGACAGGGTGTGTGTTAAAACACCAGGGAATAGCTTCCATAGTAATAGAGGGAGATCTAGAGAGTAAAAACTAGCTATAAGAAGAGACAGGAACACATCCAACAAACAACTGAGAATATTGGATGCGAGTGCTACTACGAGATACAGTGCTTGGTACACGAGAGGAATATGCGGCGGGCCGCATCAAATCAGTTAAAAGACCACACTCAGGATTTGGTGGTACGAGGATTCATTGAGGCATCTCTCGTACGAATTACACCTCCTTTGGATCCTGCCAATGAATCTAACTCCATCACATAATTTTCTCATAGGTACATTGATGTGATATTTCTACCATAAATCGCTCCGTAGAAGTTCCCACATTGGCTTACTTGAAGGCTGTGTTTGTTGCCAGTGGAATGAAATCATCTCAAGGTATTACTGGAGGGGAGACGCCATCTGCGGTTGTGTCGACCGCCTACCGCAAGTTTCCTTTATTTGACGGCACTTCGCCTACTCGGGCATGGATGACGATGACGAACTGACGACGAGGACAACACAACGCTAAACCCCGAGCGGATACAATCTCCGACCCGGCCGGGAATCGACTTCAGGAACCCCTAATCAATAAGCAGCAACGCCACCCCTTGACCACGAGGTACAGACTATGATGCCACCGACCTATCGCTTATCTCTACGTCAAACATACCCCATTTTTCCCTCTATTTACGCCGTTTTACTGTATGGACTGTTGGTTCAGCCGAGAAGCGCC
Organism: Schistocerca serialis cubense; assembly: GCF_023864345.2. NCBI lineage: Eukaryota > Metazoa > Arthropoda > Insecta > Orthoptera > Acrididae > Schistocerca > Schistocerca serialis. The sequence goes on along the minus strand of NC_064638.1, from coordinate 1,125,963,143 downwards.
CGACTACAAATCGAAAGGTCCAGGGTTAGATGTCCAGTCGGCCCAAGGTCCTTTTTTTATTAATTTCAGTTCATTTGGAAATGATTTGTATACGTGAAAAATACGACGTATAGTGTCTCAGCAATCTAAAGAGCGAGCAGCGCTTGTGGAAGGCGAAGCGCGTTTCGCGGAAGAACGCTCTGTCTGCCGTGCAAGGATGAATTTGTTGTTATAGTTGGAGTCACGAACGATGGTTGTCGAGTTTAGCCTTGTTCTGCGCACCTACGTCACGCATATTCCGACAGCCAATGAGTTTTCAGTAGTGTTCTGAGCGCTCTGCTCTGAATGCTGTAGCTAGTGCGAGCATTAAACGTGATCGTATTAGTTAACAATTTATGTATTCCGCATATTAATCACACTTTTAGTGGAAAACACACTGAGGGGGCTAAAGTCCTAGGATACGTCCTAATATCGTGTCGGATCCCTTTTTGGTCTGGGTGGTCAAATCATTCGCTCGAATTTTCCAGAATCTTCTGTCATCCAAAAAAATTCCACTATTGTTTCGGAACTAATAGCCGTACATACACACTTCCACTCAATGATCGTTTCAGTTTGTAACGCCGGAAATGCATATCCTCCTATTTCCATCTATTGTACTATAATTTTTTTCCTTGTTTTGTTACCTCAAGATATGACATTTCTGTGTCTTTATATATTGTAATTGTTTTACTATATATATATATATAATGCGACAATCTTCCAAAGAAGAAGGACCACTAGCCTTCACCCATAAGTGAATGCTACAATCAGAATTTATCTTACAACGTCTACGACAAGACAAAGACAAACTCCCGTGCGGAAAAAGGTAGGAACCCTCACTAGCAATAATAATCTCAGAAACAGGTATAGTACGGTAAGCTAATATTTCCCGAGTTTCAAAGGATTCCAAACCGGCTCTTCCTGCATTGTTACAAGCAACGAAAGCTACAGTTAGCCACCCGTTACCCAAACTGGAAGAAGAAGAAACTTTCATTAAAGAAAAATTTAACCTGGCACCACAAAATAAAGTAGGTCCATGAATAAGAACAAATTGAGTAGTTTTACCAACTCCTCTTATTTCGTTCTTTTTACCCTTCGCAGAAGATGTCGAAGTACCAAGAGTGCCGTCCACATTGACAAGTGATTTGTAAACCAGCATTCGCCGGCGACGACGAAAACAACGTTTACGCATATATATATATATATATATATATATATATATATATATATATATATATGCATTTATGTCGATGTATAATTGGTTTGTTTTGTAAATATTATTTGTATTTTACGCTGGGTCTTGCGTAGGGAAGACTATGCTATCGAACGAATACATCGATAGGTAGTGTGAAGAACGAAAGTGTTCAGGATCTTTGGTAGTGTTAACTCTGCCGCGTGGAGCGCGGGCAGAGAGAGTCTGGCTGGGGTGGTGCAGTGGAGTAGGTGTGTTGTGTGAAGCTCCCGCGAGTTGCTGCGCTTTCGGGGTTTGGCAGCATGTAATTGCGCTCGACTTGCGATGATAGTTTCTGACATGGAGTCGCGGACGGGAAGCATTAGCTGGCGCACGTCTGGTGACCGTGTCGAGAAGAAGGCGCGCCAACATCCAGCCTCTGCAACAGCGACGGCCGACAATGAGTGACTGTCGCCACCTCCTCGATCGACGGCTTCAACCTTCAATCAGCCAACAAGGAAGACTGGAAGCACGTAAAGTTTTAGAACTGTATGGCAGACCTCAGCTTTTCAAACTTCTAAAATTGTTGCATCACAAAATTACAGTAACTTAGCATGAACCTTTGTTGCTCATTGTCCCAATTGCATTGCCAAGCAGGGTCCCTTCCTTTTCCGAAATGAGCCCGAGTGTCGTTGAATTTCAAACGCCAGCATCATTCGATTTCACTGCTTTAATTTCAAAGTTCAGTTAAGGTATTCATATTTAGGTTGCACAAGCACAAATTAAGAGTGCGAGTTTTGTTACCGTATTTTAGTTACCTGTGACTGCAGCTCAGCTTGGTACGTACTAAATTTTACTATTGTTAATTGTTCAGAATCATTTAATTCAAGTTTAAAGTTAAATCTCCTGTTTCCAAATTGCGTGGATTCAAGTAGCTTTTGAAATGATTGTTGAGGTAGTCCAAGACTAACCGTATTTTACTGAATTTCGATGTGCTTCAGAAAGAAAGCTGACTATTAACTTCAGTCACTAAATTAACTTTCGATTTTCCGGTTTTATTAATTCTTTTGCTAAATTAAGTCAGAGTGTAGCGAAATTTGTTACTTCTGACAAACTTTCAGTTTTCACACTACACGTGTCAACCTTCAGTTGCCACGCTTTTAGTGCTAATTATATGTGTAATAACCTTTCTTTTTTCAGTTACTATAGTAATTGTCCTTAGGACTGGCGAACGTAATTTCCCCCAAATCTCAAATATCTAATTACCGCTAGTTAATTGTTAACGTAACGGCCGCACATTTACTTTCTTTATTAACTTTACCCCTTTCCAAAATTAATTTCCACCAGTTTCATTTGCAGTTTTCCTTTCATTTAGATGTAACCCTTTCCTCCCTCTTTACCGACAAATTGACTTTGGTGACGATTGCTTTTCCCAAATTTCCATTAGGTACACGCGGTTTAATTTTTCACTGTCATTAAGGTCGATAAGTGAGGGGGAGGTTACAAGTTGGACCAGAGGAGTCAATCCATTCCATGTAAACACAGTTCTACATTATGGAGCCGCCACCAGCTTGCACAGTGCCTTGTTAACAATTAAGGTCCATGTCTTCGTGGGGCCTGTCTCACACTCTAACCCTACAATCGGCTCTTACCAAAAGAAATCGGGATTCACCTGACCAGGCCACGGTTTACCAGTCGTGTATGGTCCAACCGATATCGTCGCGAGCCGAAGAGAGGCGAGGCAGGAGATGTGCAGTTAGGAAAAGCTCTTGCGTCGGCAGTCTGCCGCCATAGCCCGTTAACGCCAAACTTCGCCGCACTGCCCTAACGAATACGTTCGTCGTACGTTCCACATGGACTTCTACGGTTATTTCACGCACGTCGGCCACTGTGTTGTCCGTGCGAGAGACAATGCGGAAATTTGGTATTCTCGGCGGCCTCTTGACACTGTGGATCTCGGAACATTGAATCTCGTAATGATTTCCGAAATGGGATGTCCCACGCGTCTAGCTCGAACTATCATTCCACCTTCAAAGTCTTAATTCCCGTCGTGCGGTCACAACAACGTCGGAAACCTTTTCGCATGAATCACCCGAGTACAAATGACAGCTCTGGCAGTGCACTGACCTTTTATATCTTGGGTAGGCGATACTACCGTTATCTGCATACGTGCAAACCGCTTTCCCATGACCTGTAACTCCAAAGTGCCACATCTACACAAAAAAATTACCTAATATTTCATACATTCACATACCATTTGTGAATAGCATACCGCCAACCGTAGTTGGTAGCTGGTGGTCAGATTTTACTGAAAGGTTAAGTAACTCTCATTGTCGACTGTGCACTGTTCAAATCTCCAATTGTTGTTCCAACACCACCACAACAAGTGGGATTAATTACTTTGACACGACGCACATATTACATAATTAACTATGGCTGAATCTCAACCTAATATAGTTGTTTGGTTTCTGCTTCCTTTAAAACAAGTAATCCATAGTTTTGGGCAGTATTTGCCAATTAGGTTTTTATAATAATGGACTGATTAGGTTGTTGATTTACTTCTGGAAATTGTCAGTTATCTTGGTACATATATAACAAAACTTACGGTTCCTAAACTCCATTCTTCCGCATCTTCTTATTTAATTCCTCTGATTTTCGTTTTTTTTATTCATACTGTAAGCTCTTTTCAAGACACCGATCTTCCAAGTCCTTTGATGTCACTTCCCCCTGAACTTTAATTCTCACTCCAAATTTGCCCTTGGCTTGAGTGCTCAGTGTATAGATTGAAGAAAACCGGGGATAGGCTGCAACACTGTCTCACTCCCTTTCCAACAACAGCTTCCCCCTCACGTCCATCGGCTCTTATAACTGCAGTATGGCTTCCGTACAAGTTGGAAATAATCTTTCGTTCCCTGTATTTTATCCCTGCTAGCCTTGAAACTTCAAAGGTATAGTCCAGTCCACATTGCCAAAAGCTTTCTACATCCACAAATCCTGAAAACGTAGGCTGTTTGATGGCTTCTTGGCTGCCGTGACACTTTAGATTGTGTCAAGGATAATACCATTACATACATAACGGAAAACATTTCAGTTCCCCAAAATCTCTTGAGAATAGTGAATTATTTCAGTATTTCAATGTTAGCATCAACGCATACAGAAGTATCTTCCGTACGACACATATATCCGCAGGTACATGTGATCTACAGCGCGTTTTCACATCTTCCACGAAAAGTCACCTTTAAAACTGAATCTATGCGGTGGATGCCGTCCACGTCAGAAAACATTCGGCGGCGGACAGCAGTCACGTAGGTGACAATTATGACGGCAAAAAGAGTAGTGAGTGCTCTAATTCGTTGTAAGTGGCGCGGGTGGAATATATGTGCGCATTACGTGGGATGGAAAGTTCATGTTTTACGAGTGTGTGCCTCTCTCACCTAGCTGCTAGGTACAGCATAGTGCTCCTTCCTGCATTAACAACGTGATTGCAGCTGTACTGAAATGGTTTACTCAGCATAATGTTCGAAGGGAATGAGTGGATGCTATTTTCACTATATTATTGAGTAGTTCCTTGTCAGGTCTGCACAGTCCAACAGTCCAAACACTGGTTTTACGCATGAAGCTGAGTCAGTTTCGCAGTCAACCACTGAAAGTGTCGACCTGAGTGGACGCGTGGTTTAGGGCGCCATGTCACGGACTGCGAGGCCCTTCCCGCCGGAGGCTCGAGTCCTCCCTCGGTCATGGGCGTGTGGTGTTCTTAGCATAAGTTAGTTTAAGTAGTGTGTGAGTTTGGGGACCGATAACCTCAGCAGTTTGGTCCCTTAGGAATTTACACACATTTGAACCACTGAAGTCTACTGATCGTCTATTCATGATAATCAGTTTGGTAACGGGGAAGAGAGGGGGGAGGGGGGGGGAGAGGGGAGAGGGGAGAGAGAGAGAGAGAGAGAGAGAGAGAGAGAGAGAGAGAGAGAGAGAGAGAGAGGGGGGGGGGGGAGCGAGAGGCGAGGACTTTGAGTGAAATGCCAAGAGAGCATAGGAGTATTACAGTAGGCAGGTTCAAATCGATGCAGGTTGCTGTATTCATGGAGAGATGAACAGGCTTGCACAGGCCAGAGTAGTGTGGAGAGCTGCATCGAAAGTCTTCGGACTAAAGACCACAATAACAAAAACAACAATAACAACAACAGCAGCAGCAGCAACAACAACCACAATCTTTCCGGCCTTGAGAGATGAAATTTAACAATATGCACACGTTTCATCATAAATGCGCTTCACGGAAACGAGGGGCGATACAACATAAATGCTCTCGTTAGCAGCTAGTGTTAGTCGCCGACCACAAGGAAATGCTGCAGCTCAAGGTCGGTGCGGCGATACGGTGGACCAGTTCTAGCTGCGGACGACGCAACATGACTGGACTCTCCTCGCATACCAACGCACCGTGTAGAGAAACAACAGTGCGTGCCCTCACGACGGTAATCAAAGCATTTGTAACTGTCTAGTTTCATTCGAGGCCCACTAGTTTCAGTGGAACCTTTGAATCTCTTACTTTGTCCATCATCCGCCATAACGGAGCTCTTAGCCATGAAATACAAGATTTTGCAAGTCCAAACCGAAAACCTTTCTTCTCTCACTTTTTTTCTTCAATTATCAAGTGACTGGCTTGTGTACGCAGTGCACGAAGAAATAGCGTAATGAACGTTAGGTAGTGCTTTTATCTTGGAGTGGCTTCTGTATAATGTTATTAACTTCAAGCGCGTAATATTTGATACTAATTCTGCCTATTAGCACAAAATAGCAAATAAAGAAAAAAAAAGCTCATGACCAACTCCTCCTTGAAATTTATAGTCAGCCTTCAGCGGATGAAAGTTTCGTCACATATAAGCTTAACGATTTTTGTCCTATTTAAGAGGTTAAGTGACACCTTGATGTATGGAAAATTCACTCAGGTGAATAAACTATTTTCACAAAGTATTTCGTTCCTATTCCAAGAGAAGGAATATTCCTCGTCACTCTGCGTAGTGTAATTTATCTGAAATGGTTATACTTAACTATAAATGTGACTGGACTTGACGCTAGTTCTATAGCGTAGCCCTCAGCAACAACTAATATTCACTACAGAACCATAAATATTTATCGACATCATATTTGTAAGTATTATTTATTGTGACGTGAAAATAATTAATGCTACGATACATCTGATGACGCAGGGCTTCGTGTAGCGATACATACGTCATTCCAATGATGCAACGCTTGAATAAAGGGTGACAGAAGTCAAGTTTGCAGGTTTGCTGCAGATGAGAACTGATTCTGCATTTAAAAAACAATTAGACGATAGATAGCGGAAAACATGCTGGTACTAACGGGACTTCGTGTGCGAAAGTGGAATACAAGGAAATACGGTAACGCAAGGATAAGGAAGGTCAGTTAGCTATAGATGCCGTAACACAGCGCGACTGTCCATTATACAACCAGACCGCGTAGAGAAACAGGTGTGTGTTTTCAGAGTCGCTTAAGGATGTAGTAATCTCACGGTAACAGATGAGTCAGAGAGAGAGAGAGAGGGAGAGGGGGAGAGAGAGAGAGAGAGAGAGAGAGAGAGAGACGGAAGTAAGGGACAGCCAAGACAGCGAGAGGTCCACGATATGTCAAGGCCGCGCCTCGCAGGCGACTCCTTGTGAAATGTCCAGCAATTAGACGTGATCAACGGTCACGGTGTTACGTCACGACAACACCGAAGACCTCGGGACCGTGTCCAACACTGCGAGCCGACAGCGCTCATGAATTTTAAAACTGTAGTACCGACTCCAGTCACGACAGTCAGTCCAACTTAACAGCAATAAAAATCTTGCCTAGCTGCGTGGGCCATGTTTAATCAGTGTACACGTAATTTAGTTACACTAGGCTGCTGAATGCGAGATCGTGGAAAAGGTACATCGGAAGTAAAGTGTGTATTTTCTTCAACTGCCCAGACAGGCAGAAGAAATATTGTGGCAGCTTTGGCTGCGAAATATTGTCTCTTGCCCCCCCCCCCCCCCCCCAGATAAGATACAAAGCGATTAATTGTTAAATTAAGTAAATTACCAGACACCAATGCTTTGTAACCGTTTCATTTAATATATATTATATAAAGGGACGAGCGAATCTACCTAAGCATCCGCTGCAATCCGCAGCTAAGCAGGCGAAGACAAATTTGGCCAGGCTGCCTCATTATTTTGAGGAAAGTGAAAATGAGAAGGCGTTAGAGCTGATTAAACATACGGCTAATACACGGTCCCTAGACTTTAATATGACAACCGCCTATGTTCCACGTCAACGTGCAATAACCACTTACAAATGGTAGGTGCCAACACTAGCAGTGAAGGATAAATAAACTGTGCGGCGGAGAGGGAGAGAGGGGGGGGGGCGAGGCGGGTCGAAGATGGAAACAGTGCATTTTTTGTCGTAACGCGGAAACGGAGCGATTTGTCTGACGTCCAGAACAGCATGATCATCCGCTTTCGACGAATAGTGGAGAAGGGTCGTCGAGCAGATGCGCAAAACTATAGGCCTATATCTCTGACATCGATCTGTTGTAGAATTTTAGAACACGTTTTTTGCTCGCGTATCATGTCATTTCTGTAAACACAGAATTTACTCTCTAGGAATCAAATGGATTCCGGAAACAGCGATCGTGTGAGACCTAACCCGCTTTATTTGTTCATGAGACCCAGAAAATATTACATACAGTCTCCCAGGTAGACGCCATTTTCCTTGCCTTCCGGAAGGCGTTCGATACAGCTCCGCACTGTCGCCTGATAAAGTAAGAGCCTACGGAATATCAGACCAGCTGTGTGGCTGGATTGAAGAGTTTTTAGCAAACAGAACACAGCATGTTGTTCTCAATGGAGAGACGTCTACAGATGTTAACCTCTGGCGTGCCACAGGTGTGTGTTATGGGACCATTTCTTTTCACAATATAAATATAAATGACCTAGTAGATAGTGTTGGAAGTTCCATGCGGCTTTTCGCGGATGATGCTGTAGTATACGGAGAAGTTTCAGCATTAGAAAATTGCAGCGAAATGCAGGAAGATCTGCAGCGGATAGGCACTTGGTGCAGGGAGTGGCAACTGACCCTTAACATTGACAGATGTAATGTATTGCGAATACACAGAAAGAAGGATCCTTTATTGTATGATTAAATGATAGCGCAACAAACACTGGTAGCAGTTACTTCTGTAAAATATCTGGGAGTATGCGTACGGAACGATTTGAAGTGGAATGATCATATAAAATTAATTGTTGGTAAGGCGGGTGTCAGGTTGATATTCATAGGGAGAGTCCTTAGAAAATGTAGTCCATCAACAAAGGAGGTGGCTTACAAAACACTCGTTCGACCTATACTTTAGTATTGCTCATCAGTGTGGGATCCGTACCAGGTCGGGTTGACGGAGGAGATAGAGAAGATCCAAAGAAGAGCGGCGCGTTTCGTCACAGGGTTATTTGGTAACCGTGATAGCGTTACGGAGATGTTTAGCAAACTCAAGTGGCAGACTCTGCAAGAGAGGCGCTCTGCATCGCGGTGTAGCTTGCTGTCCAGGTTTCGAGAGGGTGCGTTTCTGGATGAGGTATCGAATATATTGCTTCCCCGTACTTATACCTCCCGAGGAGATCACGAATGTAAAATTAGATTCGAGCGCACACGGAGGCTTTCCGGCAGTCGTTCTTCCCGCGAACCATATGCGAATGGAACAGGAAAGGGAGGTAATGATAGTGGCACATAAAGCGCCCTCTGCCACACGCTGTTGGGTGGCTTGCGGAGTATAGACGTAGATTTCTGAAACGTCTAATGCCGCGGCAACTGTTATGCACCACGCGCCGTAGATGAGAGGGGCAAACGACGGCCTCGAATAGACGTGTAATTTTTCAGCAACTAACCTTCCAAATGAACCCAAGTGCTAGCAACAACCGTTCAGCCAGCATTGCTACATACGGGCCTCCACAGCAGACGGCTGGTTCATGCGCGCATGCTGAGTGCTGCTCATCGACGACGATGGACGGAATTTTCAAGCCGGTACCAGAACTGGATGTCCACCAAATAGCGAAAAAATGGTTCTGAGCACTATGGGACATAACATCTTAGGTCATCAGTTCCCTAGAACTTAGAACTACTTAAACCTAACTAACCTAAGGACATCACACACATCCATGCCCGAGGCAGGATTCGAACCTTCGACCGCAGCAGCAGTGCGGTTCCGGACTGAAGCGCCTAGAACCGCTCGGCCACAGCGGCCGGCTGACAATGCGCACTGATGACATTTTAATTGTCAGGAACAGCAAAGGACTTGGAAGAGCAGTTGAATAGAATGGAGTGTCTTGGAAGGAGGATATAAGATGAATACCAACAAGAGGCAAACAAGGATAATAGAATGTAGTCGTATTAGATTATTAGTTTTGCTAGTTTGGTAGCAAAATAACTGATGATGGCTGAAGTAGAGAGGATACCCAACGTAGACTGGCAACGGCAAGAAAAGAGTTTCTGAGGAAGAGACATGGGTTGACATGAAGTACAGATTTAAGTGATGGGAAGTCTTTTCTTTACTGAAAGTATTTGTAAGGAGTGTAGCCCTGTGTGGAAATGAAACATGGATGATAAACAGTTTAGACAAGGGGAGAAATAGAAGATTATGAAATGTGATGTTATCGAAGAATGCTGAAGATTAGATCGGTAGATCACGTAAATAATGATGAGGTACTGAACAGAACTGGGGTGAAAAGAAGTTTGTGGCGCGACTGGACTAAAAGACTGGATCAGTTAACACGACACATTCTGAGACGTCAGGTGGACCATCGATTTAGTAATGGAGAAAAGTGTGGGGGTGGGGTATGTGGTAAAACCGGGGGTGAAAATCGTACAGGGAGACCAAGAGATGAATACAGTAAAGAGAGTCAGAACGATGTAGGTTGCAGTAGTTACCCGCAGATGAGGAGGCATATACAGGATAGAGTATGCATGAAGAGCTGCAGCAAACCATTCAGACTGAAGAAGAAGAAGAAGAAGACGACAACCGAAACTGTGGTAAGCAGTGCCGGCAAGCGGTTCCTCTGTCCCGTGCCCTCCCCGTGTGAAGACTCCCACCTGACGCGACGGTGTGAAGCGAGTGGCGGTGACTCGCCCGACAAACTACACGATGGCTGCATTTAGCCAAAGGCGAAGCTCCAAGCTATGAGCTTCTTGCGTCAAAGGACGCATACCGTTCAAGGTCCACACCGGAGCGAACACAAGCGAAGGAGTATCAATGACGAGGGTTCTCTCCGGCGTAAACGGTACGCGAGCACGAAGCAACACCATGCAGTCGTATTGGATTCGCATTCGCAGGTGCTCGCTCTTGTTCCGCTGCTCGCCGAAAGTTCAGTGAACTATCAAAGGAAACTTGCTTCCTCTATGTTTCGTCGCTGGTAGTACAGGGAGCATTCGTCCGCCGTTCTGCGTGTTAACTTCTTCTGTTGTTGTTGTTGTTGTTGATGATGATGATGATGATGGAGTCGCGCAAGTGATGGAGTGGTGACTGGACAACGTGATGCTTCTGAAACGAGGTTTGTTAAGAAAATTACGAAACATTCGTAATTTCTCACCAGTGGTGTGTTGGAGCGAAACGCAGTTGGCATCCCTGCACCCACCTGTATTTCATTGTTGAATGTCCGTTAATTATTGTTTAGTGCTGTACTGAGTAGAATGTTGTGTCACCCAGTTTGCGAATTTCGAGGTGGAAAGATCAAAGGAGCAACGCGTCTGTATGAAATGTTGCGTCAAACTCAAGAAAATCTTTACAGAGAGACACCAAATGAGCCAGGAAGGCTTTGGTGATAATTGTTTATGCCGTACTCTGTGCTACTAATGGTTCACACGGTTTAAAAACGGCCTGACGGAAGTTAAAGATGCCCCTCGTTGAGGACGTCCTTCGACGTCTGCCGACGACGCCCATGTCAGAACGTCAACGAAACTGTGCATGCCAATCGAAGACTGTCCGAGAAGTTGCAGAACAATGTACAATTTTTGCTGGATCACTTTATGAAACACTGAAACAGTATCTTGGAATGCTTCCTGTTGCCGCCAAGTTCGTCCCACGGCTCAAGAGCCAAGACCAGAAAGATCTTCGCCTCGCAATCTGTGAAGAGCTTTTGGATTGCGCAAATGAAACGAGATGTTTCTTAAGAGAATCTTAACTGGTGATGAGAAGTTGGTCTACGGTTATGATGTTGAGACCAAGGTTCAGTCTTCACAATGGGTCGGGAAAGGTCCTCCACGACCAAAACAAAGGCTCGTCAAGTCAGGCCAAATGTCCAAGCCGTGCTGATAGTTTTAATTGACTTTGAAGGATTAGTTCATCATGATCTCGTGCCAGATGGACAAATTGTTAATCGATGGTACTATCGGTAGGTGTTGCGAAGCCTGCGAGTAAATGTGGGAAGAAAACTGCGTGAAATATGGCGAGACAATTCAAGACTCTTGCAACAGGACAACGCACCCACAAATTCATTCCTGTTGCTTAACAAGTGTTGTACCGAAAGAAACTTGTGCGACGATTATTAGCGCAAAAACCGCAGCGCTTGTACAGTTGACACGCTACGCTCGTTCTGGAGTTCTCCTCCGTTCCATCCATGGTAAAAGCTTATTCACAGGTACAGGCGAACGGTAGAGAACAATGGCCGATTGTCTGCGAATGCTCGTTCATCTGTGTTCGCTACCATTCGCTGCGGTGCGAACGTGTCTTAAAGCGAATCGCTTCAGCTCTCTTCGTCTTTCGTGTTAAAGGGGCCTCGATTGATTGTATGCCGCTTCTTTTCTCTGTAGGCTGACAGCTGGCTCCGCAAAGTAGTTTTAAACAGTCCTTCATCCGTCGCACGTGGCCTGTCCATTTATTACGGCGTTTGCTAACTGCCTGCGGGATACTGTACACTGAGATTCTGATTCTTTCCTTCTTTTCATCTTCTAGCCGTGGGATTCCTTCCACCTGTGTAAGAAAACCCTTACAAGGCTCACCTCTCTTTGCGTCTTTAGATGTTCTAGTGTGATCCGCTCTCTTAGATGCCCTCCAGCACTTCCACTTCTACGTCAAATTATGTGTTTCCTTCCAAGGTGCACTTTCTACTATTCTTACACAGGGTATCCCAGCAGGAATGATCAATATTCTGAGATACGCCACGAACGATAGTTTGAAGTTATATATAAAAAAAAAAAATTTAAAAAAGCTTCATTTGGATACATGCCCTATTCCAAATGGTCTCCGAGACAGAACGCATTTAATGTACGTTGTTTTTTACTTAATGTATTGTTCAGTACATCCCGAGCGGAGTGGCCGCGCGGTTTGAGGCGTCATGTCATGGACTGCGTGGCCCCTCCCGCCGGAGGTTCGAGTCCTCCCTCGGGCATGGGTGTGCGTGTGTGTGTGTGTGTGTGTGTGTGTGTGTGTGTGTGTGTGTGTGTGTGTGTGTGTGTGTGTGAGAGAGAGAGAGAGAGTGTGTGTGTGTGTGTGTGTGAGAGAGAGAGAGAGTGTGTGTGGTGTTCTTAGCATAGGTTAGTTTAAGCAGTTCGGTCCCTTAGGAATTCAACATTTTGTTCAATACATCATCAGGTTTTCATATGTACACATCCTCAACAGTTAGTAAACATTACAATACACGTTTTACATTCAACTTAAAATACATATTTTTAACAGATTCACCTCTAAGCGTTATCGTACACATCATAATACAGCTGTTGTACAGTCCAGAAGAAATTTTCGAATACCCCAGTCAACATCGTTGTATTTGTGCACTCTTGGGGAAACACACTGGGTTGCTTGTGTTAGTGGCTCTGCACGTTTCCTAATCAGTACAGCAGTGTCCACGATGCGACTAAGCAGTTCATCTCACTTACTCACCTCTACTTTGCACACCTCGGACTTCATCCAATCTCAAGAACAAAAATCTAATGACGTAAGGTCTGACGATCTTGGTGGCAAGTTAATTGTACTACCACGATCACTCCAGTAACTATGGTAAGTGTAGTTGAGACGTTGCTTCACACGTTTGGTGGAATGTGGAGGGGCTCCATCACGATGGAAGAGCACTGCAGGCCGTGTGGCCAAAGGAACGTCTTCAAGGTGTTCAACAAATAAATTAAACAAGAAGAAGAAAAGGTCATTCGATCTTCTTAAGTGATTGCATCTATCAACATGCCACTGATCGCGCTATACCAAACATTGTTTGGTAAACTAACTTAAAAGTTTGTTTCCATTGTAGTGAGTGGATTTTCCTTCGACCTTTTTTTTTTTGGTCATCAGTCTACTGACTGGTTTGATGCGGCCCGCCACTAATTCCTTTCCTGTGCTAACCTCTTCATCTCAGAGTAGCACTTGCAACCTACGTCCTCAATTATTTGCTTGACGTATTCCAATCTCTGTCTTCCTCTACAGTTTTTGCCCTCTACAGCTCCCTCTAGTACCATGGAAGTCATTCCCTCATGTCTTAGCAGATGTCCTATCATCCTGTCCCTTCTCCTTATCAGTGTTTCCCACATATTCCTTTCCTCTCCGATTCTGCGTAGAACCTCCTCATTCCTTACCTTATCAGTCCACCTAATTTTCAACATTCGTCTATACTACCACATCTCAAATGCTTCGATTCTCTTCTGTTCCGGTTTTCCCACAGTCCATGTTTCACTACCATACAATGCTGTACTCCAGACGTACATCCTCAGAAATTTCTTCCTCAATTTAAGGCCGGTATTTGATATTAGTAGACTTCTCTTGGCCAGAAATGCCTTTTTTGCCATAGCGAGTCTGCTTTTGATGTCCTCCTTGCTCCGTCCGTCATTGATTATTTTACTGCCTAGGTAGCAGAATTCCTCAACTTCATTGTTCTCATTTCTACTACTTCTCATTACCTTCGTCTTTCTCCGATTTACTCTCAAACCATACTGTGTACTCATTAGACTGTTCATTCCGTTCAGCGGATCATTTAATTCTTCTTCACTTTCACTCAGGATAGCAATGTCATCAGCGAATCGTATCATTGATATCCTTTCACCTTGTATTTTAATTCCACTCCTGAACCTTTCTTTTATTTCCATCATTGCTTCCTCGATGTACAGATTGAAGAGTAGGGGCGAAAGGCGACAGCATTGTCTTACACCCTTCTTAATACGAGCACTTCGTTCCTGATCGTCCACTCTTATTATTCACTCTTGGTTGTTGTACGTCTTGTATATGACCCGTCTCTCCCTATAGCTTACCCCTACTTTTTTTCAGAATCTCGAACAGCTTGCACCATTTTATATTGTCGAACGCTTTTTCCAGGTCGACAAATCCTATCAAAGTGTCCTGATTTTTCTTTAGCCTTGCTTCCATTATTAGCCGTAACGTCAGAATTGCCTCTCTCATCAATTTACTTTTCCTGAAGTCAAACTGATCGTCACCTAGCGCATTCTCAATTTTCTTTTCCATTCTTCTGTATATTATTCTTGTAAGCAGCTTCGATGCATGAACTGTTAAGCTGATTGTGCGATAATTCTCGCACTTGTCAGTTCTTGCAGTCTTCGGAATTGTGTGGATGATGCTTTTCCGAAAGTCAGATGGTATATCGCCAGACTCATATATTCTACACACCAACGTGAATAGTCGTTTTGTTGCCACTTCCCCCAATAATTTTAGAAATTCTGATGGAATGTTATCTATCCCTTCTGCCTTATTTGACCGTAAGTCCTCCAAAGCTCTTTTAAATTCCGATTCTAATACTGGATCCCCCATCTCTTCTAAATCGACTCCAGTTTCTTCTTCTATCACATCAGACAAATCTTCACCCTCATAGAGGCTTTCAATGTATTCTTTCCACCTATCTGCTCTCTCCTCTGCATTTGACAGTGGAATTTCCGTTGCACTCTTAATGTTACCACCGTTGCTTTTAATGTCACCAAAGGTTGTTTTGACTTTCCTGTATGCCGAGTCTGTCCTTCCGACAGTCATATCTTTTTCGATGTCTTCACATTTTTCCTGCAGCCATTTCGTCTTAGCTTCCCTGCACTTCCTATTTATTTCATTCCTCAGCGACTTGTATTTCTGTATTCCTGATTTTCCCGGGACATGTTTGTACTTCCTCCTTTCATCAATCAACTGAAGTATTTCTTCTGTTACCCATGGTCTCTTCGCAGCTACCTTCTTTGTTTTTCCTTCCCAACTTCTGTGATGGCCCTTTTTAGAGATGTCCATTCCTCTTCAACTGTACTGCATACTGCGCTATTCCTTATTGCTGTATCTATAGCGTTAGAGAACTTCAAACGTGTCTCGTCATTCCTTAGTACATCCGTATCCCACTTCTTTGCGTATTGATTCTTCCTGACTAATGTCAGGAACTTCAGCCTACTCTTCATCACTACTATATTGTGATCTGAGTCTACGTCTGCTCCTGGGTACGCCTTACAATCCAGTATCTGATTTCGGAATCTCTGTCTGACCATGATGTAATCTAATCGAAATCTTCCCGTATCTCCCGGCCTTTTCCAAGTATACCTCCTCCTCTTGTGATTCTTGAACAGGGTATTCGCTATTACTAGCTGAAACTTGTTACAGAACTCAATTAGTCTTTCTCCTCTTTCATTCCTTGTCCCAAGCCCATATTCTCCTGTAACCTTTTCTTCTACTCCTTCCCCTACAACTGCATTCCAGTCGCCCATGACTATTAGATTTTCGTCCCCCTTTACATACTGCATTACCCTTTCAATATCCTCATACACTTTGTCTATCTGTTCATCTTCAGGTTGCGACGTCGGCATGTATACCTGAACTATCGTTGTCGGTGTTGGTCTGCTGTCGATTCTGATTAGAACAACTCAGTCACTGAACTGCTCACAGTAACACACCCTCTGCCCTGCCTTCCTATTCATAACGAATCCTACACCTGTTATACCATTTTCTGCTGCTGTTGATATTACCCGATACTCATCTGACCAGAAATCCTTGTCCTCCTTCCACTTCACTTCACTGACTCCTACTATATCTAGATTGAGCCTTTGCATTTCCCTTTTCAGATTTTCTAGTTTCCCTCCCACGTTCAAGCTTCTGATATTCCACGCCCATACTCGTAGAACGTTATCCTTTCTTTGATTATTCAATCTTTTTCTCATGGTAACCTTCCCTTGGCAGTCCCCTCCCGGAGATCCGAATGGGGGACTATTCCGGAATCTTTTGCCAATGGAGAGATCATCATGACACTTCTTCAAATACAGGCCACATGTCCTGTGGATACACGTTACGTGTCTTTAATGCAGTGGTTTCCATTGCTTTCTGCATCCTCATGTCGTTGATCATTGCTGATTCTTCCGCCTTGAGGGGCAATTTCCCACCCCTAGGACAAGAGAGTGCCCTGAACCTCTATCCGCTCCTCCGCCCTCTTTGACAAGGCCGTTGGCAGAATGAGGCTGACTTCTTATGCCGGAAGTCTTGGGCCGCCAATGCTGATTATTTATCAAAATTTAGGCAGTGGCGGGGATCGAACCCGGGACCGAATACGTATTGATTATGAATCAAAGACGCTACCCATTCTTTTTTTTTTTAATTCTCCTTTTTTTCGCTTTTGTTCGTTGCATCTGCTCGGGGCGGACGTCGTAAGACAGCCGTTTAGGTTCGTTGTTGATCGATTAACTCAGTTTTTTTATTACAAAGGGCTGCTAACCCTCTGACCGAACACTCTGAGCTACCGTGCCGGCTACCCCTAGACCACGGGTTACTATGACCATCGATGATTATTACGTGTGTTATTGATTCCACTCCGTGCAAACGTGGCTTCATTAGTGAATAGTAGTAACGGAGCCTAATGACGATTGTCATTTAACCAATGACAAAATTCAAGTCATGTGGAGTTATCGCTAATGTGAAGATTGTGGACACGCTATACGTGAAATGTATCCAAGTTTTCCGCACATGATGTTCGCCATACACGTGTTCGTGGTAACTGATACGTGCAGAAAGTCATCGATCGCTGGTGCTATTAAGCTGCACCATTTGAGCAAGTGCTAGCAGTAGGGCTACGTTGATCATTTCAACAATGTGTTGGTCTTCCTGCATAGATTGTTGAAAAATGTTTTCTTCGTAGGGTACCTGTTTTACGTAAAGTACTAAAAACTGTGGTAAACACCCTACAACCAGGTATTCGACGTGTCGGAAAGCGCCGACGGTATTCTTAAGACAGCAGCAGGATCACTACCATAGCACAATACGTAGATATACACCGTATCTGCATGCTTTTTATTGGTGTGAATATGTGGCGCTTTAGCCGGCGCGTGCACGAACATTGTTCACCAATGGTTCTCAATCCCTCTCACTACATCACTCACAACACACCATGGGCAACTGCACGTTCTATTGGCAGAAAGACAGCCCGAGCAAAGAGGTTTAAAGCAACGAGGTAGGTTGGGCTTGAGTAAAGCGTCAAAGCGGTTGATTGGCTAAGACAAATACAGAGTGATATTTCTTGAACCACATTAGAAAAATCGTCATAACTTGTGAACGATTTTCGTTAGGACGTTCAAACTGTACGGCTGGCCGCGGGGCATGACGGGAATTAGCATGCACTGTATAATTTGCTTTAGCGACGAAGCCCTCTTATTTGGACAGGTTCTTCAATAATCAGAAGTGGTGCATTTGGGGGACTGAGAATCTGCATTTCGTGATCGAGTAGTTCTTACCTTCAACGGGTGACTGTGTGGTGTGCAATGTCCAGTGATGGAATAATCGATGCGTTATTCCATGATGGCACGGTGACTGTCGAACTGTACGTGAAGATTTTGGAAGATGATTTCATCCCCACTATCCAAAGTGACCCTGATTTCGACACGATGTTGTTCATGCAAGACGGAGCTCGACCCCATCGAAGCAGAAGAGTGATATCCTAGAGGAGCACTTTAGGGACACCATTCTGGCTCTGGGTTACCCAGAGGCCTCTGGCATGGACCCCGATTGGCCGCCATATTCTCCGGATCTGAGCACATGCGACTCCTTTTTGGGGACCATATTAAAGACAAGGTGCACTGCACTAACCCCAAAACCATTGCTGAGCTGAAAACAACCATTCAGGAGGTCATCGCCATTGTCGATGTTCCGACACTTCAGCGGGTCATGCAGAATTTCGCTATTCGTCTGCGCCACATCATCGCCAAAGACGGCAGGATATCGAACACGTCATAACCTAAATCAGAATACCTGTAGTGACGTTCATATGTTGAATAAATTGTGTGCACGCCGTAGTTTGTAACTAATTTACGTTTTTCTTCATATAGTTCTATAATTGTCACCCTGTACAATACCCCAAAAGCAAATGTAGATTAACTGTATTTCACCCCGGAAACCATTCAGAATAGCAGAGCATATATCCACATGAAGTTTGCTTCAAATGGTCCTTCCTGTAATACCCTTGAATATTGACCATTCTTCTTGGGGCTTCCTGTATTTTATCCAGTAATTAACTCTTTCTGGGTTGTAATTAAATTATAATTCGTTTAGATGTGGTTCGTGGAACTCTAGCAAAGTTAAGATCAGATACTTATTCGACAATTTTGTGTCCTACCGTAACGCTGGGATTTTCCCGTACCAGTTACCACCGTTCCTTTTAAGTTTACCAAACTATTTTTTTTTTCATTACCTTAATGCTTTCAGATAATTCCTTCTGGTAAAAAAAAAATCTGAATTATTTGCACGGACCACTACACTATCAGTATGCGACGCTTCTTCTGAATTTCGGTCCCTCTGTATCATTTCGGATATTAAAATTTTCCAGTGTGTTTCAAGTATTTGGTATATCCCTCAATTCCTATTAACGTGGAAACTACTACTTAAGTATTTGTCTTTAAAATAGATCTATGGTAAATTCTTTTACGTGATGTGAGAAAGATGTAACTTCGTAGTTTTCTGTGGTTGATATCTGTCTGAAACACATTTACGTAATCAGTATTATGCATAATCCGTAACTATGCAGAATGGATGAGAAAAAGCTAGGCCTAGACCTCTGGACTGAATTCCCTCTAGGCGTATCATCTCTTTCATAATCTGTTTTAAGCTGAAGACATCAATGCACACTCTTCCGTTTGCTTTCAAATACGGTTACTTCAACTAATTTTTGCAACCTTTGTATTATAATATTCCGAACAGATTTTTCAAGCTTCCTTAACAATGGTGATTACTTTGTAGTTTAAATCGATTTACATGCATCACCAATTACCAGAAATACACACACGACATACCATGATGTTTTGTTCTGTCTTCATTCATACGTCACCGTCATACCACACAGCTAGTACAGAACAGGAAGCATTATATTCCACAATGTACTCTTTCCCACGCGTTTGTGTCAGAGGTGAGTGACCCGCGGTCCTTATAGGCAACTCCAGTGTTGCGTCGCCTCGTCACCCTCTCCATAAATCCGTCACCTCTCCCGCCTTTCTCTGCTTATCGAAGAGGCGCACGCCGCCTCATTAACGCAGGCAATAAACAGGGTCATTTCTCTTGTAGCGGAGGAGTCCCGCTGCACACAGTCGCTAATGCAGCAAAGTCCAACTGGGCCGAAGGACAGGGCTGCCTTACAGTGGTGACAAAATTCAAATTATACGCACGGGAAGCTTACTTCAGCAGTTATGCTGTAGTATGAGAGTTGTTACACCATATTTGTTCCATATTGAACCCTCCCCTTGCATTTTTAAATATGGCCGGACGTAAACATTAGGCTGCGCTATCAGTTTGTTACCATAGGCTTTATTTGGCTTTCATATCCGTTGGCTTTACCAACTAGTACCTAAATTACCACCTTTCACCCTAACCCAGACCTCGGACGACGCTACAGATCAGTCACCAGAACCACGATTGCAAAAATCTTTATTAGGTTCTGCGCAAACCAATAAACCGGTACACCAAAACTCAACTTCGTAAAATGATCATGATTAGTTAACTCGGCTGACACCGAAAGCGATGGAAATTTTGGCCAAAATATAGGGCAGTTGACTGACATCAAATTCACTGAATTTAGGTTTAATTTATTAATTAATAAATATTAAAATTTGAGTAACGATTTTCTATATGTTCGTGAGTGAGTGAGAGAGAGAGAGAGAGAGAGAGAGAGAGAGAGAGAGAGAGAGATATGAAAATTGGATTATGTTCTTATGTTCTTTGTTGTATCCGAAACAATATTCGAATGATTTTTAATTTCGTATGTAACTCCACTAGGTACTATTCTCCGTATGAAAGACGACGCAAGAGCGCAAGTGTATCTCTGCTGGGACGTAGGTGGCAGTTTGAACGAGCCAGGTAATGGCAGCCTAGCAAATGCGTGTGGTTCCTTCAGAAATCGCTTTCAAAAGTGAACTAATTCTTAGTAAGAATGGTCATTTAACGTGGCAACAGAAAACCGTGACATCCACGATAGTACTCTGTTTCCTTGCTGGGTCCGAGTCTTTAAATGGTTGGAATTGCATTCAAATCCCAGTCCAGCAGGCAGATTTAGGTTTTCCGTTCAAATGGCTCCGAGCACTATGGGACTTAACATCTGAGGTCATCAATCCCCTTGACTTAGCACTACTTAATCCTAACTAACCTAAGGACATCACACACATCCACGCCCGAGGCAGGATTCGAACCTGCGACCGTAGTGGTCGCGCGGTTCCAGACTGAAGCGCCTAGGACCGCTCGGCCACAGCGGCCGGCTAGGTTTTCCGTGATTTCCCCACACCGTTCGAGGCAAATGCCAAGACTGGTCCTTTGAAAGGGCACGGCCGTTTCCCCTCTCCATCTTCTAAACAATCTGAACTTGTGCTTCGTCTCTAACCACCTCTATGTCAACGGGACGTTATAGCCTTATCTTCCTTTCTTCTTTTACCCAGATCCTGCAGGCTCACAGTGTGTTGTTTCTGTCAGTTTCGTGGAGCAGCGGATATTTCACACGTCCGTTTCATGTATCCAGTGTCCATCATAAGGCCATATGGCAGGTCACGCAAGGCGCCGTATTGGCGAAAGTCTCACTGACGGCCTCAGACACTCAAGATGGGTACTGAAAGTGTAACACACACATTACTGTAACATACGCTCGTGAACAATAAAACTACGTGATTTACGCGATTGGAAGATTAATCCTGGGCCACTATGCAGCAGCTACTCAGACATATTGAAGGACAGATAACGCGCCGTTATGTTCCACTGTCGCTTCTCACTGTTCGCATACCTTATACCACCTTCCTGTATGCCAGATTATACTGGTTTCGTATCATTTTTCATTGGTGTATTTCTTAAACCTAATCAAGGTTAGCGCATTTTCTAGTCTGATTTTAGGGCGGAACACTTGCTTTCTTTCGTAAACGTAAAGAGCAGGTTCTCTATGTATTTAGATCATAAGATCACATTTCAGATTTTCCGGATATTATGACTGTGATTCGGACGTTCCAGTTTATCCACATTTCCGCGATTAACCTTGCTTAACCAATGTGACAGTTCCCTGCTTCCTTCAGCCGCGTAAGTACAGGATGTACATACAGTCCGTGAACACTTTCAGTTATTTATTGCACAAGAACCAAACGTTGTACAGATACGGCGGACATTCAGGCCTCATCACGGAACGTGGAGGTAGGAGACTTGCCCGCTTTGTTAAGGAGGATAGGCTGTCATTTGCTGTGAAGATGACGTCCCCCTACGCGTTCGCAGTTTGATCAAACGAAATTGTGAGATACGACAGCAGTGGGCATATATGAAACTGACCTGAGGTGGGACCTTCACAGTAAGTACGCATTACTGCGGACCATCTGCATCCCTTCACCGCTGATGCCTTTTCGACAGCGATGGTATCTTCCAACAGGATAATTTTCCGTTGCGGCGAGTTTGATACATCCGTACTGATACGTATGGTCTTAATACCCCCATATGGAGCGTTGGGTTTACTGCTACGTACGAGGACGCGAGTGGACAGTCTGTCACGGAAGCAGCTGCAGGCAGTACAGAGGGGCGTGCGGGAGAGCTAGTCGCTGTTCCGTATACTGGCGTGACTGGTTGTACGTACAGTGAATGTCTGGTGGAAGCGAACGGTCCCGGTTGTGCGTACCCGCTGATAGGACGTTATGTATCAGTTTCATTTACGTGGTTTCTAAATTCGTTTAAATGGATCCACTTCTTAAAAAGTTCCTTGCCTGAAGTATTAACTGATTTGGCGACCGTTTTTGTTTTTTGGGGGGTGGGGGGGGGATTTTATAATGGCTTGTGATTTTTCTTGTACTTTTTAAAAGTTTCTCAAAAATTTTTAGTTTTGAAATTTTCTGTGTTTAAGATCTTTTAAGGTAATTGGCCCTTAATAGACTGTTTCAGAAATGATTAAACCAGGATACTTACTTGGAAAACAAGTTTTTTTTTTGTTATTTTTTTTTTTGCTTCTATGGGCTCAGTAGTCACCACTCCAAGATTCCGATGTCCTTTTATCACATTTCGGACATATTTTCAAGAAATTTCGACCACCAACTTTGTCCTCAACGCCAAAATATTTTATTGACCCTCACCTACGCAGAGAGAAATGACCATCGCAATAATAAAGGAGAAATCAGATAAGTCTGTATTGCTCAGTAGGCATAGAGATATAGAACAAAAAGTTCTGACTGGAGAAAATAACGAAGAGAATCGCCCGCGCGCTTTTCAAAGAAACCATCCTGGTATTAGCACATTATCGAATAACGGAAACCGCGAAAGGACTTCTTCTATAAGGCTTCCAAGTACAAGTTTGCCTTCAGCAGTAAATTCATTTGGTTGATGGCCGACATGCGGAAAGAATTTCTCCTTTGCCTCCAGATCAGTTTGTGATGCAGAAAGCAACAGTGGTCATGGATTTCAGTCCGCTGCCAAACTGAAGACAATAATAAACAGGCCGACTGGATGAGCGCGGCTCTTTTCTCTGTGGTTCTGAAGGATACACACTGAGTTATTACTTCACCACAGGCGAAGGGGGAATACAACATTTGAGTCTAACTACTGGAAAAACGTCCTGTTGTCCTTTTCTGATGAGAAAACAACAGAGTAAGGACACAGACAGCGTAAGGATGCTGCACTTTGACTAATTGCAGAAAGCGTAGTTTTTCGTTTGGCACACACCTAATCTCGATAGCGACTTCGGACAGATGGAAAACAGTTCTGTATCCTATTGAAAATTAATCCCAAGCCGGCAGAGAGGGGTCTAAATTTTGTGTTAGCCATTGAGGCCGTCCAGCCAGGATGTATCCAATTGAGAGACCGCGGGCAGCGAAAGGCTGCATGCACTCTCGCTTCCCGCTCTTGTCCGCACATCGCTGGACCTTACAACGAAATACTTAAGTCTTTCCCTACTTGTTTGTCACTTGTGTTTCACACGAAAAAAGCTAAATAACTCCCCTCCATATACGTTTTAACTCTGAATGTTGATGCGGACTTATGTTGAAACACTTCTGTTTGCTTGGAAGTAATTTGTTTATATTATAGGTTCAGAAGACAATGGCACAGGCAAATAATCCTAACAAACATGTGGAATGAATTTATCCTCTGCCACCAGATCAGTTTGTCGCTGCCAAACAGAAGACAGTATGAAACAGGTCGACTGGATGAGCATAGCTAAGCTTTGATTCTGAAGGATACAGACCGATTTATTACTTCACCAAAGCCGAGGAGGAATAAAAATGGTTCAAATGGCTCTGAGCACTATGGGACCTAACTTCTGCGGTCAGTAGTCCCCTAGAACGTAGAACTACTTAGACCTAACTAACCTAAGGACATCACACACATCCATGCCCGAGGCAGGATTCGAAACTGCGACCGTAGTGGTCACGCGGTTCCAGACTGTAGCGCCTAGAACCGCTCGGCCACCCCGGCCGGCGAGGAGGAATACTACAGTTAAATATAACCAATGGGTTTCCCTACGCGGCGTATATAAAAGTGCAGTCACGCCAATGTTACAATACTGTTAATATCCAACGCTACGTTTATTTCGACTAAACCGCAAGTGAGGCACAAATTACAAAGTGGTGAACTGCCCTCGTCTGATTTTATCATTTTACCACCGCCGCCTATTTCCTCGACTCGAATCCGTTGGAATTTTGTGCATGGGGGACATCTGAAAGCTCTGTTGATATGTAGAACACCGGGAACGCATTGTGGGTGGTTGCCAATGCACTCGCAATATACATGGGCTTTCTGAACGAGCTGAGGCCTGCCTTCACCTGAACCGTGACAATAGAGAACACTTTTAAGGTGTTTGTGCCCAAGTGCATACCTGCAGTTTGCATCCTAGGGGTCTGTGTTAGATGGTGTTCGTGCACTCAGTCGTAATACGCCGTGTCGCGGAACCATTTGTTTCCGGACCTGTATTTACTACTGTTATTTGCTTGTTTCATTGACCTCTACAAGCCTTTTAAGCAGCTAGTCACTGTTTACGCGCTCCGTACACGAACATAGCTGTAAGATAATACCCTCACATGCTGTGTATTGGGAAGTATCCTCTGCCAATCATTTCACAGTGGAGTGAAGAGCATGGACGTGGATGTAGACTATGCCGTAGGTACAGCCTACACCTAAAATAGACGAACACTCGGTATGGAAGTCTTGATAGAAACACACCATTGACGTTTCTTAAATTAATATTTTACCTGGCACCATGTATATCAGAGACAAAAATACATACAATGTAACAGTGCGCAGAAAATGGAAACTATTTGTCACCGTTAAGTGGTCTGAAGATGTGTGGAAGCATGTTACAAATGCAAGATGCCTCTCACACGGAAGGGGCGTGTGAGCCGCTTCGTGCAGGCGCTCTTAGACGTATACATACCCCGGTGATGGATGACCTGCTTAGCTGAACCGCTTGTCTGCGTCTTTTTACAGAACTACTCAGTTACAAACCGTTACCCCGTAGAGAAAGTAGTGTTGTGGTTACTGCAGGTGTTGCCATTATGGGATAGATCAACTAGTCCCATCGAATGGTTGTTGATTAAGTGTAAGAGCTTCCCATTTCCTTCACCAGATACTTTGCGGACATCCTAAGATATTTTTTTAAAAATTCGGTCATGTGTCACTGGATGAATTCTGTACCGTACAAACTATTCTTTCACTTGCATTATGCCTAAATGTATTCGCAATTGCAAAACTGACAACCACCACCTGCGGAATGAAATGGCGTGAATGAAAATTTGTGCCGGACTGAGATTCGAACCGGTATTCTCCGCTTATCGCGCGAGGTCGCCTTACTGTTTGGCTATCCGAGCACGACTCACCGCCAGACCCGTAATTCCATATGTAGTCGACCATGCATCTACAAGTACTCGTACATCCATTACGTATATTCCTGTACGGGCGAGACTTTGAAGTCGCCTGTGGAAGTTGGCCGTGAGTCGTGCACGGATAGCCAAATGGTAAGGCGACCGCTCGCGATAAGCGAGAAATCCGGGTTCGAATCCCGGTCCGGCACAAATTTTCATTGTCATTCCATTCGACAACTGATGGTTGTCCATATCCGCAACTTCAAATACATTTAATGTATTTCATAACGGCTGTAGTCGCCGTAGTGTCTTTCCTGCATGTCCAAAGGAACTTTACATTGTAATTCAGAATAATACAGGCATTGCAATATGTATCATTTTACTTAGTGGACTGTAACGTGTGGAAACGTAACGATTAAAGGGAGGCGCTGGCTATGACTGAGTACCAAAAAGGTTTCTTTGTTGGAAAAACATGGAAAATTTTGCTAGGATTGTAACAAGTCATTTGCTGCAAACGCAATTATGTCGCTCAGAATAATAGAATGTTACGCCAAGATTTTTTTCTGAATTTTACAGCTACTAAGGTACTGGGTGTGTCAACAAAGAATGAAAATCAAGTTTAAGAGCTCAGAATTAACGAATCGGCCGATGTGTTTCCCATTTCTAGAGTCAGCTGTGATGAATGTCATGTGTAAATGGCCGTTCCCCACCTGGAGGAATAAGGCAACCTATTTCAAAGCCGTCTGTGGTAAAGCTCAGTACACTTTGGAAGTTTGTGGCGTGAGTCGTATACATTGCTTGGCTGACGCATGACACTGTAGGTCTGCAGCTAATGTTAAGCAAGAATTCGCATGATTTTACATTCCTCCTGTAGCTTGATCTCTGGAACAGCTATGATGTCTGTATCTACAACCATGGTCTTCAAATCACTATGAAATACATGGCCGAGAGTACTTCAAAAATGACTCTGAGCACTATGGGACTTAACATCTATGGTCATCAGTCCCCTAGAACTTAGAACTACTTAAACCTAACTAACCTAAAGACATCACACAACACCCAGCCATCACGAGGCAGAGAAAATCCCTGACCCCGCCGGGAATCGAACCCGGGAACCCGGGCGTGGGAAGCGAGAACGCTACCGCACGACCACGAGATGCGGGCGAGAGTACTTCTCATTGCACCACACGTAAGGGTTTCTTCGTGCTCGGTTCGTGAATGGAGTGCGAGGAAAGTGACTTGACTCCTTAAATGCCTCAGTTCGTGCGAGACTGTTTCCGCGGTCGCTATGCAGGGGGGAGCTGCGGTGTATTTCTGGGATCGCTCACTGTCGTCTCTTCAGCACCTGCCAGCTCACGATTTTCAGACTTTCAGTCACGCTCTCCCTCTGATCACTCATATCTATGACAGTTCGTGTGGCCTTTCAGTATGTTCACTGGTCCTATTCGGTATGGTTCCATACATTTGAGCAATATACAAGAACCGGCCACACTTTTTTTTTTTAAAGCAGATAGATAAATAGATTTCATTTTCCCAATATCCTACTAATGAAGTCTGCCACCTACTTTACTTAAGAATTTACCTATGTGAGCATTCTACTTAATGTCCCCACAGACTGCTACACTTTCATATTTCTAGAGTGTTCTTCGATTCCAACTGTAAGTCCCTAATATTGTACACACAAAATAGTGTTTTACGTTTTGTGAAGTGACAGCAATTTTGGCTCTACTTTGGAATCTTATCGAGATTAGACAGGTTAATTGTGCGTCTCTTTTTCCTTTAAGTACTTCGTTACAGACAACTACAGACCACTGCATCGTCAGCAAAAGCTGTGATGCACTTGACAAGGCAGGTCAATTTCCATGAAAGGACGGAACTTTTTTGTTACCCCTTTATGGTTGGTAACCATTATTCCAAGGATCGTTTAAAACATTTTAACAATGTACAGTTACAGTTCATTGTTGACAGCTGTCTGAATTGGTCAGTGTGTCGACTGCGACTGAAAATCGAGAAAACAGAGCTTCGAGCTGTTATTAAACACTTTCATTTGAAGCGTTAGAGTGCCGCACGAATCAAAAACGAACAGGATGGAGATAACACAGATTCTGCTCTGTCATTGAAGACCCTTTACTTCTGGATTAATGTATTTAAGCGTGGTCGGACAATCACCGAAGACGGAGAGAGCTCCGGCCGTCCAATTGAGGTCACGACAAAGGATACGATAGACCAAATTCATGATATGTTAATGGAAGACAGCTTACTAAAACTTCTTGTGATTGCTCAGACTGTAGACTTCTCAGATGAGCGAGTGCATAATATCCTGTACGGAGACTTGACTACGAAGAAGTTGTGTGCGAGGTGAGTGCAACGATTGCTGAGTCGACCACAAGTGCATCCGGCACAAATTTTAAACAGTGTGTCTGCTGACTATTAACAGCAATCCGCCAAATGCGCTGATTTGCGACTGTTGAGGAAACCTGGAGCCATTACACTCGATAGTCAAAACGGCAGTCAAAACAATGGACAAGGGCTGGTGAAAGTGCACCGAAGGAGGCAGCCGGTAAGGCGATGGACACTGTTTTTTGCAATTCCCGAGGAATTGATTACTTGCAAAAGGGGATAACCACACCTGCCCCCTAATATGCTTTGTTGTTGAATCGTTTGAAACTTGTGTCGGTTGAAAAAAATCAAGGTTGGCATGCAAAACTGTGGCCTTTCAGCAAGATAACGTACCATCCCAGATATAAGCGATAACAATGGCGAAAGTGAATGAATTGGGTTTTGAATTTGTCCCTCTTCCAATCTATTCACCAGACTTAGCTCCGAATGACTTCATCCTTTTTGACACTTCAAACTTTGGCTTGCAGGACAGCAATTTTCATTAAATGACGAAGCAATGTTGCAGTCGAGTATTTTGCAGAGTTTGACTGAACCTCTTTTT
Organism: Schistocerca serialis cubense; assembly: GCF_023864345.2. Lineage (NCBI taxonomy): Eukaryota > Metazoa > Arthropoda > Insecta > Orthoptera > Acrididae > Schistocerca > Schistocerca serialis. Next base: position 1,125,934,758 of record NC_064638.1, on the reverse strand, counting down.
CTTATGGGATGAAAAAGTTGGAGGATCGCTGGACGACGTTTACCTCCCTGAAAGGAGACTATGTCGAGACGTAAGGTGAGCTGTTTATAAAACAAATACGTTTTTTTGCTTTTTTACCAGCCTTACTTACCAAATCATCCTCACAGCTTGACAGATACAAACGAATGTCATACGAAGCAGCATCTGTCAAATGAATGAGGCCTTCCCGAGGAGGAGCAATGCTGTCAGAAACGCAACCTGTTGCTACGGGAGGCGACTGTACCTCGGCCTGGACACACGTGCGAGCAGCGACGCCGCCCCCTGGCCTGAGCAGACACGTGGGGGTGGACGGGTGACAGGACGCAGACCGCCTTACCTGTCATCTTTGCGAGGCGGCTGCTGAGGTGGCTGCTGCTGCTGCTGCTGCTGATCTGCTGGCTCCTGCGTGGGCGTCGGCGCATCCAGCTTGGCGAGGTTTCGGTCCCGGCGACGCTACAGTGATACACGAGGCGGCGGGGGCGCTGGCGCAGAGAGCTGCGGCGCGGAGCTACACGTGACGTGTGTGTACACGGCAAAACTCGTCGCACTTTCCACCAAACACTCGACCGCCACAAACAAACACACGCTGCTTTCTTTTTCTCTGCGATTTAAACTGCCATCGTCGCCGTTCGTCACTCGCGGACCGCGCCGGACAGATTGAGTACAGATGACGCACGCTGCGACCGACCCGTCCTAACCCGACGACGCGCTGCCTCTGAGTGCGGGAGGCCCTGCAAGGCGCGCACTTCGGAACTGTTCGGCACATTTCGGCCTTCCCCGAACGCAGCCGCCAGACGAGCGCATTCGCTCACGCGCCCGAGAGGAGAGAGGAAAGCCGAGGCGATAGATAGCTAGGCCGCACGCGCTTCGCTTTTTGTCGGGTTGCGTTCCCGGTTTATAGGCGTGTGGAGCCGCGCGCCTGTCTCGCATGCATCGCCGGCAACACTAGCTAAATAGCGTGCTGCTCTCACAAAAAGGTACATTGGTTTTTCCGCGCAGTCGACGACTTCCATCTACACTGGAGAGCCAAAGAATCTGGTACATAAAATGTGCAAATGTGTGTGAAATCCTAAGGCACCAAACTGCGAGTCATAGGTCGCTGGACTTACACACTACTTGAACTAACTTACGCTAATAACACCACACACACACACACACACACACACACACACACACACACACACATGCCCGAGGAAGGACTTGAACCTCCGGCGGGAGGAATCAGGTACACCTGCCTAACATCGTGTAGGGTCGCCGCGAGTACGCAGAAGCGCCGCAACACGACGTTCCATGGACTCGACTAATGTCTGAAGTAGTGCTGGAGGGAACTGACACCATGAAAGATCTCTGCTGAACAGTACTTTGCAAAGCTTCCCAAATATGCTCAATAACGTTCATGTCTGGGGAGTTAGGTGGCCAGCAGAAGTGCTTAAACTCAGAAGAGTGTTCCTGGAGCCACTCTGTAGTAATTCTGGACGGAGTGGTGTCGCACTGTCCTGCTAGAATTGCCCGAGTCCGCCAGAATGCACAGTGGACACGAATGGATGCAGGTGATCAGACAGGATGCTTACGAACGAGTCACTTGTGAAGAATCCTATTTAGACGTATGAGGGATCCATATGACTCCTACTGCATATGCCCCACACCATTACAGAGACTCCACCAGCTTCATCAGTCCCCTGCTGACATGCAGAGTCCATGGATTCTTGAGATTGTCTCCATACCCGTACACGTCCATCCTTCGATACAATTTGAAACGAGACTCGTCCGAGCACGCAACGATTTTGCAGTCGTCAACATTCCAATGTCGATGTTGATGGTCCCAGGAGAGGTGTAAAGCTGTGTGTCGTGCAGTCATCAAGGGCGCAAGAGTGGGCTCTCGGCTCCCAAAGCCCACATTGATGTTTCGTTGAATGGTGCGCACGCTGACACTTGTTGATGGCTCAGCATTGAAATCTGCAGCAATTTGCGGAAGGGTTGCACTTCAGTCACGTAGAACGATTCTCGTCAGTCTTCGTTGGTCCCATTCTTGCAGCGTCTTTTTCCGGCCGCACCGATGTCAGAGATCTCATGTTTTATCGGGTTCCTAATATTCACGGTACACTCGTGAAATGGTCGTACGGGAAAGTCCCCACTTCATTGCTACCTCAGAGATGCTGTGTCCTATCGCTCGTAACACCACGCTCAAACTCATTCAGATGTTGATAATTTGTCATTGTAGCTGCAATAACTGATTTATTAACTCTGCCAGACACTTGTCCAATACAGGGTGTTACAAAAAGGTACGGCCAAACTTTCAGGAAACATTCCTCACACACAAATAAAGAAAAGATGTTATGTGGACATGTGTCCGGAAACGCTTAATTTCCATGTTAGAGCTCATTTTAGTTTCGTCACCTACGCTTCCACCTACGCTCAATGGAGCACGTTATCATGATTTCATACGGGATACTCTACCTGTGCTGCTAGAACATGTGCCTTTACAAGTACGACACAACATGTGGTTCATGCACGATGGAGCTCCTGCACATTTCAGTCGAAGTGTTCGTACGTTTCTCAACAACAGATTCGGTGACCGATGGATTGATAGAGGCGGACCAATTCCATGGCCTCCACGCTCTCCTGACCTCAACCCTCTTGACTTTCATTTATGGCGGCATTTGAAAGCTCTTGTCTACGCAACCCTGGTACCAAATGTAGAGACACTTCGTGCTCGTATTGTTGACGGCTGTAATACAATACACCATTCTCCAGGGCTGCATCAGCGCATCAGGGATTCCATGCGACGGAGGGTGGATGCATGTATCCTCGCTAACGGAGGACATTTTGAACATTTCCTGTAACAAAGTATTTGAAGTCACGCTGGTACGTTCTGTTGCTGTGTGTTTCCATTCCATGATTAATGTGATTTGAAGAGAAGTAATAAAATGAACTCTAACATGGAAAGTAAGCGTTTCCGGACACATGTCCACATAACATATTTTCTTTCTTTGTGTGTGAGGAATGTTTCCTGAAAGTTTGGCCGTACATTTTTGTAACACCCTGTATAGGCGTTGCCGAACGCAGCGCCATATTCTGCCTGTTTACATATCTCTGTACTTGACTATGGATGCCCATACCAGTTTCTTTGGCGCTTCAGTGTAAAATTTACAAGCGAGTGTTCAGTCCAGATTAATAATCATTCAGAATGGAATCTGAAATATTTCGGGCCGGAGGTTCCTCAAACCAGGAAAATGTTTGATTTATTTGTAAATATCAAACACGGACATTTATGTCAGAACCATTCCTGATCGCAGTAATCCAGTCGTATATTAATTTCATTTTAACAGCTGTAGATTTCAAGACTGAAGTGATTAGAGCTGTTAGTATGGATACTGAACGCTGAGTCTTTGCTCTGTATCCCTTGGATAAAAATTTTCTTGAGTAGTTAATCAGGTACCGATCGTTGCGAAGCATCTTGGAACTCTCAGTCATAAGCAGATCCGAATTTTTTTTTACTCGGGTGACGTAGTGAATGGAATCAACGGCCGTAATGCCGCTATAGCATCATTCACCACAGCAATAATAAGATGTAAATAAAGGTATGGATATATTCCCGTTCAGTAAATGCGACAAGAAACTGAGAGCTCAGGTAACCTTAAATCTAACTTTCATCTCTGAGGCTGAAGATGCCGAGTATAAATGTTCAGCGTTATAGAGCACTCTGTAATACGGCTTTAGAAGTGTGCCGTGCAAAATTGAGGAAGATGAGGAAAATAGAACGACTACATAAAAGTAATCGTAAGAAAGGCAGATGCATTGGAAGATTACTCGGGAAGTGTAGTCCACTGAAGGAGGAGATAGCTTATGGAAACCTCATACTTTAATGTTGTTCGTCCGTCTGCGATCCCAAGCGGACAGGATCGGTTGAGGAAATAGAGAAAATCCAAAGAACAGGGACGCTTTTCATGATAGTTTCATATTGTAAGCACGAAAGCATGTCTCAGGATGTCATCCAACTCCAGTGACACGCTGCAAGAGAGGCGTTGTGCAGTGAGGTGTGGTTTACTCCAGTGGCTGGGCGTGAGGTTCAAAATGGCTTTGAGCACTATGGGACTTAACATCTGTGGTCATCAGTCCCCTAGAACTTAGAACTACTTAAACCTAACTAACCTAAGGACATCACACACATCCATGCCCGAGGCAGGATTCGAACCTGCGACCGTAGTAGTCGCGCGGTTCCGGACTGAGCGCCTGAACCGCTAGACCACCGCGGCCGGCTGGGCGTGAGGTATTCGTAACTGCAATCACTTTTAAAAAACTGTTAAAAGTAACAATTATTGTAATCATTGTTATTGTTTATACTCTTTATGTCATTGCTTACGATTGTCCAGGTAACAGTATTATTGTAATTATTGTAATTATTGTGTTATGTTATTGTTTACGATTATCCATTATTGCGTCGCATCACGTCCTAATATTACACTGAGTAAGGCATGCCGTGAATTGAAGTACGAGGCCCAACCTCCGAAAGATTACGCCTACTGAGCGATACTGGATACTCGGAAAATCTGTGATTGTATCTAAAAGATGTTATCGTAACTTTCGGTGCACAGTTTTATTTGTATTAGACGTCAATTCTGCAATCCTTGTCGAAAACTTCTACCACGAGTCGTAGAACGACACTTTTTGCTTCACGGACTTGAGCAATCGTTTCTCAATCGAAAACAATGCAAGGAGAGAACGTTTGGTTTGCGACTACCTTGATTCTTTTCAACGCCGAAAACGATCTTTCTGCTGAAGCGCTGTTTCAGGAACGGTTAACATTAATTTGATTAGTTCTGATGCTTCAAGAACTGCTTCAGTAAGACCACAGGAGGTGAGATACTGGCTTTGTCTAAATACTGGGCCGGCCGCGGTGGCCGAGCGGTTCTAGGCGCTTCAGGCCGGCACCGCACGACCGATAGGGTCGCAGGTTGGAATCCTGCCTCGGGCATGGATGTGTGTGATTTTTAGGTTAGTTGGGTTTAAGTAGTTCTAAGTTCTAGGGGACTGATGACCTCAGATGTTAAGTCCCATGGTGCTCAGAGCTATTTGAACCATTTTCTAAATCCACAAAGAGATTTTCACTCTGCAGCAGAGTGTGAGCTGATATGAAACTTCCTGTCAGATGTTTCCAGTATTTTGAAAAGAGCTGCTGACTTGGGAAGTATACACAAAAGAAACATTAAGAAGAAATTGAAACTAAATTGCTTAAGTGCCAGGCAAAAGCCTTTGGCACATGCTCGTGTTTTGCCAGCCTACGCATTAGGACCATCTTTCTTGGATTTGAGAACCTCTTCTAGTTTGGTCTTACAGTTCGCCACTAACCCGACTAATCTGCTGTTACATAACCATCTGGCGTTGGCTACTAATGTCGTTTGATCATTTCATCCAAAACGCTGGCTCCTTTAGACGATTTGGAGAAAGAGGCAAAACCAGAAACTGTACGAAAAAATATTTTGCACTCCCGTCTACACTCAACAGACTGTTTCAGTAACAAATTCGGTTTATGAGCGCAGCAGTGTGCGAAGAAAGCTGAGGGGTATTTCCTTCTCAAAAGTTTTGTACCCCATTATGTTGTCCAGCCATGATGACACAGCCATTGTATGTCTGACAATGAGCTACAAGATTTCTACCACCGTCGAATTGACTTATGCAGCCAAAAAGATGCTCTGGTAAATTAACAACACTTCGATTATCATTGACAACAACCAGCCCCAAAATCTCTCTAACACTTCACTGGTGGATAATAGAAATCACAAAACAGTTTAAAGCTGGGACTGGCTTGAAGGATCTACCGTTTCATCCATAATAACCTAACAAATGGTGTTTCTTTTAGTTCTTTCGAAATTTCTGTGTGAATGACTTCAGCAATGTAGTCGATGAGGTAATTCTGTACGTGACTTGGGACATGCACGTGATTTGACAATCATTCTTTTTTTGTGCAATTAAGTGTAACAGTTGAACGTAATTTCCCCGATCATAAGTGTTCTTTGTTTCATCATGACCTCTGAAAGAAATTCTGTACAGCCAGGAAAAATGACAAATTAAACAGCTCACAATGTGTTTGTTTTCTTCACTTGTTCGTTATGCTTCTGAACATTTAATACCAAGGCATTGTTCAAAGAAAAATCTTTTGTTGTGCTGCCAAATTTACTGAGCGTCCATACAAATATAATATGGTTTTTGGAATTTTCGTGCCGTTCCCTTAAGTTTTGGAACTCTTCATGTCACTCATGCCGTTTTCTGTGCACAACACATCGAAAGAAAAAGGAGACACATGGCAAAAGTACTGTTTATAGCACCATAACCTTTTGTAAGAGGAGTACCAAAATTCTTTAAAATGTCTGACATAATGTTTAGTTACTTTATTTAAGGTGTAAGATTTCGTATAGGCCGTCACTGCTTGATCATGTCACTTTTCCCCCTCAAAATTAAGTACTCCAAATGGATGTTTCCAACGACTTTCCAGAACACATTTCAATCTCATTGCATCTTTTGAGCAGCCGGCTACTTCTTCCATACTGCTTCAGCACCCAACTTCACACTTACGGATAAACTAATTTAAAATCATTAAAAAATTAACCTTTTCATTAAAACTAAAATGAATAAAAATAATTTGTTCTGAAACACGATGAAACACAGAGATATGTACCATGATTTAAATTTGAACACTTTCAACATTGTAGCTTGCTAAAGAATAGCACACGTCTCTTTGGAAGAGGTAGAGAATCTCAGGCGCTACACAATTATGAACTGCCTGTAACAGTTACACAGCGCTCCTTTTCTTCTAGCGGTAGCGAGAGAGAGGATGGGCCTTGCGTTAATCGTTGCTGCTTGGAAGTTACAGGAGTGTACCATGTAGCTAACCAGCGGCTGTCGCCTTCGAAACTGACGCCTGCCACACTGACAGCCGTTAATGCCCAATATGTCCCCAGGTTAACAGCTGGTTTTAAAAGTATGAGGTGCGCCCGCAGCTGAAACTGTACAAAAAACCAATACCACCGATGTTTAAATGTAAGAAAAGGCGTCTTATTCGTAACTGAAATCGGTGATTAAAGCAGATACTAGCACGCCTCGCCCCTGGGTTACTCTTAAAATTCCGAGTGTGTACGTTCCTACAAGAGTCAATCAATACTGCTTCCTCCTACAAGTATCTTGTGAGAAGACCATGAAGGTAACAAGAGAGAGAATCGGGTTCACACGGAGGGATACCAACTGCCTTTCTTCTGCACACCACTTGCGATTGAAACAGGAAAAGAGCAAACTGATAGCAGTGCATAAAGTACTCGCATCACACACCATAACAATGCGTGCGGAGTACAGATGTGGAGACGATATCTCGGTGTACAGTTTAATTTATTAATCACGTAACATGTGTACGTGGATACGAGGGGTGTTCAGTAAGCAATGCAACACATCTTTTACCGGCCAGTTTCTGGCGAAAAAAATCCGAAATTTGTTTTTGTGGAACATCGCGGAACATTTCCGTTTCAGGCCCTATAGTTCCATGAAGTTCCGCTAGGTGGCGGCGCTATACGTAGCCTTCAAAATGGCTTCTGTAAGGGTGGTGCGTTCCCAGCATATAGCCGCTTTAGAGTTCCTTATGGCGGAAAACCAGACGTCGCAGATATTCATAGGCACTTGCAGAATGTCTACGGAGACCTGGCAGTCAACAGAAGCTCCGTGAGTCTTTGGGCGACACACATGCCATCATTGCAACAAGGTCGCGCAAACCTGTCCTGTCTTCCGCAAGACTCATTCTGTTAATGTACGAACGCGAGCTTGTGTCATGAGTGCGAGGTGTACGCCGTTTTATTTGATAGTTATTTTGTGCTTGACTTGTTGGTATACTATTGTTCTCAAGTTCATGAAACATCGTCATATGACGACGTGGTATAATGTGCATTTGATCAAGATTCAGTGAAATGTACTGCACAATATGGCAACGTAGTTTGTTGAAACCGGTCATCACAAATACTGTACAAAAGCGATTCTGGCTGTTTCAAGTTTTACTTCTGTTTCGACATTCTAAGTCTTTTTTTGTATTCTCTTCCAGCTACAGTAATGTCAAGGCTCCTTAGCTATAACTGACGTGCCCATGTAAATACTGGAACTCTGTGGTGTCTAAGTCTGATCCTGATTGGGTCCACAGACTTCATGAGATTTTAAAATGAAATTATTCCGCTTTAGGCTCTTAAAACATTATTGATTGCGATTGCAACTTAGATACATGGTCATTTTTAAACATTGTGGGATCATGTAACACAATAATACAAAGATGTGAGACGCTATGTAAGAACAGATGTATCTTGTGCTGTGAATTTATCTCCTGTTCCATACACCATATACGTTAGAAATCTGGTGAAACATCGACAAACATTAAAGTTTAAATTTCATGTAGTAGGTGTGGTCAGTTGATATCGCTCTTGCTAAATGAAATTTAAACTTAAGTGTTTGTCTTATTCTGCCAACTTTAATATTTCTGTGTAGAAGCTTTTGTATTTGTACAAAATCGTTCAAGGTATTGCTCAGTAAACTCAAACTAAGAAAATAAGCGAATTGCATTTTGTTTCACTAATATTTGTGTTTATTACTAACCGATTAGGACATCATTGGGTAAAAATAACTAATCCTTGAAAATTAAATATAATAAAAACTGCACAGATTATTTTATCATGACGTTACGAAGGAATGTCAGAGAGTGCTCTTAACTCACGATGTTTGTCAAATACGGTACTGGATTTTACTTACTACTGTGTGGAAACAAAGTAGAGAGCATGAATTATAGTGTGGCCAGTCATCTCTGAACGGACACACATTTCAATTAAAACATCACACGGAAGCTATAAGATAATACAACGCATAAGAACTTGTCCTACGACGGAGCAACGGAAGAATTCATAACCGTGGAAAGAAAAAACCAGACCTCAAAACTTTTATCTGTGATATGTATTGAAGTGAATTAAAAACTTAAAGCAAACAATTATATGTTTCGTATCCTTTGTATGCGCTAGCTGACGATCAGTTTGGCTTTAGGAAAAGTAAAGGGACGAGAGAGGCAATTCTGACGTTACGGCCAAAATGGAAGCAAAGCTAAAGAAAAATCAAGACACTTTCATAGGATTTGTCGACCTGGAAAAAGCGTTCGACAATATAAAATGGTGCAAGCTGTTCGAGATTCTGAAAAAAGTAGGGGTAAGCTATAGGGAGAGACGGGTCATATACAGTATGTACAACAACCAAGAGGGGATAATAAGAGTGGACGATCAAGAACGAAGTGCTCGTATTAAGAAGGGTATAAGACAAGGCTGTAGCCTTTCGCCCCTACTCTTCAATCTGTACATCGAGGAAGCAATGATGGAAATAAAAGAATGGTTCAGGAGTGGAATTTAAATACAAGGTGAAAGGATATCAATGATACGATTCGCTGATGACATTGCTATCCTGAGTGAAAGTGAAGAAGAATTAAATGATCTGCTGAACGGAATGAACAGTCTAATGAGTACACAGTATGGTTTGAGAGTAAATCGGAGAAAGACGAAGGTAATGAGAAGTAGTAGAAATGAGAACAGCGAGAAACTTAACATCAGGGTTGATGGTCACGAAGTCAATGAAGTTAAGGAATTCTGCTACCTAGGCAGTAAAATAACCAATGACGGACGAGCAAGGAGGACATCAAAAGGAGACTCGCTATGGCAAAAAACGCATTTCTGCCCAAAAGAAGTCTACTAATATCAAATACCGGCCTTAATTTGAGGAAGAAATTTCTGAGGATGTACGTCTGCAGTACAGCATTGTATGGTAGTGAAACATGGACGGTGGGGAAACCGGAACAGAAGAGAATCGAAGCATTTGAGATGTGGTGCTATAGACGAATGTTGAAAATTAGGTGGACTGATAAGGTAAGGAATGAGGAGGTTCTTCGCAGAATCGGAGAGGAAAGGAATATGTGGAAAACACTGATAAGGAGAAGGGACAGGATGATAGGATATCTGCTAAGACATGAGGGAATGACTTCCATGGTACTAGAGGGAGCTGTAGAGGGCAAAAACTGTAGAGGAAGACAGAGATTGGAATACGTCAAGCAAATAATTGAGGACGTAGGTTGCAAGTGCTACTCTGAGATGAAGAGGTTAGCACAGGAAAGGAATTCGTGGCGGGCCGCATCAAACCAGTCACTAGACTGATGACCAAAAAAAAAAATCCTTTGTATATTGCTGAACATGCCTCTAAGATGGAACATGTTGGGTTAAAAAACATGTTGGCAAAGACGAGTAATAAATATCTTCATATACAATGTAAACAAACACTGTAGTGGCAACTCAGGAAGAACGGCTGTACATGTCAACTACATAACGGACGGGTTAAGCACGACCCACAATAGGTAGCTCATTACACTAGTGACTTCCTGCGAATTCAAAATTTTACATTCGGTACTTTTTACACACTTCAACACGAAACCCCTTTAACTAAAAACTTACATCAATGCAAAGTTCAAAACTATTGTTGTATCCACAATGTGTGAAGAACAGTAAGTTGTTCGAAGAAAAAGTTTCACGCCCATGTACGTACATTTTTGGTTTCCCAGCAAATTTCTAATTTATTATGTACAACTGAAGTGTATTCGTGTATCTCACAGCACAAGAGGTCACAAAATGCTTAGAAGTATACTGAACACAAATACTGTAAAATCAATATTATAAGTCAAATCACTACAAGTTAAAGAATGCTTGTACGTTTTTCTCTTAATCATCGTGACATCTGCCACATTTGGCAGGATTAAAACCATATGAAACAGAATGTTTCCTTCCGTTTAAGACATTTTGATATCTGTGCCAGCTGTCTATATCGTCGTCTCTGCATGATTTCCTTCCAGTACGCATTTAAGGATGTCGTCCGTAAGCAGACAGATACAACGAAATTTCGTCTACCTTCCGCCTGTCCCTGGTTCAAGTTCAGCTTTCCATTAACGTGTCAGCTCCTGACAGTTTCGAATTGTATTAAGTGGTTTCCGCGTTTACAATACGATTAGCAAATTTTATATTTATCCGAATGATTTCAGGATATTTCATACCAACTTCCGTGATAAACGGAATTTCTCGCTAAAGCGTTATCAGTGTTTGACGTATTGCCATTTTCGGGACCGGCGCTATCTTATTACGGGGAAACATACGTACATTTCGTACCGTTAGGAGATGTTACTTCCTGTAGACAGATAAGTCGGGGCAATTTCTGATAAGGTACAAGAAAACGTTTCAAGAATAAACTCTGTTGTGTATGATAAAAATGAAAAATACTAAGAATAGAATTGGCTGGCAGGCCGGAGTGGCCGAGAGGTTCTAGGCGCTACAGTCTGGAACCGCGGGACCGCTACGGTCGTAGGTTCGAATTCTGTCTCGGGCATGGATGTGTGTAATGTCCTTAGGTTGGTTAGGTTTAAGTAGTTTTAAGTCTAGGGCACTGATGACCTCAGAAGGTAAGTCCCATAGTGCTCAGAGCCATTTAAAAAAAAAAAAAAAAAAAAAAAAAAAAAAAAAAAAAAAAAAAGGCTGCGTTCACAGTTGTTTCCCGACTTGCGCAGATTGTGTACTAAACGTTTATTAAACTACAATTCCAACTGACTACACGCCACCGAGGTTTGAATGAAAATTTATCAGACGCTCCAAGACAGAATCATAATATACATCTATGAAGTTTATCATGCACGTCTAGTAGCTTCAGGCTGTGTCCCACTTTGACATTAGAGTTATTAAAACTAACAGCATAATCATAGCTGCGTGTACAGCTTAATATGCTTGTGAGAGGAGGTGTTGAACCACACCCGGGTAGAATCGGCGCGAGGGATGATGACCGCTGGTCTGGCACATCGCTCAGGCTTAGTGTGATTTCTCAGCGATTCTGCACTACTGGACATTAAAATTGCGACACCAAGAAGAAATGCAGATGATAAACGGGTATTCATTCGACAAATATATTATACTAGAACTAAAATGTGATTACATATTCACGCAATTTGGGTGCATGGATCCAGAGAAATCAGTACCCAGAACAACCACCTCTGGTCGTAATAACGGCCTTCATACGCATGGGCATTGAGTCAAACAGAGCTTGGATGGCGTGTACAGATACAGCTGCCCATGCAGCTTCAACACGATACCACAGTTCATCAAGAGTAGTGACTGTCGTATTGTGACGAGCCAGTTGCCCGGCCACCATTGACCAGACGTTTTCAGTTGGTTAGAGATCTGGAGAATGTGCTGGCCAGGGCAGCAGTCGAACATTTTCTGTATCCAGAAAGTCCCGTACAGGACCTGCAACATTCGGTCGTGCATTATCCTGCTGAAATGTAGGGTTTCGCAGGGATCGAATGAAGGGTAGAGCCACGGGTCGTAACACATTTGAAATGTAACGTCCACTGTTCAAAGTGCCGTCAATGCGAACAAGAGGTGACCGAGATGCGTAACCAATGGCACCCCATACCATCACGCCGTGTGATACGCCAGTATGGCGATGATGAATATACACGCGTCCGATGTGTGTTCACCGCGATGTCGACAAACACGGATGCGACAATCATGATGCTGCAAACAGAACATGGATTCATCCGAAATAATGACTTTTGCCATTCGTGCACCCAGGTTCGTCGTTCAGTACACCATCGCAGGCGCTCCTGTCTGTGATGCAGCGTCAAGGGTAATCGCAGCCATGGTTTCCGAGCTGATAGTCCATGCTGCTGCAAACGTCGTCGAACTGTTCGTGCAGATGGTTGTCGTCTTGCAAATGTCCCCATCTGTTGACTCAGGGATCGGGACGTGGCTGCACGGTCCGTTAAGCCATGCGGATAAGATGCCTGTCACCTCGTCTGCTAGTGATACGAGGCCGTTGGGATACAGCACGGCGTTCCGTATTACCCTCCTGAACTCACCGAGTCCATATTCTGTAACAGCCATTGGATCTCGACTACCGCGAGCAGGAATGTCGAGATACGACAAACCGCAATCGCGATAGGCTACAATCCGACCTTTATCAAAGTCGGAAACGTGATCGTACACATTTCTCCTCCTTACACGAGGCATCAGAACAACGTTTCACCAGGCAACGCCGGTCATCTGCTGTTTGTGTATGAGAAATCGGTTGCAAATTTTCCTCATGTCAGTACGTTGTAGGTGTCGCCACCGGCGCCAATCTTGTGTGAATGCTCTGAAAAGCTGATCATTTGCATATCACAGCATCTTCTTCCTGTCGGTTAAATTTCGCGTCTGTAGCACGTCATCTTCGTGGTGTAGCAATTTTAATGGCCAGTAGTGTATGTTCACTCAAACGCTGGCAATAAAATAATACATTTAACGGGACTATTATTTCCTCGCGAATTTCATTTAAGAGAGTTGAAGATGACTGAAATAAATAAGAATACGAGAGCAATTATGAGTGCATATATATTATATTTTCCACACGTACTGCAAAAATCATCAAAATAATGAACCGTCGAATAGTTGGAATCGGTAACTAGAAGCAAACTATGTAGGAGGTCATTTCTAGTTACCGATTCCGACATTACTGTTTGTTCGCAAAAATCTTATATCAGAAACGTCTTTAAAAATGATCTTGTAAGTGAACTACAGAATACGACAAGACTTTCAAAAGATGAAAATCTTTGCACACATTACTGCACACACAAAGAAATAAAACGCAAAAATGACCAAACCTTGCAACCGGTAACTATACTACCTACACGTAAGTCACACCAGGTACAGTGGCTCCAAATAACACTCTGTAAAACTGATACACCATGAGTGACAGTAAAAATAAGAGAAGCGTTGCAGAAACATCGAAAAGGAAAACATAAAAGTGCCTACATAAAAAGAAACTTACCGCATATGAACTTCCAAAGGAGTCAAAGATCGAACCTGACAAGAACGAAATAAGGACATAACAAGAAATAATAATGTTAGAAGATCAAACTGTAACGAGACAATAAAAATCCAGAATAACTAATGAAAAAAATAATAAACACAAAGTGCCAGGCACGAATGAGGTACCACCCAAATCAGTGCTTCCCTACCACCCGCCATCCATCAGACGCAAAATTTTAAAATAGTAAAAAAAAAATGAAACCACGAGCCAATAACATAAACCCTACGGCAAAGACACAGCAATATCCGTCGGCCCACCATTGTAAACAGAAAATATGAAAACGACAGAAAAACCTCCCTCCAGAGAAACCAAAAATGTAGCACTGGCACAATACAGTAACATAAAAAAACGCAACGTAAAACAAGAAAGAAGTATCGGACCCACCAACACCTAACTGACAAAACAAGGCTTGTACATTTTGCTGACTACTTTCATAAATGCAAGAAATAAACAATAACCTTTACGAATACTCTTCCTCCAGCAATATTCATCTAAATGGCCTTGCAACACAGAAATTCTTCTCTTTCCCCACCCGACAAGAGATTTTACAGCCCCCCAATACCCGTAGATAGTGTTAGTACATGCCCCCGTCTTATAATCTTTAAACTGAATATTGTGATTCACGACCAAATGATGATAACCCCTTTCACCCAACCCTTTGTACGAAGCAAACCCATCCGACATAGCTACAGAATCGTCTTCCACATATTGTTCTATTGAGGATGTCAAGACTCCCTTTGTCCGATTTGGTACAACCCTAAATACAAAATCAGCATAATCTCCTCCAGAAACTACTACTCCAAAAATCCACAGCCAACAACCTCGTGCCCCCTTTCGTGCTTTCTCTTTCCAAAATGTGACTCATCTACTTCAACTATAACCCCTGCCTGCCGCCACCCCCCCACCCCCCAATGACCCCCTATTCTTTGTAAATTCCCCGCAGACTTCTCTACAAAACAAGAACCAGTCGACTACAGTGCCACACGAAACCCCTGCTTCGCGCATGATAGATTTGCAAGAATATTCATAGCAAAAACAGTAGGTTAGCACGATAATTACTTCTAAATTCAGCCTCAATCTTTCGAACCACGTCCCCTTGCGTATCGATCTCCGTATGTCATTTTTTCTGCACCTCGACAAGAATTCGTCAGAAGTTCGTGATGACGCAACCCTCGTCAAAACCATACAATTTCCACAAACACTGCACTTCCAAAATTCAGCAATGGCACCCAATGATTGCAAAAAATTTATAGTTGATTTACGGTCACTCATTTTCTGAAGCAGAATTTTCGCAGTAAACACAACTGACTCATCCATAACGAACAGCGTCAGATATCAAGACCTTATAAATCACTACTACTTATAAATCACGACCACTTTCATTAACAAAAGACGCCGAAAACTAGTTACGAGATGAAAACAAAACAATCTACACCGATTTTTTAATATACGCGCGTAACGAGGAAATCCAAAGAAATCATTTAACGTTCAACGACAGCAATCTGCGGCACAAACAAAATAACATCACACATTACGTCATTGGTCAAACCCGACGGGTGGTATCGGGTATTCGAAGGGCAATGAGATTCAAAGATCTGTTAGACGCTTTAGACTGATTCATTGGTTGGTATCTTATTACAATTTGTTTTCTGTATTAACCTTATGTATCTGTAGTGTTTGTAAACCTGTAGTCAGTGTAAAGCGCCATGTTCCAGAAGAAAGCTCATTGAAAAGGTTGGCGGTATGCGTTAGTGTACGCTTTACCTTTTCTTTTCCACCGCCCATGAATTCTTCCGATTCTTAAAATAAATGATCGGTCATGTACTTTTCAATAGTTGGCGCAGTGAAAGATGTTTTATTACCAGTTACCACGAATGTTTAATTGTTCTTGTCAGAGTGTGTCGGTTTTGCTATTTTATTGACCTATTTATCATTTGTTTTGCTGGTTTGCTCGAAGCTAATGCTAAAGGTCTACGCTGTCTGACAAATTATATTGTGCGTCTGTTCTATCTAAGTGGCCGAAGAAAGTTTTAGTCTCCTCCAAGACGCATTTCTACTCTCCGCACCACAATAGATTAATGTGTGTACGGTTGAGCTTTGAATGTCATGGAAGTGCCCTTGTGGCTGCTCCAATGGCTTGCTAAAAAGGAAGAAAATTGCTATTTAAATGCTGAAACTAATTTTTAAAATATTTGTAGCTGGTTCTTAAATCTTTTGGTTATCGTAGTTTTTGGTAAGAGCTCAGACGAATTACTTCGATGAACGGCTGTATGTTGGAATTCTAATAAAAATTATTGGTGCTGCAGGGAAGTGTCGTTAACGATCTTCTGTACTCCATTGCTGGAACGTGCTACCCAGGGTTGGGCCTCGCTTATTCACGGTGCGTCGGTTTGCTAAGCCAGGTGTTTACGTCATTTGGAGTGCATACGCTCGGCAGCTCTCGCTGTTGTGTGTGTTTCGCGCTGTTTTCTCCCACCGCTGTTCCTGTTGAAATAAAGTTTATACTTGGAATAATCTTGAACTTGGAGCCATTATCTCGTGGCCATCACCTTAAGCCAATTTTGATGTGCGCTGGGATTAATCTGTTTTAACTTATTCTTGTGTTGCTGGAAAATGTGTTAAATCTTCATTTGATGTGTATTGCTAGGGTCAAAATTATCTTGCCTAGATATGGTGTTACATAGTTTTAAATATGGTTTTATTTTTTTAGCATTCAAGTTTAAACCATGTTATATTCTCACCATTTGGTAATTAAGGGTCTTCTGATCTGTTCTGGTAGTACTGTTTAGATTTACGTCTGACTTTATTCCAGCTTTACCCTTACTTCACTCTGTGTCTTATATAGGCCGTCTCTCGCCTTAAAGAATATTAAGACATCTTGGGTTAAAGTTAACTTTAAATTTTCTGTACATTAAAGAATTGTCATTGGATTTTAAATTACTCTGATTACTTGGGCTCTTAATTAATTTTGGAAAAAGCTTGATTGCCTGCTATGTGATTAAAACCGTGTAAACTAAGTCTGCCTTCTACCAGAAAACAAAGTGTTTAAAATCCCCACCGGTCAAGCCCTACCCGGTTTTCCTACCTGGCTGAATTAAGAGGCCGTAATTATCACGTATCAAACAGTATTTCACGTATTGCCACTTTCAGACCTGAGGGCTGTCTCAGGTAGAGAAAGTTTATAACTCTATGGTCGCGTGTATTGAAGGGGTCCGCAGGCACGCCTGTAAGAACGTAGTTGCATAATTGCGAGGTGTGTAGATCGAATCTCGCTGCCGCTACTGATCTCTTTCATTCTCAACAATAGATTTATTATGACTTCCAAAGTTATCAATGTTTAATGACTTGTTTTTTTCATGACCTTTGTGCTGAAGAAAGAGGAAAAACATTTTGCGTAAGATGGGAATTATAAATAAGGTTACACAATAACTTTCAATCAAATCAGAACAGTCGTTTTACTGATACTGTTTATCCACATTTGTGGCACGTTTAATGTGTAACCTCTAGAGCACTGTACGAATCAGGATAATATGATCGTAAAAAACAGAAAACTGTAATTATAGCGACATAAAAGTACAGTACATTCAATGAACATCGATTTATGCATGTTTATGGTTTTTTTTATGTGCCTATTGCAGAACAGACTTGGTTTACGGTTTTCTGTCATCACAATATTTCGTGCTGTATCAAGCGTATCTGTTGTTAGAACTAAACGAATGAATTAAATTAATGGAATGAAAAAAGGTCAAGTACCGGCAACGAGATGCGATCCAGACACCTCGCGCTTCTGCAACTAAGCGCCTATTTACTCGGCTGCGGAATCCATCCACGCCTAAAATTTCCAAACCAGATTTTCTCGAAAACAGTTGAAACTTGCGTCTTCAGGTTTACATGTGTGTACGTTCTAACCTTGCCTTACACACCCTGTCAATATTAATCAAATCTGTGACGGAACATTCTCATGGTCCCTTGTTAAGTTCACTGACGACAACGGCAACAGGAAGTTCTCCCGGCCACAGAGTTAAAAATACAATAAATTTGCCGAATCAGTAAGTAAGAAAAATTAACCTCCTTTCTACGAGTAACACGCTTTTCATGGCCTTCATGGTACCAGGCAGTGCCCTCTACACGTACGAGAGGCTTCAGCAAATAAGTTACACATTATCATGGCAAGTAACTTTTATTGAGTGCTTCAAAATTAAACACATACACGACACTATTTTTCAACATAGAACATTTCGGCCGTTGTTTAGAGACTTGGTGACATTCAAACTTTCAATTCCTCGACGAGGGAAACCCGCTACTTGGTCACGAAGCCATTCTACAACTGCTGTGTGACCATCCACTTCGATGGAAAATCTTTTCTCTCCCAGATGTTCTTTCAGTTTGCCAGAGAGATGGAAATCGCATGATTGTTTTGTTTTAGGGCGCAAAAACAACTAAAATCATACGA
Organism: Schistocerca serialis cubense; assembly: GCF_023864345.2. NCBI lineage: Eukaryota > Metazoa > Arthropoda > Insecta > Orthoptera > Acrididae > Schistocerca > Schistocerca serialis. Next base: position 1,125,916,349 of record NC_064638.1, on the reverse strand, counting down.
GTCCATATCAGGACCCTAGAACACCAATACGAAAAATGAGTTAAAAACGAGTACACGTTAATCTCAACCGATGGGAGGAAAGAGATAAGAACAAGGACTTCCTCTAACAAGAAGGTCCACAAAATACGCCATACAGACAATGGAGGTTCCAAACTGAAGATTAAATGTCCTTCGCCATATTGCTACGACGAACAGAAAGTAAAACGGCCGATAACTCAGACGGCGAACGTACGACGTGACAATGAAAGGTGGCTACACTGAGTCACAGCGCCAGAGATTGCGCCAGAGTATTATTCCGCCGCTTCCACTGGCGGCAGTAGTAGTTCAGAGGTTGCCATGGGCAGTGCTTGTTGAGAGGATGTCGAGAACAGTACTAGTTGAGAGCATGTCGTGTGCAGTAGTTGTTCTGTTGGGCGAGAGAGCAGATGCTGTTCGGTTGGTGTAATGTATAGATGGAAGATGTTGCAATGATCACAGTGTATTTTTCATCAATATATATTTTTTATTTCAAATTTCATAAATAATAATGCATCTTGGTCACAGGTTCAGTCAACAAAGCATCTGGCTCGTGTTCATGTATTAGACTTTTAATTCTGGTTTCTATGTGCAATTATAGTATTTCTGGTTTTATAATTAGTTCATTGTAAATGGTGTTTAAAATATCTCGTCGTATTGAGTAAGAACCGTGCCAGATACGTGTACGTTGAACCACACTACCACACACAGAACAGTTACACTTGTGCTTTGTTGTTTCGTAGCTTTTATAGTTGCTGGGGACTTAATTAATCAATTGTGTTAACGGAAATTTCCTTTCATTCTTTATTGTTATTTTATGCAGTCAGATTGCGTACTAATACTACTCAGGGCCAAACGTTTACAAGACTTCGTAACCGGACACACAGCTACTAAAATTATTGCATTTTCATTTTTATAATTAAGCCCCCATGCAACAATTATTGAAGTATAGGAAATAAACGTAAATTACAAACTACAGCGTGTACACACTTTATTCAACATGTAAACTTCGCTACAGATATTCGGATTTCGGTTATGACATGTTAGATTTGCCTGACATCATTGACGACGATGTGACGCAGGCGAATAGCGAAATTCTGCACGACCCGCTGAAGCGTCGGAACATAGATTCTGACGTTGACCTCCTGAATGGCTGTTTTCAGCAAGGTTTTGGGGTTATTACTGTACACTTTGTCTTTAATATAACCCATGTGTTCAGATCAGGAGAATATGGCGGCCAATCGAGGCCCATGCCAGAGGCCTCTGGGTAACCCAGAGCCAGAATGCGCTTCCCTGAATTCAAAACACACTCCTGCTTCGATGAGGACGAGCTCCGTCTTATATGAACCACATCTTGTCATTTTGGATAATGGGGATGAAATCACCTTTCATAACCTTCACATACGGTTCGGTAGTCACCGTGTCATCACGGAATATGGCACCGATTTTTCCGTGACTGGACACTGCACACCATACAGTCACCCGTTGAAGGTGAAGATACTTCTCGATCACGAAATGCGGATTCTCTGTCTCCCAAATGCACCAAATTTTCTTATTGACGAAGCCATCCAAATGGAAGTGGCCGACAACAACAAGACGCGTGTGCGTGTGCATACTAATTCCCATCATGCCCCGCAGCCAACCATGCAGTTTGAACGTTCTGACGCAGACCGTTCAGACGTTATGAGGATTTTGTTTCATATAGTTCACTAAGTGACACCCTGTACGTACGTAGTAAGTGGTTAAAAAAAGGTATTCCGACAGGAGATGGCGAACTGTCAATGGTTGATGACTTAGCACAAAGTAGTGGAGGGGGATCATCGCTTAAAAATGGCGATGGTAAAACGATGGTGCCCAATACGGAACCTATTGTCTGTCAGTAAACTGGAGAGAGAGAGAGAGAGAGAGAGAGAGAGAGAGAGAGAGTCCTCACTCTGCCTACCCAGCTACGTCAAGAGGCCCTTCCACAGGATGTTTCACAACGTAGTACCGGCCCTGCCGCGGCGCGCGCTTTAAATCTGTGTCGACGCCGTGTACAGATACGTCCCAGCAGCGTTTATTTTTAGACAAATGCGTTAAGACCATAATGAATACAAAAGACGATAGCTTCTTCCGAAACACAACATTATAGAGTAAGTAATATTAACATAAGAACGGAAGTCAGGATTCTGCTACAAACACGAAAACCGAATGCCTGTTCATGTGAATGTATGTATGTACCCTCTACTGCAATTCGTAAAACGAACCCTGTATGGTGCAATCAATCTGTAGAATTTAAGGCTTGTTCTTACGTCATGTTTCTACTAATTGCTAGAAATTTTCTTTGAAGGGTTGCGTTAAAATTTGACAATTATTGCAACACGAAGAGTGCTCAAAAAGTAGGGAGAAATTTATAATATCGCGTGCTGTATTAGTCTGATTTCCACTAATTTTTTTGTCAGTGTCTTCGTAAACATGTCTGAAACGTATCTGTGCAATGTTACGCATATTGGGTATTTATTCTATTGTCAGCTGTCAAAAAGGTTACGTGTGTTTTAGTAGTATAAACGATTATTTGTTTTGTATATAAATAGATTAGAGAATCTATATTAAATTTTGTTATAAGAATGGAATAGTGTCAAATTTTTATATTGCCTTTGGTGAGCCTCTTGTGAGTAAAATAAGGACATACAAGCGGTATAAGTATTTCAAAGCAGGCCTTAAAGGACAGAGGTTGTACAAGCATGGATGAGACTAAAAGTACACCGTTACCAGACCTATAAACTATACCGAAGAAACCGTTCCAAATGTATTTCGGGAATTGGAGAATCGCTGGCGTAAGTGTACAGTATCTAATGGGGAAATTTTAAAGAGGTTAACATTGCTGTAAATTAACAAATAAAGTTCTTACAAAAAAATAAAAATTGATATGTGAACGGACGTCTTATGTCAAGCTTTTTACATAGAAGTCCAGAATCGGTGTACAAGTTTCGAAAGGAAATTTCAGCAGTATTTAGCGTAGTTATTGTGCACATGTTTTAAGCAATATGTCTTAGAATTAGGTGACTAGTAACCGGGATAGAGATTTAGGCACAGAACAAATCCAAATGCTGCTGTTCCCAAGCATTAAAAGTTTTACGTGATTAAATCATGTTCTAAATAGCTAAGATGGTCTCGCAGCGAGAGGGCCGAGAAAGGGTCGACCAAGTGGCTGGGAGAGGTTGAATTCCCCGGAGCTTGTTTACATGACGGGAAGACAAGTGTTGACGCCAAAGTGACACTAACTCTTGACAGACAGTAACACGGAGATCATTGGAAGGAACGGAAAAACTAGCGGGCCGCGGTAGGAGGGCTGCAGCATTGATAGCAGCGTCAGCATTCTCGTTTCCCGCCAGACCGACGTGACAGCGAACCCACAAACATCACAATGGCTCCCTGAAGAGTGAGCAAGTAGAAGCCTCCTTGGACCGGTCGCACTAAGGGAAGGACGGTGTATAGCACGCAGAGGCTCTGAAGGCCACAGGGAGAATCTGAAGAGGGTTATGGCACGGCGCAAGGTGTGGACTTTCCGATCAGCATCACCAACGTCTGTGCGGCTTTGGTCGAATTACTAGCACTATTTCACTACAACTGGACGCGACACCGCATTTGGTCCATATATCGCCAGAATTTCACGGTGAATGTGTGTACAATTTTCATGTTTTGTCCACAACAATCGTAGTGATCCGCGTTCTTCAACTTTCAGGTAAGTTTGCAGTAGCCGCGGCATTTCACACGCGCAGTCTAATGCACCCGTTATCTGCACAGCTGCAGAACTGTGTCTGCAGGAAACTATAAACATGTACTATTCTGACAAAATGTCACTGTTCTTACGTAATGGCCTCAGCGTGGGCTGACTTGTGACTTATTTTCTAAGTCCTTACGTACCTCTGATACGACACACATCAAGGAAACGTTTTGCATCATACCTGTTCCCCGAAGTCCTGAAGATAGACGTTGACTGTGGATATTGTATCACAGACAAAGTCCCTTTGGCTGTTCAGAGAAGTCACTAAAGCCGCCCAAAGATGCGAACAACCATACATGAGCATCGCCTATTAGACAGAGGGGGTCCGACAGCCGATCAGTTCCAGTCATTCCACCAGGAAGGAGGGACACTGCTAGTGTTGTCTGTAGTTCAACCATGCCTAGACGGTCATTATCTCGGTTCGAATCCGTCCGCATTGTTACTTTGTGCCAGGAAGGGCTCTCAACAAGGGAAGTGTCCAGGCGTGTCGGAGTGAACCAAAGCGATGTTGTTCGGACATGGAGGAGATACAGAGAGACAGGAACTGTCGATGACATGCCTCGCTCAGGCCACCCATTGGCTACCTACTACGGCAATGGATGACCGCTACCTACGCATTATGACTCGGAGGAACCCTGACAGCAACGCCACCATGCTGAATAATGCTTTTTATGCAGCCACAGGACGTCGTGTTACGACTCTAACTGTGCGCAATATGCTCCACGATGCGCAACTTCACTCTCGACGTCCATGGCGAGGTCTGTCTTTGCAACCACGACACCATGCAGCGCGATACAGATGGGCCCAACAACGTGCCGAATGGACCGCTCAGGATTGGCATCACGTTCTCTTCATCGATGAGTGTCGCATATGCCTTCAACCAGACAATCGTCGAAGACGTGTTTGGAGGCAATTCAGTCAGGCTGAACGTCTTATACACACTGTCCAGTGAGTGCAGCAAGGTGGAAGTTCCCTGCTGTTTTGGGGTGGCACTATGTGGGGCCGACGTACGCCGTTGGTGGTCATAGAAGGTGCCGTAACGGCTGTAGGATAGGTCAAAGCCATCCTCCGATCGATGGTGCAACCATATAGGCAGCATACTGGCGAGGCATTCGTCTTCTTGGACGGCAATTGGCGGCCCCATCGTCCACATCTTGTGACTGACTTCCTTCAGGAAAACGACATCGCTCAACTAGAGTGGCCATCACGTCCTCCCGACACGAATCCTTTCGAACATACCTGGGATAGATTGAAGAGAGCTGTTTATGGACGACCCAACAACCACCCTGAGAGATCTATGGCGAATCGCCGTTGAGGAGTGGGACAATCTGGACCTGGACCTTGATGAACTTTTGGATAGTATGCCGCGACGAATACAGGCATGCATCAATGCAAGAGGACTTGCTACTGGATGTTAGATGTACCGGTGTGTTCAGAAATCTGGACCTCCACCTCTAAGGGTGGTACACAACATGCAATGTGTGGTTTTCGTGAGCAATAAAAAGAGCGGAAATGATGTTAATGTTCATCTCTATTCCGATTGTCTGTACAGGTACCGGAACTCTCGGAACCGAGGTGATGCAAAACTTCTTTTTGTATGTGTGTATCTTCGACGCTACGAAAAAATTCGGAATAAACGGGGTTATCTTCGCTGGGGGAGGGAATAGCTCAAGCGTAAACATTACATTCAACAAAACCGATCAAACGTAAAACAGCACTTTTAAAGCTGCCATTCGTTGTGTAGCTGTGGTTTACGGCTCTAACTTTTCCAGAATTGAATATTTCTCCTTTCTTCGGGCAATGAAATACTTAATGCGATTTTGGGTGAGATAAAACCCTCCTCCTACGGTGACCACCGACTGTAATATTTTCGGTGTTTCGTTTCGGAGGATGTCGTTCAGTTTACATTATTTCCGAGACGTGGCGTTGCTAAGTTCGTTTTGTGATATTCGAGTCGTATGCTTTCATTTTGCTTCTTTATATTTTATAGAAGCAGACGATTATACCAATCAGCAATGTCTGTCGTTCTGTGGCATCTTCTAATGTCTGTCTTTTCTTCAAATTGTTATTTAAATTTTGTGCACAAAATAATAGAGCATGTGCAGTAATGACATTAAAATCCAAAACGCATTGGTAAATCTGTTGTGTTAAAGACGATGTGAAATTGCTTATTGTATTGATAGTTTTCACGCTTTGTTCCCGGGTCTCTTGCCGCCTTGTGCAGCATGACGATGTCGTGCTCTGGGTAGAAGCCGGTTGGAACAGTACTGTGAAGAATTAAATAAACGTTGTCTTTGCTGAGGAAGTAATCAGAAACTGATTAGATCTGAAAAATTTTCTTAACTTACACGAATTTCGTAAAGATTCCGTAGTTTTTGATGATAGTGTTCAACAACGTGTAGCGTCGCAGCTATTACGCGGCTGCAGATTTTTGCAGTAAGTTTGTTACGTTATGGAAAGCTGTTTCGGCAGCCTGCAGTATAGTAGCGTTCGGTGGCGGCCGGCATGTGGCCTGCCGTATGCGTCACAGCCACACCTGTCGCTAAGGTGGACCGTGAGAATGCTCACTGTGGCGCGTACTAAAATCACTTCCTCACCTCACCTAAGAAACTAAATAACTACGTTAAATATTAGCTGTTTTATTCCAAATTTGGTACATGACCTTTTATTATTCAGACGAACTGTGTCTGCATTTGATACCGCTACCTGTAATAGTTTCGGAGATATAAAAAACCTTTTAAAAAAATACTTAACTGACACTTAAGAAATTAACTTCAGATAGTAACAATAACAGCTTATATTTCTTTCGTTATGTGAAAACATTAATAGCTCTCTTAGTGTGCTGATTTAATTTACAAAGATTTTCAATTCTAAACTTTCGCTAATTTTTCATTCGTAATGGAAACAACAGTTTAAAAGTTAATATTTATATTTTGTGTTAGGGTGAGAGTAAAAGAGAGTGAATGTGAATGTGTATGTGGGACATAGTCAAATTTCAATTCTAGATCGTATTACACCTTACGTAACTAGAAAGTGTTACGCCACCAGGGTGTCATGAAAAAAATTGAAAAACCACTAACTGGCGGATGACGTATGTCTATGAGCGTTTGCTTTTGTAATAAGGCAGCCAGAAATGTAGTAAGAGGATAGTCAGTTCTAAAATATATTTCAAGCACAGTTTTCCCTTAGTTTTCGTTTCGTTTGATGGGACGTTTTGTTATATTTGCATCATGAAATGATGTAGATGCATCTGCGAATGTTGATTAGAGTGAAGCAGTTTGAGCGCGAATATTATCATGAAAGATTAATCTGATTAGCTGTTCGTTTTGATCAACCAATAAGAGTAAAGTCTTTCCCGAGAATTGGGATGAGTTGTATGCCCTAAAAGCAATGGCACTCAGTCTGTCGTGGACTAGCTGCCGGACGAGAAGGTGATGTTAGACGTGTCCGAAAAAATTATGTGCAAAATGAAGAAATGACTTATATCGCGTTCGGTTGATATTGCCGTTCAAGCAGATGCAGTTACGGACTGTGAAGTTTTGGGAGATTTTGGAGTGTTGTTTGTAGAGAAAACAGCGTGTGAAACTATCGGCCTTTGTACAGAATTCTGCGTGGCGTGTTCAGGTAGAACATTTTTGGCGAGTATCTTCATTTGAAGAATCCACTGAAAAGGACCGAGTGTGAAACTCATTTCGTAGCAGAGTATTGACTGTATTAATCTCGTAATATTTCGGTATTTAGTACCTTTCTGGCTGCCTAGCGTGTGATATAAGCTGCATGAACTAGTGGTGGATGTGCTATCGACGTAAATGTGGGCTTGTTGACACCACAACTAAAAGACAATAAAAAACATTAGTATCGATAAGCGCACATTTTCAATGAAGGAATGAAGCATCCATTTCTGCCCGTTAATACTAGAGATTTAAAGGTTTATTTCGTTACCCGAGTTACGCGGACTTTGCAATCGTAAGTATGGACGATGGTTTTCTTCAACGCTGATTTTAACATCGTCTACCATCAAATGCAGAGCTACGGGTGGTGAACGAACGCTATACTGAGGTAGGTGGACATTAATTATGCAGCTTGCTTCAAGCATAAACCCCCCCCCCCCCCCCCCGCAAACGGGCGACGCTGAACTTCCACATAAACCAGACAGACCAGGAAAGAGAATATTTATTTATACTGTTCTTTCTTAGTTTTCCCTTAGAATGTGCACAATATTCGTCACACTGGATTTAAACGGACTTTGAATCGATAAATTCAGTAAGGCTGGATGAGAAAGAGTAACGTAAGAAGATACTCCATGAAGTTCGTGTCGTATAGCTGGGTTGGTTAGGGGAATATCGGTAAAAATTAGCGCGGCAGTTCGCTCAGTCAGATCTTATTAGAGGCAACACCGAATTGGGGATCTGTATTAACGACAGTAACTGTTCAGTGTGCCTTTATATGGCTGTCTGAACCTAATATCGTAAAGCCACGTTACAATCTGGTAACACAATTTTTCCCCTTTTCTGTTACGCGAATGCTGCGCGGCATGGACGACTCTTGGTAAACGTGCGTTTACACCAGCTCGCCATGAGCTTGCGTGTGCCCCACACGCCAAGTGGCATGCGCGTAGGTGTATTCCTATTTCCCTTTATGTGCCCTTGCATGATTCCCTTCATATTTAGACGCGACCACGCACACCTTTCCAGTGACTGATGTCCGCTTTGCTGGTAGAAACTGTCGGCGCAGCCGGTATATTTTGAGACGAAGACGATATCGTAGAAAGAAGTGGAAACACTGGGATAATATAAGCATTTTTGAGCATGATGGAAGACAAAGATAGTAAGCAGTACTCTGTTTATTAACTTTATTCGTCATTTCAAAGCAATTTTTCAACCTTACAGCGAAAAAATGCAAAATAGAGAAACGCTATGTGAGTGGTGATAAGGTTAGCTTTAACAAAGTACTTGCTACTCGAGACAACTGCCCTAGTTGGAAGATCCAGTTCCAGATATCTGTTACATCGAAATCTATAATTCCACACGTTTTCTAGGCTCTGTTGAAGTGCCTGAAAAACTGCTTCACGCAAGTTTATGACCACTTGCTGTTCCTTTTCTTGGATAACGGAACTCTTATTTGGTGGGTGTGTGTGTGTTCACAAAACCATTTCTTTTTTTTTTTACCTTCAGATTCCAAAATATAGAGAAGGGAGGCGAGGGGAAGGGATGGGATATGTTCGGCGATATTTGAAATTGACGTGGAATTTCCCGCGCTGTTTGGGGGCTTTGGCCAGCGAACACATGGTTCTACTGTACCTATACATAATGATGGAATAGCACTTACACCCAACGTCTTCGATTATTTGTGGGATTTATTCCAACCTGTCTGCTAGAATTTCTACTCTCTACATTTCCCTCCAGTATCCTGCTGTAAGAGCTTTTGCTTGATGACTTAACACAAGTCCTCACGGTGTCCCATACCCTTCTATAGCACCACGTCTCAAACGCTTCGATGCTTTTTTTTTGCGACCTTCCGACAGTCCACCACGATCCACTTCCACACAATGTCGCATTCGGCGATAGTTGGCATCTAATGCACCAGAATTTATTCAAGGCGTGTGCATTGTGGTTCCCAATTTTTTATGTTGAGTTTGTCGCAAATTTCTTTTCTGATACTCCATATCCTGCGCTTCTTAAAGTATTGATTCCATTTGATATGTCCTGTAATTATTCTTCACTTGTACAGAGAATAACAGTATCATCAGTGAATCTTATAACTTTAACAATTTTGGTAAACATTTTTGGAAAACAGTGATCAATTAATTATTATATTTTGACTAAAGTTCAGTCTTGATCACACCATTTATGTTTTAATGATATAGGTAACCAGTTTCGGTTCTTTTTACAAAACCATTATCAGACGTGTGGATAAATTTTAGGAAATACTAGAAACCAATCTTTAAATAAAATGAAAGTGTAATGATGTCAAAATTTAACAAGATAAAATAAAATTAATTATACCCATGGCTCCCTTAGGATGGTAGGCGGAGCTCTCCTCGCTGCTATGCAGTCAACTGATGGTTACGAGTGCTGAGCAAGAGCTTAAATATGCAGAGGCTCCGCCTACTTCCTGTCACACTACTTCACAACTGCCAATCAGCGTTCATAATATGACGCCATCGTCAAAGTATAAAAGTAGGAATACACTAATAACATAAAATTGATTCATTTAAATGTCTGATTAACAGATAGTTAGTATGTGTACAGCTTATTTATATTTTGGGTAAAAACAGTAAACTAAGATGTGTAATAGTTGTGCCCTCTATGGGCAACCTTAATACTATTACAGTGTCAGTTACATCAAAGATGTGAAAGTCCTTGGAGTTGTGGTATATATCGATTACACAGAGTCGCCTACATCACAATTCCATCTTTGTTAGATGCTGCAGAATCGTCTTACTTTAACTGTAGTTTTCATAGCAATATTCTTTATAGCAGTAGGGTAGCAGCCAAGAGTACGTTCCGCATTATGTATGTCTGAATAACTGATGAGACCGCTGATTAAATTTTTAAAACTCATCGATCTAATAGTTTTTATAATAATCAATGTCAATTTAATAAATTTTTTTATATGTTGTACAGCATATTTTGCCATGGGTATAACTGGTCTTAAATATTAAAAAACAAGAGGCTTTTATTATAAAATTTCGTCAAAAAGGTCGTAATAATATTTTTCGCGAAAATCTAATTGTTCATTGAGCAGCATTGATGATTTGGTTTTCAAATGAGCATATATCTCGATTCCTTCGAGGATATTCATAAATAAGCCTTTATTTACATAATGAAGAACTTTTACATTCTGCTCTACTGTCCCCTCAGCATGATTATTGAATGCTATATGATGGCCGAATACAGACTTTGTACTTTGTTCGTGAGGTAACTGACTTATGTTCTTTGTACCTTACTGCAAAATTTCGACCTGTTTGGCCGATATATATTTTCTCACAGTCTCTACATGGGATCTTGTACACTCCTGATGTGGTAGATTTTCAATTATCTTTAATTACGGTATGTCTTAATTTTTGTTGTAAAGTATTGCCAGTTGTAAATGCTATTGTTATTCCAGAATTTTTGAATAAATTAGTAATTCTATCTGATATGTTTCCCATATATGTCATCTTCATATATTTTGGATTACCTATAAGTGGAGCACTTCGTGATTGTTGCACTTTATTAAAAATGATATCTACCTGTCGTGTGTCGAAAGAGTTGGTTTCTGCAATTTGTTTTAAGACGGTCATTTCCTTTTTGATCTCATTAGCTTCTAGCAGTAATTTTAGTATTCGGTGTATCATAGACTTAAAAAATACTGTTTTACACTTGTCAGGATGACATGATGTGGCATTAATAATAACATCAGTGGTTGTAGGTTTCCTGTTTATGGTGATGAAATGTTTCCCATTGTTATTAGTTACAGTGAGATCTAGGTAGTTAATAGATTTTCGATTTTCATACTCAACCGTAAATTGTAACTTCGGATGCATAGAGTTTAATTTTATAGCAAGTTTCTCAGTTTCATCTTTTGAACCATTATAAAGCAATAATGTATCATCTACATATCGCTTGTAATATATGATTTTATTTGCGATATCAGGGTTATTTTTCAGGAATTGCGTCTCAATGTGGTTCACGAAAATGTCTGCAACTGTCCCAGCCAAAGAATTGCCCATTGCTAAGCCATCTTTCTGACAATAGATTTTAGTATTAAAAGAGAAATAATTGTAATCTAAAGTGCATTCAAGCACTTCTATAAATTCGATTATTTCGTCTTTAGTCCTATTTTTGTATTGTACTAAGTTATCCCTAATTATATTAATTGTCTCATTAATGGGTATATTTGTATATAAATTTTTTTTGTATATAAATTTACAATATCTAATACGGCGAAACTTGCACTAGTTGGAATGTCTATATTGTGGATTCGTTGTGCTAGTTCATAACTGTTTTTGATACTGAAATTGCTGTCATACATATAGAATGCTTTCAAAATTTTATTAAGTGTCATATGTAGTTTATATGAAGGACTACTTTTGTAGTTGACAATAGGTCGTATAGATTTCTCTTTTTTATGCAGTTTAATCTGTGATCTTAATTTAGGTATTTGGGGGTTCATATTTTTCCATCATATTCTTTTCTTCAGGGGTCAAGAGGTGAATATTTTCATCGACTAATTTCTTGATCTTTATCTGGAACTTTGGAGTGGGGTCTTTAGTTACTTCAACGATCACATTTTCATTAAAAAATGAGAGCGTTTTAAATATATAATCGTCTTCATTAATAATAACAAGGGTATTTCCTTTATCGGCCTTTACCACAATTGCTTTCTCTGCTAGTAGTTTATTATTGACATTTTAAAGTGTTTTATCATCAGTTTTTCTATGCAGTTTATTTTTCTCTTTTAGAATTAAATTAAGGTTATGATACACCGAATACTAAAATTACCGCTAGAAGCTAATGAGATCAAAAAGGAAATGACCGTCTTAAAACAAATTGCAGAAACCAACTCTTTTGACACACGACAGGTAGATATCATTTTTAATAAAGTGCAACAATCACGAAGTACTCCACTAATAGGTAATCCAAAATATATGAAGATGACATATATGGGAAACATATCAGATAGAATTACTAATTTATTCAAAAATTCTGGAATAACAATAGCATTTACAACTGACAATACTTTACTACAAAAATTAAGACATACCGTAAGTAAAGATAATTGAAAATCTACCAGATCAGGAGTGTACAAGATCCAATGTAGAGACTGTGAGAAAATATGTATCGGCCAAACAGGTCAAAATTTTGCAGTAAGGTACAAAGAACATACGTCGGGTACCTCACGAACAAAGTCTGTATTCAGCCATCATATAGCATTCAATAATCATGCTGAGGGGACAGTAGAGCAGAATTTACAAGTTCTTCATCATGCAAATAAAGGCTTACTTATGAATATCCTAGAAGAAATCGAGATATATGCTCATTTGAAAACCAAATCATCAACGCCGCTCAATGAACAATTAGATTTTCGCGAAAAATATTATTACGACCTTTTTGACGAAATTTTATAATAAAAGCATCTACTCTTTTGTTTTTTAAAATATAAGACTAGTTATACCCATGACAAAAGCTATGTATGTAAAATATGCTGTACAACATATAAAAAAATTTATTAAATTGACACTGATTATTATAAAAACTATTAGATCGATGAGTTTTAAAAATTTAATCAGCGATCTCATCAGTTACTCAGACATACAAAATGTGGAACGTACTCTTGGCTGCTACCCTACTGCTATAAAGAATATTTCTATGAAAACTACAGTTAAAGTAAGACGATTCTGCAGCATCTAACAAAGATGCAATTGTGATGTAGGCGACTCTGTGTAATCGATATATACCACAACTCCAAGGACTTTCACATCTTTGATGTAACTGACACTGTAATAGTATTAAGGTTGCCCATGGAGGGCACAACTATTACACATCTTAGTTTACTGTTTTTACCCAAAATATAAATAAGCTGTACACATACTATTTGTTAATCAGACATTTAAATGAATCAATTTTATGTTATTAGTGTATTTCCTACTTTTATACTTTGACGATGGCGTCATATTATGAACGCTGATTGGCAGTTGTGAAGTAGTGTGACAGGAAGTAGGCGGAGCCTCTGCATATTTAAGCTCGTGCTCAGCACTCATAACCATCAGTTGACTGCGTAGCAGCGAGGAGAGCTCCGCCTACCATCCTAAGGGAGCCATGGGTATAATTAATTTTATTTTATCTTGTTAAATATTGACATCATTAGACACTTTCATTTTATTTAAAGATTGGTTTCTAGTATTTCCTAAAATTTATCCACAGGTCTGATGATGGTTTTGTAAAAAGAACCGAAACTGGTTACCTATATCATTAAAACATAAATGGTGTGATCAAGACTGAACTTTAGTCAAAATATTGTAACTTTAACCTTGAACTTCAATCCAACTGCAGAACGTTACTTTTATTTCTGTTCTGTACAGGTTTAACAGTAGGGAGTGACTGCATTCCTGTCTTACACCCATCTGTATCCGAGCGCCTCCCTCATGGTCTTCGATTTTTACTGTCCAGTGATTATTTTTGTACGTATTTATTACCTATTACCGTCTTTCCCTCTAGCTTATACATCTTTTTCTACCAATTTCAAACATCCTGGACCTTGTACACTCAACGCAGCTGTACGACCAATCTAGAGAGAGTCAATTGGAGTATGACGCGAGTGTTGTACTGTACTGCAACGTGTCAGGCATCTCGGTGCCCACACAGAGAAGCGCGTACCCCTGGTCCCACAGCGAGCTGGCTGTGCCTGCCATTAATGAGGACGTCCCGTGGCGGTTGGGCCGTGTTTTGACACGCGGAAGCCCCCCGGCTGGCTGCTGTACTCCCGGGGTCGCACGCGGCGCTGTTGCGGTGGGACCAGGAAGTCGCCCATTTACACCTCCCGTCCTAAACACACACACACACACACACACACACACACACACACACACACACTACACGGCAAAAACACGCACCACGCTCCCACACCTCGCGAGTTACATTCAGAATTCATGACGGCTAACTATGTGCCCAGTACGTATGTCCCCACAATGTATTTGTCTAAAAATACAGTGTGAACCCGAACTCAACCGACATCATCTCAGACGTTGTTAAGGGGCGTTTTCTGAATGTTTTGGTACAAAGGCCTCGTGGCCTCCGGTGACTCTTTACGGACTAAGAACGTTCTGATTTATTGTGTTTGTGACTGTAATAACTATACCATGTTTCTGAGCAGATACCTCCACAACAGTGAAAAAGCATATGAAATGATATGGAAATACCGAAACATGCAACACCAAACACAGACTAATGCAACGACCCTCAGTACTATGATGGGACTGACGTCACTGCGGGAACGCATTACCATTGCATCGTTATGCCGCTATTCCGTCGCAGTCAGTGAAACCATGAACTAGGTGTTGTATACCGGCCAACTGTTCATAGATAAACCTGTCAAATATATCTACCTACCACTGTTTGTTAGTGCTGAAAAAAAAACGAAGACGAGACAAAACTGACAAATTTTCAATACGAAAAAATGTTGTCAATAGGGAGTACGGTAAGGAGGAGGCGGAGGAGGAACAAAATGGCTCTGAGCACTATGGGACTCAACTGCTGTGGTCATAAGTCCCCTAGAACTTAGAACTACTTAAACCTAACTAACCTAAGGACATCACACGCACCCATGCCCGAGGCAGGATTCGAGCCTGCGACCGTAGCGGTTGTGCGGTTCCAGACTGTAGCGCCTTTAACCGCTCGGCCACTCCGGCCGGCGAGGAGGAACAAATTTGTTTCTGAATAAGATGCACAACGTAGGTCGTCGACATTTGCACTGTTTTGTAGGTGTTTTCAATGCAATATAGATACAAAAATTTAAGGGGCTAAGAAATCGAACAATATGCAACTAAACATCATTTGAAGGTGACGGCCAACAGCTGCCACATTATTTTTAATGCATGACACTGTCTTATTTCAACTATTGGTTTCAGTTTACACTATCATCACAGTATGTGTGTAACAAGGGATGAAACAAATAAAAATATGTAAAATCTAACCGGTTATACATGAGAGGTATAAATTGAAACCTACGAAAGGCAAAATTAATCACATGACAGCACATCATACCAATATGTCAATCCACATAACTACTGGCACCATCAGAGCAGTCAAACACCCACAGGAACAACCAGGTCTCTTTCCTCTTATTTTTATCTTAACAGAGTTGTATGGTCCCTTTTTGTGTTATATGCAGGCTACAATTAACTATATTTGTCCTATACAGCGATTGTAAAGTTTCCACACACGTTCCGAAAAACTGTGCGCTTGTATTTTGAAAATTAACATTATATATGATAAAATAGATGTATGCTCCCACTTTATGCCGGTTGTTTGTAGGATAACATGACTAATGACTTTCATTTACCCGGATTCTAATGTTTCCTCAATTATATGCAAAATTTGTATTATATTTTTATTCGTAATGAGAATGTTGTATATTACATTAGGAAAAAAACTCTAGTTCTTAAATGACGTAGGGGTAGTTAGTTTTCTTTCGAGCAATTCTACTGTTTACACCTTTCTTATTTATTATCTACACCTGTATGGTTCTATATTTTATTATTACGTTCTGTTCCTGTTTTTTTTATTTTTCATTATACTCTTGTGCAGCTGCCTTGCAATTTTATTACAAAATTTTTATTTTGTTCTCATGTCAAGAGTCTATATTTTATGCAACATGCTGTAATAACAAAAAAATTCAATGAAACAAAGAAAAGATTAAATAGACATAAAAACAGAACACATGTTTTTAATACTGAATCCATGAAGAAGCATTATTGTATTTTCATTGCGGTTTATTGCTCATAACGTACATCTACGTTGCATACCCTCTCAGACGTGTTCACTTTGCTGATAATCAGTTTTAACTGTGGGTTCAAACTGGACACACCACCTTTCGTGCAAGGATATCTGAATAATTTAATAAATGTTTAAAACTTCAGATGGGGCACTAATTTACGGATTGCCATATTGGTATGATACACTACGACATGACAATATTTGACCTATGTATAACAGATTAGATATTGTGCATTTTTGTTTGTTTCATGCTTTGTTTTGATGTATACAGATACCGTGATAAAAGTGTAAACTGAAACCAGTAGTTATAATAAGAGAATTCAGCAGCTGCGTGTCATGCATTAAGAAACTCCCAGCAGATTGGACATATAGCACAAAAGTTCGAGTTTTCAAGCAGAAGGGTAGCCAAGCTGAACACGGCAACTACCGCATGCACAATGAAGGCCTTGGAACGCATCATCCATAAAAGGATCCTACAAATTATCGGTCTCATCGCCTTTCAATGGTCAATCGCGAAGGGCTGTGGGATGACAGATGATGCCGCCGCTGCTGGCCTGCTTCTTGAAACACACCGTGCCCTCCTCGGAGTCCAGAAGGCATTTCACGAAGTGCCACGAGAGTTGATCTGGTTTACCCTGCAAGAGCTTTGAGTACTTTAAGAAATAGTAATATGGTTCAGACTGCTCTGTCATGACCAGAAGAGCCAGATACAGTCAGCTGCTAGACTATCGGGCGATTTTCCATTTTCTGCAGCAACACATTAGGGATCTGCTCCTGCTCTCTCGCCCCTCCATCACAGTCACAGATATTATACCGTCACAGTCACAGATACCGTCACAACCGATATGCAGAAAATCGCAACCTGGATGTTATTGGATGTGCTAATGATGTCCTCACATATCGTGTTATTAGGGTGTTAGCTCTTAATAACTTTTACATCGAGTGCCTGATGGACGGGAAAATCCCAACCCTCTGTAAAGAAAGCGGCTTTTTATATATATATATACTTCGTAACATCGATTATGTCTAATTCCACTAGCGCTCCCTACAGACTACATAACCCCGCCAATGAGAAACGAAACAAGGTTAATTCAGTGTTTTGAAAAGCTCTCTCATTCAGTATCACATCAACGACGTGTAAACAAAAAGCGTTCTATGGGAAACAAAAACAGGTTAGTGACTGGCAGGACACAGCACGACATCCTGGATCTGGAGTCTTCTACAGGAACTGAAGTAAGGTATTGTGTGCCCCAGGGGAACGTAATTGGACTGCTAGTGTTCATGCTATACGTTAATGACTAAGCAGATAACAACAGTTGCAATCCCAGAGCTCTCGCAGATGATACAGTTCTGTATGAGAAAATTCCATGTGGTAAACACTACAGTAAAATCACATTAAATCTCAACAAAATATCAGTCTAGTGTTGTGACGTACAACTTGCTTATAATATAGAGAAATCCAAAACTACGCCCTTCAGGAAGCATAAAAGCGTGTTATTCTCTGACTACAGGATTCACAACTAGAGTCCTTTATGCCACACAAACAGTTGGCAGTAACAATGTGTGGAGAGAGGGATTGGAACGGCCACCTAGGCTCAGTAGCAGCTAAAGCCAATGGCAAGCAATAAATTTCTGCTATGATAGTGTTGAAGTTTTTGGGGCCCTTATCGGATTGGGTTGATATGAGCTATCGAGCTTACACAAAGAGGGGCCGTGCGAACGGTACCATGCTTGTTTGATTAATGAGAGAAATGTGAAAAATCTTCACTGGAAGGGTAAGATGAAGGCCATACATCTTGCCAGGACTTGCTTAGGAAACATATCGACCGCGTAAAGATTGTGCAGATGAATATTAGACAGATAACAGCTCGTACAGAGACGTAAGAACAGTGATTCTTCCCAACCTCAATCCGTGAATGAAAAGCAAAGGTGCCTTAATCTAGGATGAAAATTGTTCTCTGCGTTCTCTGCCACGTACGTCAGAGTTTTGTCAAACCCAATCGTCTCATCTGCCGGCTAAATTTTCGAAAATCGACGCTGTGACGGATGACGTAGCAACTTGCTCTTGCGCGTAATTACGGAACCGTATTAGATTTCAGAAAACCCTAAGCACGATGAAAACCTAAGACTCAGTTCCTGTAAATACATTGCTTGACAAAAAAGTGAAAACCCGGAAAGAAGAAACGAAACTCCACAGTTTGATAGGAGGCTTGTGACGTTATTGCAAAGGACTAAAAACTCTAATCAGATTTGCAAACAACAGTGTAAGCCCACTTATCAGCATGACGATATGCCTGGCCTTGATGCATGCGCTGAATCGGTTGGGAAAGGTGACATCAAGGCACTGTATCCTCTCCTGGGGCAAGTTGGCCCACAACATTGTTGTAACTGGTTCCTGATATGTATCCTCGATACTGTTATTGGGACGGAGTTCACATCCGAAAAGCGTGGACAGCTCTGGAAATCTGGCTGGCCACTGGAGAACTTCAATATCAAGCGCACAGTTCAGAAAGAGACGTCACAGGTGGAGGAGCACTGTCCTGTTGAAAAATGGAACAGTCATACTGTGGTATCGTGGGGGACAAGAGGACGCAGGATACCCATGATGTACTACTGTGCTGCCTGAGTTCCCTCATCATTACCGGCTGTGACCTGACGTCATACCTAACGCCTTCCTACACCAAGACGTCAGGTGTAAATACGCTCTGCCCCTCTACTGCAAGAATGGGATGTTTCCCGATGTTGTTACCTTACTCAGCGATGGTGGCCATCCGACCAGCGACAGACATGACGTTCAATTTTTAAGGAACTTCCCTCTTCAAGTAATGGAGTACTTTGGTACGTGAGGAATTTTATCACTAGAAGGCACGTCACTCATATTCTGAGGAAGTGTGGCGATCAGATGAAGGAATGCAACAGGTGTCCGGAAAATAAGGACAAATTTGAATTTTGCGCCATTTTATCATACGACGGTTGGCAGCCGTAGTTTTTTTCATTTTTGTTATCTGCGATCCTTCTCATTAGTAGCGTGACAGCTTTTGTGTGGTGAGTATTGTCGTTTGATGTTCATTTTTATCATAGAGCAAATGACAACTGAGCAACTTACCCAAGTGATAAACACTTCTTACAAAAACAGTTGAAGTCACACTGTAACCGTTCAAGAATTGCAAGTGACACGCGGACGTAATGCTGCTCCAAAGGAATCATCACTTCGGAAGTTTGAGACCACGGCTTCTATTTCAAATGTTTAGAAAACAGGACGAAGGCGTTCTGTTCGAACACAAGGAAACATTGCTATCGTGCGTGACACTGTGACCCTAAGCCCTAGAAAATCGGTTCGCCGACGAGCTCAACAATTGAGTTTATCATCAAGTTCACTGCATGAAATCCTTTCAAAAGATCTGAAAATGTGTGCCTACAAGATTCACCTTACACAAGGGTTGGAGCCTGCAGATCATAGAATGAGGCATCGATTGCTCAATGCTCGAGAAGCGCAGAACGAGAACTTCACAAAAAAAAAATTATTTCCTCAGATGAGGCGCACTTCCATATGAGTGGGCACGTCAATAAGCAGAACTGCAGAATCTGGGGTACCGAAAATCCGCGAGTGACTGTGGAAGATGAGATGTATCCACAACGCACGACTGTGTGGTGTGGGTTCTGGGCAGGACGAGTGACCGGCACGTACTTTTTTGAAAATGATAAGGGAGCTTCTGTCACTGAACGGCGTCCGTTACTCAAACATCCTATCTCATTGGTTCTTCCCTTTCACTGATGAAAATGACGCTTTTTTGTTTCAACAAGATGGTGGTGGTGGTGGTTAGTGTTTAACGTCCCGTCGACAACGAGGTCATTAGAGACGGAGCGCAAGCTCGGGTTAGGGAAGGATTGGGAAGGAAATCGGCCGTGCCCTTTCAAAGGAACCATCCCGGCATTTGCCTGAAACGATTTAGGGAAATCACGGAAAACCTAAATCAGGATGGCCGGAGATGGGATTGAACCGTCGTCCTCCCGAATGCGAGTCCAGTGTGCTAACCACTGCGCCACCTCGCTCGGTTCAACAAGATGGTGCGACATGCCACACATCGCGTGAAACGACTGCTCTGCTGAATGAAAAGTTTCCTCTAAATATTTTGATGTAGAGGTGCAGTTTCAGTTTAGTTACAGCTGACAATGTAGCAAATTTTCTGACGTATTCAAAGGAGTTAATAGGTACTGAAATATGGCATCAACTTCGTTCCTTTTTTAACTACATTTGCTGAGTCACGTACGACGTAACACCACTCTTACTTCGTGAACGGTTACAATATCGTAATGCGGTTTCCGGCAAATATTAGAGCGTTGATGTTTTTAGCGCTGGTAGCAATGGCGATACTGAAGCAAGTACAATTTTTAAATGGAACCATGCACTTTTTAAACTGCAATCTACAGCTCTTGTCAATGTTGACGTTGAAACGTGTCACAAAAAATTTGAGAAATGTCCTAGAATTTAAGAGCACAGTGGCCGGAATCGATATTAGCGGTGCAAACACCACCAGGCAGAGCTCTCGTGCTACACTGTCAGAATATCAACACATTTGCCTGTTTACTTGCCTGCACTGCATGGCGTGTACAGGTACAGCTGTCCACGCAACTTCAACACGATACCACAGTTCATCAAGAGTAGTGACTGGCCTATTGTGACGAGCCAGTTGCTCGGCCACCATTGACCAGACGTTTTCAGTTGCTGTGAGATCTGGAGAATGTGCTGGCCAGGGCACCAGTCGAACATTTTCTGTATCTAGAAAGGCCCGTACAGGACCCGCAACATGCGGTCGTGCAATATCTTGCTCAAATGTAGGGTTTCGCAGGGATCGAATGAAGAGTAGAGCCACGGGTCGTAACACATCTGAAATCTAACGTCCAGTGTTCAAAGTGCCGTCAATGCGAACAACAGGTGACCGAGACGTGTAACCTATGGCACGCCATACCATCACGCCGGGTGATATGCCAGTATGGCGATGACGAATACACACTTTCAATGTGCGTTCACCGCGATGTCGCCAAACACGGATGTTACCATCATGATGCTGTAAACAGAACCTGGATTCATCCGAAAAAATGACGTTTTGCCATTCGTGCACCCAGGTTCGTCGTTCAGTACACCATCGCAGGCGCTGCTGTCTGTGATGCAGCGCCAAGGGTAACCGCAGCCATGGTTTCCGAGCTGATAGTCCATGCTGCTGCAAACGTCGCCAGACTGTTCGTGCAGATGGTTGTCGTCTTGCAAACGTCCCCATCTGTTGACTCAGGGATCGAGACGTGGCTGCACGATCCGTTACAGCCATGCGGATAAGATGCCTATCATCTCGACTGCTAGTGATACGAGGCCGTTGGGATCCAGCACGGCATTCCATATTCTGCTAACAGTCTTTGGATCTCGACCAACGCGAGCAGCAATGTCGCGATACGATTAACCGCAATCGCGATAGGCTTCAATCCGACTTTTATCAAAGTCGGAAACGTGATGGTACGCATTTCTCCTCCTTACACGAGGCATCACAACAACGTTTCACAGGCAATGCCGGTCAACTGCTGTTTGTGTGTGAGAAATCGGTTGGAAACTTTCCTCATGTCAGCACGTTGTAGGTGTCGCCACGGGCGCGAACCTTGTGTGAATGCTCTGAAAAGCTAATCATTTGCATATCACAGCATCTTCTTCCTGTTGGTCAAATTTCGTGTCTGTAGCACGTCATCTTCGTGGTGAGTAATTTTAATGGCCAGTAGTGTATATATAATACACAAAATCTGAAGGAGGTGTTAACCTCGGGAAGAGCCTGCGGAGTATAACGGGTCCATAGGTTCGCAGCGCGCCGTTGCCAGCAGCTCCACTGCACTAGACACGAGACATTAGATACGACTGTTAGGAGCGGCGCACCCCGCTGTGACCTAAGACAGAGGCACGTGGGAGGCGCCAGCCCGAGGCGCGACTACGCGGAGGCAGGCAGGGCCCCATTTGTGGCAGGCACCAGTCTGTGTAACGAAGCGGTTGCTTGCGCCGCACGCGGAAACCTCGGAGTGGCCGAGGCGAGTGGCGAACTCTGGTCTCTGAAAGGCTGGGGCAGGCCATCCAGGCGGTGGGAACGCCGCGCTGACTCAGGGCCACACCACACCTCGCCTCGCCGCGCCTCACCAGCTGCGCCGAAGTCCTCGCTACTGCCACAGAGCTTCGCGGGCAGCACACACTCATACCACTGACTCACTGAGTGACCTCCGAATCCGGACTTCTAACATATGTTTGTGGCCGTGACTGTGGACTCGTCCTCTTGGTTGTGGCAATGAGAGCCCGCTCCAGGTATCTGAAGGAAAGGGCTTTGTCCAGCCTAGAGACGATGGTGCGTTGTTCCTCCTTGCAATGTGTAACAATGTGTCAAGTTTCTGTCAGCTTTTAGAAGCTTGTGCATGTTTGACCTGGAATTATTCTCAATTACGGTCGCCTTCTGAGGACTTCTTTTTGTCGTGGACTTGCTAATCAAAGACACTGGTTACCCTGTGAGGCTCTTTTCCGATGCAGTTGGTGCGAAGAATGTAGTTCTGAGTAGGTCCAGCAGCTGCGAAATTATAGCTGCACCTTCTCTCACAAAACGTCAGATTTTAAGTCGTCTCTAACAGTCTGACTGTATACTATCTCGAATTCCCGAGTCATTATAACAACGAATATCTAAATATATAAGAACTTTCAGCACTGCAGGGCGTCAGCAATCGTAAGTATCAAAATAATTATGAAAAATCCGCCTCGATTGCACAAACATCCTGGTGTTTACCTATATTTCAGCATGGGTAACCACGCCTCCTTCAGAACAAATATGAAACACCTTGCCTAAATAGGCCTTTGACTTTGCCTATTTAGGCAAGCTGTTTTATATTTGTTCTGAAGAAGGCGTGGTTACCCACGCTGAAACCTAGGTAAACACCAGGTAGTTTGTGCAATAGAGGCGGATTTTTCACAATTATTTCTAAATATATAAGTCTAATGACCAATTTCACAACAGTAATAAATGGACAAATTGATTGTTGGTACTCTTGTGTTTACAACTATTGATGGGTCTTCTCTGAGACGTCCAAAACACTTCCAAGTACTGACAGCACGGCACAATTAAACGTCCACAGAGCAAGTAGGTCTGCTAGGATGTCGTCACGCCTTGCAGACATTCTGCATGCGTTTCATGGATTTTACCTTAAAACTTCTAACGATGTCGAACAGTGGGCTGCTTGCCCCGACTACTAAGCTACTTACGCTTCTGCGTGATAATCTTTTTTCTAACATCGGACGAGCCACAGGTTACACCTAAATGGCTTGTTCTTTATGAAATACCTCAAAAGCAAACTGCGGTCAATACACACTAAGTCGGTGTAAGGTTTAATCAGTTCCGATGCTGCAGCAAACTTCTGGATATTTCTGGCAGGAAGCAGCGCCCTACAGGGATTCGTATGGAAGGCTCTGCATTGTGAGGCTGATTGTTTGAATACTCGGATCTTGTAGCCAATCTCAGAGATTCTTGGCGCTCCTGTAAATGGAAGGAAAGCTCTTGCAGATCTATGAGGCAAGTCGTGAGCCCTGTGGAGGCAGAGCGTTTCGTACATCAAATGAGTAATCCTCAGCGCTTAACAGTTTCTTTCCAGATAGAGGGAGACGGGAAGAATCGAAACCATATCGCCGTGCGTGGCCGTGGAATTCTGTTTAGCCATCTTCCAGTTTTCTGAGCCAGTGCTGCAGTTCACAGTTTGTTGAGGGGCTCGGTAGGAAGAGGCCTCTTGTGTGATTCGGGACCCATTAGCTAGCTGGCAGGAATGCCGGGTGGAAATGACGTGCTTGGCAAGGTCTAGTTGAACCCAGAAATCACATTTGTTCCCGTGGAATTTTGAAACATGGTATGTTTGTATGTCTTTTTACCTATTGACTCCATACTATTCTATTGTTTCGTCTTTGTGGAGACTATCGACAGAAGTAACTAGAAGGCAGCTGGAAGCTGTGTATAAACTTTAGCATAAAATAATTTTGGGTGTTGCGCCGCGTAATTGTAACTACGAAAACAGCGAAATTTCCGACATTTCGACCGACTCGCTGCGGTCCTCTTTACTGCGACAGCAGCAAATCGGACGAAACGTCGGCAATTTCGCTATTTCAGTAGTTACAATTACGCGGCCCAACACCCAAAATTATTTTACCTGAAGTGACACTGGCCGTGGAAGCCTACGACTTTGTATCTGTGTAAGAACTGTTTACACCGCAAATTTCCAGACCAGTGTTCGGATCTCGGTATCTTCCTGAATTCAATTCCATAGCTGCAGTACATGAATCATAGGTTTCGGAGCACTGACCAAATTAACACTATACGCGAGCTCGTGCCCCCTTTTTAGACTGATTTTAATTAATAGGAGTACAGAGGACTAATCTGGGTCCATTGATTAACGTTTCCCTAGCCAGCCTTTGGAGAAGTCCGTCGCATAATTTGTCTCGCACGTCGCACATCGCTAAGAGCTTATGGTTTCTTGCCGCGTCCGTTACTGAGACAATAGTGAAGCTCCGAGGGCGAGACGAAGGCACCTTCCATCGGGCACACACACACACTTCTTGTCCCCGACTGCAACTTAAAACTAGTTTGATATAAGGTTAAGATGATGTGTGTACACACGCACGCACGCAGGGTCTCTACTAAAAGTCTTCAGGCGCATTTTATCTGCTGTTTCGGCAGATATTTGCAATTTCGTTTTTGCAATGTAAACCTATAGATGGAGTTGGCACAAACAAACAGTGCACACCACACCTTTCATGCGACGCCCATTGTTGACGGAAAGCGTCGGTTTGTTTTCCATTACAAACAAAAAGATTTTTAAAACGGAATGGTTCAAATGGCTCTGAGCACTATGGGACTTAACTTCTGAGGTCATCAGTCGCCTAGAACTTAGAACTACTTAAACCTAACTAACCTAAGCACAACACACACATCCATGCCCGAGGCAGGATTCGAACCTGCGACCGTAGCGGTCACGTGGTTCCAAACTGAAGCGCTTAGAACCGCACGGCTACACCGGCCGGCTAAAACGGAATTTACGAGACCATTTGAAAGAGCAGTCCCAAATATGTCTAGCACAATATTCGTTTTATCGATATGTATTAACAGGGACAATAAAACACAGAAAATAACACGTATATACAGCGGATGCAAGTCCAATTGTAACGTACACTGACGAGCCAAACAAACTGGAACCCATGCCCAATATCATGCAGGGACCCCGTGAGCACGTAGCAGCGCCGCACTACGACGTGGCATAGACCCGACTAATGTCTGAAGTAGTGCTGGAGGGAACCGACACCATGAATCCTGCAGGGCAGTCCATAAATCCGTAATAGTACGACGGGATGGCGATCTCTTCTGAACAGCACGTTGCAAGGCATCCCAGATAAGCTCAATAGTGTTCACTTCTGGGGAGTCTGGTGGCCAGCGGAAGCGTTTAAATTCAGAAGAGTATTCCTGGAGCCACTCTGTAGCAATTCTGGAAGTATGGGGTGTCACACTGTCCTGCAAGAATTGTCGAAGTCCGTCGGAATTCACAATGGACATGAATGGATGCTTACGTACGTGTCACCTGTCTGAGTCGTATCTAGACGCATCAGGGGTCCCATATCGCTCCAACTGCACACGCCCCACACCATTACAGAGCCTCCACCTGCTTGAACAGTCCCCTGCTGACATGCAGGAGCCTTGGATTCAAGACGTTGTCTCCATACAGGTACATGTCGATCCGCTCGATGCAATTTGAAACTAGACTCGTCCGACAAGGAAAAATATTTCCAGTCATAAACAGTCCCATGTCGGTGTTGACGGGACCGGGCGAGGCGTAAAGCTTTGTGTCGTGCAGTCATCAAGGATACACGAGTCGACCTTAGGCTACGAAAGCCCATACCGATGATGTTTCGATGAGTGGTTCGCACGCTGACACTTGATGGCCCAGCACTGAAATCTGCAGCAATTTGCGGAAGTGTTGCGTTTCTGTCACGTTTAACGATTGTCTTCAGTCGTCACTGGTACTGTTCTCGCAGGACTTTTTTCCGGCTGCAGCGGTGTCGGAGATATGATGTTTTACCGGATTCCTGATATTGACGGTACACTAGCGAAATGGTCGTATGGGAAAACCCCACTGCATCGCTACCTTGGAGATGCTGTCTCTCATCGCTGTGTGCTGACTGAAACATCAAGTCCAGACTCACTTAAAATTTGACAACCTACCATTGTAGCAGCAGTAACCGAACTAACAACTGCGCCAAACACTTCTTGTCTTATAAAGGCGTTGCTGACCGCAGCGCCGCAGTCTGCCTGTTTACATATCTCTGTAATTGAATACGCATGCCTGTATCAGTTTCTTTGGCGCTTCAGTGTATCTGTCCTGGCTCTGTCGTGGGGTATTCCTCTCGGCTGCTAGGGAAGTCGCAGCTGGCACGTGGTCTGTGATGGAAAGGCGAGTGATTTGTACATCCTGGAGTGATGTATTGGTCTTTCAGGAATCAGTAGTAGTAGTTCTTGTTCGCAGACAGCAAGTGTGGTTAGCAATTGTTGAAAATCTATTTACAGTACGTCCTGACGAGAGGCAGAACTCTGCAGGGGGCTGCCGTAAATGGGAGCTGTAAATGCCCACGAAAATGCCTGAAGTCTTCAGGTAAGGTTAGTTGACTGAAAAGCCTGTACGTAAATAGAATTTCTTCGAAATAGAGGGAAACACCGGCAGCCCTCCTGAATGATCGCGTTGTAGGTTCTTTGGAGAGGAGGTGCTGATCCGAGAGTATTCTGATTTCTGAGGTTTAGTGATCCACAGAATATTTCTTCCAGTACAGAATGTGACGATACTGGTTCGCCGCATGTCGCTAGGCGACTACATATAATGATTTTATTTTGCATTCTCATAAACTTTCTGAATAGAAAAGCAGCGCCTGTGAATTCTGCCATTTTAGATCATGTTTCTGCCAGTTGTTGGAATGTCGCAAGACGTGCCACCTGAAGTTTTAGGCTGTGGGTAGGCGATTGTTGAAGTTTGCGAAGTTTCCCACCAAGAACTCTGACAGGCAGTGGTCGCATGAGTACGCTGCTTTCGGCATCTCTAAAGCCATATTACTTTCAAAGCAGCGCGAACCACATGAGCTCTTGAGAGATTTGAACGAAAGCCGACAGGTTGTTCTAGAAGCGGAAGCAGGGAACAGAGCCACCGCAATGTTTCTGTGAACAGCGTGGGAAGCGAGCTGCTTTTACACGCCCAGATAACATTCCGCCAAGCATAAGGCGAGGGCCAGTACACTACCAACTTTCAGATTCCAGAATGAGATTTTCACTATGCAGCGGAGTGTGCGCTGATATTAAACTGCCCGGCTGATTAAAACTGTGTGCCAGACCGAGACTCTAACTCGAGACCTCAGATGGTAGAGCACTTGCCCCCGAAAGGCAAAGGTCCCGAGTTCGAGTCTCGGTCCGGTACACAGTTTTAATCTGCTGGGAAGTTTCAGTTTTCAGTTTGTTGACAGAGGATACAATTGCTGGAGAAGAAAATTCTGCATATTTTACTGTGTGCAGGAAGAGAGAGAGAGATTTTCAGTTGTCACTGTGACAAAACCTGCTATTTTCTCTCCTGCCAGTATTATTTTTGGAAGTGTGTGAGAGCACAGAGTGGTTAGTGGATTTTGGGGGCGAGCTCACAGCGGAGGTTCGCGACTCGTTGGGGAGTCGCTGTGCAGTGCCCCGCTTCAGCTTTGCAGTCCTTCAGCTGTTTTAGAGCAAGCGTCACGTTTAGCGTTTGCGTTGTCTTTTCGCGGCATAGCTCAGAATTTGACAGCCTGCTTCTTAACTTGTGACTGCTTTTTATCAGTAGTTCTCCATCTTTTTTTTTGTCATCAGCCTACTGACTGGTTTGATGCGGCCCGCCACTAATTCCTTTCCTGTGCTAACTTCTTCATCTCAGAGTAGCACTTGCAACCTACGTCCTCAATTATTTGCTTGACATATTCCAATCTCTGTCTTCCTCTACTGTTTTTGCCCTCTACAGCTTCCTCTAGTACCATGGAAGTCATTCCCTCATGTCTTAGCAGATGTCCTATCATCCTGTTCCTTCTCCTTATCAGTGTTTTCCACATATTCCTTTCCTCTCCGATTCTGCGTGGAACCTCCTCATTCCTTACCTTATCAGTCCACCTAATTTTCAACATTCGTCTATAGCACCACATCTCAAATGCTTCGATTCTCTTCTGTTCCGGTTTTCCCACAGTCCATGTTTCACTACCATACAATGCTGTACTCCAGACGTACATCCTCAGAAATTTCTTCCTCAAATTAAGGCCGGTATTTGATATTAGTAGACTTCTCTTGGCCAGAAATGCCTTTTTTGCCATAGCGAGTCTGCTTTTGATGTCCTCCTTGCTCGTCCGTCATTGGTTATTTTACTGCCTAGGTAGCAGAATTCCTTAACTTCATTGACTTCGTGACCATCAACCCTGATGTTAAGTTTCTCGCTGTTCTCATTTCTACTACTTCTCATTACCTTCGTCTTTCTCCGATTTACTCTCAAACCATACTGTGTACTCATTAGACTGTTCATTCCGTTCAGCAGATCATTTAATTCATCTTCACTTTCACTCAGGATAGCAATGTCATCAGCGAATCGTATCATTGATATCCTTTCACCTTGTATTTTAATTCCACTCCTGAACCTTTCTTTTATTTCCATCATTGCTTCCTCGATGTACAGATTGAAGAGTAGGGGCGAAAGGCTACAGCCTTGTCTTATACCCTTCTTAATACGAGCACTTCGTTCTTGATCGTCCACTCTTATTATTCCCTCTTGGTTGTTGTACATATTGTATATGACCCGTCTCTCCCTATAGCTTACCCCTACTTTTTTCAGAATCTCGAACAGCTTGCACCATTTTATATTGTCGAACGCTTTTTCCAGGTCGACAAATCCTATGAAAGTGTCCTGATTTTTCTTTAGCCTTGCTTCCATTATTAGCCGTAACGTCAGAATTGCCTCTCTCGTCCCTTTACTTTTCCTAAAGCCAAACTGATCGTCACCTAGCGCATTCTCAATTTTCTTTTCCATTCTTCTGCGTATTATTCTCGTAAGCAGCTTCGATGCATGAGCTGTTAAGCTGATTGTGCGATAATTCTCACACTTGTCAGCTCTTGCCGTCTTCGGAATTGTGTAGATGATGCTTTTCCGAAAGTCAGATGGTATGTCGCCAGACTCATATTCTACACACCAACGTGAATAGTCGTTTTGTTGCCACTTCCCCCAATGATTTTAGAAATTCTGATGGTATGTTATCTATCCCTTCTGCCTTATTTGACCGTAAGTCCTCCAAAGCTCTTTTAAATTCAGATTCTAATACTGGATCCCCTATCTCTTCTAAATCGACTCCTGTTTCTTCTTCTATCACATCAGACAAATCTTCACCCTCGTAGAGGCTTTCAATGTATTCTTTCCACCTATCTGCTCTCTCCTCTGCATTTGACAGTGGAATTCCCGTTGCACTCTTAACGTTACCACCGTTGCTTTTATTGTCACCAAAGGTTGTTTTGACTTTCCTGTATGCCGAGTCTGTCCTTCCGACAGTCATATCTTTTTCGATGTCTTCACATTTTTTCCTGCAGCCATTTCGTCTTAGCTTCCCTGCACTTCCTATTTATTTCATTCCTCAGCGACTTGTGTTACTGTATTCCTGATTTTCCCGGAACATGTTTGTACTTCCTCCTTTCGTCAATCAACTGAAGTATTTCTTCTGTTACCCATGGTTTCTTCGCAGCTACCTTCTTTGTACCTATGTTTTCCTTCCCAACTTCTGTGATGGCCCTTTCTAGAGATGTCCATTCCTCTACAACTGTACTGCCTACTGCGCTATTCCTTATTGCTGTATCTATAGCGTTAGAGAACTTCAAACGTATCTCGTCATTCCTTAGTACTTCCGTATCCCACTTCTTTGCGTATTGATTCTTCCTGACTAATGTCTTGAACTTCAGCCTACTCTTCATCACTACTATATTGTGATCTGAGTCTATATCTGCTCCTGGGTACGCCTTACAATCCAGTATCTGATTTCGGAATCTCTGTCTGACCATGATGTAATCTAATTGAAATCTTCCCGTATCTCCCGGCCTTTTCCAAGTATACCTCCTCCTCTTGTGATTCTTGAACAGGGTATTCGCTATTACTAGCTGAAACTTGTTACAGAACTCAATTAGTCTTTCTCCTCTTTCATTCCTTGTCCCAAGCCCATATTCTTCTGTAACCTTTTCTTCTACTCCTTCCCCTACAACTGCATTCCAGTCGCCCATGACTATTAGATTTTCGTCCCCCTTTACATACTGCATTGCCCTTTCAATATCCTCATACACTTTCTCTATCTGTTCATCTTCAGGTTGCGACGTCGGCAAGTATACCTGAACTATCGTTGTCGGTGTTGGTCTGCTGTCGATTCTGATTAGAACAACCCGGTCACTGAACTGTTCACAGTAACACACCCACTGCCCTACCTTCCTATTCATAACGAATCCTACACTTGTTATACCATTTTCTGCTGCTGTTGATATTACCCGATACTCATCTGACCAGAAATCCTTGTCTTCTTTCCACTTCACTTCACTGACCCCTACTATATCTAGGTTGAGCCTTTGCATTTCCCTTTTCAGATTTTCTAGTTTGTCTCCCACGTTCAAGCTTCTGACATTCCACGCCCCGACTCGTAGAACGTTATCCTTTCGTTGATTATTCAATCTTTTTCTCATGGTAACCTCCCCCTTGGCAGTCCCCTCCCGGAGATCCGAATGGGGGACTATTCCGGAATCTTTTGCCAATGGAGAGATCATCATGACACTTCTTAAATTACAGACCACATGTCCTGTGGATACACGTTACGTGTCTCCATCTTACAGGAATCCAAAGTCGGTGCTATCTAGCGTATGTCCTTTTTGTGAGATATCCAGACTTCGGAAAGTGATTTCTATCTCAATTTACAGTCTTTCAGAGAGTTCGGGTGGCTTCTGCACCTATACCGTGTTTATAAATCAGAATTTTTCACGTTGGTGATTCAAAAAATCTTTACATTGTACACGTACTGCTATTTAAGTTTTGATTAAAGTAACTGTAAATCTCCAACTTCAACTTGACCATACTGATTGACTACAAATAAACTGGTACCTTTAATTTGACTGTTATCACTGCATCATTTCCTCCGACAGCATTCTGATGAGGTGACCCTTCCCATTAAAAATAAATATCGTCTGAGGATTCCAGCTCACTCAGCTGCAGTCTCATTGTGACGGTTTCCAATGTAATACAGGTTCCATTAGGAGAAACAGTCTTCCCTCTCCATTAGGAAAGTTAGCTGGATCCTTTCTAATTAAATTTTATTTTGTGGATAATGGAACTGAGTAGCCTGAGTAATAATCAATTTAACATTTGTACGGTTGTGTTCTGAGCAGAGAATCGCTTGTTTAGTCATTTTTGTGGTGAGTTCGCGAGTGCGGTAGGCAGCTTGCACAAAATGACTGCTGAAGCCCGGTCATATCGCACTGAGCACAAGTACGACAAGAGCAAAACTGAATGAATTCCCAAATGCTTTTCTTGAGGACGCATGAGGGTTCCAAAACTGTTTTCTGGTTTTCGTAGGCGAGTATTCAGGATGTGTGCATTGGTGGTCGGAAAATGATGGTATCAGATGGCTGAGGCATTATCTAGCGGGATATTTTGAAGAGTCGGCTTTAGCTAAGTCTAACTGGCTCTAGGAACTGCTACGATTGCCGGCCGGTGTGGCCGAGCGGTTCTAGGCGCTTCAGTCGAACTGCAGGTTCGAATTCTGCCTCGGGCGTGGATGTGTGTGATGTCCTTAGGTTAGTTAGATTTAAGTAGTTCTAAGTTCTAGGGGACTGATGACCTCAGATGTTAATTCCCATAGTGCTCAGAGCCATTTGAGCCATTTGAACTGCTAGAGCCACATGTGGCGGGCTACAAAGCTGTTAGCCGTGAATGTTTTCCAAGGGCAGTCGGCGGGCCGCTGAAGCTTTCTGAAAGCAGTTATCTGTGACACAGCATTCGTTGATTTTGGCAGCAGTGATATGTTTAACCGTGCCTGGCAGCTCAAGTCGAGGCTGGCGAACCCGTTCATGAAACTTTTCTGAAGTGCAGCGGAGCAGACAAGTAATCTAGTTCCGCTTCCTGGAATGTGTGCGCAGTAATAATACGTAGCTTGATTTGTCTCGCGCGCCACATATCGCTTGAGTGCGTGGATTCTGGCCGCAGCCGCGTGCGGGACTCTGCACGACGCTACGGCAGCCCTGACGGCGAGGAGCAGGAACATTTCTCAGTGTTGTAATCACTGCGCCACCTCGCCCGGTCAGAAGTATGGCCGCAGGGAGACGACAGACGGAGTTGCGTGAGCAGCCGCCTGTCGCAGGCGGCGAGGACTGCTCGGCCGCCGTGACTCATATCACGGCAGATAGGAGTCAGCCCGCCAAACACGGAGCACGCGCTCCAGTGGGCGGGCAGGTGACGCGCCGCGCACAAATAAGAGCACCGGCGGCTCGCTCCTCTCCGGTGGCCTCGCAAAAAGATTGCACCAGGCGATCGATCGATGCCTCTCGCTGGGTCTTTTACTACTCTCGTAATGTCTCCTGATGTCTAAATACAGCGCGTAGCAGATGCGTGGGGCATCCCAGTGGATGCACGCCGTTTAGCGTCACGGTATGTAAATATTGTGTCCCAGGAGGGTTGTACTTGTTCTAGGAGATAATAGTACAGACTAATTTGAATAAAACGTTATGTACACTGAGGTGACGAAAGTCATGTGATAGCGATATGAATATTTACAGATGGCGGTAGAATGGCGTACACGAGGTATAAAAGGGCAGTGCATTGGCAGAGCTGACATTTCTACTCTGGTTCAAAATGGTTCAAATGGCTCTGAGCACTATGGGACTTATCTTCTGAGGTCATCAGTCCCCTAGAACTACTCAAACCTGACTAACCTAAGGACATGACACACATCCATGCCCGAGGCAGGACTCGAGCCTGCGACCGTAGCGGTCACGCGGTTCCAGACTGAAGCGCCTAGAACCGCACGGCCATACCGGCCGTCTAGATGGTAAGAGCTGATGATGTAGCGTAGTCGCCACGAAGCCAAGGACCCAAGGACCCAAGCTGTGTAAGCCAGTGGTGGCTCCATAATGCTGTGACTGTTTTCATGTAATGGACTGGGTCCTCTGGTCCAACTGAACGTGTCATTGACTAGAAATGACGATGTTTCGCTACTTGGAGACCATTTGCAGCCATTCATGAACTTCACGTCCACAAACGCCGATGGAATTTTTTCGAATGGCAACACCGTGCCACCGGGCCACAATTGCTCGCAAATGGTTTGAAGAACTTTCTGGACAATTCGAGCGAATGATTCGTCCATCCACATCGCCCGACAGAGTCCGATCGATCATTTATGGGACATAACAGAGAGGCCAGATCATGCACAAAATCCTGCGGCCTAAAAATTTTCGCAATTCTGGACCCCTATAGAACAGCATGACTCAGCTTTTCTGCATGGGACTTCCAACGACTTGTTGAGTCCGTGTCACGTCGGGTTGCTACACTACGTCGGGCAAAAGGAGGTCCAACACGATGTTAGGAGGTATATCAGGACTTTCTTCCACTTCAGTGTGCATAACTAAAGTCCAATTTTGATTGGTTACAGAGGTACAGCTGTTGGGATACAACCCAAACAAACACCCGACGGATGACTACGATGTCTTGCTACGATTAAACTGGATAAAAAGTTGTCGGTGAACTTGCCACGTCAAATTCGGATAAAATCCAAAGCTTTCGACGATAGCCCTTGACAATAATCAAAAGCTCGGTTTTTTATCCGAACTTGACGCAGCAAGTTGGCCGAGAACTTTTTATCCAAATAATCGCAGAAGGTATTAAGCAAAGGCAAATGAGAGATTTCATAAATTCCACCTTGAACTTCGAAAGTGGATTGAATTCTCTTGTCAATACCACGCTCGTCCCTTCCGAGGTCATCTGGGACGTACCAGATAGTTCTGAGGAGCAGCTTGACGGCTTGAGAGTGCGTGGATTCTGGCCCCAAAGTTCCGAGGCAGATCAAAAGGACGTACCACGACGACTTACCACGCGGCACCTCACACGGTGTTCCATTTGTTAGGCTACAGACCACGCGTAAAAAACGCTCTGCAGAAGGAAAGTCACTTACGTACGCCACTCCACACCTGATTCACTTGATATATTACCAGGTCTCGCATCCTCCTTCCACGTCAGCTGGTACTTCTCCAAGGCGGGATCCATCCCTGTGGATTGACCAAGCGAGCAGGACATCTCTGCTCCCTAGCTGTTTTGGCTGCAGTGTGGTTTCACTGACGGTTGTTGTGTACCCCTTATTTTTATACTATATTTTATTTCCTTGTTTTCCATATTTACATTTTATGTCAGCGTATAAGTAGCGTTTGACAAGGTCAGGCAGCACTAAAGAACGCAGGCTAGGGGCCATAGTCGCCAATGGCCGACAGGGAGCCCTTCGATGTAGTTCTGTCTGAAGACCGTGCTCTCAGAAATTGCTAGTTTTCAGTTAAGAGAGATTGAGTATTGTGACATAATGACGTTTTTGTAAATAAACACATCGAAAGGGCATCTACGAACATTATTTCAAGTGATATAGCTTCCAGCTTCATCAATTAGAAAATGGCTCTGACCACTACAGGACTTAACATTTGAGGTCTTCACTCCCCTAGAACTTAGAACTACTTAAACCTAACTAACCTTAGGACATCACACACATTCATGCCCCAGGCAAGATTCGAACCTTTGACCATAGCGGTCGCGCGGTTCCAGACTGAAACGCCTAGAACCGCTCGGCCACAACGGCCGGCTCATCACTTAGAAATTAGAGATATAGAGTTGCACTTTTTAGAGAATTCGATGGTGCTGATACCGCTTCTGCGAGGGACAACGACGCGAGTTTTGTGGTAAAACAGATAGCAGGAAATCCTACACGACCACTCAATAAGAAAGTCCGAGGACTGATTGCCTTAATGTCTGAGAGTCTCGGATGGGAAAGCACGTCCATCGCCTACGGACTCCCCAACTAAGGTGTGGTTTAGTAAGAAAATGGGGGATCTTACACGGTATTCTGAAAGCTCTTTCGCTGCACAAGTCGGCACCTAGCTGCTGGTAATTTACAGATGTCTGCAGATCGGGACATAGTCCTGGATAATACGTAGCATAACGGAAGAGTTGATGTGTGGAAGGACGCGCACCTCGATGGCGCGATAGGCAGCCATCATGTTGTTACGTGTGGCGACTTTTGTCTGGTATTCTGACAACGTGATTTGACAGTAAGATTCTGCCAATGATAATTCCCAGACAGTGATGATATTTGGGTGGCTCCGGGGCTGTTATATTCCAGCTGATTTTCAATTTTCATTTGAAATACGCATGTCCGAGTTTTGTCTGGATTTGGATATAATCTATTTCATTTGTAATGTGTGTCCAAGGTGTCGAGAGCAGTGTGGAGTTTGTTTTCAAGATCTTCGAAAGTTTTTCAAAAAGCTCCTGAGACAAAGCTGTATTGAGTTCCTCTACTGTACTACAGGTTTCAGTCTTCGAATACCATAGGATAAGAAATAACAGCAATGTAACTCATAAAATCACACAAATTCAGACATGGGGGCTACATGTGTGTGACATGTAAATTGCAGTGTTCATTATTTCGTACCAGATGATGGCACAAGACTGACTGATAGTATAATAAAGGAATGTAATACAGTTTTGCGCAGTAAGCTACTGTTGCTAGCCGTTTGAGACAATTATTTCTTCAAAACCTTTTGCTTGGGTACCAGGCGATAGATCGTCCGCATAAGAACCTTAAGTTGCAGCTGGTGGGCTGGTAATCCGTGTCTACATTACATAGATGTTCTGGACGAATGCAAAGTTTTTTTGTGGTCTCTATTACATCACACTTTTTTGTGCACTATTTTGTATGACAGTGCCAGAGATTGGCAGCCGCAAGCGGCTTCAGGGTTTCTGTACATTAGTAACTGTTGGATATGTTTTCTACCTTGCCTCCTTTTAAGTTCGTTAACTCCAAACAGGATGACTTCCTCGATTAACATACTACCATACTACCACCATTTTGTAGAAGTTTACTTCGCTAAATAAAGGAAATTCTTCTGTCGTATGCGAATCGAATTGAAAGAGATCGTTTACATAAAATTAAACTATAGTAACCGCAAGGAACCTTAATACAAAGTACCGCATACAGTACCATCTGCCACGCTCCACAGTGGTTCGCGAAGTACAAACTTAGATGCAGAAAAATGAAGCGAATTTAACCTAAATGAGCACACTATGCAGGCAGACTGTATCCTACCAACCATTAATGTGCGCTCTCCCTCTCGCTTTTTCCACTGACAATATCACGCCCATTTCAAGAGGACTGTGGCTATAATACTGTATTTCGTTTCACAGTACAGCTGGTAGAGGCGCTTCCGACAGCGAAGCAGTAGCACAGTACCCTGGTGTCCACCAGAAGTCAGGTCTGACGAGCTACGAGACACCTGCCTTCGTACTGGAGGCGGCGGGCGCCAGACAAAAAGCGCGAAAAAACCAGACGTGTGACAGAGGAGGGACACGTGTCCACGCGTGGGCGGATGTCCGCATTTCGTATGCATCACGGAGCCCGTCGCGGAGGGCGCAAAAAATTTAATCTCTGCCCCGTGGCTGACGGCGGAAAAATAGCCGTGGGGGGAATGGCGGATGTTCCGTCAAACACCACACTCCCGCCGGCAGCATGCGCGTGAAAAACGAGAAAGAAACGGAATGAAACGCATTCCGAAAGGCTGCAGCGTGCAACACAGGTGCTACACACCTCACTTCCGGTACCTGCGGTGCCGACCCTACCTCAAAGCAGCGGGAGAGGAGTGGGGTACTACCTCCCTTCATCTCACATACATATAGCTCACTCCCCCCTCTTTTTTTTATCTTTTCCTTCCCTCCCCTGCTCTCCTCTCTCTCTCTCTCTCTCTCTCTCTCTCCCCCCCATTCTCTATAGTGTGTGTGTGTGTGTGTGTGTGTGTGTGTGTGTGTGTGTGTGTGTGGGGTTCATTGCTCTTATGTCCAGTCATTTTCGTCATGCTTTAAATGACATTTTCCGCCTTTTTCTGGAACTGCTTTTATTGTGCTATTCCAATTTCGGCTTATGCAAATTGTCAGACGTAATATTAGATTCACAAGCTGCGACATAGTCGCGAATTGAATAGTGACCCTAAAATAGAATACATTTCCTTTACTTCAAGTCTATGGTCACAAATTTTCGTGTCACCAGACTATCGGTTTCGGCCTATAATGACCATCTTCAGATCCGTTTTAGAGATCTGAAGATGGTCATTATAGGCCGAAACCAGTAGTCTGGTGACACGAAAATTTGTGACCATACACGTGAAGTAAAGGAAATTTATAAGATGAGATGCCATACTACAGCATAGAAACAGGTTCAAACAACATCCTTGTAGGGCTGTTTCACTCTTGATGGTCTGAAGGACTTCGAAAATTAAGTTGCACATTATCACGGCAGGCCAAGTAACTTATTCACTGCTGCACTACACTTCACAATGACACAGATACGTGACACTGTTTTTCCAACATCGTCACCAAGTCTCGGTAAACAATGAATGGTTGGAGCTGACTACCAATCGTCTACTACCTCGACCACGGAAACCTGCACTTTGGTCTCGGAGCCGTCTCAGACGTGTGAACGTACTAACCGTTGAAGAAACTCTTCTTCCTCCATCCAGATGTTCCTTCAGCTCGCCGGAAAGATGTGAATCGCACGATGCAACACCTAGACTTCCGCTCAGCATTACCTTCGTCTGTGCCGCCTTCGTTGAATTGTTGATACCATTTCGCGACGGCTTGTGGCCACACTGCATGTGCTCTACAGACTGCCAAAATTCCACGGTGACTGTGTGCAATTTTTACGTTTGGCCCACATGAATCTTATTGTCCCACGTACTTCAACTCAGTTCTTTTCCGACAGCTGCGTCACTTCTTTCACGCTGCGATGCACGTTTTATGCTTACAGCAGATAAATATGTCTGCAGCACACCCGAAACATGTACGCTCTTTTGACAATGCGCCACTCTTGTTGTGTAACGGTCTTAACGCGGGGACTGATCCGCCAGAACATTGTGACCACCGACCTGCCAGACACACGCTCTGAGCATGTTATATCAGTGGGCGGGGTGTCCATGTGTAGAGTGGGAAAGGCGCGGGATCTGTCTTAGTTAGACCGAGGGCAGATTGTCATGTCCCGGAGGGTCGGCACGAGCATTTCGGGAACTGCACGACTTGGCGGGTGTTCGAAAAGTGCTGTGGTGTTTTTAATTCATGGCGGAACCAAGGTGAAACCACGTCCAGACGCCGTGAAATTTGGCAACCACCCCACACTACAGAGGTAGGACATTGTAAGCTGTGCAGACTGGTAAAACAGGACAGGCGAACTGTGGCGAAACTAATGTCAGGCTTTAATGCTGGGCAGAGTACAAGTCCGAACATACGGCGCACCGACACACTCCTAACGATGGGCCTCCACAGCCGACGACCCATGCACGTGTCAATGTCAAAAGCATGACATTGGCAACAACACCGAATTGGGCACGTGACCATTGGCACTGTCCGCATCTCGTGGTCGTGCGGTAGCGTTCTCGCTTCCCAAGCCCGGGTTCCCGGGTTCGATTCCCGGCGGGGTCAGGGATTTTCTCTGCCTCGTGATGACTGGGTGCTGTGTGATGTCCTTAGGTTAGTTAGGTTTAAGTAGTTCTAAGTTCTAGGGGACTGATGACCATAGATGTTAAGTCCCATAGTGCTCAGAGCCATTTGAACCATCGGCACTGGACGTTGGTGCAGTGACAGAGCGTTGCATAGTCTCATGAATCTAAGTCTACATCACACTCTTCAAGCCACCTAATGGTGTGTGGCGGAGAGTACTTTCTGTAGCATTATCTGATCCCTCCAACACAGTTCCGCTCGGAAACCACCTCCATGATGCCCGTGGGAGGGCGCGAATCCGTCGTCTTGCATGGGAACAGCTCCTGACACCTACACTGCGGAACGGAAACAAGCTGGCAGCGGCTCCATTATGCTCTGGGGAACAGTTATGTGGGCATCCATAGCCCTATGTGGGCATCCATAGTCCAATGGAGCTCGTGCAAGGCATTTGACGGCCAGGGAGTATCGTACCATGTCCACCCTTTCATGACAATCTTGTAACACAACGGCAGTCGCATTTTTCAACAAGATAACGCGGCATGTCTCAAGGCCAGGAGTGTCAGTGTGATGAGTTGTAACTGGTGTGCTGGGCCCCTCAACTCACCAGACCTGAACCCGATCGAACACATCTGGTATGTGATCGAACGTGGCGTCACAGCTCATCGCCCCACTCCCCAGAATACACGTGTGTGTAGATGAGATGCCAACTCCCTCCAGCAAC
This sequence comes from Schistocerca serialis cubense, assembly GCF_023864345.2. Lineage (NCBI taxonomy): Eukaryota > Metazoa > Arthropoda > Insecta > Orthoptera > Acrididae > Schistocerca > Schistocerca serialis. The sequence continues at coordinate 1,125,876,523 of NC_064638.1, read as the reverse complement.
CTACCAAGGTCTCATTGCATCCACGCCACGACGTGCCGCCGTTGTTATATGAGATGTGGACAACCGATTATTTGATAGTTGATGTTCTGGCTGATCAGTGCACTTCCTTTGTCCGCACGTAATGAAGTGAACTGCTGTTATCAATTCTCTACGTCCAGTGACTTCAACCTGCATGTATCCAACACATGTCACCTATTTAATTGATAACAGCCGTTGACTATTACAATCAATGGTGATACAGACCTACAAGGATATCATTATTTGTTACCAGTTTGTACGTCTTAGTATGGCATCGCATCTTACACCTGACATAAGTCGAAATCGCAATAACACAATGAAAATAGTTACAACCAAAAGTGGGAGATAATGTCATTTGAACAATTTATTGAAAGTGTGGACCCACATTACAAGAAGTTGTTCAAAACAAACTGTGTCAGCTGTAGACACACAAACGTCAAAATTTAAATGGTGGGATGACATTATTCCGTAATATTCTAGTAGTGATTACTCTGCAGAATGATTTTTCTATTAAAATGGTCTGTACGACTGGGTACGATACTCTTCACAGACTGTGTCTCGCGTCTACCACGGCGAATTTTGTTTACTTTCCGTTGGCAACGTTTCAGTGTTGCCGCACTTCTGGCCGACTATGGCTTTCAAGCAACCTTTTGCACTTCGAAGTTCAAAACTGGCGCCATTGCTGCTAGCTGCCATCCATATACAGGGTGTTACAAAAGGGTACGGCCAAACTTTCAGGAAACATTCCTCACACACAAAGAAAGGAAGTATGTTATGTGGACATGTGTCCAGAAACGCTTACTTTCCATGTTAGAGTTCATTTTATTACTTCTCTTCAAATCACATTAATCATGGAATGGAAACAGACAGCAACAGAACGTACCAGCGTGACTTCAAACACTTTGTTACAGGAAATGTTCAAAATGTCCTCCGTTAGCGAGGATACATGCATCCACCCTCCGTCGCATGGAATCCCTGATGCGCTGATGCAGCCCTGGAGAACGGCGTATTGTATCACAGCCGTCCACAATACGAGCTCGAAGAGTCTCTACATTTGGTACCGGGGTTGCGTAGACAAGACCTTTCACATGCCCCCCTAAATGAAAGTCAAGAGGGTTGAGGTCAGGAAATCGTGGAGGCTATAGAATTGATCCGCCTCTACCAATCCATCGGTCACCGTTACGAACACTTCGACTGAAATGTGCAGAAGCTCCATCGTACATGAACCACATGTGTCGTACTTCTAAAGGCACATGTTCTAGCAGCACAGGTAGAGTATCCCGTATGAAATCATGATAACGTGCTCCATTGAGCGTAGGTGGAAGAGCATGGGGCCCAAACTAAAATGAGCTCTAACATGGAAATTAAGCGTTTCCGGACACATGTCCACGTAACATCTTTTTTTTATTTGTGTGTGAGGGATGTTTCCTGAAAGTTTGGCCGTACCTTTTTGTAACATCCATATTCCTGAGCAGTAGTTGTCCCGAGGGCACTATTTTTCTTATCACTACACTCCGACAACGACCTTCGCAAGTCAAACTTAGTATTTTATCCTTCCTCAGCAACTGTAGTCGTATATAATTAATTAATAAGCAACCATTTGCATAAAGGAAAATTATTTTGTTTTGTGCAACTCTTGCAATCGATTTTAAAAGTATTTCCTGAATAACTAGAGACATGAAACTTTTAACATACCTTAGAACTGGTTGACAATGCAATATTAACTCGCTTTCGTGTCTGGTGTGTGGCAAAGGGTGCTTTGTATACCACGGCCATTTCTACTTTTATTCCTGTTTCAGTCGCGTACGGTTCGCAGGAAGAAAGATTGCCGGTAAGCCTCCTCATGAGCTGCAGTATTTCTAATTTCAGTTTTCATACTTTCGAGAGATACATGAAGGAAATAGAAATATATTTGTTGGCTCAGGTGAAAAAAAAAAAAATCTGAAATATGTCAGATGTTTGTCATATTCTCATAAATATGTTTGAAATCTATTGAAAAATTTCGCATACGCAAACCTAAAAAAAAAAAAAAAAAAAACAGAATAGATATCTAATTAAAATTATTTTTAACTCAAAAACTTGTTAACTTGGACTGAGAAGTATAAACCAATTTTTCTTAGCTCCTTACAGATTCCTTACCACATATGCATAATCCTGAAAATCTGTGGTTGCGGATTTTTAATAGTTATCAAAATATTTGTAAGATTCAAAATGATAACCTGTGGAACTATGCGATAAAAGAGGCAAACAACTCATGCATCAGCTATGTTCTGTATGCGCCCCATGTTTCTCAGTTTTAAATCTTTAAAGTGATTTCACAGCCATTAAAAATTCAGTCTCGAATTATCACGACTATCTGCATGGCGTTAGGAATGTGTGTGGGGGTAGGAGAAATTATTTTATATTTATAGTGCAGTTTAAATACCTGTTATATTAAAAAATATATTTTATTTGAATAATTACAGTATTATTTTTTCAGATAAGCTGGAAGTATTGATTTGATCAACATATTTCTTTGTATTCCTTTACTGCTTGCTCGATGTACAGATTAAATAACACCGGGGGGAGGCCGTAACCTGTCTCACCTACGGTTACCCTTTCACATCTTTCAACTCTTATAATTCCAATCTGGTTTCTGTACAAGCTGTAAATAACCTTTCGTTTCCAGTGTGATCCCAGCTGCCTTCAAAATCCCAAAGAGTCCAGGCGACGTTGTAAAAAAACCTCTCTAAATCTGAACTATCCACCCACAAAGTTCCAAGACTTATTTTACTCCTGGCGTACAAGCGACGACAACGCAATACGACAGCAGCTTGAACTGACAATTGTAAACAACAGACGCGCATTCGGCCAGTCAGTTTTAAATAGTGAACGTGAGGCCGTAGTACGTCAGTGTTGTTGCGTGATGAATCGCAATGGAGCAACATGTCCAAATGAAGTGTTCAAGATATTTTCCACAATGTTTTGAAGAGAAAAGTGTGTGCGAAGTTTATTTTTTTTTTCCGGGAGTCAAGGCGTGCGGGACGACGACCCTGTAGCCTGTCGCTATTGGATTGAAATGCAAAACGCGGGCAATTATTTTTTGGAAAAAATCCTCATAGGCGACTCGACTACCTGTGATCAGTACTAACCTACCACAGAACAACAAACTGTAGAAATTGACATCAAAGATCAAGGCGCTGGCGACATAACCGACATTGAAGCCATTGTGACGTGCGAGTTGAACAACGTCCCACAGAAGCACTTTTCTGACAGCTTCACATGGTTGTGTGAACGTTCTGTGCCTTGTAGACCAGTGGAGAGAGACTACAGAAGACCCGAGGGATTAAAATACCATCTCCTAATGTTTCTATTTTTCATTAATTCAGTCTCCAAACTTTTTGAACCGACGGGTTATGTCGGTAGGCCTTACACAAAATTAGTTCCTCATACAAAGAAACCGGTCCTCCCCCTCAAGAATTGGGCAGTAGACGATGCCGTGGCTATCCAGGCGACAATGCCCACTATGCAGTGATGCCGCCAACTATAGTCTTGAATTGGCACGTCACCTTTGAATTATCTTGCAGTGATTTAGTAATCACGAAAGAATTTAGTAACAGTCTTTCTTCAGAAAATCTTTGAGTAGCTGAGAAGTTTCTGAATCGCTGGCATGCATAGTACGACGTCAGGACACGTAAAAATATTTCTCTCACGTCTCCGTCTTCCACAACAAAAATATATTTCTAAGTTAGCGCATTAAGATGCTATTTTAATTTGGTTAAGGGGGTAGGCACGGTAGATGGTGATACTGTCACTCCCAGAGATGTACATCGCTTCATTTTCTGACAGTATTGGGATGAGATTAGATTAGTTTTTCGTTCCATAGATCCGTGCTGAGGAGATCCTCGTGGATGTGGAACATGTCAATTTTTTTAAAGCTGAAATAACAATACTAATAGTATGAATACATACATCATTTGTCTTTATTAAAAAATTCGCCAATGGAGTAGGAGAAGTTGGCCATTAGTATGTCTTCAGGCGCCTTTTGAACTGTAACAAAATTTTTTATGTTTGCTGGCAAATTATTGAAGATGAATGTTCCTGAGTAGTGGACCCCTTTTTGAACTAAAGTAAGTGCTTTTAAGTCCTTGTGCAGGTCATTTTTGTTCCTGCTATTGTATGTATGAACTGAGGTGTTTGTTGGAAAAGAGAGATATATTATTTAGGACAAATTTAATTAAGGAGTAGATATACTGAGAGGCAGTAATTAGTATACCCAGTTCTTTGAAAAGGTTTCTGCAGGACGTCCGTGAATTTACTCCACAAATAATACGTATTACACGCTTTTGGACTCTGAAAACTTTTGTTTGACTTGAAGAGTTACCCCAAAATATTATACTATATGACATTATGGAATGAAAGTAGGCAAAGTATGCAAGATTTTTCATTTTTATGTCGCCTATGTCAGCTAACACACGAATTGCAAATACAGATTTGTTAAGGCGTTCCTACAGTTCTGTGGTGTGCTCCTCCCAACTGAATTTATTATCAAGTTGTAATCTCAGGAATTTAAGACTGTCAACCTCTTCTATCTGCTCTTCTTCACACTTTATGCATATGCTGGGAGGAAACCTCTTACAGGTTCTGAATTGCATATAGTGAGCCTTTTTGAAGTTTAATGTCAGTGAGTTGGCTTTAAACCATTTATTAATGTCCATGAAAATATCATTAGCAGATCTTTCTAGAACTACACTCGACATACTATTTATTGCAATACTTGTGTCATCTGCAAACAAAATGAACTCTGCTTCTGGCAGTGTAACTGATGAGAGATCATTAATGTACACAAGAAAAAGGAATGGCCCTAAGATGGATCCTTGTGGGGACACTAAATGTAATTTCTTCCCATTCTGATGATGACTGATGACTTAATTCACTAGTCCCTTGCACTGACACCCTTTGTTTCCTGTTAGCGAGGTATGACTTGAACCATTTTGCAGCACTGCCCGGGACACCATAGAATTCTAATTTATTTAAAAGGATGTTGTGGTTCACACAATCAAATGCCTTTGACAAATCACAGGAAATACCTGTTTCTCGTAATTTGTTATTTGATGCGGGTATTATGTGGTGTCTCTCAGAACTGGGTGCTGCTTTTGGATATTCGCGGTAAATATCTGTAGTTTTCAACTCTTACACATTATTATTTACGTATACTATAGTGTGTTCTGCGGTGGGCACTTACCTGGATCGCGGCAGGAACATGGAGCCATCGATGAACACGGAACCGGACAGCAGGATGTACCAGCACGTCGACAGTTCGCCAGTGCTGCCAACAAAACGCCCAATTGGTTCACTTCCTCTTACAAATCAGCACGTGCAAACATACACTGTGCAGTTTATGAAGTGTAAACAGCAAGATTTAAATATATACGAAATCATACCTTTTAACTATAAACCAATAATACACAATACCGTCATTTTACAGTGGGACAAAAATTATAAGGACAGGGAAGAACGTAAATAGATAATTGCATGTACGTGGCATAGAATAGCTTCATTGATTTTCAAATGATTAAAAGTATTTACAAATTAGTGTGTCTTGAGTGGCCGATCTGACTTCGATTTTAAGTAACAGTAGTGCCGCCGTATCATAGCGTGTGAAAGCTACGACCGACGCGCAGGTGTTCACCACAAAGCTGTGTCAAATTATGGGAGGACGATGTCAGAGTTTGCTCCTCTCCCACTGGTAGCTGAGTACAGCTGAAGCGAAAGCCACTTACCATTTAAGAATTTGTTTTAAATACAAAGAGACCATAATGAAGACATTTCATTCTGAAACATGCAGATCATTTCAGGCATTCATTCAATTCTTAGCATTACAGCAGCACTGGGTACGAGTAGTGGGCCAAGATCCCAGAAAGAATTTGCTCTTAAAACGCAATATTAGGCTGCGCAAAGACTTATGTACTCTTTCTGCTGTTGCATCGGCGCGTAATGCAGGTAAGCTATGTCCTTGGTGAAGCTATGACTGGCAGAACCAAAGACAAAGGTTATATATATCATACGCGCGCGCTCGCAACCGAATTTTGCACTGGGAAGCATTTTCGCCAGAAGACTAGGAAAACCAAAAAGAAAAAAGAAAAATATGGTTCCCACACTAACGCCCCATCGGTCAGGGTTTTTAGTGTTGTCCGGACAAAATAACACTCGTGCGCACAGTTGTGGGTCCTTAGATGGCTTTTGGAAAAGTACAACTGTCCATAAACTGCGCTGCTTAGTCCGTCTATTGCAACTCTCCCGCTGCTGACTGTAGTGGGACGTTGCTGTCTGGGCTGAGCGGCTCTCAGCTGTGACGTAAGCAAGCGCACTGCAGCAGTGGCTTACGGAACTCCGTGGGGCAGGGGCGGCCAAGACTCCGGCTCGCGGCTCATACGGGGCCACGAGTGCCAAAGCGCTCAGCCTCACTGCACATTTCCCCCACCGCCATGTTGCGCTGTCTGAGCGCAAGGAGGGAGAAGAGGTGAATAATGCGAACACCGCATTTACATTGCAGTGCAGGCAACTGTCGGCATGTGGATAGACGCAGACAATGTCATGGAGTTTCACACTTCAGTTCCCACGTAGTTGTGCGTTATTTACTTTCAAAATCGAAAAAAAAGTTATTTACACAAAATTGTCGTTTACACAAAATTGTCGATCGAAATAATGTAGCACTTTTGCAACCTCATTTTGGAAACTTGGAAACTTTCATTAATCAGTTACATCTGCACATGTGCAGGGGCGCTTTCAACTGAAACTGCAAACCGTCTCTAAGCCAGATGCATGATTGACAGTGTCCTCAAAACCTTTATAAAATTATCCTTTTAATTCTTCCAAGGTCACAATTAATTCTTCAAGTATCACATTTACTTACAGAACTTTATTGTCTTTGTCAGCATGTGTTCCTCCTACATCGCGATTTCCACTTAAAATGTGAAGTCTGCAATCCATTCTGGATGTTCTAATTTTCGTTCCTCCACTCTTTCTTCCTTCTTAATTCAGCGATAGCGAATTTTAAGTCGAAAACTAAGTTCAGGCGTACCCCTTGACTTAACCAATGTACTTTGCAGTAACGTATGACGTCTCTATACTTTTCGTTTAGTTCCACTGAAAACTGGTGCAACTGAAACTGGAATAATTCGCGCAACTTCAGAAATTTTGCTATTCGCACCACCGATTTCTTCACATGCTCCATGCCTGCAAATTCACCACAAAGTACACTTTGATGTACAGAACAATGACTCCCGTCTGTGGATCGTTGTAATTTTTTGTTATTTCATTGTCAACTAAGCCTTTAAATTCTTCCTGCATGGTATTGTAATGTTGCTTAGCAAATATGCAGTACCCCTCCCTTTCGTCATTCCCACAAATTTTAATGGATTATGTAGACAGATCGCTACACTGCCTCTTTTCGTGCAAACAGCCACTAGGGTCTGTAAACCACCTTTACACCACGATCAAACAGCTAAGGGTAAACAGGGCTGATAGCACGGTTCTGCTGAACTCTTGACAGTTTTGCCCACCGAAAAATGCTGCACCGCAATGCTAAATGAAATGTCACGCCTTCCCTTCCTATTCCATCGCTCTTAACATCCTGCGAATGGGAAGACGCTGATTGTCATTCAACTGCGCAATACTTAACGCTCTGCAAAACAATTATGTGCTGGTAAGTTCCTATGGGACCAAACTGCTGAGGTCATCGGTCCCCAGACTTACACACTACTTAATCTAACTGAAACTAACTTACACTAACGACGACACACACACACACACACACACACACACACACACACACACACACACATGCACCCATGCTCCGCGAACCGTGACAAGGCGCCCCCAGACCACGCGGCTACCCCGTGCGGCTCACACTGGCATTAGGCACCTGCAGTCCGACGGTGTGAGTGACAAACGATTTGCGCGCATATTAAAAAAACTGCATTCCGAAGGTCATTGTTACGTACTGTCAAAATTATGGCCCAAATTTTCGTGCAGGGTCGATTGCTGGGCTGATATCTTGCTAGAGTGTTTTTTCTCCTTAAAACATGAGATGAAGTTACGTTCACTTGTAAGACAAATAGCGTTCTTCACGAATGATATATAACTACTACACAGATAATCATAAAGATAGATTTTCAGATGCACACTTCGGGAATTGGATACCACAGCTTAGAGATCTGGACTGGGGGCTGGATGTGTTACAAAATACTTTGTCATCAGTCTCCCAATTACCCTAAGTTTCTTGCTGTCCTATTAGCCTAATCCTGCACAATTTCAATCGGGAGGCAGAAATGAAGGCTCTTCACCTCTTCCATGCAGTTTCAGCTAACAAGTCGTGTTTGTTTTATACGAGAATATGCTTGATGCAGCTCTCTGCTCTATGATATCCTGTGTAAGTCTCTGCGTCTCCAAATAACTACTCCACCCTATATCCACTTTAAACTGCTTACAGTTTTTTCCCAGTAAATGTCCCTCCATAACCAGCTATTCCTTGATGCCTCAAGATCTGTCCTATAGACCGATCCCATCATTCAGTCAAACTGTGGCACAAAATTCTGTTTTTCGCGATTCGATTCGGTACTCCCTCGTTAGTAACTAGGCCAACCTTTAGCACTCCTCTAGAGCACCTCATTTCAGAAACTTCTTGTCTGTACTGTTAACTGGCCACCAAGGCTGCCAACCTTAAACAGGTGGAGGCACCACTGCACCGCACGTTCACTCTCCCCCCCCCCCCCCCACCCCACCCCCCCACCACCAACTTGGGAACGGATTTTTATTGCTCGACTTCCAGAAGGACTTTCGTATCGACTCGGCTTAGCACTGCCGGCAGCTGACGTGAAGCGTGTTTCTTTGTCCCGCCGCCCGGAAACCGCGGCATCCTGTAGCCATGGCGACAGTGCACGCCCACCTGTTGCGCTACTTCAAAGCGCCGCCGCTAGAGGGCGCCGGATGTCGTTTCCTCAGGAACTTGTCATCTAAGATCACATTACTACTCTTCTGTTCCTGTCTTTCTTTCATTCTGCAAACGAAACAATGTCTTTCCTTTGTAATTAAAGTTGTTCGTAACTAGGTATTTAGTTGGATCGACAACTACTGATTTCGTTGATTTATCGTGTAAAAAAATTAACGGATTGTTTTTAGAACTCATGTAGAGGACTCCTCACTTTTATTGTTTTGGGTCAATTGTCCGTTTTCCCCCATGCAGGTATCTTGTGTAAATTATTTTGTAATTTGTATTGTTCTTCTAAAAAGGTTACTAGAACGTAAACGATAGCATCGTCTTCGAACAATCTAAGATACCTACTCTGATTATCTACTACATCGTTTATACTTTTGATTCACTTTTTTAAGACTTCCCGTTAATGATTACCTACAGTAACGTTGACAAAAGGCTTTTGGGAATCTCTGAATACGAAAACTACTTAAGATTTCGTGTCGATAGCATTCATTACTTCGAGTGAGTAAAGAGCCAGTTGTAATACATAAAAACGATATTTTTTTGAATACGACGGGTTATTTGTCAACAGATCGTTTTATTCGAGATGTTTCATAATATTCTGATGGACCTTTCAATATCCTGTTGTATGTACGTCAGCATACAGCAGAATTTGCAATCGCGCTGCAGCAGGTGAAGCCATACCACCACTTCATCTCGTACTAGGTTAGGTACCGCCTGGTACTGTCTGTCTTTGAACAGATAATTTAGCAGCGAAATTTCGTGCATCCGCACTGAAGGTGGTGGATTCACTGCTTATCGAGGCGAACCAATTGTCAAGAAACAAAAGTCAGAAAGCAATTACGTTCGACCTCCTGAGGGAGTCTCGAAGTAGCAAGCATGGAGAACACGGTCGAGGACTGGGGATAGATGGCGCTACGAACTAAAATTACCTTATCAGACAACGGAAAAGCGATGAGGTATTGGTTGAGCGAAACTGCTGTGGAACACCTGCGTGTCGGTACTGTTCAAAATAGCTTAGTCCGTTCTGGACGTGAATTGTGTAGGTGGAAAAAAGAAGTCACTGGAAGACGTAAGGGTCGACTGGAAATTGCGACGGGGTTAAATGCGTGACTTTTTGAGCTATTTCCCAACAGTCTTTTAGTGTCAGCGATAAAACTTTACGTTATTAGGCTTCATGTATTGCCACTGAGATAGGTGCTACAGAATTTAGTTTCTCAAAGTTGGATTGTTAGCTTCAAAAGATCACAAAGTCGTGGCACGAAAAATAACAAAATTTGTATCGAGAAACAGATAGGAAAACGAAGTGATTCAAACCGAAATTATAGTTTTTATTACGAATGCAGAGCATAAAGTGGCTAGTTTTAGTGAATCACAATGCAGATCAGTCCGGTTTTCAAAAAAGAAATCGTGGTAAAAGAGCTCTGTCCTTGAAAGGGGAAAAACATACAAACGCTACAGCGCATTCCACAATGACACACTCGAGTTCGTACACTATAATGGCCAAGATTAGTTTGGATGTTAATTGTTTCCCAAACTATATGTATGTCTTCAAGAATCAATCAAACATTTTGAACCACATTTCAAAAGAGCGATGTTCTATGCATACAGTCTTGTGGTAAACGCATCGAAGTTGGGGAAAGTGGGAAATGAAAATGTTGCAGTTTCCATGCGTCGTGCTTTTCTTCCATTCTGCTGGACAAATCTCTTGTTGTTCTTCAGGAATCGTGATCAGGTTGTAAGGTGGCAGAATAAATGGTCAGATTCGCACCTTACATGAGACCTTTACAAATGAGGTGAAGGTGACACCTAACGTAAATCGACAGTTATGACCAATATGTAATGTAAAAAGGGATGACAGTCAATCGACGGTAATTAGCGGACCATTCCTATACAATGCATGTCTTTGAGCGGAAGGTAGAACAGGGAACGTGAGTCGAGTCGCTTTTAGTTTTGAAAAGCCAGATCCACAATGGCATAGCGAAGCCGCGCTGTGGGAGTCACGCCAGCAACCACTTAAAGGGGTGGCAGGGAGGAGCACAGCGACCCCGGGCCAGGTGGTTCAAGCTGGAGGGCCGCCTGTAGTGAGGGCATCACTACAAGAGCAGAGAAGAAGCTTTAGAAAACTGTGTTTCGAAATTCCAATGGGATACGAACAAAAGCAACTGACGCATTTTCGTCCAGCGAGTGCGACACACGGAAAGGTCATAGTACTTTAGGCGTCTAGAACGGGCACAAAACGTCCGATTGGCAGAAACTCACTAGGAAGGAGAAAACTACCGAAGTTTCGACGCAGTTTGATAGAAGGGACGTTGCGATTGGTAGAGGGTGTTTCTCCAAAATAAGAGGAATGCTCCTATCGTCGAAAAACGCCGTGACGTGAAAAAGGAACGTAAGTGGAGGGAGGCAGTTCTGCCATCAGTTGGACAAGAGAGAAATTTTGAAGGGACTCTGAACTGCCGTCAAGTACAGAACAGAGCGCTTAACGCTCCATACGACGCAGAGAAGAAATTGGTGTGGACACTAGCTGGAGTGAGGCCGCTGTGAATGCAAAGTTAGTTGTAGCAACGTTTAGCTCCAACTTTGGAGAAACGAACCAGCCAAATTAGTTAACTGTTCTTGCGAGAACTGAGAGGGCACTATAATATGCACGCTGTTCCAACCATGAGCGTGTATATCGCCACATAATAAGACTAGGGCCGAGTACATGTTTTCTCGCATAACGAGAAACAGAGGGAAAGTTTCTGCTGGAAAGTTCAGCAAAGGCCAGATTAGTTTTGTAGGGATTTCAGTGGGAGAGAGCGGCCTTGCAGACAGCAGCAAGTCGCAGCTTAAGGTAAATACCACGTGCAGAGGCATAAACTTTGTTGGTTCACCAGCTTGCGTCCACTGTAGCTCGAGCAGCCTTGGGTAATCTTGCGCTCAGATTTGTCACTTGACTACCCATCCACCATAAATTTGATTGTCATCCTAAATAGTACCGAACTTTGAACCGGAATCGGACGATTTTCGTAGTACTGACCAACATCATAATGTATTTGTAGGAGCAATTTTGTAAAGAAATGTCCAATTAAACTTTCATATATTGTGCTTAAGATTAATGTTCTTTCAGAGAGTTAATATTTAACATTGTTGTGTATAAACTTATTTCACTTTTTGATGTTGGCAAGATGCGTTATCCATTGCGCTGTTTTTATGTTGGCAAGTTGAAAACTGTGTGAAAAGCTGTAATGTGGTGAGAAATATTGCGACAATAAACTTGTCGTTTCATCTCACAGAGTTGCTTTCAAGTCAAGAATAAGCAAGCAAAAACAAACCCCCGCAACCTTACAATGTCATAAAAGTTCTTATTCATTAAAAGCTAAATTTCGATCTCGCTCTGAAAAAGAAGAAGAAATACTTCAAATTCCATCCAGGACATGAATTCAACCGCTCGACAGAAGTTTTTAGTCAGTGGAACGCATTTTACAGAATATTAACACAGAAAATTATTGTGTGCAGGTCACTGTAGTTTCCAGTCTACCATCGTGACAATATTCTAAAGTTTCTCTCCACGGTTTTCAAAATGTTCTCTAACATGAGTGGCATTCGTCGAAACATACTTACCTGATTCATTTCTAACACAGGCACAATTTTTTCTATGAACGTCTAATAATGTCCATAACACGCAGGGCTGTCATATGTCGTCTTGATATGTATGTTCTTGATGCACAAGAAATGTATGTTTGGAACAGTGCATCAATATTTCTCATTTCTGCTGTAGTTACAAGAAATAAAATTAATTTTGACGTGTTCTTAACCGAATATTGATTTGTGTAGATGCCACAGAAATTTGGAAATAATGTTGTAGATAACATATTAGTTTAACTTTTCAGCTAATGTTTATTATCTTACAATCGCTTTCACTGGGCGAACCAGCTGTCTCATTGCTGTGGCAAGAGAGCGGTGCCTAGCTAACGCCCTAGATGGCGTTGCCATGCAGTAGTGATGGAGGTCAGAGCCGTAAAATAGCCAGTTACAAATGTGGAAACCACGCTACGAATGTCTTGCTTCATAAAGCTTTTTTACAGATTTCCAGGTCATGTCAACAGCTAAAATACTGCGCACGGACTTTCCTCGACGTTAACTCACAGTGGTAAATAAAGCAACACAGGTTTCGACGTGACAAGTCTGACTATTCCCTTGTGAGTAGTGAAATGTTCAGCAATAAGAGAACGAAGTGGCATCTAAAGTGGAATTTAATTTTGAACAAGAAAATCCTGCACCACAGTACTTTACAAATCAGTCTACGTGAAATCGGTGTCTGGACAACACAAACTGCATCAAAGCAATACTGGAGGTAAGTGACTTTCCTAACAATGCTTAAACTTTTTTCCCTTAATCAGTGTTCTAACTGGTTTGATTCGGCCCGCCAAGAATTCGTCTCCTGTTCCAAACTTTTCATCTCACAGTAGCACTTGCGACTTACGTCCTCAATTATTTGATGTACATATGCCAATCTCTGTCTTCCCCTACAGTTTTTACTCTCCACAGTTCCCTCTACTATCAAAGAATTTAGTGCCTGATGTCTTAACACATGTTTGTAGTGGTGCAGCAACCAGCCACTAACTTAAAGTAAGTTCCTTTATTCAGAAAAGGTACCGTTACCGGTTTCGAATCATTACAGTTCATCTTCAGACGGCTTTCATGCTTTCATTAGAACACATGGTGCATTTTTTACTGATTAGTTGTCCCAAAATACAAATAATACATTATTATAAGCACGTCACACAGATGGCTGCGTTACAGATTTGCATTGGGATTTGGCTCACGTGAAATTCCGGTTTGGAGTACTTGTTTTCATGGTTTTCATCCAGCAGACGGCGTTCGTAGTTTTCGCCACATTCCCATCATTGCACACACAAACTTGTATAATTGAGCGCTTCAGATTTGTCCACCACATTCCTACTGTTTCACATGTAAATTTGTATCACTGAGCACTTCATATCAGTCACAGAACAGACTTCTAACATGCACTGCATGTTTTGATAGATGCAAAGTGTTTACAAACATATGAGTGTCAAAGATGCTATGATATATCGTAACATTATAAAGATGCCCCATGTGTGGGGAATGATCACATATTAACTTACATAACTGAAACGCCTTTATGTACCGATATATCATAGCATCTTTGACACTCATATGTTTGTAAACACTTTGCATCTATCAAAACATGCAGTGCATGTTAGAAGTCTGTTCTGTGACTAATGTGAAGTGCTCAGTGATACAAATTTACGTGTGCAACAGTAGGAAAGTGGTGGAAATGTATTCAGTAACAAATCTGAAGCGCTCAATTATCCAAGTTTGTGTGTGCAATGATGGGAATGTGGCGAAAACTACGAACGCCGTCTGCTGGATGAAAACTATGAAAACAAGTACTCCAAACCGGCATTTCACCTGAGTCACATCCCAATGCAAATCTGTAACGCAGCCATCTGTGTGACGTGCTTATAATTATGTATTATTTGTATTTTAGGACAACTAATCAGTAAAAAATGCACCATGTGTTCTAATGAAAGCACGAAAGCCGTCTGAAGATGAACTGTAATGATTCGAAACCGGTAACGGTACGTTTTGAATAGAGCAACTTAAAATAAGTTGATGGCTGGTTGCTGTCTCAACACCATCAACATTTATCTTCAAATAACAGCCACCGTCTCCAACCATGTCATCATATGACAAAACTGTCTTAACACATGTCCTATAATATCGTTCCTTCTTGCCTATATTTCTTTCCTCGTCATTTCTGTGGAGAACCACCTCATTCCTTATCTTACCAGTTCACCTAGTATTCAACATTCTTCTGTAGCACCACATCTGAAATGCTTCAATTCTCTTCTGTTCAGGTTTTCTCGCAGACCATGTTTCACTACCATACAATGCTGTTCTCCAAACGTACGTTCTTCCTCAAATTAATGCCTATGTCTGATACTAGCCGACTTCTCTTGGCTATGAATGCCTTCTTTGCCTGAGCTAGTTTGCTTTTTATGTCGTCCTTGCTTCGTCCGTCACGGGTTATTTTGCTGCCTAGGTAGAAGAATTCCTCATAATCGTCTACTTCGTGACCATCAGTCATATTGAGTTTCTAGCTGTTCTCATTTCTGCTACTTCTCATTACTTTCCTCTTTCTTAGATTTATCTTGAATCCTTATTCTGTACTCAGACTGCTCATTCAATTCAACACATACTGTAATTCTTCTTCGCTTTCACTAAGAATAGCAATGTCATCGGCGAATCTTATCATTGATATCCTTTGACCTTGAATTTTAGTCCCACTCCTGAACCTTTCTTGTTATTTCCATCTCTGCTTCTTCTATATACAGATTTAATAGTAGGGGTGAAAGGCTAAATCCCTGTATTACACCCTTTTTAATCCGAGCACTTTGTTCTTGATCGTCCACTCTTATCAGTTTCTCTTGGCTCACGTAGATAATGCATATTACCAATCTCCCCCTATAGCTTTACACGGTCGAACGCTTTTTCCAGATCGGCAAATCCCATGAACGTATCTCGATTTTTCTTTTAGTCTTGCTTCCATTATCAGCCGTAACGTCAGAACTGCCGCTCTGGTGCCTTTACTTTTTCTAAACTCAAAATGGTCGCCATCTAACGCATCCTCAATTTTCTTTTCTCTTCTTCTGTATGTTATTGTTGTCAGCAACTTGGATGCTTAAGCTGTTATGCTGATCGTGCGATAGTTTCCGCACTTGTCGGCTCTTGTAACCCCCGGGATTATGTGGATGATGATTTTCCGAAATTCAAATGGTATATCGCCAGACACACACATTCTACCCACCAACGAGAATAATCGTTTTCTTCCCCTAATGATTTTAGAAATTCTGATAGATAACATTCTATCCTTTCTGCCTTATTGGATCTTAAGTCTTCCAAAGCTCTTTTAAATTTTGATTCTGATAATGGATCCTCTATCTCTTCCCTGTCGACACTTGTTTCTTCTTCTTCTTTTTTGATGTCATTCAAATCTTCCCCGTTATAGAGGTCTTCACTGTAATCTTTCATCTTATCTCCTCTCTCCTCTGC
This sequence comes from Schistocerca serialis cubense, assembly GCF_023864345.2. Taxonomy (NCBI): domain Eukaryota; kingdom Metazoa; phylum Arthropoda; class Insecta; order Orthoptera; family Acrididae; genus Schistocerca; species Schistocerca serialis. Next base: position 1,125,860,445 of record NC_064638.1, on the reverse strand, counting down.
ACTGCACTCTTAATGTTACCACCTTGTTTTAATTTCACCTAAGTTGGTGCTAAATTTTGTGTATCTTGAGTCAGTCCTTCCGACAATCGTGTCTTCTTAGATTTCTTCACATTTTTCATGCAACTATTTCGCCTTAGCTTCTCTGCACTTTTTTGTATTGCATTCCTAAGTGACTTATTTCTGTATTCCCTGAACATTTCTGTACTTTCATCTTTCATCGACCTACTTCAGTATCTGTTCTGTTACCAGTAGTTTCTTTGCAGTTAGCTTCTTCGTACATACGACTTTCTTTCCAACTTCTATGACTTCCGTTTTTGTAGATGTCCGTTCCAACTGGACTGCCTACTGAGCCACTCGTTATCTCAAGTATCTAATAGCCTCAGAACTTCAATCGTATCTCGTCATTCCTTAGTACTTCCATGTGCCGCTTCTTTGCGCGTTCATTCTTCCGGACTAATGTGTCAAACTTCAGCCTAGTCTTCATGACTACTAAATTGTGATCCGAGTCCATATCAGCTCCTGGGTACACCTTACAATCCAGTATCTGATTTCGGAATCTCTGCATAACCATGGTGTAATCTGACTGAAATCTTCCCGTATCTCCCGACCTTTCCCTAGTATACCACCTCCTTTTGTAATTGTTGAACAGGATATTCTCTATTACTAGGTGAAATTAATTATAGAGCTGAATTAGTCTTTCTCCTCTCATTCCTTGTCTCAAGCCCATATTCTCCTGTAACCTTTTCTTCTACTCCTTCCCCTACAAGTGCATTCCAGTCCCACATGACTATTAGATTTTCATCTCCCTATATGTACTGAATTACCTGTTCAATATCCTCATACACTTTCTCTATTTCTTCGTCTTCAGTTTGCGACATCTGCATGTATAATTGAACTACCGAACTGTCGGTGTTCGTTTGCTGTCTATTCTCATGAGGATAACCCTATTACTGAACTATTCACAGTAACTCACTATCTGTCCTATCTTCCTGTTCGTAGCGAATCCTACTCCTGTTTTACAATTTTTTGCTACTGTCGATATTATTATATACTCATATGGCCATAAATCCTTGTCTGCTTTCCACTTCACTTCACTGACCCCCACTATATCTAGATTGAGACTTTTCACTTTCCTTTCCAGATTTTCTTGTTTCCCTACCATGTACAAACTTCTGAGGATCCACGCCTCGACTAGTAAAGCATTAGTATTTTGTTGGTTACTCAGTCTTTTTCTCATGCCCCCCCCCCGCGTCCGGCCATCCTGATTTAGGTTTTCCGTGATTTCCCTAAATCGCTCCAGGCAAATGCCGGGATGGTTCCTTTGAAAGGGCACGGCCGACTTCCTTCCCCATCCTACCGACCGATAACCTCGCTGTTTGGTCTCTTCCCCCAACCAACCAACCAACCCCCCCCCCCCCCTTGGTAGTACCCTCCCGGAGATCCCAAAGGTGGACTAGTCCGGAATCTTTCGCCAATGGAGAGGTCATCATGACACTTTCTCAATTACGGGCCACATGTCATGTAGATACACACACGTGCCTTTAATGCAGTGGTTTCCACTGCCTTCTGCATCATCGTGCCGTTGATCATTGACGATTCTTCTACCTTTAGGGACAGTTTCCCATCCCTAGGGCAAGACTGATTAATTATAAAAGGCGTTTTGATTAATTATAAAAGACGCTACTCTAGACACGCTGCTAAATAACTTCCTTAGACCACCAAAAAGCTCGAAGTAAAGCAACCTCCATCGTTACCTAGCAGACTTTATCACCTTAAACTTATGTGCACTACACAGGTTAAAGCAGGCTAATTTAAACAGCTGGAACCCCACTACCGCACACCTGCAGTCTTGTGCGCGTGTGCTGCATAACGGCGTGTTGGCAGACTGGACGCACTTGTATGCTGCACTGCTAGCCACTAAAATAGGAAGAACAGTAAGGCCACCAAGTAACGAAACTCTACTTATTGTGCGTCCTAATTAATCCTGCCTCCTCGGAACATTCATATCTCAATGGTAATGTTCGATTCTGCATAAATTGTGGCCAGACTTTCCAAGATTTATTCTCAATCCATATTCTGTACTTATTAGACTGTTCATACGATTCAGCACATACATCTACATCCATACTCCGCAAGCCACCAGACGGTGTGTGGCGGAGGGTAACTTGGGTACCTCTATCGGTTCTCCTTTCTATTCCAGTCTCGTATTGTTCGTAGAAAGAAGGATTGTCGGTATGCTTCTGTATGGGCTCTGATCTCTCTGATTTTATGCTCATGGTCTCTTAGCGAGGTATACGTAGGAGGGAGAAATGTACCGCTTGACTCCTCGGTGAAGGTAGGTTCTCGAAACTTCAACAAAAGCCTGTACCGAGCTACTGAGGGTCTCCCCTGCAGTGTCTTCCACCAGAGTTTATCATCTCCGTAACGCTTTCGCGATTACTGAATGATCCTGTAACGAAGCGCGCTGCTCGCCGTTGGATCTTCTCTATCTCTTCTATCAACCCTATCTGGTACGGATCCCACACCGGTGAGCAGTATTCACAAGCAGTGGGAGAACAAGTGTACTGTAACCTACTTCCTTTGTTTTCGGACTGCACCTTAGGATTCTTCCAATGAATCTCAGTCTGACATCTGCTTTACCGACGATTACTTTTATATGGTCACTCCATTTTAAATCACTCCTAATGTCTACTCCCAGATAATTTATGGAATTTACTGTTTCCAGTTGCTGGCCTGCTATATTGTAGCTAAATGATAACGGATCTTTTTTCTGTGTATTTAAAGCATATTACATTTGTCTACATTGAGATACTGTAATTCTTTTTCAGTTTCACTGTGGATAACAATGTCATCAGCGAATCGTATTACAGATATCCTTTCAACTTTAATTTTAATCCCACTGAGGATAAGGGTTTACTCTCTTACTTCAATTTTACATACTTCGTCTAAAGATGTCTCTGAATATATTTAACTGCGTAAAATCTATTTTTCTGAACGTGTATTTTTTTAATATTCAATCGATCCATTACGCGCTGTCGATCTTGAACCATTAAAATTAATAATCACGGTTGTTAACTTAAATGATCCAATAACCACTTTACAGTACAGATAATATTATGCATCGGTTTTCATGCAAACTAAATTCCTGTTTTCATTTATAATTTTTGCAATTTTATCATCAACCATAAAGTCAGTCTTGTACAATTAAGGAAACTGCTATTTTCCATATTGTCAGAATTTGCAGCCTTTGTTATTACCATTAAGCGTATAAATCTTCCCGTAAATATTTCAATGAAACATTATGTAAATTAAATCTTAAAAACTATTTCGTATAAGATAGCCGTACTATACTAATTTGGACTACATCCTGTTCTGAAAGATACCGAAAGCTGTGTTCGTAACATATATAGATACAGATAGGATTACAGCTGCTTCAGACAGCTTTAGATAGCGCTAGATTAGATTTAGCAATCACTGAGTGACACTCTGTTCGATTATGTTATTTGTATTATATAGAAATGTTACACAATGTGTTTTTACAAGATGTGCTGTTGTAAAAAAAATTGTCAGGAACAGATCAATAAATGAAGGCAGTATTTAAAAGCGACATAATATTCCAGCGATTCGTTATTAAAAACCTTTGACGACATATTTTAAAAATTAATATTGAAACAAGTATGTCTGCCGAAGCAATGAGACCGAAATGGCAAGGTAACAATATAATGTTTATTGTCATCAAAAATTATTTTACACTGACAACAATAAAACAGTCAATTCGACGTAGTAAATTTTGCTTCTGTACACGTATGAACAACAGTGGGAAGGGAGGTACATTATACCGTGTAGAATATGGTGGGAAGAATACGTGATTACATTACTGGTGATCTGGCGGAGTACAGTGTGCGAAGAATAGTATACAGCAGTGCCAAACATCGCTTCTAACGCCGCAAGAACCCAGCGTTCAACTAAACGTGCACGGCAGATAGGGGTACTCATTCCGTTTTGCTTCAACGCTCTGCTACAGCCCATCAACCGTAGACGCTCTCGGGAGTGGTGGCGTGCCAGTCTATTGTCAGTCCATTGCCAGAGGTGTACAGTGAGTGAGAGGTCTGCAGGACGTGCCGACGAGGGCAACAATATTGGGTAGATCAGGACATCAAAGGCAACATGCACTGTTGCTTTGTCTTCATGAAAGATAACGCCATAGTGACCTCGAAGATACGGTACAGCCGTCTGCCTTATCACCTCAGAAATGTCACGCCTGCTCTACAACTAGGCACTGATCGTGTTGTGTACAGAACGGCATCCCATACTATCACGCTACGAGCAGAGCCCCTATGACGACCTCGAACGTAATCTTGACAACGCTGGTTATCTCTGTCAAGGAAACACCACCAACTTTACCTCAAACTTTAAGGAGGAAAAAAGCATACTAAGGTGGAAGAAATCATATTAGTAAGGTAGCACCCGCGGCAAAATCTGAGGCATAATTCTGATCGTAGGCAGTTATGAGTTTCTGAAAGTACAGCTTTTAAGCATTTCGCGCGCACGTGTTGTTTTCGCTACGCGCCACTCCAGTCGCCTAATGCATGAGCGAGGGGTACTGTGCAGTGAATTGACAACCAGAGCCCTCCTATTGGATAGATGTTGAAGGCGAGGGAGGAGAGCGATCACTTCTGCTCAACGGGCGTTGAAATATTGTTCGAGAACACATGTTATTGCATGCGAAAATTGGTAAATACGTCAACCCCAGCCACACATACGTTCAATATTATTTTAAAAATGATGTCGTACTGATACTCTGCAGTTACTTATATACCTCGCCTCAAAACCAAATGAACAAGCGTAAGCGACTAAAGAATTATTATGAGATGAAGTTATGATTTTAGATTTAAAATTTAATCATGCTAATCACTTTGAAGACCAGCACATCTCCTGCACATGTATCTGAATGCGTTGTGTCTGCGCTTTTTCGGACATGTCCCCAGCTGTGGTAAGTATTATGTAAATTCAAGGTGGAGGGGAGGGGGAGGGGAGGGGGAGGGGAGGGAGAGGGGAGGGGGAGGGGAGGGGGAGGGGAGGGGAGGGGGGAGGGGAGGGGGAGGGGAGGGGGAGGGGAGGGGGAGGTGAAGGGAAAAGAGATTCATGATGTCAGCTGCACCGTTACTTCATGTAGAGTCAGTAGCGACGAGTGAAAATGTGTGTCGGGTCGGGATTCGAACCCGGGATTTCCTGCTGACTATGCAGGTGCGTTAACCACTGCACCACCTGGACACAGTATTCATTGCAGCTGCGTTGACTACCTCGGCGCGCTCCCAGGCTGACCCACATACCCAAACAGCGCCACACATCTGCTGTCTCTGTCCATGTTCCAGGATATTCCGGGTTCGTATCACAAGCCGACACACATTTTCACTCGTCGCCGCTGACTCTGGATAAAGTTCCGATGCAGCTGATATCATGAATTGCTTCTCTTTCCTTTCCCTTCCCCCAACCCCCTGCCCTCCGCCTTCAATTCACATAACCCTGCAGATGATCATCACTTTAACAGTATTAGCTTTAAAATCCAAGGAAAATAACGCACAATAGCGATTTTAGTAATTAACACTTTGCCGTCCGGCGACACCACAGCGGTGTCGTGCGCGAAATATCGGTCAACGGCCGGCGACACCATAGTGGTGTCATGTGCATAGTATCGCGCATGGCGGGCGACAGCACTGTAGCATCTTTTGCATTCTGTTTGAGTTTTATTTAGGTAACAGTAAGTTACACATTTCATCAAGTTTTTGTTTTTATAAGTACTTGTGCCCTTTCATCATGGTAGACGAAAGAGACGATACGATTATTTACGATGAATGCGCTGAGCAAACGTTGGAGGTTCGCGTACGTCTCATCATGATCCGGTTGACAGACTTTCCGGTCACATCAAGCAACACCCATTAATAGGCCTACGTATTTCCGAAACGAATAAACGGAAACGAAGAAACTGCCATGTATGTTTCAAAAAAGGAACAACAAACTTAATGTGCAAGTCTTGTGGAGTTGCGTTACGTCTTGGAGACTGTTTTGCTGCATATCATATGAAGGAGAAATACGAAGTACCAAAGACAATTCAAGTAAACAAATATATGAAACAAACATATTTTGTATTTATTTACGTTAAGTATATCTTCGAAATTTTATGAAAGCAGGGGAAGAGAGCTGAGAACTTATAACAACTGACGGTGAGATTAGTAAAACGTAACAATTTTAAATCTCCCGATAATGTCAAGAACGGCCGGCGGCAAGCCAAGTAATCCGAATTAGCACTGTCGGCGCGAAGCGAATAAACTTGTACGAGACGTTCGGACGGCAAAATGTTAAATAGTGGTACGCTACTACTTCAGTGATGCATTACTTCGCTTCATTCCATTTACACTGCATTTGCGAATTGCAACATAAAAATGTCCAAGGAATAGACGTGTTCCGCATCATCTCAAATACAAATATGCACACGGGCATAACTGCAGTCATCAGTCCTGGTAAGAGAGAACACGACTTCGTACACTTCAGTAACCGTGCACTTCAGTAATTTCCCACCTGCATTACAGCACAGCACAGCGCTTGGAAGGTTATCGACATTTTTTGAACTTGGAAACTCCTTTTTATTGCTGCAGTATGATATTAACTAACATTCCACATGCGTTTCTTCTTTCATATTAAAGGTGTTTTCGGTGAATTTTTTTGTCCGTTGAAAAGCAATAGAGGAGAAATTCTGCGTGATATTAAATCGCCAAATCGTTGGTAGTCTTCCGGAAGTGTGAGGCACCAGACGCCTACGCACAAGTCGGCCTCTGTGGGTGACGTGCTGGCGTCCAGTAGCGTCCCAGTTGTGTTTCATCGTTTCAGATCAGGAGAATTTGGCAGCCATGACATAGTTCAGTACTATGCTCCTCAAACTCCTAATCGATTCAGGCCGTATTGCATGGATATTTATCCTGCCGGAAGATGTCACCTACACTGGTAAGACAAAAACATTATGACCACTGTCCACCGCGATATTGTATGTCGCCCGGTGGCATTGCGGGCAAGTGTCACGGTAAACGGAGCAGACATGGACGGTGGATCACCCTAGCGAAGATATGGGCTGCAAATGGCGAAATACAATGCGGTAAGCAACTCTGACAAAGTGCACATTATTAATACCAAAAGCCTGTGAAAGAGTATCTCTAAAACGGCCAAGTTGGTCGAATGTTGACGTGCTATTGTTGTAAGCATCTACGGAAAGACGTAGGACAGCGAAAATATCACTAGGCGCTCCAAATGGTTGGACGTCCACGACTCTTCACAGAACGGGGGATTTGGAGCCTTGTCTGCAATCTGCTCTGTAAAGTAGGACAGATGGTAATCTGTGGCATCTCTGCCGAAAAGAGAAAAACTATGTAAAACCCACAAAAGAAGCACTAGAAATCCTCCAGGAAGTAGATATATATCCACATGCATACAAAAACCTAACAAATTTACTGAACGAACGAACCGACCTAATGCACAATAAGTATATAGAAAACTTTATTCACATTATAAATCGGGAAACGGGTAAAATGATAATATCAGTGACTCCAAACAACACATATCCGTAATAACAGCGTTAACATGAATATTGTAAAACAGAGACAACACTAACACAAATCAGACATAACAATTATTACGAAAAATTAAAAACTTAAAATAAAAATAAAACTAACTTTAGGCAAAAACATAATTAGAAACAAAACTATATGAAAAATAATAGTACACAACTGCATTTCACACATTCATTTATAATAGTAGCTATGTAAACTTCTAACATCGCTCACCCACTGTCATCCAACTGTCAGAAAAGTAGCACACAGTGTGATCGGAAATTCGCGTTACAGACTCCTAGGACTTGTAGAGGGGAGTGAGTACATCGTATTTTCAATAGGAACCCATGCCCGGAAACGTCATCCAATGAGACTACAGAGCATCACAGTTTTAGGCGTGGGCGTCTGTAAATGTACGTATACACGGGGTGATTCCGTGATGATGTTACAGGCTTTCTAGGATCATGGAGAACGATAAATGTATTAATTTGAAGTAAGGATCCCTGTACTGGAAACGAACGAGTCGAAAGTTATAAACCAAAACCGTTCTGATACCTCTCACAGTTGAACACATGTGCCGGTTCTTGTGTTGCGAAGAGTGTAGGGTTGGTAACTTTCAGTGGTGGTAGTGTGGACAAAAACGAGAAAAAGTGTCCAGTAAACGTGGGCTCTAAAGTGCGTACCGTAACAGCTATGAACACTTGCTCAATAGAGGAGATGTGTTTCACATTAGCGAAGATGAACGAATGGTCATAGCTCCTCAGGTATGAGCCCACGTTTATTAGACATTTTTTCTCGTTTTTGCCCACACTACCACCACTGAAAGTTACCAGCCCTACACTCTTCGTAACACAAGAAGCGGCACATGTATTCAACAGTCAGAGGTATCAGAACGATTTTCGTTTATAACTTTCGACTCGTTCGTTTCCGGACAAGGATCCTTACTTCAAATTAATACATTTATCGTTCTCCATCATCCTAGAAAGTCTGTAACACCATCACGGAATCGCCCCGTGTATACGTACATTTACAGCCGCCCGCCCCTGTAACTTTTACGCTCTGTAGTCTCCTTGGATGTTTTCGGACATGGCTTCCTATTCAAAATACGATGTACTCACTCCCCTCTACAAGTCCAAGATGTCTGTAACGGGTATTTCCGGCCACCCTGTATATGAAAACAAGCAACATTCGATATACGTCTCTACTCTACCCCTGGTAGAAAGTAATAACTCCAAAACAGGTAGGATATGACAGCAACGAAGTTACGTGTAAGGTAAAACACCAAATGGTATATTATAAATTTTCAGATCATAGTTACAAAACCATTAGATTAAGACCATCGCTGATCTTCGTATTTACAGAGCACCTGACGATGGCAATTTGCCGAAATGGGCTCGTGAATGAGATAAAATATAAACAACGTACATAGCAGTTTAGCTGGCTGTTACTCATAAATAAATAAGTGTATACACTTGGCTGGACGCGGCCGTAAAAAGGAGAACCTGTCTGGCTAAAGCCGGACACCTGGTAACCCTAGTCCCAGATGCTCGTTCCCGGACGCGAAGGTGATACCAGGCAGCCCTCTGTCGAAGTCGCTCACTTCAGTGGAATTCCCATTCGTCTTTGCTCAACACCGACTCAAAGGAAGGCCTCGGCGCTTGTTCGTGACGTCACGTCAGCTAGACACGGCGAACGCCAGGTCTGTTGCAGGCATACTCATAATGGTGGTGTCTCCCCCTCTGACATAGGAAAATGTGAAACTATTGGCGGTAGTTGACCAACACACATTGTTCCGAGAGATTTCTGCAATCAATTAATTGTGCAATTCATTACACTTCTTAATAAATAGTGTACTCCTGAACTTAAATTTCCACCTGTTTTAAGGATTGACATACAAAAACAACTTCATTTTCCAGCAGCAACAGAATTCGTGCTTCATTATCTTATTTGCAAATCTGAGGAAGTTACGGTTGTACTGGGTTACTTTTACAAGAAACTGTGAACATACTAGTGCTCTTCTTTAGGTATCTTGGTTGACTATGGGGTGAGGAGCACTGAACGTTAATGAAATATCTTGCGATTGCACACGTTGGGGGAGGGGGTGGGGGACAGAAGAAGAGGCAAAATAGAGATACTTGTTATATCAAATAAAAATTTTTTATCTTCTAAAGTTTTCCTTTCAGTTGCAAGAGGAGAATATTTATCTTTTCTAATGCTCATGTTTAAAAAAGTTTAAGCTCAGCAGTATTTTCGATGTATGAAGCTTTTTGGTTTCCTGTTTAGAATTCCTTTCGTTGAAGACGACTGTAATCTAATGACTGGCAACAGTTGGACATTTACATATGTAAATTACTTTACATTTCCAGTGAAGATGTCAAACGAAAATAAATAAATAAAAGAAACGAGTTAATTGTAAGGGGGTTGGGGTAAGTTTCGATAACAAAATGGATCAAGTAAATATAGTAAGTTGAACGTAAAATTTCCGAAGCTTGCAATGGGGCAAAGCATCTTCTCATATTGATCCAAGTTTGTTTTGACAGGATTCAGTAATACAGCACTATGATCTTCATTTGTAGCTTTACGATAGTAAAAAAATCTTTCATCTAAACAAAACTGCAGAATCCAAAACAATACCAAACATTTTGTCCAAAAATAAGATATTTATAGTGATAAGCACGCACAGGCGTTTCTGCCTGCAGCAGACCTGGCGTTCGCCGTGCCTAGCTGATGTGACGTCACCAACAAGCGCCGAGGCCTGCCTTTGAGTCGGTGTTGCTTTGCTTCACTTACGCATTTCCTTTACCGCATCATGTGCCCGCAATGCTACAAGGCGCCATTTAAACTGAAGTTGGGTAGTGGTCATAACATTTATTCTCATTAGTGCAAGTCTGCATATGTGAATTTTCGCTTCATTTTCACGTCGAGATCTTATCTTTTGCAGGTTTCATACTTGTTTTTTTAGTAAGCTAAATGATGTGGAACCCTTCATTGCTGATCTTGCGAGACTTTCAGATTTATCTTACGACGGCTGTAGATGTTTTTGTGACAGTGTTTGCTCATTAGGTCTCCTGTCTTGGCCACCCGAACAATGTTGTCTGTGGACACTGCTTTCCGTCTTAGACTGCCAATGTTTCCCGGACCTCGCTGCAGCCCATGGCTGAGCCAGTGTCCGCGTCGCCAAGCTGGGGGCGCCTAATATTACCGCAGCGGCCTGCAGAACTGGTCCCACGCGGTGATTATCAGCCGGGGAAGGGAAGGCACGCTGAGCAAAAAGACAGCCAAGGACGGCCGCTGCTGCCTTCAGCCTTGGCGAAGGTCGCACTCTGCGCCGACAGCGCTATCTCTGGGCACACGGCAGAACTGTTGCTTTCACAGCGTCGCCGCTAGATGGCAACGGCGTCTACAGCGCCCGCAGGGAGCCCGCTGGATTACAGCTGCGCGTTTTAAAATACGTCTTACAACTGTAAAGGGAGGGGGGGAATCACAATTTGAAAGGCAAGCATCTAATAAGCGTGTACTGTATTCCAGTTTCGTGCACCCACATATTTTATTTACTATGTAACATCAACCATGCAGTTACAACAGTACTAAGTTAACAATTTCAAATTTCACAAATCCAACAATAAACTAAGTTTTTTGATCAAAATAGAAGTTTTTAATTAAAAATAAACACACACAATCAAAATACATTTTTCTAACTGGTTCATTCCACAGGAGTACTTGCTTCACCTGAACTTACAGTTCAAATCTGTATACGGTATTAGTCTTTATTTTAAATAGTTCGTTATCAAACTGTATTTTTTTAGCTAACGAAAAGTAGCTCCAGATGGGTTTTTTTTCTGGAGGTTAGTAAGTTTACACGAACAGTTATGGCCTTAAATATTACGCCATCATCAAGTGTATCAAAAACTACCACATGCTATTATATAATATGATGTGCATATACACATTTTTGTTTTTATAATAGTAGGTAAAAGACAATGCTTACATATGTACAGCGCAATATACAACCTATATTATGCGGTAGATATGCAAGGTCAAATAACAAAAATATAAGAAGTCAAGTAGATTAAAAAGAGTTTTGTGCCCAACGACGTCGTAAGAAACATGGGCGTGTTGTGACTATAAAAAGCACAGTCCAAAGACATTCTATAGCTTAAGATAGTTATAATCGGTAGGGTTAGGCGATTACACTGCAGGGATGGGAAAATCCCATGCAACCAGTTTCCTGTACAGCACTTCTTGTTCGTCTTTGTATTTAGCGCATGCCAGTGTTATACGATTCTAATCTGTCAATCCTCAGGAATAAACCAAGATTTGTATAAATTCGTAACTTCAATTATGGATTTTTGCACTTTTTCCTTGATGGCTAGAAATTTATCATTTTATCGACTCGTGTTGTATAATCTGTGTGTTAGTTTGGTAAATGCTCATCACTGAAAAAGTTGAAGATCCGCCTTCATACAGTCAAACTTTCATCTTTCTTGTTGCTGATGATGTGTAAGCTACATACAAGTACTCCAGTTACTCGAATAATTAATGTTATCATGCATACTGCCATGTATTTTTTATCTTTATTTCAGGCTTAAAACCGGAGGGGCAGTGGCGAATTGTTCAACGGCAAACGATCGCACGCTGATCGCGTTTTCTCGTGGCGCATGAAACTACAGCGTCCATGAGATATTTCGTATCGGTCAGCGTTCAGTGGCTTACTTGGTATTCTTCCAAGAAATGTAGTAAGTTGATCGGTTACATGCCGTGTAACAAGCGCGTTAACCAATTGGCTCACTGGTCTGATACGAAAGCCGAGGAAGCGGGCACATTTGCGGTAAAACGTACTAAAGGAATATTAACTACCTGTTCCGCACTGAACTGTGGGTTGTATTAAGTAACATTTCTGATCCCCATCTTCAATGAATCTTAAAAATATCATGATCCTCACGCCAGTATCCAGAATTTAGAATTCGCAATCAGTGTAAATGTATGGGGTAACCTCCATGTCCCAGCCTAATTCGAGTGATGAAAGTCACAAGAGGTTTACTTAGGTTCACGTAGTGGAACCAAGGTTGAGGAGATACTTCGGGCTGTATGGCCGCTAGATGTCTGTCATGTTGCTGAGATACATATGATTCACGGTTCCAGTCATGGTGAGCAGTTTTCTTGATCGTGGATTTTGAGATTAGTACGAGGAATCCGAATTAGAAGGAATTTTCATTCATTAGTGTTCCTCTCTGCAAAGTGGTCGACTATTTCGCTATGTAGAATTCCATGAAGTCCTTTTATCCACAGCAACTGGACGTCTGTTATATTGCCTTGCTTCTGTTATGGCCTCCGGTGTAACCAAAATACTTCTATTAGTCTGCTTGTCGAGTTCCGGATTTTGCTGAATGAAGCGTTGCGAGTCCGTGAGTATCAACGAAGCTTAGATGTCTATGACATAATAGAAAACGTCCCTAATGGTCAATACCTCCACCGTATAGATAGACGTTTCAGGTGGAAGTGCGATCATTTTATAGGTGACATGAAATGCAATGAAGAAGGCATATTCCAGTTCTCCTCCTGTTTTTGAGCCATACAAGCGTGATGGGCCAGTATCTTTCGATAAATTGCTATAGTTCGTAACAGAGGTACTCCTCTCTCGTTAAATCGTGTGCGAAGTATGACAGTGAGTCTGCATTAATGAAGATATCAACCAGATAGTGAAAGTAAGCCTAGTTCGCGTGTTTTACGACTGTTGGTAAGAGATTTCGCCATTTCTCAATTTCTCATAGTTTCTTGGTAGCAGAGGAGTTCGGTGCGCGCTTTTCCTGCAAAACACACACACACACACACACACACACACACACACACACACACACACACACACACACACACACACACACCTGAAGGAGCCTTTTATCCATGAGATGGTACTGAACAATTATATGAAACTAGCTACTTATTCCAGTAAGTATTTGAAATATCTGAAGTAGTACTTGAAAATTTGTGCCAGGAGCAGGAGTGGAACCTGTATTTCCTGGCTTGGCGACCAGTCGCGTTACTGGAAGATTACCCGAGTACGCCTTCTACCTGTACAAAATTCTAAATATCACACTACCTTCAACCCGTATGTCCAACAATTCCCCTCTTCCGTTCCACTGCAGTGGTGTTATTCCTGTGATTTTAGAACCTCTGCATATAATCCTTGCTTATTTTCCCAAACTAATTGACTGTGCACATTTTATAAATGCGAAATGAAACCCGGATTCCCTTAAAGCCGAATGACTAGCCTCCTGTCAGTAATTTATTCTCAGAGGTGTTTTTTTACAAGAGGTCCAAGACGTAAGCACGGGTGATCGAGCTAAGTTTTTCACCTCTACAGTTCTGGAAGCGTGTAATATCTCGTAATTCTGTTTTCACGAAGATGGATTGTGAGAACGTTCTCTCTGCACGATTTTTTTCATAGCTATATCAGGTTAGACAGATATCGGTACTAACTACTGTTTTTAAAATACAACTATACTCTCGTCTGCTAGTATATTCGTTCTAAAAACATTTTACTCTTCAAAATCGATTTGTAGTTTCGGAGAAATTACCATCTTTACAACTCAGGCTCCCGTCACAGTGGTACCGACTTCGGCGGATGCCGACGGCGACCGACATCGGCGAAAGACGCCAGAGTTTTCAAGTCAGTATACCAGTACGAGCGCGATCGCAATGCAGCCGATCTCATCGTCCGAACGTACGTACTTCAGATGAGAATCGATGACATTCAGATCAGTTTGATTTCTACGGCAAAAACGGTCGACGTCCTCGCACGCGAAATTGGACCCTGAGAAACTGATTAGTTCAACAAAGGAGTCTGTGGAACCCTTGTAACAACAACAACGCTATACTATTGTACATATAATAATTTTTTCTTCTGATTTTCGATAAATTTGTGTAATCGATATTCTGGTTTCATTTCTTTTCTTTTCATGTCATTGTGTTGAGGAAACTATAAACAATATTAATGTTTATGTCAAACTGCAAACAATATTATAACAAAATGGAAATGTAAGAAATGTTGAAACTGTTGTAAGATGTTAAAGTTGTAATCGTGCGCCTGGTCCACACGTAGGCAATGTATTAGGATATGTAGAATGCAATACCTTTGGTGAATACCCTGTCTGTAAGGGAGCGGTAAAGGGTGGATGGCAGACGAGCGCGGGAAAATGCACACGGGCGCTGCACGGCATAACGGGCTCAGCAGTAGTAGTCGGAGTTGGGCATCGGTCTAAGTAACACGTTCTGGATCGAGGAGGCTCTCCTGGAAGACGTAGTTTCATTGAGCCTCGGATCTGCCGTTTCCGACGACTATACAGCATGGCAAAATTACATAGGCACTAAATGGAAAAATATTGCGACGCTATGAAGAAGTAAAGTGCCGATACATCAAGAGCCATAGCTGTGATTGTATGTGTGCTCTGCGCCTCGCCATCTCGCCGCCCGCCAACCGCCGCATCGATACGAACAGGTTGAATCTTTTAGTACTGTATTCGTGTGGACCAGTGTTACTTTTGTTCCTTACTGTTCAATAACAACTTAACTTTTACCAGAACTGTCCTATCATTTAATTATCCTCATCACTAACCTAGACAGGATCCTCTCCACATGTTGTGCAATCCGAGTATCCCGAGATGAAGATTTGAAGTGTATGTTAATAATAATTACCTGCAGACCTATTTATGTTAGAATGATGTTTAAAGAACTTTGTTGTTAATGAATATATAGGTAAATAATATAGGTCTGACAAAGTTGGAAGATAATGTTGAAATTGGTTTAGTAATGAAGGCTAATTAATTTGAGACAAAAATAATGGTAGTTAAATGAGCAAGAAATAAGACAAAAAGAGTAGTAACTCATATATTGGAAATCTTGAGTGCTTAACGATTTCGATAATCAAAAATTTCAGTACAGTGATCATAACAGTTTCAGGGTCACCCCCCCCCCCCTTTTCTTTTCTATTCATGTAAATTCTGAAATGTACTGAACTGATTTGACCAGCAAAGTTAAAGTCAAGATAAAACCAAAAGTTATTAGTGTATTACCTTTTTCAAAATTGACATTGTATGTGTGTTTCGAAACTGCTATTTCTAGGGTAACCTATGCCCGATTTTAATCAGATCAATAGACTTTACGAAGTTTGTAGTAAACATTATAGTGTATTGTTGTGTATTTATGGCTTGTTCATATTAGTACAGAAAGTGAAATTATTAGTTCAGTAGATTTTCTGGTTCTAAAATTTACCATATTATGCAGTGTTATTACGTGTTGTTTTGCATACACGTACTTCAACTTGTACAGGGAAGAAACTCAATTAATGCCTAATTAGGCTGGCGACCGTTTTATTAACAAATTGGTATTACACCCTGAGAATGAAAAATAATATAATCGGGACACAGCTCGGAATCTGTTTACTGAAGTCGCGGCTTTATTGGAAATCACAAGCAGGCAAAATTTTCATAGAAAATTTCAGGTGTAAATTGTAACCTCAAATGATAATTTGTTAAACCAAGAAGCGAGGTTTAAGATTAAAGATACTGTGGCCGATCTATTTGGGTTGTGGTAAATGGGCATTAGCTGTCTATGAATTATCATTACTGCTTACTGTCGTTTTTATGCCAGTAGCGTGGTGATTTCGTTATATGAGGCCTTGCAAACGTAGTGTTTGTTTTCCACGTTTTAGTGCTTTAAGTGTTCCGAATGCCTCATTTTAACATTTGTCTTTGAATGACAGTCACTGACGGTAACTTACGGATGATCGTTTTCCTGAATTTACCTTAAGTTTTACGGAGTGTTTGGATACAGAGGAAACTGTCATAGTGAAGACGTCACAGCTCAAAATCCGTCCGCTAGTATCGCAAGGGATGTAAACAACATGCCGTCAATAACGTCACATCATTGGTGGCTTTTTAAACAAAGAACACTTTCTTTACCAAGACTACACCACGAAAAAATTTCAAATTAGAACTACTGTGATCAATCATATAAATAAGAGAAACATTTCTTGGAAATAAAACGAGTCTGTAAGACAAAATGTTCTACAGGATGGAAGAGGAAAAGATTTATTGGGACGTTCACGTAGGAAATATTTGTTGGAAGCGTTCTGGGAACGTGCACCGTATCTCTAATGCTAATCCCAGCGAGACGCTAGTACGACATATTCTACTGCTGCGGTGTTTTGAGTCCTTATTAAGTAGGCATCCAAAAATTCAGACGAACACTACTAGCAATGTAACCGGTCTTACGGCGTAAAAGGAAGTGTAACATAAATGCTCGGGGAATTTGATCGCGAGAAAGATGAGGTGGTTGTTGCGGAATCCTGTTGAGTAAATTTAGATAACCGGTATTCGAAAAACAGAGAGTTTATTGGGACCACCATACATTTGTCGAAGGATCGGGGAGGTGAAGATAAGACTGAGGCACATACAGAGATCCGATATGCGAATCTAACAGTACAGAAAATCTCTCATACCGGTGCGATAATAAGTTAATGTCGATGCAGTAAATCTTGTGCAGGAGCGACTACAGCACCCGCAACGCGACGCAGCTTGGCGGGTGGTCCGACACGCAGGCGTCGTCCACGCATCGTCTGGTAATCAACCAGCTTGATCGTTCGCCAGATGGCTGGATGCGAGGACGAAAGAGACGGAGAAATGGGTGTGAGAAACGGAATAACGATTTCCGGATTTAAACACGGCGTTAAGTAGATTGAGTTTCTGCTTAGCACGGTTGATTACTCCTTTTCTACGCCGTTGTTGTTGTTGTTGTTGTTGTTGTTGTGGTCTTCAGTCCTGAGACTGGTTTGATTTAGCTCTCCATGCTACTCTATCCTGTGCAAGCTGCTTCATCTCCCAGTACGTACTGCAGCCTACATCCTTCTGAATTTGCTTAGTGTATTCATCTCTTGGTCTCCCTCTAAGATTTTTACCCTCCCCGCTGCCCTCCGATACTAAATTGGTGATCCCTTGATGCCTCAGATCATGTCCTACCAACCGATCCCTTCTTCTAGTGAAGTTGTGCCACAACTTTCTCTTCTCCCCAATTCTATTCAATACCTCCTCATTAGTTATGTGATCTACCCATTTAATCTTCAGCATTCTTCTGTAGCACCAGATTTTAAAAGCTTCTATACTCCTCTTGTCCAAACTAGTTATTGACCATGTTCCACTTCCATACATGGCTACACTCCATACAAATACTTTCAGAAACGACTTCCTGACACTTAAATCAATACTCGATGTTATCAAATTTCTCTTCTTCAGAAACGCTTTCCTTGCTATTGCCAGTCTACATTTTATATCCTCTCTACTTCGACCATCATCAGTTATTATACTCCCCAAATAGCAAAACTCCTTTACTACTTTAAGTGCCTCATTTCCTAATCTAATTCCCTCAGCATCACCCGAGTTAACTCGACTACATTCCATTATCCCCGTTTTGCTTTTGTTGATGTCCATCTTATATCCTCCTTTCAAGACACTGTCCATTCCGTTCAACTGCTCTTCCAAGTCCTTTGCTGTCTCTGACAGAATTACAATGTCATTGGCGAACCTCAAGGTTTTTATTTCTTCTCCATGGATTTTAATACCTACTCCGAATTTTTCTTTTGTTTCCTTTACTGCTTGCTCAATGTACAGATTGAATAACATCGGGGAGAGGCTACAACCCTGTCTCACTCCCTTCCCAACCGCTGCTTCCCTTTCATGCCCCTCGACTCTCATAACTGCCATCTGGTTTCTGTACATATTGTAAATAGCCTTCCGCTCCCTGTATTTTACCCCTGCCACCTTCAGAATTTGAAAGGGAGTATTCCAGTCAACATTGTCAAAAGCTTTCTCAAAGTCTACAAATGCTAGAAACGTAGGTTTGCCTTTTCTTAATCTAGCTTCTAAGATAAGCCATAGGGTCAGTATTGCCTCCCATGTTCCAACATTTCTACGGAATGCAAACTGATCTTCCCCGAGGTCGGCTTCTACCAGTTTTTCCATTCATATGTAAAGAATTCGCGTTAGTATTTTGCAGCTGTGACTTATTAAACCGATAGTTCGGTAATTTTCACATCTGTCAACACCTGCTTTCTTGGGGATTGGAATTATATTCTTCTTGAAGTCTGAGGGTATTTCGCCTGTCCCATACATTTTCCTCACCAGATGGTAGAGTTTTGTCGGGACTGGCTCTCCCAAGGCTGTCAGCAGTTCTAATGGAATGTTATTTACTCCCGGGGCCTTGTTTCGACTTAGATCTTTCAGTGCTCTATCAAACTCTTCACGCAGTATCGTATCTCCTATTTCATCTTCATCCTCTTCCATTTCCATAATTTGTCCTAAAGTACATCGCCCTTGTATAGACCCTCTATATACTCCTTCCACCTTTCTGCTTTCCCTTCTTTGCTTAGAACTGGGTTTCCATCTGAGCTCTTGATATTCATACAAGTGGTTCTCTTTTCTCCAAAGGTCTCTCTAATTTTTCTGTAGGCAGTATCTATCTAACCCCTCGTGGGATAAGCCTCTACATCCTTACATTGGTCCTCTAGTCATCCCTGCTTAGCCATTTTGCACTTCCTGTCGATCTCATTTTTGAGACGTTTGTATTCCTTTCTGCCTGCTTCATTTACTGCATTTTTATGTTTTCTCATTTCAACAATTAAATTCAATATTTCCTCTGTTACCCAAGGATTTCTACTAGCCCTCGTCTTTTTACCTATTTGATCCTCTGCTGCCTTCACTATTTCATCCCTCAAAGCTACCCATTCTTCTTCTACTGTATTTCTTTCCCCCATTCCTGTCAATTGTTCCCTTATGCTCACCCTGAAACTCTGTACAATCTCTGGTTGTTTCAGTTTATCCAGGTCCCATCTCCTTAAATTCCCGCCTTTTTGCAGTTTCTTCAGTTTTAATCTACAGTTCATAACCAATAGATTGTGGCCAGAGTCCACATCTCCCCCTGGAAATGTCCTACAATTTAAAATCTGATTCCTAAATCTCTGTCTTACCATTATATAATCTATCTGAAACCTTCTAGTATCTCCAGGTTTTTTCCATGTATAAAACCTTCTTTTATGATTCTTGAACCAAGTGTTAGCTATGATTAAGTTATGCTTTGCGCAAAATTCTACCAGGCGGCTTCCTCTTTCATTTCTTAGCCCCAATCCATATTCACTTACTACCTTTCCTTCTCTCCCTTTTCCTACTCTCGAATTCCAGTCACCCATGACTACTAAATTTTCGTCTCCCTTCACTATCTGAATAATTTCTTTTATCTCATCAAACATTTCATCAATTTCTTCGTCATCTGCAGAGCTAGTTGGCATATAAACTTGTACTACTGTAGTAGGCGTGGGCTTCGTGTATATCTTGGCCACAATGCTTTCAATATGCTGTTTGTAGTAGCTTACCCGCACTCGTATTTTTTTATTCATTATTAAAACTTACTCCTGCATTACCTTTATTTGATTTTGTGTTTATAACCCTGTAGTCACCTGACCAGAAGTCTTGTTCCTCCTGCCACCGAACTTCAGTAATTCCCACTATAACTTTAACCTATCCATTTCCATTTTTAAATTTTCTAACCTACCTGCCCGATTAAGGAATCTGACATTCCACGCTTCGATCCGCAGAACGCTAGTTTTCTTTCTCCTGATAACAACGTCCTCTTGAGTAGTCCCCGCCCGGAGATCCGAATGGGGACTATTTTACCTCCGGAATATTTTACCCAAGAGGACGCCATCATCATTTAACCATACAGTAAAGCTGCATGTCCTCGGGAAAAATTACGGCTGTAGTTTCCCCTTGCTTTCAGCCGTTCGCAGTACCTGCACAGCAAGGCCGTTTTGGTTAATGTTCCAAGGCCAGATCAGTCAATCATACAGACTGTTGCCCCTGCAACTACTGAAAAGGCTGCTGCCCCTCTTCAGGAACCACACGTTTGTCTGGCCTCTCGACAGATACCCCTTCGTTGTGATTGCACCTACGGTACGGCTATCTGTATCGCTGAGGCACGCAATCCTCCCCACCAACGCAAAGTCTATGGTTCCACGTAAGTCTTTGAAGTTAGGCGCACTAGAAAGAAGCATTTGGTCACTGGCGCCCTTGCAAACTGCAGACAAAGTTTTAATTATCGCTTACAAAGTTTTAATTATCGCTTCCAAAAAATATACGTACGAATTTAATTTTTTTGCTTGTATGCAGGTAAAGCCTGCAGTACTGTTACATACTGACAAACCTCTGCGCAGCAGTATCGCAGCATGCTGCCACGTGACCAAAAACAAAATGGGCAGCGTATTGATATTATAGAGTAGCGTGCGGTAATTCGTTTTCGGCGGCAGCGGAAACGCTACAGCTGTATCAAGTCTAAACAGACAGCTAAAGAAGTCACGTCTCTTTCAAAGCGTAACACAAGGGCCAACTGCGAACACCATAAAAGTACGGAACTACTTTTGAGATTGTTATAAGTTATCTCGACGGTTGGGAGCAAGGCGGGAAAACTACAGCTATAATTTTTCCCGAATGCATGCACCTCTACTGTGTAGTTTAATAATGAGGGCATACTCTTCGGTAAAATATTCCGGCAGTAAAGCAGTGTCCCATTCTGATCTCCGGGCGGGAACCACTCAGAAGGATATAGTTATCAGGAGAAACAACTGGACATCTGGCGTTCTATGGGTGGGAGCATGGAATGTCAGATGCCTTGATTGGGTAACTAGGTTAGAAAATTTAAAAAGGGAAATGGATAGGTTAAAGTTAGATTTAGTGAGAGTTAGTAAAGTTACGCTATTTACAATTTCTGCAGAAACCAGATGGAAGTTACAAGAATCGAGGGGGCATGAGAAGGAAGCTGTGATTGAGGGGGGAGTGAAGCAGGGTTGTAGCCTAACCCCGATATTATTCAATCCGTATATTGAGCAAGCAGAAAAGCAAACAAAAATTTAGAGTAGAAATTGAAGTCCAGGGAGAAAATTGAAAATCCTGTGGCTTGTCGATGAAACTATTATCCTCTCAGAGACGGAAAGGGACATGGAAGAGCAGTTGAACGGAGTGGACAGTGTCTTGAAAGGAAGATATAAGATGGAGGATAATGGGGAAATAGCCGAACTAAGTAAAGTGATGCTGAGGGAATTACATTCGGAAACAAGACAAAGTAGTAAATGAATTTTGCCATTTGGGCAGCAGAGTGACTGATGATGGTCGAAGTAGAGAAGATATCAAACTTAGACTGGCAATAGCAAGAAAATTGTTTCTGAATAAGAGAAATTTGTTAATATCGAATATACATTTAAGTGTCATGAAGACTTTTGTGAAAGTATTTGCCTGGATGTATGAAAGTGAAACATGGACGATAAACAATTTAGACAAAAAGAGAATAGCCGCTTTCGAAATGTGGTGCTACAGAAGAATGTTGAAGATTAGATGGCTCGATCACGTAACTAGTGACGAGGTATTGAATAGAATTGGGGAAACAAGAGATTTGTGGCACAACCGAACTAGAAGAAGGGAGCGGTTGATAGGACACATTGTGAGACATCAAGGGGTCACCAATTTAGTACTGGAGGGAAGCGTCAAGGGGTGGGGGGTTGGGGGCGGGCGGAGAGAGTGGGAGGTATTGAGTATTTGGTACTACTGATTGTAACTTCTGTTTGTTGTAGATCTCATGACCCTTCCTGAGCTGGGGGGAGGGGATGGGGGGCGGCACGAGTTACTGGATATGGTCTGCAACTAAAGTTGTGGCCTCAGGCTAAAGGTACACACGTAGAGCCGTGCGCGCGCGCTGTGCTTGTATTTGCACTCACTCTGACTTCTTGTTGAGGAGCCATTCTGGTTATATATATGTGTACAGTTTAATCGGTCATCTGCCAGTTGGTTCGTATCCCAATTACATATGTATTAGCCTCTAAAACGCCCCAGTGAAGGTTTATCTTGATTTTTTAAACTCTTGTTTAAATTGGTTATGTAATTATTCTTTAAATGACCTTGTACATTGCTTCCTGTTATTGCGGTCCGTCCCATACTGAAGTTTCAACAGTTGAATTTTCAGTTGCCCGTTTAACTATTACTGTTGCAATAATTGTTATCAAACATGTTTTGCTGTTCGTCGTTTGGTATACGTTAACAGCCTTGTACCGGCAGTGGTCGACGCGGTGCTTTTCTACTGTTCCTGGGCAGGGACGCAAATTGCTTCTGCTTCGGCGACTTTCCCGTCATCGTAGGAGGCCTTCTTGTTGGCATGTGACAAGCGATTCTGCCGATCTCCCGTTCGAACCTCAAGTTAGTTAATTTGTTATTCTTTTGGTATCGTGCCGCGGCGGGGGTGGCGCCGGATAATGAAGTAACTGACTCAGTAATTCTGTTATTTTAAGGCCCTTGTCGGCTTGTGATTAAAGCCTTTGTGCAAACTGAGCATTGAGTTTCTTGATTTCTTTAAAAAATTAAGGGTTTAATTGTTATTTTAATTGTGTTTTAGGAGCCCGGTAGTTTAAGTACTTGACGTGATTTACGTGGAATAGGCTTGTGGCCAATCAGTGAAGTACTACTGTTGCTTCTGCTCTACACGTGGGTAGCCTTTGGGCAGCTTGTCCTTATCTTGCCTGTATGAGAGCAAAATAACCATGGTTCTTTGTTAATGTTAGTTGAACTTGTCTTCAAGTTGTGTTCTAGTTGCGGGGACAGAGTGCCGCCGCAGGTTTATTTAATTAATTGTTTGTAGTTCACCACCAATGTGTTGTACTTTGACATTTTTGAGTGCTATCCGTAATTTTATGTATAATGTAGATGTCCTTATACATTGTGAATTTAATTTAATAATTTCAACTGTTTGTATAAATTTCTCAAGAATCTTGGTAACTGTCAGCTGACTCATGTTTGAATAGTTCTTCTTCTTCTGTAGTGGTCAATCCAAGGATTGGTTTGCAACAGCTACAATGGCAGCTTGTCTCCATTCTGTGCGTCTTTCAGCCTCTCTCTTCATTTCTTTATAGGTGTTACATCCCACATCTTTCACGATTTGATCCATGTACCTCAGTCGTGGTCTTCCTCTTGGTCTTTTTCCCTCGACATATCCCTCTATGATTGTTTTCAGGAGTCCTTTATGTCTTAATAGATGGCCTGTAAATTGCACTCTTCTTTTAATAATGAAACTCCAGAAGCTTCTCTTCTCACCTGCTCTTTCCAGAACCACTTCGTTTGTGACCTTGTCGATACATTTTATTTTGAGCATGCGTCTATAGCACCACATTTCAAAAGAATTTAGCTTCTGCTGTTCCCCTGTCCCGAGAGTCCATGTTTCACACCCATAGCATGCCACACTCCACACATATGATTTCAAAAATCTTTTCCTGGTTTCAAGGCTGATGCTCTTAGATGTAATATGTTTTTCTTCTTGTTAAAAGCAGCCTTTGCTTGAGCTATTCTACTTCTCACTTCTGCCTTGCTCCTTCCATCCCTGGTAATATTACTGCCCAGATAAGTAAATTTATCAACTTGTTCAAGCAGTTCATTGCCTACATGAACTTGGACTTTCACTTGATCTTCTTTGTCGCATGCCATTACTTTTGTTTTTGCTTTATTAATTCTCATATTATATTCTTCACCCATAACTTTATCCATTCTATTCAGTAGGACTACAAGATCTTCACTTTCAGCCAGGACAGCTATATCATCGGCATATCATATCTATTCGTTGGCCATGAATTACTACACTTGTCTGTGAATTTTCCCCTACTTTTGTCAGCGCCTCTTCAATGTATACGTTAAAGATAACAGGGGATAGTGCGCAACCTTGCCGGACACCTTTCCGTATCTGCACCTCTTCTTGTTTTGTCCGTCCACGGATATCTGCAATCTCGTTTTTGTACAGGTTCCATATCATTTTTCTATCTTTATGGTCTATTCCTACTTTTTTGAGTACCTCATACATCTTATCCCATTTAACATTATCAAAGGCTTTCTCTACATCTACGAAAGCTATGTATGTTTTCAGGTTCTTATCTAGTCGTTTCTCTATTATTAGTTTCAGAGCAAATATTGCTTCTCTGGTTCCTCTATCTTTCCGTAATCCAAACTGGTCTTCGGAGAGTGT
Organism: Schistocerca serialis cubense; assembly: GCF_023864345.2. Classification (NCBI taxonomy): domain Eukaryota; kingdom Metazoa; phylum Arthropoda; class Insecta; order Orthoptera; family Acrididae; genus Schistocerca; species Schistocerca serialis. The sequence continues at coordinate 1,125,835,750 of NC_064638.1, read as the reverse complement.
AGCTTCGACTTTTTGTTCTATGCGTTTTAGGATAATTGAAATTAATATTTTAGAGGCGTGAGTAACTAGGCTGAGTGTCCTATAATTTTCACATATTGTAGCATTTGCCTTCTTTGGAATGGGGATCATAATGTTTTTCTCAAAGTCTGTAGGAATTTTATCCTGCTCGTACATGTTGAAAACAAGATTATACAACTCCTGATTCAGTTTTGCTCCTCCAGATTTCAGAAGTTCGGCTGGGATATTGTCTATACCAGGCTATTTGTTGTTTTTCAATTTTTTCAGAGCTAGTTCAAACTCTACCTTTAATATAGGTTCACCTATGTTGTGTGCATCTACTTCTGTTTCTTCTTCCATGATGTTTTCAGACAGGTCTGGTCCGCTGTACAGTTTTCCTATATATTGTTTCCATCTTCTTGCAACTTCGTCATCGTCATCCAACACATTGCCATTTTCATCCATCACAGCCCTACATTTGTTTCTTCTGTCTCCAAAGCAATGTCTCGCACATTTATAGGCCTTGTCGATATTTCCCTTGCTCATGTTGTCCTCAACTGAAATACAGAGATCATAAAGGTATTTTTCTCTTGCTTGTTTTGCCTCTTTGTTGATTCTGTTTTTCAGACTCTTGTATTTCTCTTGGTCTTCCTTCTTCACAGAATTTTTTAATTTCCTTCTTTCTTCCATCATATTTGGTAGGTCATTAGTGATCCATTCCTTCCTTTTCTCTGTCCTTTCTTTTCCTATTACTTCTTCTGCTGCTTCTAAAATACCAGTTTTTATTTTTTCCCAGCTGCTTTGGATGTCATTGCAGCCCTGTGTATTTGTTTTCTTGTCTGTTTCTAGTTGATAGTGCTTCAGTGTATTTTTGTTTTTCAGGTTTGTCAAATCCCATTTACATGTACTTCTTCTTTTAATGTTCTTGAATTTTAGTTCAGTCGTCATCATAACGAGTATGTGGTCACTTTCCACATCACAGCCTGGATATGATCTGCTGTCCTTAACTTGGTTTTTAAATCTTTGCTTCACTAATATGAAGTCAATTTGGTATCTGTTAATGTCATCAGGCATTTTCCAAGTATATCTTCTTCTTGGATGATGATTAATGAAGGTATTTGTAATGCAAAGTTTATTTCTTTGGCAGAATTCTACAAGTTTATCCCCTCTTTCATTTCTTAATCCTAATCCAAAATTCCCTGCCACATCCTCTTCTTTACCTTCTCCAACAACGGCATTCATATCTCCCATGATGACAAGGTTTTCAGCTCCTTTAATTCTGCCAATTACTTCTTCAAGGTGGTCATACATCATGTCGATTTCATCATCCTCGTGCCTCGTAGTTGGCATGTATACTTGGAATATGATTGTCTCTCTTGGTTTAGTTTCCAATCGGACATAAATTATCCTCTCACTATGTTGAACAAATCCTTTTACTCTTAACCCCATCTCTTTTGGAGGATAATTCCCACTCCTGCAATCCTGGGACTGTCTTGTGCTGTTCCAGTGTGTATGATTCTGTAATCCCCTGACCAAAAGTCACCAGCGTTTGGCCATCTCATTTCTGAGACTCCCAGTACATCAATATCCATTCGTTTCATTTCCATTTTATTATTTAAAAATACTTGTTTGGGAATGATATATCAGGTTGGGCCACCCTTCCACGTGTTTTCCTTAAATTAATTCCGAGCCTTGTTGTTGGTCTCAATTACTTTCGCACAGTCGACCACAGACTCTTCTGTGCTGGGCTGTGATGTCGTGTGGCCGGCCATGGTGGCCGAGCGGTTCTAGGCGCTACAGTCCGGAACCGCGAAACCGCTGCGGTCGCAGGTTCGAACCCTGCCTCGGGCATGGATGTGTGTGATGTCCTTAGGTTAGTTAGGGTTAAGTAGTTCTAAGTTCTAGGGGACGGATGACCTCAGCAGTTAAGTCGAACAGTGCTCAGAGCCATTTCTTATTTTCTGATGTCGTGCGCTTCGGTTGATGTTAGAGGGATCCCAAACGGCCGTCCGGCCGGTACGACAGCGGGTAGAATCAGTAAAGCATCACGTTAATTTGCGCTAAGCCCAGGCGACACGTTGAAAGACAGTATGTTGCCCAGCTGGACTAGTTGGCCGAGGCGGGTAGGGGCATATAGTGCGGCTGCGGGAGGCTGGGTACGTGCGTGCGTGCGTGCGTGCGTGCGTGCGTGCAGCATCTGGACGTCTGACGTTCTCAACAACAAGGAGGAAGCACCGATGGAATGTCCGCCACACGCCAGCAGATCCGATGGCAACGACAGGAGCCATTTAGTGGGCTGTCTTACCTTCCATGCAGCACCCCGTAACCGCCAATACCTTCGGTAGGCGGCAAGACGCATGTCTTGCCGGATGTGAACTGTGATGATTCCTCCACGAGAGGGAGAAGGGCAGCATCTGTCTTAAGTTTTTAACCTACTGTCGATCGAGCTGAGCTATTGTAGCTATATCCAGTGCAATTCTATCCAAATCATAATAACTCATCGTAAATAAAATTACACATGGTACCACCATATTATAGACACCAGGCGGTTCAACAGTCAAAAGGTACTATGTACGAATTTATTTAGGATAGAATAACAATGAAGTAGAATTACGCAGTAGCAGCAATCGATCTGCTATAAACAGATTAACATTTACGACCGATATTCCCTTTTCCTCCCATCATGAATCTCATTAATGTGGCCGTGGAGAACGCTGTTCCTGATGTAAACAAACCTGTTATGATGCCTGCCACTCACACCGCCACAGCCTCGCGCCCGGCTCGCCTGCTGCAGACGGCGGACACGCGGCCCTGGGGACTGGCAGTGGATCTTCTTCAGTGACGAGTCCCACGTCTGTCTTTGAGGTGACAACCACCGGGTCTGTGTCACAGGGTGCAGCTGAGGGCACCACGAAGAGCAGTTTATGGTTTCCCATCAGATGGCCCGACAGTCTGGGCTCATGGTGGGGGGAGCCATATCCTGCGGTGCCCATTCATCGTTCTCGGGTTCCTAACGGGATCCATGACAGCTGCACAGTATATTAGGTGCTGCAGGCTGCAGCTCTGCTGTTCGTGGACGCTCTCGGCTTTGTCCCACATTAATAGGACAACTGTCACCCTCAGTGGGCTGTCTTACCTTCCATGTAGCATCCAGTAACCGCCAATACCTTTCGCAGGCAGCAAAATCCCGAGCAAGGCCTTGCAGTTGTGGATACTCTGCCGTGGCCAGTAGCATGGATCAATCTCCCCCCAATCGAGAATGTGTGGAATGCCACGGAACGTGTAACGTCAGGACCCAGTAGTCTTTAGGATCTGCATGTTCAGGTGCAAGCGGCATGGGATGGGCTATCACCGGCCTACACACTCCAATCACATTAATGCGGTCACCGTCGATGTTCGGCGTCAACATGCAATAACCACTCAGAAGGCAGGTGGCAAACCTTACCAGTGGAGGGTATATAAAGCATTTCAGGTGTATGCGGAAACAGTGCAGTCGCTGTCGTAACGCAGATACTGAGAGAATTATCTATCGTCCAAAGGGCACGATCATTGGCTTTACGGTCAAGTGTGGCAGCATTTCCCAAACGACTAAATTTGTAAACTGTTCACGTGCCACAGTGGTTAAAGTACATTGTGTGTGGCCAAATGGCGCTATACAAAACCGGCGGCGAGGTAAGTGTGGTGTAACACAGGCCATAGGTGACTGGGGTGGATGATGGCTGCAGAGATGTGTACAGGCGAATAGAGGTGCAACTGTTGAGCAACTGACCACTCAAATGAACTAATAGTCCAACAGCAGACACCCCTCAACAACCATTCAGCGAACGTTGTAGCATATGGGCCTCCGCAGAAAGCACCTGGTTCATGAACCCGTGCCAACTGTTGTTCTTCGGTAACATAGGATGAAGCTGCAAGTCAGTACGCGACCGAGCGGCGAACCAACTGGCCTTTTCAGGTAAATCACGTTTTATGCGTGTAGGGCTCTGCATCAATTGTCGGAAGAGTCCAGGCCGTAGGAGGGAGTGTTACGGGCTGGATAATGTTCCTGTGGCATTTCCTTTGGTCTCATCATTCTGGAAGGCACAATTGATCACATCTGTTCTTGGGTACCATGTCCACTACCACATACAGCTTTTTCTCCTTGGCAGGATGGCATCCAGCAGCAGTACAATTCAACATGCTACACAACTTATAGTGTACGTACGAAGAGCACTGGGTTGAGTTCACTGTACTCCCCCGGTCACCATACTCCCCTAACCCCCGTTTTAAACCCAATTGAGAATCTACGGGACCACCTTGATCAGGGTGTTCGCTCCACCGATGCTGATCCGAGAAACCTAGCGCAGCTGGCCATGGCACTCCAGTCGGTAGCTTCCAGAACCTCAGTTACTCTCTTCCTGCAAGTCTGCGCTGCAGAAGGTTCAGGATTCTGACAGGTGGTCACATTAATGTGACTGGACCACGTATATCCGCGATCTGTAAAAGCCTCCATGCCGCACTTCTTGACGCTTGTATTCACAACCATAGGCCCCTGAAGCCACAGTAACACGATTTGTGGTCATGTAGCGGAATAACTGTTGGTTGGTTCAAAGCTGAAAGTGCAGTCATTTTGTATGTGTAGTACCATCCACCTGCCTGCCAACAATGATCCAAATCCGCGTTGTCCTCCTCGGTGGAATCCTTTATGGCGATGAGTGTACATGAAGCAATATCACGCGGGGGTTTCACCAGTAACAGTTAGGCCGAAAACGTTTCCGCCTGGCGTTCCAAATATGCCATTATTTTGTCCAGCTGCGTTGTTCCCTCTGTACGTGTAAATATCTTCAGATTGAGCGGTAATTCCGTCAATTAATCCATCACTACTGTCGTCATTCTCTGCTAAATGAACAAATGGCGATAATTTCATCATTTGAAATCTTATCATAAAAGGTATCATTGTCTTTTCGCAGTCAGTCATTTACGTTAGTAAACCTATATGTGAGCATCCTGGAATCTTTGCTGCTGAAATTGGTGTTGAAGCAATTGCAGTGTCGTTCAACAAATGCCCCTTTTTCTCCATCCTACGCAGCGTAGCTAACTCTTTGCTCGTGGATTCTACACCGTCTCTCTCTTTGATGTCATTTCACACTCAAAACAAACGAGGCCAACACGTAATATACAGCTCATTGTAAACTCCGTAACAGACACCACGCCAAGATCCGTGTATGGCGGTTGTATGCATTTAAATTTTAGAATTCTCGTCGTAGATTGTAGCAGGTAGTACGTCTGCAGTATCAAATACTTAAAAGTTATTGAAACAAAAGAAAAAACCACGAATCTGCATGAACTGGGTCAATGAGGGCCGGATAAACTAGATTCCACGGTGATAAACACAGATCATCAACATTTCGTTTGAGACACCTTATGATCAGCTTTGAAAACGTGCTTATTTTTAGAGCAGATAGTCTAGAGAGCTTTTAGTATCTTTTTGCTTTGCTAATAATCCATTGTGTTCAACAACTGTTAAGCTGCTTTCTATGATTTCATTGTTAATTGCATTATTTCATTTTCCACGTGTTTATTACACGCGATTTTACAATTTACAGGTATCAGTTGGTAGTTCGCCGTAAAGGTTTCGATCACAAACTACAACATTAGTAAGCAGCCGAAACAGCTACTGACGCGAAAGAAGTTCCTCAGGGCTTCGATGATGCGTTTGGAAATGATTGTCACTACAAGCAACGATCGAGTATAACATCTTGAAGAGCAGTCAGAAAAACCGAACGGCGTTAATGGCCAAACGAGGGTTTTGCAGCAGAACAAGGTTAAAGGCAAATGAATGATTTATCTGACAACCGAGAACATTTGCGTATGAGGATAGCTACTTCGCGCTGTACTGTTACCTTTTAAAGGCATCGTTTCTGGCGAACTGAGTCTTCACATGTGCAAGTACTGTACGAGTAAGGCTGCGATTTCTTTTTCTACGAGGATTTATTCAGTGATATCGAAGTCACTAAACATTTTCTGGGGAGTTTAACGTTCTTAGTACCTTCAAGTTTTGACAGATCCCAGGCAGCTTAGTTTCCTAGCATGAAATATAAAAGCGAACGTTCATGCCGAGAGAGAGAAGATTAGGAGATACTGTTCAAAAATCTAATTTCATGCTTAGTATTTCTCCTCGTGTACAGTGACTTTCGAATATAAGTTGGGCAATTACTTTGTCCAAAGCAACGCAGGGGGTTATTCTGCAGGAAATTGCGGGGACACAGGGAACAAAGCGGAACGAGCGGTCGTGTTTGGCAGTCGCTGCGCTAAAAATACGCACAGAGTGCGTGTCTGCCGAGCCGTGAGAGTCGCGTTTATCAGCGCCGTCTCGTATACTACACTAACACTACACTTCCCCTCTGCTGGATTACCATCTCTGTCGTAAGGGCCGCTGTGCAGAATGCTCAATTTCTGTTCACCAGCTTGTCGAGAACAGCCTTACCGCGTTGTAGAAAGTTTAAGAGAAAATGAAATTTTATCTTATATTCGCTGGTAGTAATTCATCCTAATAAGAAATACACCATCCGCCTACCAAACGAGCAAAAGAGAAAGGGCTATCACATACAATCATCCAGTGTTAACCATCACACGCCCATTCGCTTGTACCATCGACACACAAGTTTCGCGCCAATATAACGGTAGTTATAGTCGCAATGCAAGTAAAGGAAAAATATCAGAAAATCGTTGATGTGTAAATGCATCACACGAAAAATGTTTCTTTTGTCATCTGATATCCGACTTCTGACTTACATTTCCGGAAGTCTTGGAATCCCCGGGATCGATACCTTCTCCTTATCAAAGTCGATAACAGACAAAAACCGTCTGGATTCTTCATTTCAAGGGTTGGACGAACTGTCTGCATAAATAATTAAGTTTGTATGGATCCCTCAAAGCACGAGGCCTACTAGTACCTGGACAATTTTTGCCCCTTGTATTCCAGGTATGGACATCACAGTCGCTCTTTAATTGTGATGGACTATTTACGGCAAATTTCACTAGTGAATATCTATTGTGAGGGCGCAGTTAAAATACTTAGCTCCTGACGTCTATCTACGAGACGTCTGTGGGTGAACCCCGACATATTATTCTTGCTGCTCGGTTTTGTGCAAGCGATACTTTCTTTGTAAGTGGTGCGTTACCCCCACAAAATCATTCCATAAGACAGTATTGAGCGAAAATACACAAAATATATTATTAGGAGGTTGATTCGTTTGTGTCCAACATTAACAGTTGTACGAAGAGCGAAAGTAGCTGAAGTGAACGGTTTGAGAAGCTTAGTAATGTTTCTTCCAGTTCAAGATTTCATCAATATGTACACCGAAAACTTTGGAGCACTCTACCCTATCTACTGACTCCTGCTCATGTGCTACATCAGTTTTTGGTATGAGTTATAAGGAGGATGTTAGTAACGTACGATTAATGTAATGTAAATTAAAAGTACGCATGTCAAACTTCATAAAAACTCTGATGTTGTTTGTTAGGGCAGAGGGAGGGGAGAGCATGTGATCAAAAGATGAACGAATTTTATTTATTCGGTCATACACTGAAGAGCCAAAGAAACTGGTACACCTGCCTAATATCGTGTAGGGCCCCCGCGAGCACGCAGAAGTGCCACAACGCGACGTGGCATGGACTCTGAAGTAGTGCTGGAGGGAACTGACACCACGAACCCTGCAGGGCTGACCATAAATCCGTAAGGGTACGAGGGGGTGGAGAATTCTGCTGAACAGCACGTTGCAAGGCATCCCAGATATATTCAATGTTGCTCATGTCTGGGGAGTCTGGTGGCCAGCGAAAGTGTTTAAACTCAAAAGACTTTTCCTGGAGCCACTCTGTAGCAATTCTGGGCGTGTGGGGGTGTCTCACTGTCCTCCTGGAATTGCCCGTTCGTCGGTATGCACAATGGACATGAATGGATGCAGGTGATCAGAAACGATGCTTACGTACGTATCACCTGTCAGAGTTGTGGTCTAGACGTATCAGGGGTCCAATATCAGTCCAACTGTACACGCCCCACACCAATACAGAACCTACACCAGCTTGAACAGTCCCCTGTTGACATGCAGGGCTCGTGGATTCCTGAGGTTGTCTGCATACCCGTACACGTCAATCCGCCGATACAATCTGAAGCCAGACTCGTCCGACCGGCAACATGTTTCCAGTCATCAACAGTCCAATGTCGGTGTTGACGGGCCCAGGCGAAGGGTAAAGCTTTGTGTCATGCAGTCATCAAGTTACCCGAATGGGCCTTCAGCTCTGAAAGCCCATATCGATAATGTTTCGTTGAATGTTTGGCACGCTGACAGTTGTCGATATCCCAGCATTGAAATCTATAGTAATTTGCGGAAAGGTTGCAGTTCTGTCACGCTGAGCCGTTCTCTTTAGTCGTCCTTGGTCCCGTTCTTGCACGATCTTCTTCTGACCGCAGCGATGTAGGCGATTTGATGTTTTTACGGATTCCTGACATTCACGGTACACTCGTGAAATAGTCGTACGGAAGAATCCCCAATTCATCGCTTCCTCGGATATACTGTCGCTCGTGCGTCAACTATAACACCATGTTCAAACGCATTTAAATTTTGATAACCTACCATTGTAGCAGCAGTAACCGATGTAACAACTGCGCCAGACACTTTCTGTCTTATATAGGCGTTGTCGACGGCAGCGCCGTATTCTGCCTGTTTACACATCTCTGTATATGAATACGCATGCCTATACCAGTTTCTTCAGTGTATTACAGCAAGAGTTCGTGAAGTAAAAGTGATATATTTGCAATGTAATAGCAGTTACTTTTAACTTGAGGCAAGACATTGATCAGGCCTTTTGCACATTTTTTTTATTTTGGATAAATCGTGATAAGAGATACATCACGTTATTTTTTTCTTTCCAGGTAGTTTATGGTGCAGTTCCTTCTCAATAAAAACAAACACAAAAACTTGTGCCTCTACGCTCCGTTCCCGCCTGATGGAAGCAACTAATGAATTTTTCGTCTATCTCATTTCCCCACTTGGATCTTTGAGTGCTACGTTAGTTTTCAACCAAGCATGTTTCTTTCCATTAGGATCTGTTGGATTAAAGAAGCACCTACGATGTTTATATTCTACTACCAGCAACAGTACACTCTGTTCTACTCGACCAACTCAGCTTCAAGAACGAAAGTAGTTCGTGCGTGGAACACCAGATGAATGCGTTCTGTGCTGCGAATGCCAAAGTGGAGAGCGCCCGAACTTCCTCCGAAGGTTCGCGAGTGCCTGCGAATGCTAAACCGAACACGACCGAATGCTGCCTGCTTGTGCTCGCCTTCTGTGCACAACAGGGACAACACTCGTCAGGTGATAGTCGTTTGATAGTGTTCGCTCCGGTATATTCAGGGATTTAGGCTTCATCAGGGACGTATGACAATCAGAACTGGTATAGGGGTCAAGAAAGGAGATTCCGTATCACCCAAACTGGATTCTTCAGCCCTACAGGTTATTTTCAAGTTCTGACACTCGAAAAATGTAGGAGTAATACGTACTGACGGATATATATGGACCGCCTTCGTTTTCTTACGACACTGTACTGTTTGCTTCCAATGCAGGTTGACTAAGAAAAGAGGAGGTACCATGTAATGGAAAGTGTTTGAAAGAAGGCCTGAAAAGAAATAACATGCCTGAAATGACATGCAACGGTCAAACTGGACAGGAAATACTGCTAATTATCACAACAGAACCATTTGTTCTGTATTTAGGAAAGGACAGTATATTAAAGCTCTCAACAACCCTAAAAATGATTTGAGCACCACAGTGATTTATAGGTATGGTCCTGTTGGGGGCGGTATGCCGTTGCCTTCTTCCAATGTTTGAACTGTCTTAGCCAGCCAGTTATAGGGGGACAATCAGTTTAACGTGGCCTTCGAATGACAATTCAGCTCACCCTTTTTCACATCAACAAACCTGCCAGAGGTGAAAGCGGTAATAATTTACAGATAAAAATCCTAGGATTGACCGGCGACCTAAGCCGAGACCTTTATCATTGCGCCACCGAGCTGAAGATAACTAGGGGATTTTAAAAAATGGAATCGCTTGTAGTGTTTCTGACAAGCAAACTACAGTTTCTCGTAATTTAGTATTTGAATGTGTACTAATCGGAAATTTTGCTTCAGTTACGTATTATCACCTTTAAGGTGAAAAATTCAAGCTTATTAATCTATCAATGGAGATATGCATGCTTGTTTTCCTATCTCCTCTAGGAAACTTCGAAGAACTTGGATCAGGGAACACTGGAGTAGAAGCTGTAACGGAGGTGGGCGGGGTATTTCACCAGGTAGATGGACCGAGAATGTTTTACGTTGAATTTCGAAACAAGAAAATAGCGAGACCTGCCGGAAAGTGCGTAAATGTCACTAGAAAACAAGCAGGACAAACAAGGATGCGTGTAGTTCGCAAAGGTAATGCATGAGTAGTCTAGATGGGGGGGCTTTATCACGCAGTGGATGTCAAATGATTGACAACAGTAGTGGTGGTAATACGTTTTAAGTATTGTCTCCGTTGTTAAATTCTGCTAGTCCGAAACATAACGCCTATAGACGATATGCACTGATATTCTTTCCGTACAGAATTTTTGGTTCGGTGATGAGGAGGTTAAAGTAGTACAAACAAACGTGCGTTCCGTGTTTTCAAGCACCCGTATATTGTTGCCGCGCAAGTGTACGTCTGTCGTAGAGTTCGATGTCGTGAGGGTTGGATGGAGGGAGGGGAGGAGGAAAAGAGTGGAGGGGAGGCTGGAAGCAGACAGTCTGCATTAGAATAGAGTTCACAGAGGGCAGGCCTGGGTGCTAAAGGTACGACCGCATGAGCGAAGCAGGCGGGGTATAGGCGGAGACGTGGGATTAGCCGAGCGGTCTAGGGCGCTGCAGTCATGCACTGTGCGGCTGGTCCTCGCCGGAGGTTCGAGTCCTCTGTCGGGCATGGGTGTGTGTGTGTGTGTGTTTGTCCTTAGGATAATTTAGGTTAAGTAGTGTGTAAGCTTAGGGACTGATGACCTTAGCAGTTAAGTCCCATAAGATTTCACACACATTTGAACATTTTTGAACATCGGCGGAGAGTTGCGTGCAAGCAGTAAGCCCGGCATGTAGCGGTCGCTTGGAGCAGTCAGTGGCTGTAGGAGCGCAATTCGTATGACGGAACTGTATTTCGACGTGGCAACGTGAGGTGTACCACACGGAACTGCCTTCGACGCTGAGTCCATGTGAGCTGCCGTACGCTCCCACTGAGACATTTGTGCTGCCACGCCGCCTCGCTTGGCTTTGATTTGCCGCCACGCCGCCTACTGACTATTTATTGGTGAGCTGTAATATTCAAACCTTACTTGTTCGGAGGTTTATCCTCAGATACTGACAATTATTGGTTACCGTTAAAACTGCCCTATCCGTCGGTTTATTTTGTTATTTGGTTTTGCTTGGCTGTTCCCGGGTTCTTTAGTCCTCTCCAGCGCATTACGTTCTACGGAACTTATTGTTTATTAATTGATAGTTGATATCTGTAATTCAGAAACTTATGTGCCTGAATAGAGAGCGATCTGCTGGAAATTTTTTATTCGCCTTTTAAAAGTGGCTCAGTGTAACTCAGTATAAGTATTTAAAGTTTCCTTTGAAACTTATATTAGCGGTTGTGTTAAAGTCCAGGTTTGAACATTGATTACTTAGTGCACACTCAACTTATTGGTTCAGCAAGGTAAAGGTGAAAGGAATGGTATAAATGTTAACTGCAATTTGATGTGTTTACACAAGCTTAATCTGCTTTTGAGATACTGCTGGAAGTTATTCCATGGGTTGTCCGCTGTCTAGACATGTTAAAGAGCCCAGCACCTAATGACAATGCCACGCACTGTTCCTGAGGCGTCAAGGTTTAATACTGGAAGGAAAATTTTTTTCCATCTGATCACAGAAACAATTTATCGGCATCCGAAGCTTGTTCTGCGACAAGTTGAATCGCCTGTGTTACGAGAGATTGATCCTGTAAAAAAAAGAAAAGAGGGGAGGGGTCAGGTTTTGTTGCGTGCCACACACTACAACGTGTTCTGATTTACTAGAAGTGACGTTATTGATGTTAAGCCCGCTCAGTTAGCAGCGCGGCGTGCCGCACTGCTTCCCGAGCGGGAAGGCATGCCGGTCGCCGCCACGAATCCGCCAGGCGGATTAGTGTCGAGGTCCCGTGTGCCGGCCATCCTGTGTATGGTTTTTTAAGGCGGTTTTCCATCTGCCTCGGCGAATGCGGGCTGGTTCCCCTTATTCCGCCTCAATTGCACTGTGTCGGCGATTGCTGCGCAAGCACCGCTTCCACGTAGGCGTACACCATAATTACTCTACCACGCAAACATTTGGGGTTACACTCGTCTGGGTTCGGTGTGGAGCGGCAGAGGGGCAGCTGGACTGCTGTGGGGTTGTGAACTACTGAGGGCTACGGCGGAACGAAGCCTCTCCGTCGTTTCTAGGTCCGGTTCAATACATACATACTGATCTTATGTGTAAACGTATTCTCAAGTATTTAATTTATTCTGAAAGTTTTATTACACTGCGATCTTGAACTCTGCTCTTGGCGTACTGAAGAGCTGAGTATTGTGCACCTGTTTAGATGAACAGTCATCATACAAGGCTTGTTGACACCCAGCTGAATACAACAATGTGCGTAACATCTGGCGCAATCAGACATACTCCACTTTATTGGCTTCCACTGTTAACTGGCATAATGTCTCCTGATCTTCACAGATATACTGGCCTTATGAGGGAATTCCACAATATCTCCAGGAATTCTAAATTACCCGTGCATAGCAACCTGCCACTTCTCAATCGTGGTTGTTGTTGTGGTCTTCAGTCCTGAGACTGGTTTGATGCAGCTCTCCATGCTACTCTATCCTGTGCAAGCTGCTTCATCTCCCAGTACCTACTGCAACCTACATCCTTCTGAATCTGCTTAGTGTATTCATCTCTTGGTCTCCCTCTACGATTTTTACCCTCCACGCTGCCCTCCAATGCTAAATTTGTGATCCCTTGATGCCTCAAAACATGTCCTACCAACCGATCCCTTCTTCTAGTCAAGTTGTGCCACAAACTTCTCTTCTCCCCAATCCTATTCAGTACCTCATTAGTTACGTGATCTACCCACCATATCTTCAGCATTCTTCTGTAGCACCACATTTCGAAAGCTTCTATTCTCTTCTTGTCCAAACTAGTTATCGTCCATGTTTCACTTCCATACATGGCTACACTCCATACAAATACTTTCACAAACGACTTCCTGACACTTAAATCTATACTCGATGTTAACAAATTCCTCTTCTTCAGAAACGCTTTCCTTGCCATTGCCAGTCTACATTTTATATCCTCTCTACTTCGACCATCATCAGTTATTTTACTCCCTAAATAGCAAAACTCCTTTACTACTTTAAGTGTCTCATTTCCTAATCTAATACCCTCAGCATCACCCGACTTAACTCGACTACATTCCATTATCCTCGTTTTGCTTTTGTTGATGTTCATCTTATATCCTCCTTTCAAGACACTGTCCATTCCGTTCAACTGCTCTTCCAAGTCCTTTGCTGTCTCTGACAGAATTACAATGTCATCGGCGAACCTCAAAGTTTTTACTTCTTCTCCATGGATTTTAATACCTACTCCGAATTTTTCTTTTGTTTCCTTTACTGCTTGCTCAATACACAGATTGAATAACATCGGGGATTGGCTACAACCCCGTCTCACTCCCTTCCCAACCGCTGCTTCCCCTTCATGCCCCTCGACTCTTATAACTGCCATCTGGTTTCTGTACAAATTGTAAATAGCCTTCCGCTCCCTGTATTTTACCCCTGCCACCTTCAGAATTTGAAAGAGTATTCCAGTCAACATTGTCAAAAGCTTTCTCGAAGTCTACAAATGCTAGAAACATAGGTTTGCCTTTTCTTAATCTTTCTTCTAAGGTAAGTCGTAAGGTCAGTATTGCCTCACGTGTTCCAACATTTCTACGGAATCCAAACTGATCTTCCCCGAGGTCGGCTTCTACTCGTTTTTCCATTCGTCTGTAAAGAATTCGCGTTAGTATTTTGCAGCTGTGACTTATTAAACTGATAGTTCGGTAATTTTCACATCTGTCAACACCTGCTTTCTTTGGGATTGGAATTATTATATTCTTCTTGAAGTCTGTGGGTATTTCGCCTGTCTCATACATCGTGCTCACCAGATGGTAAAGTTCTGCCATGACTGGCTCTCCCGAGGCCATCAGTAGTTCTAATGGAATGTTGTCTACTCCCGGGGCCTTGTTTCGACTCAGGTCTTTCAGTGCTCTGTCAAACTCTTCACGCAGTATCTTATCTCCCATTTCGTCTTCATCTACATCCTCTTCCATTTCCATAATATTGTCCTCAAGTACATCGCCCTTGTATAAACCCTCTATATACTCCTTCCACCTTTCTGCCTTCCCTTCTTAAATCGTAGGAGACTGAAATCACGCCATCCAACTATGTGCGATGCTGCTGACATGGTTGCTAAGGATTTCGAACCCCTTGAAGAATGGAAAGCTCGGTGTGAAGCAGTGATAGATGTGGGTCTGCATAACATCTTCTCTGGTGATAAACTTGCAAGTGGATTCCACCTACCACCCAAGACCTGGACTACTCTCAAAAGAATCCGTACTGGCCACGGCCGATGCAGGAATGCTGTCTTTAAATGGACGAAGCTGCCTAATCCAGCCTGTGACTGCGGGGCTCCATACCAGACCGTTCACCATAATGTCAGTGAACGCAGGATTCGAGCCTATCACGGTGCCGAAGAGGACTTCCTGCTAGGTACAGCAGATGTAGTGCGCTGGACTTAAGGACTGGTTCACATGGTTCAACTGGCTCTGAACACCATGGGACTTAACATCTGATGTGATCAGTCCCCTAGAACTTAGAACTACGTAAACCTAACTAACCTAAGGACATCACACACATCCATGCCCGCGCCAGGATTCGAACCTGCGACCATATCGGTCGCGCGGTTCCAGACTGTAGCGCCTAGAACCGCTCGGCCACCCCCGGCTGGCTGAAGGACTGGATATTCAGTTGTAAAGCCAAACTCTAGTTTGTGTGTAAATATATACATATGTGTATGTATTTTAATTTTATGAGGTTTGTATCAGCCACAGACTGTAAATAAAAATACTGTTAAATATTTTTTTTTTTTTTTTTTTTTTGGAATTCAAATCCAGTAGAGCTTGGTTTTAATTAGGATTTGCCTAAGCGTTTACTCTGCTTCTGCACATCCCTTATCTGGACTTTCCTCACTTAGTGGTTCTATGCATGCTATTAGTAGATATTGTTTGGGATAGTTTGACAGTTTTTTTTAATCTTCGGTTTAGATTTAGTTCTTCCATTTCAACAGCCCTACTGCTATCCCAGTTGCATCAAACACTTTTTTAAAGTCTTCGCTGGCGCTTCGTCACTTACATAGTAGCAGCGGAGTACTATAGAGCAACAGCCTCTGCATGCTGCCACGGCTCTTTTGCATAAAGGCACTACCACTGCTCTAATGGTCTGACGGCGACACTGGCCATAAACGAAATCGGCATCTAGTTTTCCAAATGTTTTATGCAGTGTCGAATTCTGGATAGCTTCACGAGCAACGCCTCAAAAGTAAAACTGCAGAACACAGACTGACGGACTTCACGAGCACAGATAAGCACACGAACCTTATCAGTCACGTGTTTGCGTGCATTCGGCACAGTAGGGCAGACGTACAAGGGACCTCTTCTCGTGACGGCAGGACACCGGCCTGTGGTGTTAGTCCAGTTCCATACTTGTTACGTCGCTGAAATCCTCTTCGAAGGCTCTTTCCAACGCCACAGAAAAGTATATTCTTCCATTTAAAAAAATCTTGTGTACTTATTAGTCATCTATAAACGTTAAAAATTAAGTTGTGCGAAGGACAGTATATTGTCCACTATTCCCTAGCGAAAACCGCAAATCGATGTATTTATTCTTTCTGGATATATTTTAGAGTACTCAATGGGAGACACCGAAGACAGGCTACCACATTGTTTTTACTAGTACTAGCAGTCGTCTGCTCTAAGGTTGGGCATAGAAGTGTAGTGAAGTTTAGCGCACACACTACAGCCCAGCACGGTGCAGAGCAGAGCAGAGCAGTACAGTACAGTACAGTACAGTATACTGTAGCCCAGTACAGTGCAGCGCCACACAACACAGTACAGTACGGTACAGTACAGTATAGGACAGCAGAGTATAGTACGGTGTAGTACTCACTAGTAGAGGACGTCGTTGGCGTCGTGCCTCTCGTACCGCACGGCGCGGCACATGGCGCGCAGCACGGAGTCCCTGATGGCGGACAGCGCCTCCAGGCCCCGCAGCCCATAGTAGATCACCTGCAGGTCCTGGAACAACCACCAGCCACCTCATGAGCACATTTAAAAATACACGCACAAAAAGTAAAATGAATCAAAATAAAACAATGTTGCAGAATGGTTTCAGGCTGTTCCAGACAGTAGGCCCACGAAGCAAGCACCCCCCCCCCCCCCCGCCCAGGAAGCAAACAGCCCCCCCCCCAGGAAGCAAACAATCCTGTCAACCTGCAGTCAATGAGTCTGTTGTTGCTAGTAAGTAACCGTCCAACCACCTCGTTGACTAGTGCAGAAAACAATCACTGTTGAAGTGTCAAACCCTTTATAGAGAAACTCGTTAGACCCTGGCAGCAGTGAGGAAGACTGATAGTCGCCACAGGGAACCACGATCAGGCTGATCATCCATACAATGAGTGCGGATCCACGCCCCAATTGGTTCTTTATATCCAGTGTACTGGCTCCGAGCGCTATGGGACTTAACATCTATGGTCATCAGTCCCCTAGAACTTAGAACTACTTAAACCTAACTAACCTATGGACAACACACAACACCCAGCCATCACGAGGCAGAGAAAATCCCTGACCCCGCCGGGAATCGAACCCGGGTCCAGTGTACTGTTCACGGTGTTACATCTAAATAATACCGAGGCTGGGAATTTATAAACTTTGTTGTTCTAATATTAATAATGAAATTTTTTTTAACATCGAACATATATTTCTTTTAACATAGACGTTGCGATGTTTCAGTGCACACTGTTTATTACAACTGGCAATCACAATTCCTTTTTGCCATTTGAAAGAAACTTTTGTTCCTGAACATGTCTCATTACCACACAAATGCAACACAACAGCGACTTTTTGTTGGGGAGCAGGCTTTGTCAACGGCTAAGTAAGGCGCAAACATTTACAGTTAACTTCTATGGCAGGCACAATGCAGTCCAAAAGTTCTTTTTGGGCGTCACTGTTCAATATGTTCGTCACGGTATAATGGGAAGCGTTACTCTCGACAGAGACCTTTATTCGTAACATAAACGTTCGCCTATATTTTTCTCAGTATTCGACTACATCGTTATGTTGTTTTACATACCAAGCTTCGGCCACTGTAGGAAGTAGCATCATGAGGATGACATTTACAACTGGGTCAGCGCTGTATTCATTCAGATTTTACATACTGATATTTAATCCTGCCGTAGTGTTAGGTTACAGAAGAATGTCAGTGAGTCCTATTTGTGATTGCATGGCATCAGCGTGGGTGCCTTGGGCAGATAGATAAATAGATAGATATATAAATGCGACGGGTGATCAAAAGATAACACAATTTTATTAATTTCGCGGACTTCATAATCCTATTTTCAAAATTTTTGTTCTCTTGTTGGTACACATGTTCCTGATGTACGTTTGCGTTTCCAGCTGTTTTAAATATTTAGCCTACTGTTGAAAGTCGAAACGTTTATACGTGGTTTACGAGTGTTCGTGAATTTTTACTTCGGGCAAAAGGGACCAAAGAATTTCATTAAATTTCGCTTGAAAAATGGAATGAAGTGCAGCACCGCACTCGAAATGTTGACGGTGTCTTTTGGCGAATCTACTGTGAGACATGAGTACAAATGGTAAACTTTTCGAAGAGCATCGAGAAGACTTTGCAGACGGCGACCGTCGTGGACGCCCTAGCACATCAATTACTGACAATGCAGGAAAAAAAAAAGTTCTGGAGAATGAACATCAGAGAGGTTGCCGATGATGTCAGGATATCCTTTGGCTCATGCTAAGCAATTTCTTCGGATGTGTTGGGCATGGAACGTGTAGCAGCAAAATTCATTCGAAGTTGTTTATTTTCGATGAAAAACGGCGACGCGCAAACATCGCTGACGACTTGTTGAACTAAGTCCCCAACAATCCATAACTTGTAAATAAGGCTACAACAGAAGACGAAATACGGATATATGGGTATGACGTCGAAACTGAGGCCCACTGTCCAAATGGAAACCAGCTGAAGAAACAAGACCGAACAAAATTCGGCAAGTTCGATCACATGTGATGGTTCTTCTCACTATTTCCTTCGATTACAATCGGATGATGCATTAAGATTTCCTTACGGTCTTAGAATCTGAGGGCCGTTTGCGCTAAACAATCCGAATGAAACGACCAGAACTGTGGTACAACCAGTCATTATAATACACCCGCTCACACTTCAATGCTTGTTCGCGATTTCTTTTAGCAAGAAACAAAACCGTTATGTTGCCTCAGTAACCGCATTCGCCAGACGTGTCTCCCTGCGACTTCTTTCTATCCCCGAGGCGGAACAGGACCATGAAAGGACGTCGTTTTGACACCTCTGATAGGATTAAAACGGAAGTGCTGAAGGAGCTGAACACCATAACGAAAAGCGATTTCCAGAATTGCTTCCAAGATTGGAATAATCGTTGGTACAAGTGTGTAATATCTGAGGGGGAATACTTTGAAGGTGTTGATGAATGGATGAAGATTCTTTGAGAAAAACAAAAATTGATGTTACTTTATCACATCTCGTAGATAGGTGATTATGTCAGAACATGCATTCTAATTTCTGTAACGCAATAACGAATAGGACTGACTAACGTATTTGAGCCAACTGCAAATATTAGAACGCACGACCCGACCACTCGTCCAGTAGAAAAAACGCTACCCTGACGAATGCTGCTTTTAACAGTGGCAGAAACGTCGCTCTAAGAAACACGATATCTCTGTCACATATCCCTATTTCAGAAGCGCCGAAACTGCCCATAAAATAATTCTCAAATAACTTCCAGTTTATATCACTGAAGTTGTTCAGTTGTCAAATTATTTACAACAGCTGGCACGGCGCGTTTTTTTTTTTTTTTTTTTGCTTTACACGACTAACATTAACCAAATTGCTTTGTGTGCATTCACAACTTTACATGCTTGCTTAGAATTAATCCTACCTTATAAACTGTGTGACTTTCCTACGACATGGAATGAATGTTTCGGACACTTTATTATCATCCTCTTCATTAACGGCCTTTCTGTGCCTTTTCGGCATACTGAGACATGTCGCCGCAAAGCGTTGTGTCTGCGTGCGCGTGCGCGTTTTGCTGAGAGGGTTGTATGCACAATAAGTGGCAAATGCTATCAGCTGATTTAGGAACATGTGGAGCGGGAAAACCTGTATAGAACACTGTCTATTTTTGTGTTTATCGCTAAATTGCCTCGTTAATCAACTACGCGTGCGCCATAAAATCGACTGTTGGACCTTTAAGCTACCACATTTCAATAGACTTCAAGCTTTTTTCGTTTGAAGCCGTTTATTTAGATCATTACCGTTAATGCGTGTACTCATATTCACAATTTCCTGCAAACGGCTGCAACTGCACTACAGCCAGATTCTCCGTCGTTTCATTATACGAGCTAATCACAGAACTCTCGCTGAGGAAAGCGGCATATAGTCCTGATGAACCAGGAGCATCATTTTACGGATTTAGTGTCCCCGATGGAACCATCGCCATCGCTGTTTCAGAACAGCTGGGACACATTTTGGCCTTCACGTCGAGGGACACTAAATGTAGGATGCTACAGGAACCTTTCTACGCCGCTCTCCATCTACCGGGTGTTGCAATTGACATACAGCGACTGCCGGAGGTCAGTGTGGGCTGGAATTATCGTGTGGCAGCGATACTTTGTAGATATGCTAATGCGTTAATGCGAAACTGACTTGCTCTGGAAAAAGTTAGTTCAAATTTTGGTCACAAGGTCCAAATTTGGCGCTGAACTGCTTATCATCGACGTCTCCAGTGCTCATACTGAGCAAACTGTGTAAGTGGTGGTTAATAACAAAATCAACATTATGCCTTTCTGACTTATTTCACCCTTCTCTGTTCACGTCCCGTTCCTAATCCATTACATATGGAAACACTGCCATATGTCCGTCTTGCATTCAAAGCGCCAGATTCGCACCCGATGGCCAAAATCTGAACTTTTGTCAGAGTAAATCGGTTCTGCAGTAACGCATTAGAATGTCTACTATGTTTCGCTGCCGTACAATAATTGCAGTTCACACTAGACCTCTGCGACTAGCTGCATTTTAGTTACAACCTCACGGTATTTTCAACTGCTTATTGCAGTCAATCCTCTGTCTACCTCCACAAATTTGATCCCCCCCCCCCCTTTCTCTTGATTGCCAAATTGAAGATTGCTATATTGCACTTGATGTATCACATCAACTATCCCTATTTTATTCACGTTGTGCAAAAAAATTTCCTTCTGTCTCCAATTCGTCTCAGCAGCCCTTCATTGGTTATTGGGTTTACGTATCTAACCCTCTGCATTTTTGTGTAGCACCTCATTTCAAACGGTTCTGTACTGTTCTTGTCGATACAGCCTACTGTCCATGTTTCTGCTTCGACACAAGTGTTACACTGCAAGCAAATACTTTCCTGACAGACATCTTAACAAGTTACATTCGATGTCAACAAGTTTATCTTTTTAAGAAACGTTGCGCACTGTATTTTATATCCTCTGGTCCGACCACCGTCAGTTATTTTGCTGCTCTCACTGTACAGCCGCAATGGCCGTCCACACGCTCTTTTGTGGTTGGTTGGTTAGTGGGATTAAAGTGACCAAACTGCTACGGTCATCGGTCACGCTTTTTTGTATTTCCTGTCTTAACTTTTATGACTAGAACGGTCTGGAGGCAAATGCTGCCGGACAACAGAATTAAGCTACTGGTAGGGGATAAATTTTGTATTAATCCACGTGATGAATGTTTTAGTAAAGATAGCACGCCGTCACGCAGTAATACGTCGCTGAGGAATCCCGTACCTGGCCGTAGTAGCGAGGGTGGTATTGGCAGTGTTAAGGGACCCGCACACTCAATATTTATTGCACAATAATATTGTGTCAATATATTGTGTGAACGTGTAAGGCCACGAACGGTACAACGTTATTGTAAGGTATTTATGACCGGGACGCGTCAGTTAAAACTCTGCTTTCATGGCGAACCTCCCGGCGCTCAACGATGTGGGATCCGCATGTATTGCGACTGAGTTGTTTGCCTTGCAAAACACACGCAGAAATTATGCAGAAAAGATGAAGTAAATCTGAAAAGCTTCCACTAGACATTTCAATGGGGCTCATTCATTATAGCATAGATTCGTAAACCGCAACAAACAATTATAAATTAAACAAATGAACTGAAAAATTTATCGTGTGCATGTGCTATTTTCCGTGTGTTTCTGTACTGTAACAATTGTTGCAAACGAAACAAAATATTATTTACTGATTGAAAGTGCACATGATCTAGTGTCAGGTGTGGCAACTGCTGGGGGGAAAAAAATGCACACAGCTTGACAACCCTATACGATGCTGTTTAAATAGTGCGTTACCTAATACGTTGTTGCTACTATGGTAAAATGTGGCTTTACTTTACATTTGAATTACTTATTACCGTATATTTTCTTCAATTTTTATCACCGGGGCCAGCTATTCATTGAGTTAATTTAATTTGTGGTAAGTTCCTATGGACCAAACTGCTAAGGTCATTCGTCCCTAGGCTTACACACTACTTAATCTAAGTTACACACACACTAATATATATATATATATATATATATATATATATATATATATATGTGAATTAATAGAGGGAAACATTCCACATGGGAAAAATATATCTAAAAACAAAGATGATGTGACTTACCAAACGAAAGCGCTGGCACGTCGATAGACACACAAACAAACACAAACAAACACACAAAATTCAAGCTGTCGCAACGAACTGTTGCCTCATCAGGAAAGAGGGAAGGAGAGGGAAAGACGAAAGGAAGTGGGTTTTAAGGGAGAGGGTAAGGAGTCATTCCAATCCCGGGAGCGGAAAGACTTACCTTAGGGGGAAAAAAGGACGGGTATACACTCGCGCGCAGACACAAGCAGACATGAGTGTATACCCGTCCTTTTTTCCCCCTAAGGTAAGTCTTTCCGCTCCCGGGATTGGAATGACTCCTTACCCTCTCCCTTAAAACCCACTTCCTTTCGTCTTTCCCTCTCCTTCCCTCTTTCCTGATGAGGCAACAATTTGTTGCGACAGCTTGAATTTTGTGTGTATGTTTGTGTTTGTGTGTCTATCGACGTGCCAGCGCTTTCGTTTGGTAAGTCACATCATCTTTGTTTATATATATATATATATATATATATATATATATATATATATATATATATATATATATTGTGTGTGTGTGTGTTAGTTTAAGTGTGTAAGTCTAGGAACCGAAGACCTCAGCAGTTTGGTCCCTTAGGAATTCACACACTCTTTTCCATTCAACTGCTCTTACAAGGGAACCTCCCCATCGCACCCCCCTCAGATTTAGTTATAAGTTGGCACAGTGGATAGGCCTTGAAAAACTGAACACAGATCAATCGAGAAAACAGGAAGAAGCTATGTGGAACTATGAAAAAATAAGAAAAATATACCAGCTGAGTAGTCGATGTGTATGACAGGCAACATCAATGGTATTGGGAGCTCGGGAGCACCGTGGTCCCGTGGTTAGCGTGAGCAACTGTGGAACGAGAGGTCATTGGTTCAAGCCTACCCTCGGGTGAAAAGTTTAACTTTTTATTTTCAGTTTATGTAACAAACGCTTATATTTTCATCAATTTTTGGGAGTGATTATCACATCCACAAGAAAACCTAAATCGGGCAATGTAGAAGAATCTTTTTACCCATTCGCCAAGTGTACAAGTTAGGTGGGTAGACAACATATTCCTGTCATGTGACGCACATGCCGTCACCAGTGTCGTATAGAATATATCAGACGTGTTTTCCTGTGGAGGAAACGGTTGACCTATGACCTTCCGATTAAATGTTTTCGGTTCCCATTGGAGAGGCACGTTCTTTCGTCTACTAATCGCACGGTTTTGCGGTACAGTCGCAAAACACAGACACTAAACTTATTACAGTGAACAGAGACGTCAATGAACGAACGGACAGATCATAACTTTGCGAAAATAAAGAAAGTAAACTTTTCACCCAAGGGAAGACTTGAACCAAGGACCTCCCACTCCACAGCTGCTCACGCTAACCACGAGACCACGGCGCTCCTGAGCTCACACTATCCTTTATGTTGCCTATCTTGCACATGGACTACTCAGTTTGTATATTTTGCTTATTTTTTCATAGTTCCACACAACTTCTTCCTGTTTTCTCGATTGATCTGTGTTCAGTTTTTCAAGGCCTATCCACTGTGCCAAGTTATAACTAAATCTGAGGGGGGTGCGATGGGGAGGTTCCCTTGTTAGAAACACTGACTTCTTCGGTTGACATTTTGTCAGAAACAGCAAAGTTTTTATTTCTTCTCCGTCAACCTTAAGTGCCTTCCAATGTTTTTCTTTCGCTTCTCTTATTGCTTGCTCAATGTACAGAGTGGAAAATATGGGAGATAGGCTTGTAACCTCCTCACGATCTTCTCAATTAGTGTCTTTCACATACTTGGACTCTTAAATATTTACTGACAGCACTTACATTCTTGGCTCCCATTATTTACGATTTGATAATATCGTGAAGTGAGAGTAATTGAGGTCGGAATTACTGTGACTGAGTAACTTTTTTTTCTAGTATTAGCAGTGACATGGATAACATTGTAGCTGTCACTGGCTGTGGCTGTTGCCATGGAGAACCAATGACGTTGTAGACAGGCGACCATATGCACAGAGAAAATAAAACTCCACTTCACTGGAAATTTAGAAGCCGTCGTGTGAACGGACTACAAACACTGGTGTAGACTTGAGAAAAAAAAGAATGAAAATCCAACAGTCTTATCATCTTGTTAAGAACTGCATTATATAGCACACAGTTGTACTAATTATTTTATTCTTGACTATCGACTTCGTCAGTCTTACCTGAGTAATCTGGACGAAAAGAAACTTGTGCACGGTCTGAAGTTTATCAACATCTATAGTAAAGAGTACAATAGCTAGTATAGTCGTGTACTGTACTTGTATAATGCAGTTCTGAAGGGGACATTGTACGTGAAATTCGTTGAAATTTGACATTTTCTGTTTTCTACTCCATAACATACTTAGGACTTTCCTGAACATTTCGGTATTTAATGCATTAAAAAATCAGACAATTGTGAGACCTTCAAATAATATTTTGAATGTTGATGTGTGATAGCCAAATTTCGCGGCTACGCATAGACCGCCACAGTTGAGCAGTCATATCTTGGAACCACACAGTCTAGAGGGCTGTGAATTGCTTGTTTCATGCCTACTGACACGTATCAAAAGTTGGCATTACGCATAAACAAAGCAGTCCTTTGTTTCTGATACTAGAGTTCGTTGAAAGTAGTGTGATTATCTGCTATTTTTCCAGTAAGCCTACTTCCATTGCTTTTTATACGTAAATAAAATGACTAAGCGTAAAAGTATCTTCAACAAACCAAAAGTTTCGGGTAACAGATATGAGATACCTGGATTTTCTTCTGGAGTACTGTGTGGAGCACTTTCTTTCATCGAATATCAACCTATGAAAGGCCATGTCATGCTTTGTGTCCACCTCTACCAAACACTTGGTATAAATACAAGCAAGCTGAATTTTCTGGCACCTTGCATGAACTTACACACAAACATTCTCTTCCTTTGGCAGTAATGGAGGCAATCAAACCTATCTGCAGAGATTTGGCAAATCCTGAGCAACTACAGAAGTGTCTACACGGGAAGATCCAGAATGTGAATGAGTCCTTCAATAATGTTGTGTGGTGCCGTGTGCATAAAAATGTATTTGTTGGCCTTATGACTCTGAAGTTAGCAGTGTCTGATGCTGTAATAACTTTTAATTGTGGGAACTATGAAAGACTTACGGTTCTGGAGAAGTTAGGGGTAAGATTTGGACAGGATGCAGCTGAAGGACTGCGGGAACTGGATGAGCTTCGTGTAGGTGAAGTAGAGTTAGCTGCTCAGAAAATGACAAAAGAAGCAAGAAAGAAGAGGAGGAGGCAAGCACTGGTCTGTTGTGACACTGAAGAATACATAGACTATGGGCCAGGGCAATTGTAGTGCATAAAAGACGCAGAAATTTAAGTCTGTGTAAGAATTTGTAACACAAAAGGTTTTAAACCTAAATATCTCTGAACTACATTTTTTGCAATAAATGACCCGTTTTCTAACGAAGTACTGATGGTAAACACGAAATTTTTTCAGCATGCAAAGTGTGATATTCAACACACATGGAACTGGGATAATTAAAATATACTGCATTGTTTTGTATTTATGTTCATTTATTTATGTTCATTTATTTACAAAATTATGTTAAAAAATCGAGTGTTTGAAAAGAAAAAAGATAACATGCCACAATACAATTTTAGTAATAATTCTAGTTCAGTGTATCTAGAAAGGTGCATTCAGTAATTATGGAAAATTGTTAAGTTGGTGACTTAAAAAGTTTCCTAACTAATGGGTCACAAAATTCGATAATTTAACATTGGCGGCATAGGACATACAATGTTTCTGTAACATACATAAAAGCTGTTTAACACAGCATTCACAAAATTTCAAACTTTTCGCGTAGTTATTAGTTATAACGGAACCATTTTCCCAGGCCACAAAGCTCGTCTGCTCTGGCTGGTCTGTCATTCGGATGTCGGATGAGTTAACGGCTGACGAAAGTATAGAACGAAAGCAGTAAACAGGTGAGAGAACGTAACTCTGACTGGTCCATCGCCTGCCGGAGTCAGGACGACACTGACTTACGTCTCTGTGCTACTGTCAAGGTAACACTATTCCAAGGTAGCAGGGCTCCTGCGGTTCCTCTGCAGGGAAAAGCCACACAGAAACGAGCAGTACAGAGTTTAACTCATCTACATTAATATACGAGTTTATAATGTTTTAATATAATTTCGTAGGCTTCAGCGGTTTTTGGGCAAGGTACCGCGTCATATTGTAAAAAAAACTGTAAATGTTACAGTTGCCTCCGTCCGGGTCTACTGTGGTAATTTTTCCCTCCGGAGTTGCATATATTTTGTGATCACTGCTCTGCTGATCATGACATTACGTCGCAAGTTTAAAAACGATTACGTTATCTGCGATAATGATGGTAGCTGAACAAATGAATTAGAATTTGTGCCATGGCCAGGACTTGAACCCGGATCATCTTACTCACTAGGCAAGAATACTGACCATTAGACCACCACAGCACTGTGATCAACATTGCTGCACAGTTTAGTGCCCTCCCCAACACAATCTTCATACCTTTGAGCGTATTTCCCACTAAATCGTCACCACTGCCAGGGCTCTCAGGCATTGCAATAGCGCCCCAGCGGTGGACGTAATGGAAAAATTCTGTATCTCAAGTGATCCTATCGATTTTATGATTAAATTTTCCCGAAGGCATTTTAAGTGTAAGTGATTGTTCAAAATGACTGAGCACTATGGGACTTAACGTCTGAGGTCATCAGTCCCCTACGCTTAGAACTACTAAAACCAAAATAACCTAAGGACACCACACACATCCATGCCGGAGGCAGGATTCGAACCTGCGACCGTAGCAGCAGCGCGGTTCCGGACAGAACCGCCCGGCCACAACGGCCGGCTGTAAGTGGTGGTGTATTGGTCAACATTCCTGCCTAGTAAGCAAAGAGACCTCGGTTCAAGTCCCCGCTGTGGCACAGATTTTAATTCATTTATTGAGCTTTCATCATTGTTGCAGATAAAGATGAGACTTAAACGTCTCGGGGAAAATTTAACCATAAGATTAAGTTATCGGTCGCTAGTGGCAGGAGTGGAAAACTTTATTGCACTAGGTTTTCTGTTGGAGAGGGAGTGGGGACCTGTCGTAGTCTGTTGCCTCTTACTGTTTTTGTGCGCCACGATTGGTAGTCATCGACAATTTAAAGTAGCATCCAGTTGACAAGGAGACGCTGACTGGCTGCTTGCGTCTAGAAAGATCATCCTGTGTACATCGCAGCAGTCGAGAATGTTTTTTGAGCCAAGTTACTTGAGTGGTGGGTCACGGGCGTCCATACGAAACTGCGGCGTCACATGAAGATGGCCATGTGTTTGGCACGGACGAAGTATTTTGCGGAGCCGCAGGCGAGGTGCAATGCAAATCGATCTCATAGCTAAACCTTTGACTTTAGAGAGACTTTACCGCAATGGATATAGTAGCTACTACAACGATCAGTGACTGAATTATGTGCCGTGACAGTGGAAAACACGGAAAGAAGGAAACGGTCACTGTGTGTGATAAAATGTATGTGTAGGCGGGAGGAGTGGGAAAGCAAGACATATGTTTGAAAATAACTTTTCAGACGACGAACGCTCACTTAAAAATTAATCGAGGATGAGGAAGAATAATTATCAATTACCACCAGACCTACTGCAACAGAAATTAACGAAGTATAACACTATGAGGAGGAAAACAATTACTTCTTCCCAGAAGATATCGGTTACTCATAGATTCCATGTCATTGGTAAATCGAAGTCTGTGAAAAACTGGAAGTTCGGTGCGTAAACATCTTGAGTGCCAAAATCTCTTCGAGGTCTCAATGACAGGTCTTTATATGCACTACTGTAACGCAGAGTTCTCATTTTCCTCCCTTCACTGCTGTCTGTCGCCTAGACTTCTCACAGCGTGTTTCGTTTAATGCTGTGCAGGAGGAGGGGACTAGATATGTGTGTGAATTACTAAGGGACCAAATTGCTGAAAATGGGCCGTGCCCCTTCAGAGAAACCACCCCAGCCTTTACCTCAAGCGACTTATGGAAATCACGGAAAACCTAAATCAGGATGGCTGGATGCGGGTGCGAATCGTCTACGCCCTGAATGTTAGTCCACATCGCCCCGTTTTAATGCTCTATAGGGCGCTGAGGTGAGTGATGAGCCTACCAGAGGAAACACAGTTGATAGTTGATTTCAATATGTGATGTAGCGAGGCAACCGCCTCTCCGTTGTCCCTTGCCGGCGCTATTGCATGAGTGATGGCTACCGCGGCAGCTGCTGACGGCAATCCCGTGGTAGGCTGGCAGCAAAGGGCCGTTCTGCCACGGCAGCTCTGCTGTCACAGACGGCAGACAGAAGCCTGGGAAGCAATGGAGCCTCGCTCACCTGCACTCTACCTAAGTGTGGCAGACCTGCCGACACAGCGGCTGCCGCGAGGATCTGCCAGCGTGGCGGCGCTGCCAGTGGAACGCACGGCCGCCTGTGCCCGCTCCGGCACCAGGACGCCTGCAGAGCGGCCGAGCTCTGCCTGCCGCTCACCTGTACCAACACTCATGCTCATAAATTAAGGATAATACTGCTACATGGTGAAACAGCGCTCTGCTGGGCGGTTTGCGTGTTTCAATCACCTCAGGGTATAACCATGCGGTGCATTTGACCTGCGGTCTTCACACGGTGGCGCTGTAAGCAGTCCACATACGCAGAGGTGTGTTGGTGCATGTCAGAGTACGGTGCAGCGAGTAAGTTTGCAAACGTTTCCAGACGTGATAATGGTGACGGTGTTTTGAAAATGGCTCAAAGAACATATATTGACGACGTTATGAGGGGTAGAATACTAGGGCGACTGGAGGCTGCTCAAACACAGCAGGTCGTAGCACGGACCCTCCGTGTGCCACAAAGTGTGATCTCAAGATTATGGCAACGATTCAAGCAGACACGAAACGTGTCGAGGCGCTACAGTACAGCACGTCCACAGTGTACACCACCACAAGAAGACCGGTATCTCACCATCAGTGCCCGCAGACGGCCACGGAGTACAGCAGGTAGCCTTGCTCGGGACCTTACCGCAGCCACTGGAACAGTTGTCTACAGACGACTGAACAGACATGGTTTATTCGACCGGAGACCTGAAAGGTGCATTCCACTGACCCCTGGTCACAGGACAGCCCGTAAAGTCAGCTGTCAAGAACGCAGTACATGGTCACTGGAACAGTGGTCCCAGGTTATATTCACAGACGAGTCCAGGTATAACCTGAACAGTGACTCTGGCGTGAACCAGGAACCAGATACCAACCCCTTAATGTCCTTGAAAAGGACCTGTATGGAGGTCGTGGTTAGATGGTGTGGGGTGGGATTATGATTGGTGCATGTACACCCCTGCATGTCTTTGGCAGAGGAACTGTAACAGGTCAGGTGTATCGGGACGTCATTTTGCACCAGTATGTTCGACTTTTCGGGGGTGCACTGGGTCCCACCTTCCTCCTGATGGATGATAACGCACGACCCCACAGAGCGCTCATTGCGGAGGAGTACCTTCAAACAGAAGATATCAGGCGAAGAGAGTGGCCTGCCTATTCCCCCTTCGAACACGTCTGGGATGCTCTCGGTTGACATATCGCTGCACGTCTTCAAACCCCTACGACACTTTAGGAACTCCGACAGGCACTGGTACAAGAATGGGAGGCTATACCCCACCAGCTGCTCGACCACCTAATCCAGAGAATGCCAACCCGTTGTGCGGCCTGTGTACGTGTGCATGGTGATCATATCCCATATTGATGTCGAGATACATGCGCAAGAAACAGTGGCGTTTTGTAGCACATGTGTATCGGGACGGTTTTGTCAACTTATCACCAATACCGTTGACTTACAGACCTGTGTCGTATGTGTTCCCTATGTGCCTATGCTATCAGCGCCAGTTTTGTGTAGTGCCACGTTGTGTGGCACCACATTCCTGCAATTATCCTTAATTTATGAGCTTGAGTGTAGTTAAGACCGCCCACGTGAGCGCTGTGGATAGTTTTGACACAAAATCTTTTATCTGCGAGATTCACGTAACATCAGTAACTTGGAAAACTCCGTGTCAGAACTATTCAAAACGCCAACTGCAAAAAGAAGTGTTGGGAATTACGAGGGTCATAAACGAAACTCATTTCGAAGAATGAGCCTCTCCCCATTAGAATCACGTTTAAACTACTTATAACGCACTCTCTGGACTATGGCTGGGTGGATATATTGGAAATCTATTCCCAATTTCCTCACAGCCTGTTCCTGATGCTTCACTCCAACCACAAGAGCTTTACACCACAGACAAAACACATTTACTATCCGGGATATGTAAGTTTTCGTCGAAAGCTAATTCCAAACCGAAACAGCAGCGCTACATCTCCTGCTGCAGCAAGTGATGCTAACAGCCAGATACAGACACGCTAGAATTATTTGAAGAAAAGATATGTAAACAAGGGAGACAAGTTCCCGACTTCTTATCTAAAGCATTTGTAAATTTTGTTTCAGTTTATAATACGTACTTTTCAAACAAAAACTGAAAAGCAGTTCTACGTATAGGCTACTTTGCAGTTGCATCTAAAACGGTAAATATGACTGCAGAAAACAATTAGCTACCGAGTACACAGGTCACGAAAATCTTTTCCTCTGATGGGACTACTTTCCTTAAAACAACGACTTTTTCGTCGGTCTCCGGAGATCTCCACTATCTCGTCAAATGGACAGAATGTCATTTCCAGGATAGTGGAAAATTTAACGTAATTTTTTACATCATCATAAAGCGCGTCAAATAACCCGTTAATGTCACTATCAGCAATGACGGGATCTGCCTGTAACTTCTTTCTCTGTCTTCCCTTTTCATTTCGAACTTGCACATGAAGGTTGTAGCTCTTCTACTGAGAGGAGACTGAAGGCATTCCTCTGGCGTCTTTTACTGCCACACCCGAGCACTGCCAGCAGACCTCCCGTGGCGTCCCAGTATGGCAGAGCCCTTAATGCCACGGCCCCTTTTATGTCGGCCGCTCACTACGTTCCTCAGGGTCGCGCAGCCCGCACAGCCTGACGCTCCGCTCCTGTCACCGCGGCTGCACGCGCTGCCCGCGGGATACGAGTCGCTGCCCCCTGGCGGGAGTCCGAAGCCGGCTGGCACGGCGGTGCCCTGTGCTTCTAGGAACTCAGCGTCGGCGGCGGCAGACACGGATCGGGCACCTAGCCCAGTGAAGGATATACACTCCTGGAAATGGAAAAAAGAACACATTGACACCGGTGTGTCAGACCCACCATACTTGCTCCGGACACTGCGAGAGGGCTGTACAAGCAATGATCACACGCACGGCACAGCGGACACACCAGGAACCGCGGTGTTGGCCGTCGAATGGCGCTAGCTGCGCAGCATTTGTGCACCGCCGCCGTCAGTGTCAGCCAGTTTGCCGTGGCATACGGAGCTCCATCGCAGTCTTTAACACTGGTAGCATGCCGCGACAGCGTGGACGTGAACCGTCTGTGCAGTTTACGGACTTTGAGCGAGGGCGTATAGTGGGCATGCGGGAGGCCGGGTGGACGTACCGCTGAATTGCACAACACGTGGGGCGTGAGGTCTCCACAGTACATCGATGTTGTCGCCAGTGGTCGGCGGAAGGTGCACGTGCCCGTCGACCTGGGACCGGACCGCAGCGACGCACGGATGCACGCCAAGACCGTAGGATCCTACGCAGTGCCGTAGGGGACCGCACCGCCACTTCCCAGCAAATTAGGGACACTGTTGCTCCTGGGGTATCGGCGAGGACCATTCGCAACCGTCTCCATGAAGCTGGGCTACGGTCCCGCACACCGTTAGGCCGTCTTCCGCTCACGCCCCAACATCGTGCAGCCCGCCTCCAGTGGTGTCGCGACAGGCGTGAATGGAGGGACGAATGGAGACGTGTCGTCTTCAGCGATGAGAGTCGCTTCTGCCTTGGTGCCAATGATGGTCGTATGCGTGTTTGGCGCCGTGCAGGTGAGCGCCACAATCAGGACTGCATACGACCGAGGCACACAGGGCCAACACCCGGCATCATGGTGTGGGGAGCGATCTCCTACACTGGCCGTACACCACTGGTGATCGTCGAGGTGACACTGAATAGTGCACGGTACATCCAAACCGTCATCGAACCCACCGTTCTACCATTCCTAGACCGGCAAGGGAACTTGCTGTTCCAACAGGACAATGCACGTCCGCATGTATCCCGTGCCACCCAACGTGCTCTAGAAGGTGTAAGTCAACTACCCTGGCCAGCAAGATCTCCGGATCTGTCCCCCACTGAGCATGTTTGGGACTGGATGAAGCGTCGTCTCACGCGGTCTGCACGTCCAGCACGAACGCTGGTCCAACTGAGGCGCCAGGTGGAAATGGCATGGCAAGCCGTTCCACAGGACTACATCCAGCATCTCTACGATCGTCTCCATGGGAGAATAGCAGCCTGCATTGCTGCGAAAGGTGGGTATACACTGTAATAGTGCCGACATTGTGCATGCTCTGTTGCCTGTGTCTATGTGCCTGTGGTTCTGTCAGTGTGATCATGTGATGTATCTGACCCCAGGAATGTGTCAATAAAGTTTCCCCTTCCTGGGACAATGAATTCACGGTGTCCTTATTTCAATTTCCAGGAGTGTAGTTGTGGCGGCAGAAGCAGTACGGTCTCGAATCCACGGAAGCTGCTAGCAGTGCCCAGTTGTCTTGCTGCCCTGTGTAGCTCTGATGTTATGGTGATGGTGCTGCTGGTTTCTCGCGTCGACAAGTGATCCCCTGCCCCGAAATTATATCTTTTCACTAAAACATGGCGCCTAGTAACGTTGACACGATACGAGACTCGCCCTGGTGTGGTGACATCGCCCCCACTGGATACCCGAGTGCCGCTGTGCAGCGCACTTAACGGCTGCACTATGCTGCCCTGCCTTCGCAATCCCCTTGCATGTCTGTTACTGAGACCCCAAATGTCGCCACATTTTCGGTTATTGACTCGCAGCTCTTATACAATGCTCCACTGCTGTACGTAACTATCCTCAGTGCTAAAATACACGGAAATGACGTTACCAGAATTAATTTCCTTTACATACAACTATAAGTAAACCACCATGTTATCTAGCAGCTATCCATTCTGATCAATATACCATTTGAGTTACAATCCAACAAACTGGCGGCAGTACATGTCACCATACGATCTTACTGCTATAGTGTACAGGCAGAAGGAAACTGAGGCGGTTGTTTACAGCACGTACAGAAGCCGTAGTTTACCTCATGTAGTGCAAGTAAAGCCCTGTAAGTTAACTAACAGAGTTCATTTCAATACAGTAACTCAAAAACATTTTTTAATATCTGAAATCAAGAAGCATATTTCTATCTCTTTGAAACATTCCAAAAATGCCAACTTACAACGTGGTTGCTTGTATCTTAGTGGCGAAGCGATCCACCAATACCTACGCAAAGGATCATTATTAGATTCGTTTAACTGCCTTATAAAAATTGTTATATCACTTAAGAAATAAAAATTAAAAAATTAAAACGATTTTGTTGAAGTTCGTCTTCATAAAACACAGTTACGTATCCATTTGAAATTTTTCTAAAGCTAAACCCCAGCGTTGTCACTTATATCGTAATGGTTAAGTGATGCAATTAACGTTTAGTGTGAAAGAAACAGAGTCCATAAAAACAGTTTTTTTAATGAAGAACTTTATCATAGTAAATTAACGATCAACATGACACGACAGATTTAACCAGGTACATTTAGTAAAACAAATTGACGTAAAAATTTCATGCATAAACCTATGATGTAGCTCCAACTGCGTTACGCTGTTTGCAGAAAGACAGTAAAACTGATTATACGTAACCTTTAAGGCTAAATATGGAATAATGATTTACTTGTCTGTTCGTGGAAACAGATGGTACAGTATAGTAACAAAATGGAACAGGAAACGATGCACTAATAATAAGTTATGTTCTCACATACTAACATGCTAGATTATGTCTTGTTTTTAAACCCTTAATGGACTCAAAATTTGGTTACTTCTCATTACTTTTGCTGAAGACATAGTTTTTGCTGAAAGACTGGGCAGCAGCCTTACAGCTGTATTACGTTCGTTCCTGTTATGATGATTTCTACTTTATGTCAGAAGACTTTCAATTCATACGGTTCAATTAAAAGCAATCATTTTTTTCTTTGCACCAAGCTGCCACGTTCAACCTTCTTTTTTCACGAAATCATTTGCCAGCGCATCGTGGCAGCTGTGAAGCACACATCATTCGTGTAACATCCTATGCGCTTTCAAGCATGGGTAGACAATTTGCCTTCGGTTTCACACGACATGCAACAGCAAGGTGCGGGTACCGAGTTCAGGCAGTCTGCGCAGCCCCGTGTGTTTACGAATGCTAAAAAAAAAAAATGGCTCTGAGCACTATGGGACTTAACATCTGTGGTCATCAGTCCCCTAGAACTTAGAACTAGTTAAACCTAACTAACCATAGGACATCACACACATCCATGCCCGAGGGAGGATTCGAACCTGCGACCGTAGCGGTCACGCTTCCCGACTGAAGCGCCTAGAACCGCACGGCCACACCGGCCGGACAATGCTTTTTGCACGTTCCGTTTAGTGCACAACCGCTGCTCGTAAGATAGCGTTGCCCGGGAAGGAAACGTAAAACTATGTATTTATATTCAGATTACCGTGATAAATCTGTAATTTGTCTTCATTGAAATGGATGCGATTTAGACGTAATTTACGCTCAAAAAAATCCGTATGCTTGCGAAGTGTTACAAAAAAGATGGTAAACTTTAACCTTAAATGTATTAAACTGAACTCTCGAATGTGCTACCGTTCCGAAACTTCCTGTGAACTCGCTTATGTGCGACGCTGTGCAGAAGCGTCAGGAGAGAATAGCGTGAGGCAGAGTTACAAAAGCGGTCGGTCCAACGCTTCGGTACGAACGGGCAGCGGCTGATTAGAGGCGACGGCGGCGTCAGTTGGGAGTGCTGGGTTTTGATCACCTGAAGCGACTGCAGCGAGCGGAACCGAAGCATCGACTACAATCAGCATTATCCACACCAGGGACGAATGAACAGAGCCGAATCCAGCGGATGATCAAAAGCGATCAGCCGCTCCCGGCAAAAAACACTGCAGGTAGGTCAGGTCGCACTCAAACGGGGAAAGGCGTTAGCCAGCCAGTGAACCTGCATACCCTGAGGTAGAGTGCTCTGGGCGGCCGGGACAGCCCGACTGAAATAAAAAAAACTCTGAGTAGGCGTGTGATTCCTGCCACGCTGCTACAAAACTTGGGACTATCATGACACATCCCCATTCAGCCCTGACAAGTGTCAACCAAGTATGGCAGCCGGATATTCGTAAGCATCACATCACCGAGTCGAAAGAAAGCACTCATTCGATTGTTCCTGCCTAAAACCTTTTTTGTTTGTCTTCTTCTTCTTCTTCTTCTTCTTCTTCTTCTTCTTCTTCTTACATACAATTCTGAAACAGGGACAGCCACAGATACGTAATTGTTGACAATTCATGGAGTACAACACGTGTTTACATCCAGGTGTTAAAACTATTTAACTACAAAACCGAATGAGAAGTTCAACAGTCCGATGTAGCCGTATTTTAAATCTATTTGAGACCCTACACAACCGGTTTCACAATTTTTGAGTTGAATGTTCTGGTGTACATAAATGCTTTGTCATATGGTACAGTGAGTTACAGAATGCCTAACTAATCCAACCTAGCTGCGGCATTCTGTAACTCCCTGTACCATATGACAAAGCATTTATGTACACCAGAGTATACCATTTAAAAGTTGCGAAACTGTTTGTGTGAGTCTCTAATCGCCTTAAACACCTCCAACTACAGTGGATTATTGGACTTTTCATTCAGTTTTTAACGGTTTAACACCTGTATTTAAATACCTGTTGCACTGTACGCAGTGTCAATCCGTTATGTGGCTCTGAGCACTATGGGACTCAACTTCTGAGGTCATCAGTCCCCTAGACTTAGAACTACTTAAACCGAAGGACATCACAAACAACCATGCCCGAGGCCAGATTCGAACCCGCGACCGTAGCAGCAGCGCGGTTCCGGACTGGAGCGCCTAGAACCGCTCGGCCTACAGACTACTGCAGCTGCAGCTGCAGCCTACCTCCATTTTAAAGTGCTTACAGTATTGAAACCTTTCTTCGATTACCAAATGGACGATTTCTTGGTGTCTCAGTATGTGTCCTACTAAATGATCGCTTATTTTAGTCACGTTGCGTCATAATTTTTTCGGTTCGGTACCTCTTGATCAGTTAGCTACTCGTTCTGTCATCTAATTTTCAGTATTCTTCTGCAGCACAACAATTTAAAAGCTTCTATTCTCCTCTTCTCCAAACCGCTCATTGTACGCGTTTTACTCCAGATAAGTACCTTCAGAAACAACTTCCTAACAAATCTATATTCGATGTCAACAGATCTTTCTTTTTCATAAAGGCTTTTCTTGCAACAGCCATTCTGCGCTTTCTGTCCTTTCTACTTTGGCCATTTTCAGTTACTTTGCTGCCCAAATAGCAGAAGTCGTATACTACCTGTAACGTCTCATTTTCTAATCTTCCAGTAACACACTTGATTCGACTACATTCTGCTACCCTTGTTTTACTTTTGTTGGTGTTTATCTTAAACCTCTTTTCAAGACACCAGCCATCAGCCGCGCCTTCGAGCAGTGACAGCAGCAGCTACCACGACCTGATGATGTCGAGCAGTTGCATCGATGAAATATTGTGCGAGTTACGCAATACGATCCGGCGGCAAACCCGAGAATTGTATTTGCACTAGCCATTTCACTCAATTGCTTTTGCAAGTCCTTTTCCGTCTCTAACAGAATTACACACATCAAAAAAAGTTCTGCATCACCTCGGTTCAGTGAGTTCCGGGACCTGTACAGAAAATTGGAATAGAGATCAACATAAACATCATTTCCGCCCTTTTTATTGCTCATGAAAACCACACATTGCATGTTGTACCACCACACAACGAGATCTTCAGAGGTGGTGGCGGCCCAGAGTGCTGTACACACCGGTACCTATTACATCCAGTAGCACGTCCTCTTGGATTGATGCATGCCTGTATTCTCCATGTCATACGTTCCACAAGTTGATCGAGGCACTGTTGGTCCAGATTGTCCCCCTCTCCAACTGCGCGATTCGGCGTAGATCCCTCAGAATGTTCCGTGGGTCACGTCGTCCATGAACAGTCCTTTTCACTCAGTCCCAGACATGTTCGATAGGGTTAATGTCTGTAGGACATGCTGGCCGCTCTACTCGAGCGATGTCATTGTCCTGAAGGAAGTCATTCACAAGATGTACACGATTCTGAGCGCGAATTGTCCATGAAGACAAATGCCTGCTGATATGGTTACACTATCGGTCAGAGGATGGCATTCACTTATCGTTCAGCCGTTACGGCCCCTTCCATAACCACCAACGGCGTACGTCGGC
The DNA here is from genome assembly GCF_023864345.2 of Schistocerca serialis cubense. Lineage (NCBI taxonomy): Eukaryota > Metazoa > Arthropoda > Insecta > Orthoptera > Acrididae > Schistocerca > Schistocerca serialis. Next base: position 1,125,798,159 of record NC_064638.1, on the reverse strand, counting down.
CTCACATAATGCCACCCCGTCAACAGCAGGGAACCTCCACCTCGCTGCACTCGCTGGACAGTGTGTCCAAGGCGTTCAGCCCGATCGGGTTGCCTCCAAACGCGGCTCCGACGATTGTCTGGTTGAAGGCATATGCGACACTCATCGCTGAATACAATGCGATGCCAATCCTGAGCGGTCCATTCGGCATGTTGTTGGGGCCATCTGTACCGCGCTGCATGGTGTCGTGGTTGCAAAGATGGACCTCGCCATGCACGTCGGAAATGAAGTTGTGCATCGTGCAGCCTATTGCCGCAAAGTTTGAGTCGTAACACGACGTCCTGTGGCTGCACGAAAAGCATTATTCAACATGGTGGCGATACTGTCAGGGTTCCTCCGAGCCATAATTCGTAGGTAGCAGTCATCCACTGCACTTGTAGCCCTTGGCCGGCTTGGGCGAGGCATGTCATCGACAGTTTCTGTCTCTCTGTATCTCCTCCATGTCCGAACAACACCGCTTTGGTTCATGCCGAGACGCCTGGACACTTCCCATGTTAAGAGCCCTTCCTGGCACGAAGTAACAATGCGGATGAGATCGAACCGCGGTATCGACCGTCTAGGCATGGTTGAACTACAGACAACACGAGCCATATGCCTCCTTCCTTGTGGAGTGACTGGAACGGATCGGCTGTCGTATACTCGCCGTCTAATAGGCGCTGCTCATGAATGGTTGTTTGCATCTTTGGGCGCGTTTAATGACATCTCTGAACAGTCAAAGGGACTTTGTCATACAATATCCACAGTCAACGTCTATCTTCAGGAATCCTGGGAATCCGGGGTGATGCAAAACTTTTTTTGATGTGTGTACAATATCACCGCCAAATGGCTAAATTTTTAGTTCTTCTTCCTGAACTTATGCAATATAACCTAAATAACCACATACATTAAGTTTATCCTAGCGTAACTGGTATCAACAGAAACAAAAAATCCGAAGCAATCATTTTACACGTGATTTATTCTAAGAGACCCCCATCAAATGATTCGATATTGTTCTTATGATTACCTATTTCAATATTGTGTCTAAACGTTAGCTAAAATTTGACAGTGAGAGCCACTTTTAATTGCAGAGAGATGATAGATCGCTCATGTAACACCAGTGAGAGACCTTGTGCATCACGGAGAAGTTTACAGTTAAAATTCGCAGAATATATGTTCCTAGAGACCCTCACATGCGTACGTCGCAAAGTAATGTAGAAGGGAAACTTGTAGATATTAGATCACGCACCCAATTTGTGACACCCCCACATCTCGGCGGGAACGTAAATCAGCTAAAGTAACTTATTTCAAGACAATCAGTGAGATTTGGACGAGTTATCTGAACGAAAGTAGCAACACCACGCCCAATATTTACAGACTGGTCTGAAATTTCAACTGTACATGAACGTGGTGCCGACTACATGGAACAAAACGAATTTGCGTCTATTTATAATTGGACAACAATAGAAGGGGCTGTAATAACGTCTACCGGCATACAACGAAAACATGCAAACTCTCTTAGTGACTGGAACGACTGATCCAACAGACTGTCCCACGTGACTGGAAAAGATATCTGCGACAGACTATCGCAGAAGACGTAACATGTGTTCTGTACAGTAAAATGTATACCTAATTGAGTGAGCCTATGACGTAATCAGCAGATCAACTCAATGAGCGCTTGTTTCCATGTATCATATATCCGACCGCGCGAGGGTCGAAAGGGACACACTCCAACTCCGTAATTTCGAAAACGTCGAAGGGCCCACAAAATCACCTACCCAAATTCCGCAACTTCGCCATTCGTGACCGTATATAAAGGGTGTTTAAAGAAAAGGGAAACTGTCACATTCGTAAAGGTAGAAGATCGAAACTAGACCAACATTTTCTGTAATTACATGCCAGAAAAGCAATACGTCTAGAGGTATGGGTCGCTTTATTTCTGATGAACAATGTGTAGTACTTGGTGGTGAGGCAGGATTCACAAGATACGGCATTATAAATCGTCACAGCACGCACGTGTGGGCAGATGCAAATCCTCAATAAATCACGGAAGTGAGGCATCATCAGGATCGCTTTAGTGTGAATGTTTGGGCAGGAACTGTCAGTGAGAGACTCATTGGACCATGTACTTTACGGAACAGATTGAAAGGTGCCGTTTACGACAGATTTCTGCACAACGAATTGTCAGCGCTTATGGAGAAAGTTGCCCTTTGTTTACCCACAACGAAGCAGCATCCTATTTTCTGCGGATCGTGCGACTCTACCTCACCAAAATGTACCACAGACGATGGAGTGCTCGAGGTGATCCGGTAGCATGCTCGGTCATAGGACTCTAATCGGTTTGATTTCTGGCTGTGTGGATATCTGAATACATTGGTGTATGTCCAACCTATCGACAATGTGCATACGTTACAATAGCGCATGATTAGCGGATGTGACATACTACGAATGAACCCACGTACCCATGATCCTTACTGAGGAAAGGGGCTGAAGGATGTGTCAGGATTGGAGTGACACTTGCAGCACTGCCTGTGTGTGTGTGTGTGTGTGTGTGTGTGTGTGTGTGTGTGTGTGTGTGTGTGTGTGTGTGTGTGTGTGCGTGTGCGTGTGCGTGTGCGTGTGCGTGTGCGTGTGCGTGTGTACACTTCTACGTAATAGACTGAAATGAGAGGATAGACTGGCCCACATTTCAACAGGGTTGATTTCCGGACAAATGTTCTAGTTTTGACCAGTACTACCTCCCGTAGGAACACGAGCGAGAATTTTCATTATGATTTGGGAGAGTGTGGTTTATCTGTAAAGGAGACTGCATACAGGACGCTAGTGCGACCTATTCTCGAGTACTGCTGGAGCATTTGGGATCCGTACGTCGGATTAAAGGTAAACATCTAAGTCAGGCTGTTCCAACCGAGCTCCAGGGAGCCAGAGAGCTCACTGCGGCAGCTCTGAGCCCGCGTCGAGGGGGAAAGCGAACTCACTGCCCCCTGGCCGCATGCAGCCGCAACTGACGCAATAATCCGTGTTCAATGACAGCTATGATTAGCCGCGGGAGCCTTGTACCTCTATTGGAGGATACCTTTCTATTCACTGAGAGGGATGGTCGTCCGCAGTGTCTTGTATGTCATAAAGTATGTAATTCTGCGAAGAGGTACAATATACAAACATTATACACGTCTTCACGCAGCGCACTACGATCAGGTAGAAGGCGTTGCACGCAGAGAACTGGTGGTCAGGCTTAAGAACGACATACCAGGAAACGTTAAGTTTAAAAAAGGTTTCGTAATGCGGAGGGTATCAAAACATGCAACATAGTTCGTGATCTGTAATGCGTTTATAATTTTCAGGTGAATGAGAGCGGAAAAAACACTACTGAGTCTGCAATTCGAGCAAGCTACAGGGTGGCTCACATCATTGCGACGAGTGGCAAGCTGTTTCCGGTGGGACCACTCGTAAAATCGCGCATGGTAGCCGTTGCAGAATGTTTGTTTCCAAGGGAGGTGCAGGTAATTGAAGGGGTTTGTCTGTCGAAGCAAACAATGTCTCGTCGAATCCTGGACATGGCAGCGGATTTAGAGACACAGCTCAGGAAAAAGGCGGAGAGCTTTGTTGCATTTTCGCTAGTGCTTGACGAAAGCACCGACATATCGGACTGTGCAGCTTGCAGTTTTTCTGCGTGGTGTCGACATGGAGTTGCAAGTAACTGAACTCTTGGATGTGGTACCACTCGATTACACCGCAACAGGACGTGACATTTTTGAAGCTGTTTGTGAATTAGTGGACAATATGAATTTGCCGTAGGTTACGTTTCTCGTTTGAAAAATAAACTCAGGGGCGAATTCGGGAAAGACATTTTGACTCTTCATTGTTTTATTCACCAAGAGGCACTGTGCGCTAAAACAGTAGAGCTAGGTGGCGTAATGAAAGTTGTCGTGAAGTGTGTGAATTTTGTGCGGCGTCACGGTATGAATCATTGCCAGTTCAAAGGATTCCTGAAAGATATGGAAGCGGAGCATGGGAATATACCTTACCACAGTGCAGTTCGTTGGCTGAGTCGGGGAAAAGTTCTTGATGTTTTCTCTGCCATTCGTGAGGAAATATCCCTTTTTCTCGAAATGAAAGGGGAAGAAATGTGTTGTCTGAAAGATATAAAATGGATATCAGACCTGGCGTTCCTAGTTGATATAACTATGCATCTGAATAATTTAAATCTGTCACTGCAGGGCAAAGGGCAGCTAATCGTTGACATGCAGGACCAGATCAAAGCGTTCATGGAAAACTTACGTTTATTTGAGAGGCAGATGAGCAATGGACATTTAACGTTCTTCAGTCGTCTTGCTTCTTTAGAACTACCTGAAAGTACTACTTTCGGCGATTACCAAGCAAAGTTAAAGCAGCTCATCACGTCGTTTGAAACTCTATCCGAGACCTCACTAGTTTGGAAATGGAACTTAAGGTGTTCAGCACTCCTTTTTCAGTTTCCCCCGATGACTTGTCGTCGTCACTTCAATTGGAGATTATTGATTAGCAAAATTCAACTTTGTTGAAAGACAGGTGCTACAACACGTTGGATTTGTCACGATGGTATCGTTCATTACATCAAAAAACATTTCCCAAACTTCACAACAATGCTGCTCAGATCATGGACATGTTTGGATCTACATATTGTTGTGAACAGCTTTTCTCAGCAATGAAAAGAGTAAAAAGCAAGGAACGATCGTTTCTTCATGATGCAACAATGAAGGCCATCCTCCGCATTAATGCTGCGAACACTTTGACGCCTGATATTTTCGATCTTGTAATGAAAAGAAAAGTCAAGCTACAGAGGCCCAATAAATTTAGTATGCAATTTCTTGTAAAACAGTTGTTTCTTATTTATTTCCTGAACATCGTATTTCCTGGTGTAGCATGTCACCACGTCTTAGCAGCTAAGAGTATGAGGTTGTCGATCTTGTAAGACGCAGCTGGCACATCAAAACGCTTGCCTTGCCGCCTGCCTCAGCCTGCCGTGCCACCTGCCGGCCCACTAGAATGGTCACAGCGAGCGACACGGCTCCCTGGAGAAGGGAGCGCTCCGCGGCTCACAATGGAGCCGACGAGCTGGAACAGCCTGATCTAAGTAATACAGAGGCAGCCTACTGGACGTATTACTGGTAGGTTCGAACAACACAGAAGTGTGTCAGAAATGCTTCAGGAACACAAATGGGAATCCCTGGAGGGAAGACGACATTCTTCCCGAGGAACACTATTGAGAAAATTTAGAGAACCGGCATTTGAAGATAACTGCAGAACGATTCCGCTGCCTGGAACATACATTGCGCGTAATGATCACGAAGATAGGTCTCATACGGAGGCATATAGACGGTCGTTTTTCCCCCGCACTATTCGCGAGTGGACCTGGAAAGGAAAAGACATACTGTAGTGGTACGGGATACCCTCCGCCATCCGCCGTACTGTGGACTGCGGAGTATTTATGTATAGTTGATTTTTTTGTTTGTCTCAGCTGAAGGAAACATTAACATTTTTGTAAGTTGAGAACTGACTATTACGTTCGGCTTAGTAGTGTCGCATTTGACTGCGCACCAAAAACTGACAAACCCAAAGAAAGAGGTATTCACTTAAGTACCAATTTGTGTAATGGCAAAATGGAGAGACTAGACATACTGAAGTACGTTTTGTACATAGGTGAAATGTTATCGTTAAATTAAAATTATTTACTGAATAAAACTACCTGCAACCGAAGCTCGTTATTAAATACTTTTTCTTTCAAACATTTTCCGTCGTCATCCTGTCAGGATATCTAAGATGATAATTTACCTTCTGTAATGTTTCTAATAAAACAGGATGGTACTCTTTAGCTCAGTACTGTCCCACTCCTGTAACAGTTTACTGAGGTGTTACTTGGAGTGACAATGACAAGAAGTGGTATGTTGCTGTTTCGGAGTTAGGATGTTGACCATGCCACTGTAGTGGAGTCCGTCTGAGCTACTCCGAAGTACGAAGTTTACTTTCTTCTTCAGTGAAGCTATTTGGCCAAAACAGATTTCACTATTTACAGTTTTCCTTTTATCACATTCCGTTTGGATGCCTTACAAGTAATGGGAATATTGTCGGATGACTGATTTGTTGGTTGTGTAACCTAGGTTCAAATATTGTCATGAAATATGCTGTGTGACATGAAAAGGCACTTGTTCATCAGTTTGTTTATCCTGACACTATTAGAGCCATTAGACTGTCTCTGATCTCTAAGCAGATACTCTTGACAGTTAACAAAATGTTTATTATAAAGCACATTTTATAAAAATAAAGAAGTCAATACTTACAAATATCAACGACGTAAACAGCGAAAAACATTAATAGCTGTAGCAGAAAAAGGGAACAAGTTATTGTGAAAAGTAGAATACCAGAGAGGTAAATCACATGCAGGTATATTTATATTGAGGGTCGTGGCAGCGATGGACGTCAGAGATCTGAAAGGAACATGGAACAACAAAAATAGCGAAAAAGGGGAAAAATAATAACTGTGTGATTGAGGAAGACATAACTGGCAGAAGTACGCATCTGCTTCACTGATTGGGATACAGAAATACCCGTGTATGTTACATTTTTGGGGAAAGGTACAGAGGATGACGAAAAAAAGTGCTGCAGTTCTTTTCGTAAATGACACAGGGCACTGAATTGTGCGCAGAGTGGAGGGCAGGTTGTTCCAGAGGCAGGTAGCAGCAATGAAGGCGTGTTTTGCTAATGTCTTCCTTCTACGGACGGCACAGTTAGAATACTATTTAAGTGAAACCTGTGTTGTGATAACGGTAGGACAGTTACTTGATTTGGGATGTGAGGTACTTGGGTGCATGTACGTTGTACAGGACTATAAATAAATTTCCGCTACTTCTGAAGCTTGATTGTTGCTTAGTTCCTGTCATTCCCTCTGGAACACAGGGCCGTGACGAAATTCCTCCACCTGGTACTATTTCTAGCAAGTCTCTTCACTTCACTCCAAGTTTTCCCATTCTCAGTAGCTTCTCTCTCGATCGTCCTTTTCCACGTCTGTTTGGGACGACCACGTTTTCTAACTACTTGAGGGTTCCAATGCAAAGCAATCCTTTCAATAGCTCCATCTGGTTTCCTCAATGTATGCCCAGTCCAGTTCCAGTTTCTTTCTTTGATTTGTACATTGATTGGTTGCTGATTTGTCTCCCACAAAAGATCATCTGTCATATCTGGCCATCTCACATTTAAGATACGCCGGAGACAGCGATTGATAAAAACTTGGAGCTGGTTTTTGATGTGGTTAGTCACCTTCCAAGTTCGCAACCATAAAACAGAACAGCCTCCACATTGCTATTGAAAAGTCGGAGTTTGGTCTTCTTTGAGATGCTCCTGTTTCTCCAGAAAGGGTACAGTTTTACAAATGCACCATTTGCTTTGCGGATGCGACTAAGGGCGTCCTCATCAGCGCCTCCTGTACTCGTGACTACTTCCGAGACAGAGGAAGGATTGGACCTGCTCTACGTCCTCTCCCTTAATGGCCGGCCTATTCGTGATGGTCGAATTTATCCGCATTTCTTTAGTTTTGCGAATATTTATCTTGAGCCTGCAACTTCCGCCTCTCTGTAACCTGGCCAGTTTCTCTTCGATGTCTCGATATCGCTGTGCCATTAAGCAAATGTCTGCGAAATCTACATCTTGAGAAGGCCCTACGAAAAACGAGTGACAGATAAACTTTGCGGAAAGATTTGTAAGGACACGCGGATGAACATAACGAACAAACCACTGAACAACAAACAAAAAAAAATTTTCCAGATGAGAAGGTACGAGGATAATCCCAAACCAAAGGTTTCCTATTTTTTTTTTTTGTAAGTCCATAGACCTGTCTATTTCTACAATGGTTTACGTCAGTTTACAGCTTGAACGTTTAGCTATTTTTCGACATAATCACCACTTCTGTCGCTGCATTTTTGTAGACGCTGTGGCAGTTTTTGTATGGCCATGTCATACCAGCTCGCCGCCATGCTGTTTAGAAAGTTATGAACCTCTTCTTTCACCTCGTCGTCGGAGCTGAATCGCTGGGATGTAAACCACTGTAGAAATAAACAGATCTATGTACTTATAAAAAAAACAGGAGACTTTACTTTGGGGGTTACCCTCCTAACATTTGTTGACTGTTTATCATGTTTACGTTCCAGGTTACAAACGTCGCTCGATTGAGGATCGCCTGCATCCACGACAGCCTGAAAGTTTGTACGGATACAGTTTGACGGTTGTTCGCGGCACTTTTCGAACGGTGAACCACGTAATGTTCAGCTGTCGTGATGCAGCTCCTGCACTGCTTGAAGATCGCTCATTGCGTCCAGCAATCTCAGCCATGGCAGCATTAACTTCGGCAACTTGTGGCGCTATGTCCGTCGGCCTCTCCCAGGAGAAGCTCCCAAATCAGCAGTTAATTCGAACTTCTAAATCATGCTCTTCGACCTCGGTACGGTAACAGCATCCTCTCCGTATTCCTTTAACGCGTCGATACTGGCGAAGAACAACAGCACTATTGCGCTGTTTTGACAAAACAACTTTACGAGTAAAACCCTGCTCTCCTTGACCAGACCCCATGTTGACTGTCAGCAACTGTAAAGCACACACACGCTGGTGTTCTAATCCTACGTAGCGAACGGCATCTAACGGCAAGTCCCGACACTAACACTGAAAAAAATGGTAAATACTGCAGCGAACAGTCTGATCATCTTTCCTGTAAAGTTGGGTAGCCACATGGACAATACAGAACGGGAAATGAAACCTTTCAGCCGTTTAGTTTGTTAACTTATTTTATTTGGCTACCAGGTATTAAAATCCATGGAGAAGAAATAAAAAACTTTGAGGTTCGCCGATGACATTGTAATTATGTCAGACTGCAAAGGACTTGGAAGAGCAGTTGAACGGAATGGACAGTTTCTTGACAGGAGGATATCAGATTAACATCAACAAACGCAAAACGAGGATAATGGAATGTAGTCGAATTAAGTCGGGTGATGCTGAGGGAATTAGATTAGGAAATGAGACACTTAAAGTAGTAAAGGAGTTTTGCTATTTGGGGAGCAAAATAACTGATGATGGTCGAAGTAGAGAGGATATAAAATGTAGACTGGCAATGGCAAGGAAAGCGTTTCTGAAGAAGAGAAATTTGTTAACATCGAGTATAGATATAAGTGTCAGGAAGTCATTTCTGAAAGTATTTGTATGGAGTGTAGCCATGTATGGAAGTGAAATGTGGACGATAAATAATTTAGAGAAGAAGAGAATAGAAGCTTTCGAAATATGGTGCTACAGAAGAACGCTGAAGATTAGATGGTTAGATCACATAACTAATGAGGAGGTATTGAATAGAATTGGGGAGGAGTTTGCAGCACAACTTGACTAGAAGAAGGGATCGGTTGGCAGGACATGTTCTGAGTCATCAAGGGATCACCAATTTAGTATTGGAGGGCAGCGTGGAGGGTAAAAAACGTAGAGGGAGACCAAGGGATGAATACACTAAGCAGACTCAGAAGGATGTAGATTGCAGTAGGTACTGGGAGATGAAGAAGCTTGCACAGGATAGAGTAGCATGGAGAGCTGCATCAAACCAGTCTCAGGACTGTAGACCACAACAACAACAACAACAACAACAACAACAACAACAACATCACCACCACCAACAAGTTTCGGCGATTTACTACGCCACCTTCGGGCCCCAGACAGACGTAGGAAGATTCCGCCTCGGTTCTAGTCAAAACAGGAGCCAGCAATACTGGTATTGTTAGATTTCCGCTTGCTATAGCAATCACTTCAACCATCGTGACGTAGTAAATCGCCGAAACTGGTAGCCAAGTAAAGTAAGTTTGGAAACTAGACGGCTGAACGGTGTTTCAGTTTACATCCTGTATCGAACAACCTTGTCCCGCAACAATCTCTGAAATGGACATACAGAGACATGGAAAATAATTTTCCATCTACACTGGCTGAAACGGCGAAAGTGCACACTGAGGAGCAGATGAGGTGGACGCTGGGTGTGGTTGTCGCACAAGCCGCGCGGGCTAGCTGCGCGGTCTGGGGCGTCTTGTCACGGTCCGGGCGACTCCCCTCCCCCTCCGTCGGAGGTTCGAGTCCTCCCTGGGGCATGGGTGTGTTGTCTTTAGCGTAAGTTGAAGTTAGGTTAAGTAGAGTGTAGAGGGACCGATGACCTCAGCAGTTTGGTCCCTTAAGAATTCACAGACATTTGAACATTTTGGTAGTCACACAACTTGTCTGACCAAGTTGTAAGAGGTCCATGGAATTTATTGCTAGCGCACTCGAGCAGATGTAATTTCGGTGGATTGCTCGCGCGCTGCCTGCGATATGTAAGCTATAAGAGAATAACAGACCACAGAGCAGTGGCAGTAGGAGTAAGTAGTAGCTAGCAGTTGTGTGTATGGACTTGGCTGGGCCGGTCGTGTGGAGCGATGGCGGTGCCTGAGCGATGTAGTATAAGGTAAAAACAGGCGCGCGCATATGTAGTTTGCTAAACTCAATTTGTACTATTGTTATATTAAGTCTCATTTAATGTTTCAAAAAATCCTTTAATAATAATCCTTTTTATATAATTAACTTTTTGACAATCATTCATCTGAATTTAAAGAATCTGCTAATTTCTCCAATCCATTGCCATCCCAATTATCATAAAGAAAAATCGGTTGTTTTTTCTATACATGACAAATCTAGTGGCCAGGATTGCACTGGGCTGTGCCAGAAAAATTGCTTATAGGAGCAGATATATACGCGTTATCCGGCGACTACACTGAGGTAAGAATTTTCAATTTATCCAGTATGATCTTTCAGGGTCATGACGCAGCACTGTTGACGTCCAAATTTACCAGTTTAAATTCACAGACAATTATTGAAAGGTTACATATGAGTCACATTTTTTATTACTAGGTTAGTCACGGTATTATTGTGAGATAACGGAATAATAAACTATTGCTAGGTTACACTGAATGTGGATGCTATACATAAATCTGTTGGGAGGTTACGCAGTTCGTGTCCCAGTTAGGATGATTGCGGCCCAAGAGACGCATGTGGGTGATGAAGCGAAGGAATGAAAGTGGTAGAAGCTGTGCTTTCAGTTGGGCAGTGGCTGCCTCGGCGCTCCGGCGATCAGTGTGAGAGGATCAGGGCAGAAGCTGTGAGGCGCGGCGGGCCAGAACGGGTTCCCGCTGCTGCCGGCGCCCGCCGTCGTGTTTACAGAGGGCCGCATTCCGCGCCACGAACAGCTCAGCTCACACGGGCACGGCCACGTGTCGCTTCAGGCCAGCCCGTCACGCGCGGACAGACCCAGTTCCTCGATGAGCCAAACACCTGCCAGCAACTCTCGTCTTTTTCCCACAATCAATCTCCCACTCTCCAAAACGTTGCGCGTTCCGTTGCAACTTACTGACAGATTAAACACGTGAGCCACGACGGAACTCTAAAGGCCTGCTTTCCAGCGCAGCGAACGTAAGCAAACGACCGTCAGCCGACGAGAATTCTCTGCGGTAAACGGTAGGCGAACGCGAGCGAACTGCACTCAGTCGGTTAGGTTCGTATTCTATCATTTACCGCTATTTATATGCCTTTTAGTGAACAATCAAACTTAGTTTCCGCGACCTCTACGCTTCGCCGCAAACAATACACACAGCTTTCGCCTGCTGCCTTTTCCACATTTGTTGCTGACTGGAGTTCCGTCAACGATGGAGTCGTCTGGAAAAAATGTAAAGATCAATGGAGAATAGTACCACCTGTCGTCCAAATTCGACCAATTGTGCCGATGTTGTTAAAGCACACTGATCATTACGAAAGTCGTAGGATATCTGCAAATATCTTGCCATATCTCTTTTTGTCCAGCGTAGTGCAGCAACGCGACATGGAACAGACTCATCAAGTCGTTGGAAGTCCCCTGCAGAAATATTGAGCCATGCTGCATCTACAGTCGTCCACAAATGGCCAAAGATTTGCCGGTGCAGGATTTTGTGCACGAACTGACCTCTCCATTATGTGACATAAATGTTGAATAGGGTTCATGTCGGGCGATCTGGGTGGCCACATCGTTCGCTCGAATTCCACAGAACGTTCTTCCGACCAATCGCGAACAGTTGTGGCCCGGCGCCATCGCGCATTGTCAGCTTTAAAATTCGGCCGTTGTTTGGGGGACATGAAGTCCACGAATGGTTGCAATAGTCTCCAAGTAGCCAAACGTAACCATGTAAACACATCCCACACCATTATGGAGCCACCACGAGCTTGCACAGTGCCTTGTTGACAACCTGGGTCATGGCTTCGTGGGGTCTGCACCTCGCTCGAACCCTACCATCAGCTGTTGCCAACTAAAATCGGGACTCATCTCCGTCTACAGTCCAGCCTTTAGGGTCACAAGCCCAGGGGAGGCACTGCAGGCGATGTCGTGCTGTTAGCGAATGACGATGGTGGTGATAATGTTTGGTTTGCGGGGCGCTCAAGTGCGCGTTTATCAGCACCCGTACAAATTCCCAATCTTTGCTCAGTCCAGTCTCGTCACTTTCATGAATGATGAAAAAATGATTAGCACAACGCCCTGTCGTCTCGAGGCAAGTGAAAATCCCTGACACCGGGAATCGAACGCGAGACCCCGTGATAGGGTAGCGAGCACGCGACCGCGGGACCACGAGCTACGTACGCTGTTAACAAAGGCACTCGCGTCGGTCGTCTGCTGCTATAGCCCATTAACGCCACACGTCGCCGCACTATTCTAACGAGTACGTTCGTTGACCTCTGCGATTATTTCACGGAGTGATGCTTGTCTGTTAGCACTGACTAGTCTACGCAGACGCCGCACCTCTCGGTCGGTAAGTAAAGGCCGTCGGCCACTGCGCTGTCCTTGGTGAGAGGTAACGCTTGATATCTCGTATTGTCGGCACACTCTTGACACTGTGGATATCCGAATATTGAATTCCTTCCCGTCGTGCAGGCATCGGAAACTTTTGACATCATACTCACCGGAGTATAAATGACAGCTTCGTCAATGCACTGCCCTTTCACACCTCGTATATACGAGCGTAACACTATGCGTATATGTGCATATGTGCATTTCACTATCCAGAGACTTGTCACCTCACTCGCTTACACCACCATAGTCATTCGACCAGATCTATGGTACAAAATGTTGCCTATCTCCAAGTAATACACTCCACGTAACCTGTGTCTGAAATCGTTGTTTGAGAAGTGACCACAGCAAATGCTGCGACGTAGCTGCAAATATTATTTCACTAATTCTTTGAGTTCTATTTAACTATTTGATCGTTTGATGAGAATCCTTTCTACAATGCGATAAAAAAATTTGTGGCAGTGGCGGCATATTTACTTTTTCCTTATGAGAAAAAAATGCTAACGCCGTTGAATAACTTAAATCTCACATGCAAAATATTTTGCAGTACAAAATCTGCACTGTGGAATCATCAAATCGCTATTGAAACTCTCAAAATTATTTGCGATTACGTTGACTGCACGTTTATAGGTCTCTTTCAGAACAATAGAATTGCCACTACCAATGTCGACACCATCCGTATCGTTTTCTACGCAAAAGTTTCTCTCTAGCTGAGTGGTAGTCAGTCTGGTTCCTACTGCCCACTAATGGCCGCTCCACTTTCATGGTGGGCGGCAGGGGTTTTAAAAACTTTTTCATAAAATTTTTACAGCAGTATTTAAGTAATTATTATTATTATTATTATTATTATATCCTCTAACTTGTTGTAACTCTACTTTATAAATTTTGTAAAGTTAAGTTACCCCTCTATAAGTCACGTTTACTGAGGAACTGGAGGCACAGAAAATTTTACTGCGAACATGCAAGTGGGCGGTAGGTGAAAAGGGCTGACTACTCCTACCTAGACCTTTGTCTTCCAGACAGACCCATAAGAGTTCTTCTTGGAGGCATATCCTGAAACAAATGTAGGTTCCGCGTAACAAAGGTATTCGTAGCTATTGAGAATAAAGAAATTGGAAATTACGAACCTGCTTCACATTTTGTGGTGACGGTGTCTGATGAACTCAAGCTTTGTTCCCCTTTACTCTTAGACAAAAGAGGAAGAATTAATGATGACAATGACCAACGTTAAGTACAGTCTTTGTAGAGCCCGAATCGGTAGCATTCATCTCATGCTAGGTGAGGAGAACCCTACGTCATAGTGACGTAACGCTATGTCATCGTGATGTAAATAACCTAAATCGACTACGTGAGTACGGCTTATCCCAGTTGAATTGCTTATTAAGCTGTAATCTCAACTATTTTTGATATTATGTGTTTCTTGATGAAATGAATATCTGAACGAAAGAATCACAACAATAACGAAAGGCAAAAATAGCGTCTCGTCATTTTTTTAAAAATCCATTTAATTGTGCATAAATCATGTGGATACAAACGTGAAATATAGAGAAATAAAAGTATTTCGTATTTTTATAAAAGCCAATGGACTGTACATAATTCTTCTACGCAGAAATGTTAAACCGAGAAACTAATGTGGTTCCAAAGGTAATTCAGAATTTTGCTGTAATTTTAGTATTGCCTTCATGCTGTAGATCAGCACAGAAATTTTTGCTCTTCAGGCTCTGAGCACTATGCGACTTAACTTCTGAGTTCATCAGTCGCCTAGAACTTAGAACTAATTAAACCTAACTAACCTAAGGACATCACACACATCCATGCCCGAGGCAGGATTCGTTGCTCTTCAGAAATAAGTTATTACTGATGATTATAATGTACTGACCTGCTATAACACGTCATTTTTCTTTATACGTTTTATACTGTGAAAATACAATGACATGTAAGTCGCCATTTGCAGCTACTTTTTGTATGACTTTGCCAAACACCCCCAAAATTTATACGATGTCTATTTCGAGAATAAAGAAACACAGTATTCCACCATCGCATATGATGCATCAGTTAGTGCTGCTAAAAACTGTGGGCTGTTGTTATTTTGTCAAGTAGCTCACCCATTTTTACAGTCAGTGTTCAACATCATTTGGCAACTACTAGGAACTTACTTTCTCTTATAGTTGATACTGCTTAAATATTAAAATGTGAGTAATAATTATAGATAAAAAATTTTTTTCACAGTCTACAGCATATAAAGAAAAAAAATGACGTGTTATAAACAAGTTCCATTACACATTATAATCATCAGCAATAATTCATTTCTGAAGAGCAACATTTTTTGAGTTGATCTGCAACATGAAGGCAAAATTAAAATTCCAGTAACATTCGGAATTATCTTTGGAACCACATTAATTTCTCGGCTTATCGTTTCTGCCCAGAAGAATTATGTACAATCCGGTGGCTTTTATAAAAATACTTTTTCTCTCTCTTTCACATTTCTATCTACATGACATATGCATAATTGAATTTTTTTAAAAATGACTACTCGCTTTTTTGACTTTCGTTGTGGTTATGGTTCCTTCATTCAGGTTTTCGTTATGTTCATGAAACACACAATAACATCCCGCATACTTGGGATTAGAGCTTAATAATTAATTATTTCAAGTTTCTGTCGACACAATCACGCACGATTCGTGGATTTTTTTAAAAAAATGACTACAAGCCTTTTTGACTTTCGTTATGTTCATCAAATACCCACTAACATCCCAAATTCTTTGGATTACAGCTCAATAATTATTTCATGTTTCTGTCCACATGATTTATGGACGATTCATCGGATTTTTTTAAAAATGGCTGCAAGCGTTTCTTATTTTACTTTCGTTCTGGTTACTTCCTTCTCGTTACTTCGTTCAGACATTCATTATGTTCAAGACACACACAATAACATCCAAAATTGTTAGGATTCAAGCTTAGTAACTAATTCACCTGGGCTGAACATACCACATAACTGCTGTAACTTCTTTTCTTCACATGTATTTACATTTAGCTTTCACGTTACCGTGCAACCTCTGTGGTGCAACTGCAAAGATCGATATACGTACTCATGAAATCGATTTACGTTTATTTACGACACGATGACGTAGCGTTACGTCACTGCGACGTAGGGTTCTCACCTAGCGTGAGATGGTTCAAAATGGCTCTGAGCACTATGCGACTTAACTTCTGAGGTCATCAGTCGCCTAGAACTTAGAACTAATTAAACCTAACTAAACTAAGGACATCACACACATCCACGAACGAGGCAGGATTCGAACCTGCGACCGTAGCGGTCGCTCGGCTCCAGACTGTAGCGCCTAGAGCCGCACGGCCACTCCGGCCGATAGCGTGAGAGAAATGCTACGCAGCCCGAAGCATATGGTTCGAAGTCTTCATTACTGCAATGTTTCCTTTTATCAAGCAGGAAAAGCAGAGATTTCATTGAAAGTGTCATATCGATTAGAAAAATAGAATTCGCGAGAGACCTATCACTCTCGTTGCCTTCGTTCATAGTAGTCTACCTTTAATTACATGGCTGAAGTTATCACTGCTACGTTAAGTCATTTTTTGATGAGGTTAACAGTTTACTCGTGATTATACTACTGCCATGTAACGAACTGTAAGGCAGATTTGATCAAGTAGCCTATGTGACAGGCCCTGTGTATAGTTATCGTTTTATTAATCATACACATGACGTTGTCTTCCTTATGCGTACTTTAATAAAACCGTTGAGTGATCCGCATGTGTCACTATAGACATCGAAAACTATTTGCGACACAGCAGTTAATCAAGTGTGAAGTTTAACGTAGCTATGCACAGTTTTTAACAACCAGAGGGTTAATGCTAGCCTTTCTTCAGGTAATGTTTGTCGTCGGTAAAGAGTGTTCTGCTTTTAAATGTCTTCCTTACTTGTATTGAGGAGCCAGTGCAAAGTGTCAACCGACCTATGTGCGAAGGTTTGGAATAATGCTAAGGAAAGCTGGAGCTGAAATTCTGCCTTAGTGCACAACCTCCACTCATTTCATCTCATGTTTACATACAAACGGTCACACTTAAATTCCTCCTTTATTACACCATTTTGCGAATTTTATCAAGAAACAGTGCGCTCGCTATGCAAAATTGTCCTGCCAGAGTATCAAAGTTTTGCACCGTGGTTGTAACTACCTGTTTATCGAGTTGCATCCTCTGCGCCGATTATTAGCGCCAAAAAACAGTAACGCAGAGTTTTCATTATGTCGTGTTCTCTTCTGTTCCCTCTCGTGTACATGCTTGCTCGCTCATACAACCGTGTGTTGGTTAACACTGATGAACTGCCTACGAACGTACTTTCGCGTACGTTCGCGTACGTTCGCTTTCATAACATACGGTGTAAACCAGGCTTAATCGGTAACCTGAAAACTTCAACGTGGAATGCCGACAGCGACTCAGTGCTATAGGTGTAACCCTTTAGAACTACTTGTAAGGTGACATACACACACCTTCCCTTATTTACTATGCAAGTTAACTATCTTTCTTTCAACACCAAGCTAGAAAGCATTTAGAAATTTTTTATCATTGATCTGACTGCTTAAGCAGTTAATGCGAGCTCACTGGTTCGCATCGTCTGCTAGCGATTGCGAATAGTTTGTGTGTTATCACCGGAATAGCACTTGCTAGCGACTGACGCGGAATTATCATTACTTCGTCCTCAACTATGAGCTCGCACACAGCGTCAAAGTGCTTGCTTTGTATCGTCTGCTGGGACTTGCCAATCAACTTAGTCGTCAACTATCCATTCCGACATGCTAGGCGAAAAGGCAGCTTTCTATTCGTTTAAGTGTTATGACTGTCTTTCCGACCTCTCACGTGGTGTGCGAGTTAGCAGTTAAAAGAAGCCATTTCTTCTCCTTTCGGAGATAATAATGGAAGTGTGTCCAGGTCAGTTGTACTCTGGTTGGCCATAATAAACGTCGCGAGAGAACGAAGTCGGTGCACAGATTGAAGATCTGGAGTTCTCTTCATGTCGTGATGCGCCCAGCGCCGCAACAAGTTCTGTTTTATTATTTCTACATTCAATTCCGTGACAAGAAATGCAATGCACGGAAGAAGGTGATCACTTATCTTAGTCTGCTGACTTATCTGACGAGAATATTTTTGTCTGGTGTTCAGCGTTTCTTTTTCCTATTTCACAGCAAATTTTCGCAGATATAGCTTTTCCTTCTTGTCAATTAAGAAAATTTCCCTCATTTTTTGAGTAATTTAAAACTCTGTTTCTTAGTGTTCTATTAAGGTGCTGTTATTTGGATCCAGTGAGCACATCTTGTCCTTTTCGCCGTAGCTTCTCATTATCATTTGACTGAGATAAACATGCACTGAATGTTCCTTATACTAAACTTAAAGTGTGTGGGTAGCATGACCTCAAAAGCTGTTCAGTCCTTCCATAACCTCTCCCTTACCTTCCAGACTTCATGGAGTCCCTCTCTTGCGTGACTATAACTCCCGGAAGAGAGGCTATCGCAGAAAAAGAGCACAACGTCATCTTCAGAGGGAGTGACTGATTGTGGAAACCTCCCTTGGGCAATGCCTACGCCAGGTCTCCGCAATACCCATTCTTCTAGGACTGTATTACCAGCACGGTATGCAGGAAGGCTTCTGTGAAGTTTGAGGGCAGGTGAGAGGCAGAGACAACAATGAAGGTGTGAGAGGGTCGTGTGTCTGTCCAGAAAAGAAATATAAGTGTTTCGAGAACGGTTGCTAATGTGACTAAATTCGCTGTAGTCGTAATGCACATTACAGATGACGTCCTCAAATGTTATGTTTGAACACAGCAGTGCTTTACCATACGTACTGATAGTGAACGCGGTGCGCCTTTGCCTTCGTTCACACTGTCATCTGCGTTCAAATGGGTCTAAGCACTATGGGACTTAACATCTGAGGTCATCAGACCCCTAGAACTTAGAACTACGTAAACCTAACTAACCTAAGGACATCACACACATCCATGCCCGAGGCAGGATTCGAACCTGCGACCGTAGCAGCCGCGTGGTTCCGGACCGAAGCGACTAGAACCGCTTGGCCACAACGGCCGGCGTCAGCTACGTTGCCCAGGCAATTACAAAGGGGGACACACTTTACAGCGGAGTCCGAACCACAGTGGAAATGGCATTATCGACACTAACGAGTCACTGTGGTAACTGATACGAATGGTAAGTGAATCGCGAAATTTCGGATGTGGAGTATGAGAGAAGCATTGAGACGTGCGCGCGCTCATACCGATACCTATGCTAGCGGAACCTCTGGATTTTGTTGCTTAGCCTACAGTTTCTCTTGTGTCGCATGTGGTGGCACCTTTGCCTCGCCTCAAGCGGCATTTAAGTGCGCGTGCACCTCACATTAAGGTCTGTGACGCTGGTGCTGGAGCAACTCTTGCGGAGCTTTACTGGACTGCTGCCTGGACTTGATAGCCATGGACGTCCGCTCCCCGAATTTGCTTGGCGCGCGTTTCCTTTGGGCAGCGTGTCTACGTGTACTGGAGAATGGGCGCTTTCATCTGTATGTCCAGCGCCGAGCCATATAGAGTTCGAATAACCCAGCTACCTGCTGCCTTGGGTGGTGGATGTGCCCGCATACACCGCCCTTTAATCTCCTGGACCCGAAGCAAGTACGACAGTGAACACCACACAGTTAAATGTCTGCCGCGGTTCGTGAAAACTCCTGTGGTTTGCTACTGAATTTCGTTAGGTGTTCTTGCCGTGTGCCGATTTGGCTTGCATTGCTGGCCCTTGTTTGGTCGAAGCTATTAACGTGGACCAGCATCCCGTACTCAGGATGCGCCCGAGTTATTCATTTACTTGAGTGTAAGACTTTTTTTTTTTGTTTCTGCAAAATCTGTAGTGTTTACCTGAATTACGGGCGCGTTTACTTTCTAGGTTTAACTTCACCTTAATATTTTTCACTGGCAGTCAACGTAAAAAATGTCAGTGTGTGTTATAATTGATGTCGTTAAGGAAATTCTGCTCCGTTAATCACAAGTACTTATGGGTCAAACGGACTCAATTCTCTACTCTCATTTTGTTTATTATACTTGGGGCCCCTGTGATATTTACCGTTTTTGTAATTTACTGTATATTTAAGGTATTTTTGTATGTATCTCTTAGAATCTATACTCCGTCACCTATCTGGGGTGTCGGCCTAAATTGAACTGGTTACCATGTTTTGACTATTTCATACGCTTCAGTTATTTTTGGTATTCAATGTATGTGATACGAACTCGCCTGTTATTCGATGTGTCGTACTTCATATCTGTAGAATGGATATTTTGCAATCCATCTGTTATCAATAGTTGATGTGTTATGCCATAGAGGTTCCGAATACAATGAATGTGATCTTTGGTTGTCAGTAGCATTGTCGCTTCCAATGGAGAATTCAACGGAGTCTGGTGTTGGTCACACGGCTGAGTGGTCTGGAAGCAACTCGCGGTACACAGAGATTCAATAAGCAACATGGTCTGCATTTGCGAGTACGAGTTTGAAGAGATTAATACGAAAATCGTAAAAATATTCAGGTAATGGTGTAGCTGCGTTGCTTGCACGCACGTAATGTATCATGAGCTGAGAGGGGCAAATATTTAGCATGATCTTTTCTTGGTTGATTCGGTCAGTTAGTTTGATTGTCGAACCATGATTAAATGAAATTACCTGTTCACATAGATTGCATTCAGAGTTAGAAAATTTAACACTCTCTTACTATTTGAGTAACGTATTATGTCGCAGAGTAATACACTCCTGGAAATTGAAATAAGAACACCGTGAATTCATTGTCCCAGGAAGGGGAAACTTTATTGACACATTCCTGGGGTCAGATACATCACATGATCACACTGACAGAACCACAGGCACATAGACACAGGCAACAGAGCATGCACAATGTCGGCACTAGTACAGTGTATATCCACCTTTCGCAGCAATGCAGGCTGCTATTCTCCCATGGAGACGATCGTAGAGATGCTGGATGTAGTCCTGTGGAACGGCTTGCCATGCCATTTCCACCTGGCGCCTCAGTTGGACCAGCGTTCGTGCTGGACGTGCAGACCGCGTGAGACGACGCTTCATCCAGTCCCAAACATGCTCAATGGGCGACAGATCCGGAGATCTTGCTGGCCAGGGTAGTTGACTTACACCTTCTAGAGCACGTTGGGTGGCACGGGATACATGCGGACGTGCATTGTCCTGTTGGAACAGCAAGTTCCCTTGCCGATCTAGGAATGGTAGAACGATGGGTTCGATGACGGTTTGGATGTACCGTGCACTATTCAGTGTCCCCTCGACGATCACCAGTGGTGTACGGCCAGTGTAGGAGATCGCTCCCCACACCATGATGCCGGGTGTTGGCCCTGTGTGCCTCGGTCGTATGCAGTCCTGATTGTGGCGCTCACCTGCACGGCGCCAAACACGCATACTACCATCATTGGCACCAAGGCAGAAGCGACTCTCATCGCTGAAGAAGACACGTCTCCATTCGTCCCTCCATTCACGCCTGTCGCGACACCACTGGAGGCGGGCTGCACGATGTTGGGGCGTGAGCGGAAGACGACCTAACAGTGTGCGGGACCGTAGCCCAGCTTCATGGAGACGGTTGCGAATGGTCCTCGCCGATACCCCAGGAGCAACAGTGTCCCTAATTTGCTGGGAAGTGGCGGTGCGGTCCCCTACGGCACTGCGTAGGATCCTACGGTCTTGGCGTGCATCCGTGCGTCGCTGCGGTCCGGTCCCAGGTCGACGGGCACGTGCACCTTCCGCCGACCACTGGCGACAACATCGATGTACTGTGGAGACCTCACGCCCCACGTGTTGAGCAATTCGGCGGTACGTCCACCCGGCCTCCCGCATGCCCACTATACGCCCTCGCTCAAAGTCCGTCAACTGCACATACGGTTCACGTCCACGTTGTCGCGGCATGCTACCAGTGTTAAAGACTGCGATGGAGCTCCGTATGCCACGGCAAACTCGCTGACACTGACGGCGGCGGTGCACAAACGCTGCGCAGCTAGCGCCATTCGACGGCCAACACCGCGGTTCCTGGTGTGTCCGCTGTGCCGTGCTTGTGATCATTGCTTGTACAGCCCTCTCGCAGTGTCCGGAGCAAGTATGGTGGGTCTGACACACCGGTGTCAATGTGTTCTTTTTTCCATTTCCAGGAGTGTATTTTTTTATATTAAGTGAATTTTGTGAAGATGGTTGAAATTATTAAGGAATGCAGTTCAGTTTTGGACGCTAGTCTCTTTTTCTGTAGTTCAGTAAGTTTAATTCTTCCACCGCTCCGTACTAAAATTTTGTTTCTTAATTGGACTGAGCTGAACACAAACACTTAAACTAAAACTAAAGAATGATGTACATAGTGTAGTTGCCTTTCCTCGCACTGTACTTGCCCAGTATTTTCACTAGCTGTTTTGCTGCTCCGCTGCATTTTAATTTTTACCACTTTTGTGCAGTACCGAGCTTCCGTTGCCACACGGTGTGCTATGAAAATTTGTTAGAGTAAGTTTAATATCACAGTCAGGACACAAGATCATTCACAGTTAAGTATCACATTTCAAAATTATCTTCAGTGTCATTTTAGGTAAAGCTTTGTTCAGGTTCATTTCCTATGCAGACGCTCTTACTCTTACGGCGCTGTATCACATCTCATATATAGCCCTATCATTAAGTTTTAGGAATTATAATTAGTCAGTTTCCGTACATAAATTTACAAGGCATTTTCATAGAAGCAGTTTGGATAGTCATTTTCAAGTCTGGTTTGTAATTTTACATAACATTCAGGTTTTTTGTTTTGGAATTGCAAGTCAGGTACTGTGACGCCACTCAATACTGCCCCGTACACTGCACTGCACGGTACACGATTTCACAGGACAGTTGCTTCAGTATAGTTTCATATTTTCAAATTACTTTTGGTAAATTTTAATTGAAATACAGTTACCCAGTTTCTAAAAGATCTGGAAAATCTTTTCAGATAGCGTTTACGTAAGCACACAACTTGCATTATTAAAGTACACGTTACAACAAAGACACACAAATTTAAATAATAAGAAATCAGTCTACATACATAACGAACACAACAATGAAACAAAAGTTACACTACAAGTAATTGGTAAAACTTTATGATTTTTCAGTGGTCTTCTCTTCGTTTTAGTAGTCATTTATTCTTTTATCTTGGGTCTTTTGACTTTTTATTAATATCGTAAAATCGTTCCTTTACTGAGGAAGTGTCCCTAGGGCGATTTTGTACCGTTATAAATTTTAAAGAATTAGTTCGGGTTTGATTAAAAAAAAAATAGTTCTGTTCTATAACAGAAAAGTTTATTACATTTTGCCTATTTGAGGCATTCTCCTGAACTTAATGTTTCGTACTTACTGACTAACTTCGCTTCTGTGGGAAATAACCATTGCTTGTCTTTACAACTTTTAAGTTTGGCCTCTGTGGTGAACAAATGAGTATTGTATTACAACATGGCGTATAGGGTAGACAAGACTATGCGTACAACTTCATGAAAGACTTCAACAAGGAAGAAAAGACACTGCCGCACTGAACATTATACCAAATGGACAATGGATAAATCAGTATACAGTCTTGTGGTGTACACAGGAGGTGGAAGATGACACTGGAGGAATTATGTACCATAAAACAGCAGATCCAATTACTATGGAGGAACTACAGGAGGCTTAGAAGGCATCAACAGAAAAGCTACCTGAATAGGTGAAATAAATGCACAACTAATTAAACATGAAAGGTTACCACTACATATAAGATTTTTTAGAAGTAATAAATGAATGTTGGACGAACTGTATGATTCCAAATCCTTGGTACACAGGAGAAGTAATTTCTCTCGTCAAAATAGAGAAACGTAATTATTGTAAAGACGATCGTGGCATTAGTCTTCTAAACAATTGCTACAAACTACACTCAAAGATAATCAAAACCACATGACGAATATCACAGAACCCATTATTTCTGAAGAACAAAATGCATTTATATCAGGTCGTTTATGCACATACTGTGTGTTTGTAATTAAAAACATTATAGAAGAATACATAGAGCTAATACAGGAACTCTCATAGCGTTTATCGACCTTCGGAAGGCTTTTGCGGTGTGAGCCGTGATAGCCTACGGAAATTATGCCTGAATGTGAATATCATTACCACGTAATAGAGGAGGTGAAATTTTTTAAAAACTGTATGCATTGTAATAAAAACAGCTAGAAATCAATTAGAAGATAAATGTTAGGCAAGGGTGTGGGCCATCACCTACCATTTTCAATATTTATATCTATTTCATTTTTATCAAATGGAAATATAAAGTAAACAAAGGCAAAAGATGAGAAATACCTGAACGTACTTTTGTTTGTTGATGGCATCGTTACTATTCAAATGAATACACACCGTCAGGTGGCTTGCGGAGTGTGGATGTAGATGTAGAAATCAGTATAGCAGCTGAACAAAATTTGGGAAAAGTAACCCTGTAAAATTTCTAGCAATAAAAGAAAAATAATGGTATTCCAAATGAAATATCCATTATATCGAAAACTGTTTTGGATAATTCAAAAAAATGGTTCAAATGGCTCTGAGCACTATGGGACTTATCTGTGGTCATCAGTCCCCTCGAACTTACAACTACTTAAACCTAACCAACCTAAGGACATCACACACATCCATGCCCGAGGCAGGATTCGAACCTGCGACCGTAGCGGATAATTCAGTTTTAGAACAAGTATCTAAAATCTCTTATTTAGGCTGTGCTGTAAGTTTTGGTTTTGAGTCTGATATTGGAAGTGCACAAATTCCAAGCTGTCTGTGGTACCATCAGCAAAACATTGGGTTACAAAGTACAGACATACCACCGTGGAATTCTATGAAGTAATAAAAAAAATAACAGCAGGTATGAGGCTCGTAAGAAAGACGTAGAGCTGTGCAAGAAGAGACATGATTACAAACGAAGATAGTGGAACAGAAATATTTTCAACATGACAGAAAAAATTCAGAAATATCGTGGAAGCGTATTATCACTCCCATGTGGTAGCGCTCTGCCATTTCAACTACACTGCGTATAAGTGAAACGTGAAACGCTTGGTTGGGGGGGGGGGGGGGGAGACTTATGAAGGTTTCTTCCAGTTCCACTCAAGAATAAAGCGTGGAAAAAATGACTGCCAGTACCCTCGGGGCGAGCTGCTATTTGCCTTGTATCTGCACTACCTCTGAGAGTGCTGAACGCTATTTTTACTTTCTGCCCTGAAAGATACCATTGTAAGTTTTCTAAGCATATCGTCCCGAGATGTATAGCGTCTTTCTTTGTGTGTCCCTAATAGAAATGTTAGAAAATCTGAACATTTCATACACTGTAAGTACCCAGTTAGTTACGTGTGGTGTGGGTCCCCCACATTTTAGCTGTATTCTGCACCATCAGTAGTGTGTCATTCTATGGCCTCCGCATGCCTACAACTGGGCCTACGTCGCCCAAGTGTTTTCCAGAAGGCCAGCCTCTCTGCCAGTTGAGTGCCTCCACGAAAATAGCTTAGGAATATTTTCTACCAAACCACATGATACTTCCGATACTGACAATCCGGTATTTGTTATGATACAATGATATTATCGAGTACTTTTGTTTGGGTCTGTAAAGTATCCCTTTCAATATAAAGAAAGGTGACTGAAAAGTAATGAAGGTACTTGATCCTTCCGGAAAGAAATTGTTCGAAGACTAGATACATCACAACGTCCACAGCAGGAGCATGACAAAGAAAGGTAACTCATAAGGAGTTCAATTTTGATCAAATTCACACAGTTTGCAAAAAAAAAAAAAAAAAAAAAAAAAAAAAAAAAAAAAACCACCTCTTCCGTTATCTGATTTCGTAGCCGTCAAGTTCAAAGCCGTCGGTGGGGAGCAGGCAAGCTTGATGACGGCGGACTGTGATAACATTCGTATAATGCGACAAAATGTTTTGCATTTCATAAAAAATGATTTAATTCTGTAATAAGAAATTTGGGCTGCCAAGTTCTTTTTATAAGGTACGTAAAACTGAACATATTGGCGCGCAAATCGATGCGACGCCAAATCAATCGCGTACCACGATAATCAGAAACTGAAACAGAAATATTGGGATATACATTACTATTAACACGATTTTTATTGGGCTAATACGTCACCACCACCACCACCACCACCACTACCACTACTACTACTACTACTACTACTACTACTGTAACAGCGTAGGTAACAAAAAATTGTCCTTATATGAAGGCGGACAAGAGGAGGAAGCCTATTCACAAGGCATATACGAGGCAATTTATTTTAATGAAATAACGAACATACAAGAAGGATTTTACACAGACATTAACACATGACGCAATTGGACCTTTGTCTTAGCACATCGAACTGTATTTTCTCTCTGTTTCTCGCATTCTTGTGGCTTTCCTACAGCTGTCGCCGCATCCCGCATACTTGTCGCCATTGACTTCGATCTTGCCATGCTTGCCTCGTCTTTTTCTGTTTCTCATGGCCTCCTTTATCCCGTCTAACGAGGCAACCTTCGGTTTCCATCGTCATCATCTCAGTTATGGTACATCTAAATGATCTTTGGCTATCTGTCACTAGCACTGTATGTCCATACCAAGCGAACCGCTGTTCTTGTACTCTTTCTGTAATGCTTTCTTGTACATCGAAGAAGCAATGGTGGAAACAAAAGAAAGGTTCGAGGGTGGAATTAAAAGTCAAGGTGAAAGGGTATCAGTGATATGATTCGCTGATGACATTGCTATCCTGAAGCGAAGAAGAACTACATGATCTGATGAACGGATACACAATCTGATTAGTACAGAATATGGACAGAGTAAATCGAAGAGAGACGAAAGTAATGAGAAGTAGCAGAAATGAGAACAGCGAGAAACTTATCAGAACTGATAATCACGAAGTAGATGAAGTTAAGGATTTCTGCTACGTAGACAGTAAAATAACCAATGACTGCTTTTGATGTCCTCCTTGCTCCGTCAGACTACCAATGGCAAAAAGAGAACTGCAGTATCAAATATCGGCCTTAATTTGAGGAAGAAATTTCTGAGAACGTACGCCTGGAGTACAGCATTGTATGGTAGTGAAACATGGACTGTGGGGGGGGGGGGGGGGGGGGGGGGGGTGTATGGGGAACAGTAAAAACAAGAGAATCGAAGCATTTGATATGTATTGTTAGACGATTATTGAAAATTAGGTGGACTGATAAGCTAAGGAATGAGGAAGTTCTTTTCTTCGCAGAATCGGAGAGGAAAGGGAACTGTGGCAGACACTTCCAAGGAAAAGCGACAGGATGATAGGCATCTGTTACGACATGAGGGAATGACTTCCATTGTACTAGAGGGAGCTGTAGAGGGCAAAAGCTGTAGAGGAAGACAGAGATTGGAATACATCCAGCAGATAATTGAGGACGTAGGTTGCAAGTGCTATTCTGAGTGGAAGAGGTTGGTACAGGCTAGGGATTCGTGGCGGGCCGCATCAAACCAGGCAAAAAAAACTGATTACCCCCAAAAAAGTTTTCTTCTGTGTGAGTCATTTCTCTAATCGTGTTTCTCGTGAGGTGTCGCAGAGATATTCTCCACGATATTCAGAGATCATCTATTTCTACAACTGTTTTATTTTTTCCAGTTAACTCCCAGCACTCTCATCCATAGGTCGTTATAGGGTCTACATTGCTTCCACGGCGCATCATCTTTACTTTACAACGTATCTTAGAAAATCGTAACGGAGGTTCTATATTTTGGATTGCTGCTTCCCCGTGAGTTACTCTTTGCTGTATTTCCCAATCACCCGTTCCGACTTCCGATAGGATGCTGCCCCAGTATTTAAATTTTTTATGCGCTGACCTACTACTAAGCTCCTTTGCCGGTTGTAGCTGTCACTAGTTGCGGTGACTTTAGCTCCCGCGACCCCGTCTCCTGAACTCGCTGCAGTGTGGCGCCACTTGGCTGCAGCATTGGCTTAGTGGACACATTGCGGGATGTCTCAACTTTGGCTCGCTCTCCGTGCAGCACGCCGTTCGCTACGCCGACGCAGTTTGTAGACGCTGTCAGTAATGGTGAAAGTGGCGGTCCGCATCTAGATTATGACCGGTGTACCAGTTGGTGCCCATGGTTAAGACAGTTTGTTGCTGGAGTCAGTTTGATGGGTGCCGCTGAATGACGTGGCTGTTGTGCCCATGGGGCCGCTATGCTGGTTCTGGCACGCAAGTAGACGCCGATATCATCATGAAACAAGTGATGTTGGCTAGGCTGTAGATGATAGACATGACAGAGAAGAACACATTTGGTAACCGTGAACAGTGTTGACTTGTAATGTTATCTGTTTTGGTAAATTAGGCAGGTAGTTTCACCTGTGTGCCTTGCGGAATAGTTATCCAGATACGATTGGTATGTAATGTTCAGTTGAAACTTTTCTGTTGTGAAAGGGAATATTCTCAAAATCATGTCTGTTGTGTAATAGCTTGCAAACCTAAGTCGTAAATTATATCAGGGTCGGAAGTAAGTGTTTGAAATTCTGTCATGTTGTTATTGCGTGAGAAATTACCGGCAATTAAGCATTCTGAAACTCAGCCTTATTACTGGTATTATTGTGTGAGAAATTTTCCGAAGTATTTTCAAAATCATCATTATCCTCATCATTGTTATTGCATGTGGGATCATTACAAGAAACTTGCTGGGAATGTTATGAACTTTAAATCTAACACAGAAATTGGTAGTGGGGAGTTTTAAAATTACCTTAACGAAATGTTTGTAGGCTTTTAATACTGTATTAAATGGATGTTGCCTTAAATTAATCTCATACCCACTTCATCCTAGCCGTTCCTCTCACTGAAACTTTAACAGTTTCCTACGTTTTCTCCACTGCATAGTTATTCAGTGTGTCGAAAATATGCTTCCAATCCCAACTTATGATGTTCTCCTGGCGTTTTTGTTAGCATTAAGCAGCTATCATCATCTTCGCTGACTTATTTAGATTTAATGCCTGGCGCTGACGTGGTCAGGCTCTTCCTTCCGCCGTAACTTGCGTGTCGTGTCAGCGAGAGATGGCGGTGTAAAGAACGTGCGGGGTACTCGGATTGGTGGACGACCTCGCAGCATCAGCAGGCGCAGGTGCCGCCGTGCGGCTGCCAGGGGAAGGCGTAAATCACGGCCCCATCAAGCCGAGGCTGCAAGCCAAACACTCTGCGCCAGCACAACATCCTCACCAAGCAGAACACTCGCGTTACGCAACGTGTCACAGCAACGCTTCTTCATCCTGGTATACATCCTACGAAACACTGCCTCAATACCTAAACATTTACCGTGGCGGACAGAATGTGACACTACTACAACCTCCTCCTGTTCAGTAAGCTGTGACAATTTCCATAACGTCCTCCTTATGACTGATCGCCAAATATACGAAAGGCGACGAACAAGTCAGGTTGTTTTTATTTGGGATTCCAATACACCATATTATTCCCCGCTCTCCTGACTGAAAAACCCCATTTTTCGACATAATGCGAGGACCTTACTGGGAGGACCTGTACTCTCTCATGGTACCACTACTCGTCCACGTCGGAGTCAAAGTCTTGTTGCATCATTTAACCTCCCCGTCATCTACGTATAGCTTCCCGCGGGGTGCACCTTTGGTTGGACCAAAGAGATGCAAGTTGGACCAAAGAGATGCAAGTCGGAAGGTTTGAGATCCGGGCTGTAGGGTGGATGACGAAGAGCCGTCCAATGAAGTTTTGAAGTAGTTTGCATTTTTGTGGCAACTAACATGCTGAAAAATGTTTCTCCGATTTCCGGAGGGTAGAACAATACACTTCAGAGTCAGTCGTTGCACGACGAAGGAGGACATTGAAAAGAGTAACTGTTTCAGAGTCTTAGAAGACCGTCGCAGTGACTAACGGCTGAGGGTGCAAACTTTTTCATCTAAGGAGCGGTGGTGGGGCCCACACCTTTGATTGCCACTTTGTTTGCGGTTTGAAGTGATGAACGCGTGTTTCATCACCTGTGACGACGTTCGACAAGAACTCAGAGCGCACACGCCTTTGACTACCCCTGCTGGTGGACGAGTGAGTCAGCTCTACCAACAGATACGCCCAGTTGTGGAGCGAGGTGTTCGACTGCGACGCTCGAATGAGAGTGTCTGCACGATCCATCAGATCGGACAGTTTGCGCGACAATGTTGCGGTGATGACAGACGTCACGCCCCAAGACTCTACGTGCTTTTGTTCACTGCCAGATCTCAGACATGCTGCAAGCGCCTACGAATATTTGCGATTCTCTGGTGCTCCGTCGAAAGGAACGCATTGACAATACTCTGCTTCAAACGTATCTCCTATAATAAAAGCCAATTTGAAGGCTGCGTATAGCGCCGAGACAGATCGGAATTTCACGAAATACTAGGAGCTGAAGCGGAAATATTCCGCGATGTCCTAAAATTCGCATTTTTTAAAACCGAAATTGGCCGACAAAGAAAGTGTTTTGCTTTATTTACTGAGCGCCCTTCATAAAAACAAACTTGCTCAAGAGATGTGAGGTATCTGGAGTTCATGAGATAATAGTACGATTGTACACAGATGACGTGTAAGAAGTCTTCAAACTCACTTTCCTTCTCCGCGGAGCTCCACGGAAACTCTGAGGTTAATTTCCACAGGCTGCTGCGTCCAGAATCCACGCACTCCTAGCGCAGTGCGACGCGCAATTCAAATTACGCTACATACTGCTAGGTACACTTAATTGGAAATGTTTACTGCCGGATTTCTCTTCACTGAGACACTGTCAGATTAGTCTAAATGAGGGTTGACAACCTCGCTTTGACCCGCGACACACGGTTAAACTTCACACCACTAGAATATCAATTATCGAAGAACTGTAGCAATTCAGCTACTTTCAGAACAGTGTCGAAACCCGGCCACCGTTTGGGAAATGTGCACTACCATCAATTCATACATCAGCCCTCGCCGGCTCCTATCAACTTCCGCTCGTAATCTCCGTAACAACAAAATCTGAATTCATTTCAAAGTCAACCGATCAAAATGAACTAAAAAATACCAGATGTAGCCTTCCCCCCTCCCCCCCCCCCCCAAAAAAAAATAAAAATAGACTTATCTCAGCTTAATCGAAGCCACTATCACTATTGTCCAACACCACATACCCATAGCTACTGGCTCCCTGATCTGAGGTCGCTGACTTTTCCTCCTGTTTATTTTCTTTTGCTGTTTCCCATTTCTGTACTGGGTCGGCGATGTTATATGGGTTTTGGCTAAGAACTGATAGTGGCCAGATGCCCTTCCCGATACGACCACTACTTCAAATTGCTCTGAGCACTTTGGGACTTAACATCTGAGATCACCAGTCCCCTAGAACTTAGAACTGCTTAAACATAACTAACCTAAGGGCATCACACAAATCCATGCCCGAGGTAGGATTCGAACCTGCGACCGCAGCGGTCGCGCGATTCCAGACTGAAGCGCCTAAAATCGCTCGACCACAGCGGCCGGCCCACCACTACTCCTGGGACGGCATCTGTGTACCCTATCTGTCCGCATATAGACAATATCTCGTGTTAAAGTATGAGAATGTTTTCATAATGGTTTGCATAGCGTGTATCAGAGTCGGAAAGTGGGTACCACCCCAGTATTTACCCGTTGGGTGCAGAAAACCATCTAAAAACCGCATCCAGCTGGCTGGCCGGCTCACCAGCTCCTGTCTTCAATCTATCTGGCTGATTTACCAATACGATGCATTTGCCCCACCTGGCCAGAAAAATGAAAATGTTTCAACCAGAACTCCACGCTTGCAGATGAGAACTCATTTTGCTTTCTTGAAGCCTTTCCATATTTTGTTAGTCACTTTCAGCACTCTCGACTTCAGAGACGCACTTTGAACACTGCCGCTATTCCAGAGCGCACAAGACATCCTCCGACGTCCCGAGTCTCTGTCGAATTCGCGACGAATTTGCTGAACAGTTAACTCTTTGATCTATTCAGTCTCAGGAACAAAACCCATGCATTTCCATTCGCCGTTTCCTGCTCCCGCTGATAGCGCTTTCAACGAAGACCTTTTCAAAGTTTATTTATAACGCATGTGCATAAACGACCGGCCATAGCAGGTCCCGCCCACGATTTAGAAAGTATCCGGAAGGGCAGAGTCGCCACACACCCTTCCCGTGGATACCAGAAACCGGCTATGGCGTCCGAAATAGCCAGTGCACGAGGTGGTGGGTAGGGCCAGGCATGACTACGCTTGCAGCCATTTACTCCAGTTCGGTGAAGCAACGATTGGATAAGTGAGTATGCCACTCCCGTTTTCAGCGACAGTCGTTTGAGAGAAGTACATAATGTCTAGAGGCCTAAATCGCTTGTGTGTTCTGTAGCTTTAAAACAGACTGACTTTTATGCATCTGTGTTACCAACACAGTGGAAAATGACACTACTTCTAGGAATCAACGTAGGTCCTAAATCCGCCAGTCTGTGCACTACCGTTGCTCTGCACAGTATTAGTCTGAGTATTTGCTAAACGCTGGTCTTAAGTGCTAAATGGCGCAACGATTCTCCGGAACATTCCTGCGAGGCCACTCCTAACTCAAAGTTTGGCTTACACTAATACGCCTATCGGAGCTTGCCTGTCTACATAGTGATGGTTCTCGTGCAATGCTGGACTCAGAACTTCAAATTATGCTCGCAAAAGTTGTCTGTTTGTCCAAAAACCTCTTGTTATTAATATTTATTGAGCGTAATCTTCCTGTAACTGTTTCATGACTAACTCGATATACGGTGAATCTTATCTACTACGCTGAAATTGCAGTATATATTTCTTTAAAATACGTGTGGCATATGGCATAGTATGCTCGTGGAGGGATATAACTGCAATCCTAGGAAGGGGGAGATGAGGTGAGAAATATTATGCACTTTACAACATCTGTTAGTGATAAATTCAGTCCAGAAGTGTTTTTTTGGTAGTAAAGATGATTGGGGGCCAACGTACATCAGTTTTCTGAACGCACATTATTATATCTTTCAGTGTAAGTCTGATTTTTTTACTGAATCAAAATCTCAGGTATGTTTCATGGTTGTTTCTCAAGTACTTGAAAAAATTTCAGTGAATCAATAGCTCTGTCCATTGATCGGACGTGCCTTTCCCTGAAGTATGGAGGTGCGCTATCAATCAACGCGAACGCCCAAATGCCGCAGGTTGGCAGGCGGCAGTCAACAGAAGGGTCCGCCCTTTCGTGACAACGGGATGGACTCGGCCAGCGATCGAGGAGGATGCGTTTCTACGCCGGTGCCACGTTATTTTGCGCAAACCGCACCTCTGAATCGTTCTTAGCCTATTTCTCGTCTCAGTACGCAAAAAAATGAAATCTGCGATTACTGCTCATATTGTCTTGTGACCACTGAACAGTGTTTCGAGCCACTTCTTTGAGGACATGGCCAAAAGTTATTCTGCGTCTTGTTTTGCTACTAATTTTATTATACACTCCTGGAAATGGAAAAAAGAACACATTGACACCGGTGTGTCAGACCCACCATACTTGCTCCGGACACTGCGAGAGGGCTGTACAAGCAATGATCACACGCACGGCACAGCGGACACACCAGGAACCGCGGTGTTGGCCGTCGAATGGCGCTAGCTGCGCAGCATTTGTGCACCGCCGCCGTCTGTGTCAGCCAGTTTGCCGTGGCATACGGAGCTCCATCGCAGTCTTTAACACTGGTAGCATGCCGCGACAGCGTGGACGTGAACCGTATGTGCAGTTGACGGACTTTGAGCGAGGGCGTATAGTGGGCATGCGGGAGGCCGGGTGGACGTACCGCCGAATTGCTCAACACGTGGGGCGTGAGGTCTCCACAGTACATCGATGTTGTCGCCAGTGGTCGGCGGAAGGTGCACGTGCCCGTCGACCTGGGACCGGACCGCAGCGACGCACGGATGCACGCCAAGACCGTAGGATCCTACGCAGTGCCGTAGGGGACCGCACCACCACTTCCCAGCAAATTAGGGACACTGTTGCTCCTGGGGTATCGGCGAGGACCATTCGCAACCGTCTCCATGAACCTGGGCTACGGTCCCGCACACCGTTAGGCCGTCTTCCGCTCACGCCCCAACATCGTGCAGCCCGCCTCCAGTGGTGTCGCGACAGGCGTGAATGGAGGGACGAATGGGGACGTGTCGTCTTCAGCGATGAGGGTCGCTTCTGCCTTGGTGCCAATGATGGTCGTATGCGTGTTTGGCGCCGTGCAGGTGAGCGCCACAATCAGGACTGCATACGACCGAGGCACACAGGGCCAACACCCGGCATCATGGTGTGGGGAGCGATCTCCTACACTGGCATACACCACTGGTGATCGTCGAGGGGACACTGAATAGTGCACGGTACATCCAAACCGTCATCGAACCCATCGTTCTACCATTCCTCGACCGGCAAGGGAACTTGCTGTTCCAACAGGACAATGCACGTCCGCATGTATCCCGTGCCACCCAACGTGCTCTAGAAGGTGTAAGTCAACTACCCTGGCCAGCAAGATCTCCGGATCTGTCCCCCATTGAGCATGTTTGGGACTGGATGAAGCGTCGTCTCACGCGGTCTGCACGTCCAGCACGAACGCTGGTCCTACTGAGGCGCCAGGTGGAAATGGCATGGCAAGCCGTTCCACAGAACTACATCCAGCATCTCTACGATCGTCTCCATGGGAGAATAGCAGCCTGCATTGCTGCGAAAGGTGGATATACACTGTACTAGTGCCGACATTGTGCATGTTCTGTTGCCTATGTCTATGTGCCTGTGGTTCTGTCAGTGTGATCATGTGATGTATCTGACCCCAGAAATGTGTCAATAAAGTTTCCCCTTCCTGGGACAATGAATTCACGGTGTTCTTATTTCAATTTCCAGGAGTGTATTTACCCACTTCCTGTCGTAATTATTGCGATGAATTAAATACAAATTCTTGACAAATTACTGATGTGGTTTTTGTGGTTAGATAACGGACAGGTTGCATGCATTTGTAATGAAATTTACATATGGCTGATCGATAGTTAAAATTGTATGCTTACTAAGTGGATTTCCTAGCTCCTGGCATTTTTCCAGTGGTATTTGATCATTGGACAGAGCTATTGATTCACTAAAATTTATTAAAGTACTTGATAAACTACCATGAAAAATACCTGAGATTTTGATTCAGAAAAAAAAATCTAAGATTCAAAGTGAAATATTTAGTAATGTCCGTTCAGAGTACTGATGTATGTTGGCCCCCAATCATCTTTACTACAAATTATATATACTCCTGGGCTGAATTTATCACTAACAGATGCTGTTAAGTGCATAATATTTCGCACCTCCTCTCCCCCTTCCTAGGGTCGCAGTTACATCCCTCTACGAGCATACTATGCCGTATTCCACACGTATTTTAAAGAAGTATATACTGTAATTTCAGCTACGTAATAATTGAAAGTCATGAAACAGATTTATATAAGATTACTGTTCAATAACCATAATAATCTACATGATTACTCTGCAATCCACAAATAAAATTCTGGTAGATGCTCCAAAACATCACCTTCAAGCTATTTCTCTACCGTTCCACACTAACAGCGCAAGGAAAGACGAACACTTAAATCTTTCCACGGGAGCTCTTATTTCTATTTATTGTTACGATGAAGATTTCTCCCTGTGTGGGCGGGCGCCAACAATATTTTTTGCACATTCGGAGGAGAAAGATAATGATTAAAATTTCGTAAGAACATACCGCGGCAACGAAAAACTCCTTTGTTTTAACGATTGCCGTTCCAATTCGTTATCACGTTGAGACGGTACGTCACATAAATGGACATTTGGAGAAAGGGAAAGAAAGTTTTTGTTGTGAGACGTGTGAATTATAAATCATTTCAAGACTGTGTACGTGTGCGCGATGTATAACAAATAGTGTAGAACGTAAGTTATTTTTATCAAAACACAAATATCGATGTAATTAACAAAACACCGTTTTTTGTATAATCTCTGTGTAGCATAGGCCATGAAGATCAGAGACAATGCTTTGATTGAACTAGCTCTCCTGTTTTGTTTCGTCTAGCGGTAGGCTGCCATTGGAGTGCTGTCTGATAATTAACGTAAGTTTTATCTGTATTTTGAAAAATATAATAGAAATTGTCATTAGAAAGTGTGTATTATTGACTTCGTTGTCACCTCTCATGATCGCAATCAATTATAACTAACAAAGTTTTTACAGAACTTCGCAGTGCAGGGAGCTCATCTCCCGTAGCAGGATTCAGTCGGCCACTACGCTGACTGTATTATTTAATTAAAATATCATGTCATAGTATTAAATGTAAATGCGAGAGACTTCACAGTTTTGATCTTTCATTAATTTCAAAGTTAAAAAGAGTCAAAATAGATTTCGTTTATTAATATTTAGAATACTGAGTGAGTTCAGTAGGTTTCATTTTGGCCGCCTAACGGCAGACGGGATTCTCTCCAGTTTTGCCTTGCAAATAATAAAAAACAAATATTGAAAATCATTACATTACGCAATATCTCAGTTAATCTTTGTGTAATTTGGTACATAAATAACCAGTAGCCCCTGAGACACATATTAATAATTACAGTTTGCGTAAGAATATGCATATTTTCATTTCTAAATAGTGGCGCTCACGCAAACTATTTATTAGAAGGCGGTGAGTCGCGCTCTGTGTTTAAAAAAGTATATCGTACGTACTTCGGGGCAGCCGATGTCCGTACGAGTGTTATCGCGGTATAAGTTAGTTAAAAGTCTCATGCTAGCCCACAAAATTTAAAGCCACCCAACCAAAATCATAAAATATAATTATAAAAATAAAAAATATACACACTTATACCGTGATAACGTCCACGGCATTCTCTCCCCTATTTTAACAATAATGCAAAACGAGCTACCCTTCCTTGAACTTTCCTGATGTCCTCCGTCAGTCCTTTCTGATGTGGATACAACACTGCCAGCAATACTCAAGAAGACGGCAGAGAAGCGTTGTACAAACTGTCTCTTTAGTAGATCTGTTGCATTTTCTTAGTTTTCTGCCAATAAATTGTAGTCTTTGGTTTGCTTTCCCAACAACATTTTCGATGTGTTCTTCCCAATTTAAGTAATTCGTAACTGTATTTAAGGCGGTAAATGGAAGTATCTTCTGTAAACAATCTAAGAGGGTTCCTCAAATCATTTCCTATGTTGTCTGTGTAGATCAGGAGCAGCAGAGGGTCTGTAGCACTTTATTGAGGAATGACATATTACTTCTGTTTGACTCGATGACTTCCTGTCAGTCACTACGAACTGTAACCTTTCTGACAGGAAATCACGAATCCAGTCGCACATCTAAGATGATGCTCCATTGGCACGCATTTTGATTGGAAGTCTCTTGTGGAAAACGGTGTCAAAAGTCTTCTTGAAATTTAAAAATATTATACCTAATTGACATCGCCAATCGATAGCACTCGTTACTTCGCGAGAATACGGAGCTCGTTGAGTTTCACAATAATGATGTATTCCTGAATTCGTGTTAGTTGTTTGTCACATTGTTTTCGTAGAGTTAATTCGTACTGTTCGAACATAGCATACGTTCCACAATCCTACTGCAGATCGACGTCTGTGTATGGGTATGTAATTCATCAGATTACTCCTATTTTGTTTCTTGAGTACTGATGCGACCTGTGCAACTTTCCGGTCTTAGGTATGGATATTTCGTTGAGAGAGCGATTGTTTATGATTGCTAAGTACTGAGCTTTTGTATCAGGGTATTGGAACCTGGCTGGTATACAATTTGTACTGTGCTCTTTGCCTTCATTAAGTGATTTAAATTGATTCGGTATACCAAGGATATCTATTTCTAAGTCACTCATATTGACAACTGTTTATGATTTGAATTCTGGTATATTTACTTCGCCGTCTTTCGCGATATTATTACTACTATTACTGTTATTATTATTACTGTTGTTAGTATTATGATTGCAAGTAAGCCCGTTAGCACTAAGCAGTGCATTGCAGAGGTGGACAATTGCTTTCCTCTGCGCCCAAATTTTTTTCATTCTCTTCCTGTGGTCTTCCTTTTTCTCTTCAGACCATGTTGTTCCAGTCTTCTCTGGTTCTTGCGATTTGTCACCTTATTTGTGAATTTTGAACCTGAAGAATTCATGTGTTGGACATCTTCACGATTAATTCCTGCCAATTTCCGATCAGTCTGACGTCGCCAATCCATTTCATCTCGACGGTATCGTCAAAAAAATCAACTGTGTATTTGTTTTGTGAAGTCCGTCTGGGTTAATTCTTTTATTGTGTCCAAACAATCTTCACCTGCCTTTCCTAATGCCACCAAGGATAATTGTGTATTGTTCGTCTACAAGTTTTGGGCCTGGAATTTGTCTTATGACTTTGCATTCCTTTTTATCGATGCTATCAATGTCTGTTTTCCTATTCAGAATTGGAGTTCACTATTCATAGAGGCGTTCTGATTTAGTTACTGCAATGCAATGTCTCATGTATGCTTACCCAAATACCTCCAACAAGAAATGTTTGTGGAAGTTGATAATTATGCTGTTTCCATCTTTTGGCATCTAATATCGTTTGATTTTGCTTATATTCAATTTTCTTGAATGATTTCACTGAGTGGAGCTCATTTTATTTTTGCCACATTTGGCCTACACGAATTTTTGTCTTTGTTGCAGGTCACGTATTTGTTTTCCCGAAAGATCTGGAGATAGACTGTACCTGGAGTTTCTTTCGGGAGTCCCGTCTGATTTAAGGCTGATGAAATGGCTCTGAGCACTATGCGACTTAACTTCTGAGGTCATCAGTCTAAGGCTGATGAAATATTGCGAATTAATAGCACCAAACAGTGTACAAATGCTAGGCAATCTATAGATAACTTGCCATTGCCCAATGTGACTGGTCAATTTTGAGGACTGATTTCTGTTTGCGGCATTCTTTTATCACTTTCTCAAGGATATATTTGAAAAAGCAAAGGACACCGCCCATCATCTTGTCATATTGCCGTTTTGATTTCTAAAAGATCTGAGAGTTCCTCCGTAAATTTAAACTTGGACTTCGCACTTTTCTTTAACTGTTTTATGATTGCAAGTGTTTTCGTAACTAGACCTCGTCCTTCCAATATTTGGGATAGTGATTCGCGGTCGGCAGTGTCATGTGTTTTTTGAAATCTGGGGAGTAAATTTTTGCTCCAAATTCTCATTTGTTAGCTAGTTCAAGATTTGCTCTGTTTACGAATGGGCTGGTGCGAATCATGCCTGATATTCTCAAATGTTTGGTTGAAGTTGCTGCTACTGTGAGCAGACTTAACGTAGCCATTCAGTTCGTGGCCTGATCTACTGTCATAAAATTCTTGACAGGAATAGTAATGCAACAGCAATTTCTAGGCACCAGACGAGTATTGATGTTCAGTTGTGCTCATTCTTTGATCATTTGGAATGAAATGTATCAGTGAGTGAAGCCCTTCTAAGTCCACGCTAAAGGAAACATTTGTTTTTAGCGGAATGACACTATTCAGATTGCATTAATTATTCTTTTAGTTCTAGGCTCTGTAACTGAATGCGCACATGCACTTTGCACTGTTATAGTGTGCCAAATGAAATGCTCACACGCTCACTGCACAGGACCGATGTAACTCTCAATTGTAACGAACAAGCTTAAAATGAATGAATGAATTAATGAGTGAGTGAAACCCAGAATTATCCTTCGGAAGCTTTGAATGAATTACAGTGAATTTAATGTCCGCTTGCAGCACATCTACGAATGAATCAGACGCACGCAATTTACGGTTTGTAGTCTGCCGGAGAGCATTAAGGGCTTAAAGGTGGAAACTTTAACCCCCAGGCTGTCTTCCGCGTCAACATTTAGAAGCGAGAATCCCTAGTGAGAGCTTATACGGGCTTCCTACGCCGCACCAGTACAGCGCAGTCCGCCTATACAGCTTGTGTGATGGGAATTAACGTGTCGCTGCTAATGGTGGAGAGAAGCAGTAGCACGTCTCACTGCCGTTGTGTGACAGGCTTTACTACCTCTCCGTTTACGTAGTCTTTTAGCACTGCTTACTATTCGACGACACTTTCACTCTCGCCATCTTCTACTCCGCTACCAGTATTCACGTACTGCTCGTTTTCTTCATCTGCATAAGCTGCCTATACTCCTTAGTTCTCCGTCTTGTCCGGTTATTAGTACAGCACTATGCTGAAACCATTTTTAACGTATACATTACAGATGCTGTCCACAAATTGGAAACAATGTGTTCACAAACATACAGAATTATCAGAATAAGAGCATCTGAATTTTTTATTTCGTTGTGCTGTTACGGCACAGTCTATTCAAAGTATCTTACAACGCGCTCACTGTAATAGAGTTTTGTAAGCAATACAATACTGAAATTTTTAAAACTAAGACTGAAATGACAGTTTTGCGGTCGATCTTCTGTCCCACCAAGAACGCTATGACAACATAATTTTGGAACAAGTATCATGCTTCAGCTATTTGAGTTGAGAACTAGCCTACACTGTAATAAAGACCTGCATGTGAAACTGAACAGTGTGGAAGTTCGTGACGGCGTGAATGCTGGGTACTCATAAAATGGAACTTGAGATAAAACACAGAGCGCAGGAATGGAGTGTCTCAGACCAAGAGATTACTGAGGAGTAGATCACGAAAGAAACGAAATCTTTCTGCCTCAAGGTTCTAACAAACTATATTGACGTGGAGTACGTTAACACATTTGGTAGGAACACGTGTAGGGTATGGACTACACAGGACATCCTTATCTTACAAAACCTATAACGTGACCGGTGTAAGAAATGGAAGTGGAACAATGCCGCCTTAATTCTAAGAAGAAATACTGTCTTTTTTAAAAATTTATGGCTGTGTTTACCACTATGAAGAAGAGATGTAAGGACACGTAAAATAGGGTGTCAATATTTGGGAAGATACAAGACGCTTAAACCTAATCCACGAGCAAAAGTCTTATACCGATTGAAGCACTCAGGTTGCCTAGGAATAATGGCTATTATATTGTAATGTATGCTTTCATTGCCGGTATTTTCATTTTGGCAAGTTTAGCTTTATGGGCATTGGCCCGTGGTGTAAGGCATGTTTCTGTACCTTAAATTTCCTCTCTTATAATGCTCGATACACATCAGAAGCTAGAAAGACTTCGTCAGTAACCTATCTAAATCAGAGACTATGACCACGTCTGACACCACAGCCCATGCCCATAAAACCAAAGCAGTAAGAATAATCGCTATGTTGGTTTAGCTAATTTAACTGTCTCTTGTTATTCATCTTTTAAAAGAGAGCAACTGCTAGAAAACTACCCATATATTCCGAAAGAACAGACACCATTGATGACCTGCAGCCGTCTATAACGAAATTAGGATTACATTAATACCTTCAGCTGCTAACGGGCGTTGATATGTATCAACGGGGCCCCGGCATCTCCTGCTTACATGGCAGACGCTCTATCCATGTGAGCCACCGAGGGCACAAATGAATAGCGCGACTGCAGGGTCTCATCCCCTGCACGCTTCCCGTGAGACCCACATTCCCAACTGTGGGACACTACGAATGTAGTGTGTGGACATGCAAGGCGAGAATGTGGGTCTCGCGGGAGGCGTGCGCAAGATAGTCCCTGCAGTCGCACTATCGTCTGTGCCCTCAGATGGATAGAGCGTCTGCCATGTAAGCAGGAGATCCCGGGTTCGAGTCCCGGCCGGGGCACATTATCACCTGTCCCCGTTGATATATATCAACGACCGTTAGCAGCTGAAGTTATTAATGAAATACTAATTTTACTCATGTATTGGCTAACAGATCTAAGCTATTTCAGTGGTCAAAAACAGCAATGGTAATAAAGTATGCTTTATTACTATACTTTGATACAACCACTGAAGATACTCAACGACGTTATACCGATGATCTGGCAGTAGCGAGTGTAGGATACTTCACGCAATGTTGCGTGTGTTATCACTGACAACTCTACGCAAACGCCGCTGCTCTCGGTCGCTAAGTGAAGGCCATCGCCCATCGGCTATTGCGTTGTCTGCGGTGAAAACGAATGCCTGAAATTTGGTATTCCCGGCACAATCTTGACACTGTGGATTATGGGATAGTGAATTCCCTAGCGATATCGAAAATAGAATGTCACATGCTTCTA
Source organism: Schistocerca serialis cubense (assembly GCF_023864345.2). Classification (NCBI taxonomy): domain Eukaryota; kingdom Metazoa; phylum Arthropoda; class Insecta; order Orthoptera; family Acrididae; genus Schistocerca; species Schistocerca serialis. The sequence goes on along the minus strand of NC_064638.1, from coordinate 1,125,756,024 downwards.
TTTCCAGCTACCATCCCGCATTCCAGGTCTTAATACCCGTCATGCGTCCGTAACCACGTGCATTGCTCTCTCATATCGTGTGTACGAAATATTACCGCCGTCTGTATATGTGCATATCGCTATGCCATGAATTGTCACCTCATTTTATTACAACGGCTTAAGTATCGCTGCCATAGGAATCGTGAGGGAGAGATTAGATTGTTTAATAATTTGTGCGCATTATAATATTCGTCATTTTCTCCGCGCTGCGCACGGGAATGGAACCACAAGAAATTTTAGTAGCTGGTACAGTGGGATGTACCTTTTACCTGCACTTTGCAGAATATGATTTCTATGTACCTACCTGTGTAGTTAGTTAGTTATTTACGTGTTCCATTGATCAATAGCACGGAAAAACCGTTATGATGTGGAACGTGTCAAATGCACAAAAAATGCGCACAGGAAACAAGGTTTTTTTAATTTTTTTTACATTATAGTGTTATACCTAAATATTTCTTATTATCTATCCCATTCCCTTAAATGGCACAAAATGCATACATTATATCTCCAGATTTATTTACTCATATTCAAGAATTCATTATGGTATAGGAGGAGTTGTCAAGGAGGTATGACTTCAATTTGTTTTTGAAACTATTACTGCTGTCTGTCAGACATTTTATTTCATCAGGTAATTTATCAAAAAGTTTTATAGCAGCATATTTTACCCCTTTCTGTGCCAGATATAGGTTAAGTAAAGGATAGTGTAGGTTTTTCTTTTTTCTGGTATTTTAATCATGAATGTCGCTGTTTATTTTAAACTCGTCCATGTTGTTGATAAAAAATTTAATTACTACTGAGTAAATGTACTGTGAAGCAGTTGTGAGAATTCCTAACCTTTTAAACAGTTGTCTACATGACGTGCGACTATGAACCCCACACATTATTCTAACTACTTTCTTTTGAGCAGTGAATACCTTTTGCCTAAGTGTTGAGTTGCCCGAGAATATTATTCCGTATGACATCAGAGAGTGGAAGTATGCAAAGTATGTTATCTTACTAATTTCTACATCCCCAAAATTGGCAATTATACTGATTGCAAAAGTTGCTGAGCCTAGTCACTTTAGGAGATCCAAAATATGACTTTTCCAATTAAGATTCTCATCTACATGTACACCCAAAAACTTAATATGCTCTACTCTGGATACTTACTTCTTTGTGTGTGTTATGTTTATTGAAGGAATTATACTTTTTGCAGCAGAAAATTGGATGTACTGTGTTTTTTCAAAGTTCAGAGCAAGCCCATTCGCAGAAAACCAATGAATAACTTTTCCAAAGACCTTATTTGTATCATTTTCTATCGGACTTTGTTTTACTGGATTAATAATGATGCTTGTATCATCAGCAAACAGTGTCAGTTCAGAGTCTTGTTTCACATAAGAAGGGAGGTCATTCACATATATCAAGAACAGAAGGGGACCCATGATCGAACCTTGTGGAACACCTAATGTAATTTCACCACAGTCAGATGAATGGCAAACTTACTTGAATCACTTGACCCATATAAGGAAACTTTTTGTTTCCTGTTCTGTAGGTATGACTTCAAAATGGTTCAAATGGCTCTGAGCACTATGGGACTTAACATCTGTGGTCATCCGTCCCCTAGAACTACGGGTGACATTTTACTATTTAAAGACTATTAAGTGGACACTGAAATTGTGTATTACTGTCTCAGTGGAACGGTATTTCTGAAATCCGAACTGTGATTTACTAAGGAAGTATCCCATTACTGTTGAGATGGCTAACCACTCTTGAGTACATTACTTTCTCAAAAATTTTTGAAAATGCTGTAAGCAAGGATACTGGCCAGTAATTATTAATATCTGTGGTTTCCCCCTTTTTGTGGAGAGGGTAGGGAAGGGAAAGTGATTGGGAAATTGCGCCCCCAGCATACAGCGACATTCTTTCGAAGAAGCAGACGGTATGATTTCTGTGAGCTCAGGAGACAGGACGCGAGTGCTGTAGCGAGGGAGTAGGGACAGGGGAAAGCGATTAGGCGCGACAAGGCAGGGCGGCGGCCTTGGTCGCTGCGGGGTCGTCGCTCTGCTCGCTTTAACCACCTGCTCTTAGCCGCCAGCACTCTTCCCTCCGCACATTCCCACGCCCGTGGGAACTCTGCCACCCTGGACGCACCACTCGCTAAACGCGACTGCCAGTCACGCACTTCCTTCTGTTCCCAGCTGTCCATTACACAAAAGCGTAGCAATAATTTTGAATTACACTTAAGGAAAGCAACACATTAGAGTAATAAAATTCGTGTAGGTAATGCATGTAAGTGTTTAACACTGCAAGGTTACAGGTTAATGCACGCGCGAGATAAGCAACTGCAAATGTGAAACGTCGGTGTAGCCGCCAGAATGTTGAAAGCAAGCCAAGGTGCATGGATTGTGTTGAACAAGTGCCAGATGTCTGTCTCTGGGCTAGAGTTCCATGCCTGCAAATGGCTCTAAGAACTATGGGGCTTAACGTCTGAGGTCATCAGTCCCCTATAACTTAGAACTACTTAAACCTAACTAACCTAAGTACATCACACACATCCATGCCCGAGGCAGGATTCGAAGCTGCGACCGTAGCAGTCGCGGTTCCATTGATAAGAAACGTGTCAAGTGCACAAGAAATGCACATACGAAACTTTTTTTTTTAAATATAACAATACAGAGTTAAAGATTAATGTTTCTATTATTTACCCCATTCCCTTACATGGCATGAAATGCATATACTATATTTATAGATTTATTTATTCCTATTCAAGAATTCATCTGTGGTATAGAAGGGGTTGCCAAGGAGATATGATTTCACTTTATTTTTGAACCTATTACTGCTGTCTGTCAGACACCTTATTTCATCTCTTAATTTGTCGAAATTTTTTATAGCAGCATATTTTACCACTTTCTGTGCCAAAGATAGGTTGAGCAAAGGATAGTGTAAGTCTTTCTTTTTCTGGTATTATAATCATGAATGTCACTGTTGTTTTTAAACTGGTCCATGTTGTTGAGAACAAATTTCATTAGTGAGTAGATGTATTGTGAGGCTGTTGTAAGAATTCCCAATCTTTTTAAAAGATGCCTACAAGACGTGCGACTATGAACCCCACACATTATTCTAACCACTTTCTTTTGAGCAGTGAATACTTTGTCTAAATGTTGAGTTACCCCAAAATATTATTCCGTATGACATCAGAGAGTTAAAGTATGCAAAGTATGTTAGCTTACTAATTTCTATATCCTCAAAATTGGCAGTTATTCTGATCGCAAAAGTTGCTGAACCTAGTCGGTTTAGGAGACCCAAAATATTAATTTTCCGATTAAGATTCTCATCTGTATGTACACACAAGAACTTAGTATGCTGTACCTTGTCTACTGACTTCTGTTGATGTGTTATATTTCATGAAGGAATTATACTTTTTGCAGCAGAAAATTGGATGTACTGTGTTTTTTCAAGGTTTAGAGCACGCCCATTTGCAGAAAACCAATTAATGACTTTTCCAAAGACCTCATTTGTATCATTTTCAGTTTAACTTTCTTTTACTGGATTAATAATGATTCTTGAATCGTCGGCAAACAACGTCGTTCAGCTTCCTGTTCAGATAGGGAGGTCGTTAACATATATCAAGACCAGAAGGGGACCCATGATTGAACCCTGTGGAACATCTAATGTAATTTCACCACAGTAAGATGAATGGCAAACTTACTTGAATCACTTGACCCATATAAGGAAACTTTTTGCTTCCTTTTCTGTAGGTACGACTTAAACCACTCATATGCTATTCCATTTATACCATATAATAGTATTTTCTGTAACAATGTCATGGTCCACACAATCAAACGCTTTGGACAAGTCACAGAAAATTCCTATTGGTGACATTTTACAATTTGAAGACTCTATTATGTGGACAGTGAAATTGTATGTTGCTGTCTCAGTGGACCAGCATTTTTGAAATCCGAACTGTGATTTACTAAGTATCCCATTACTGTTGATGGCAAATGGTTCAAATGGCTCTGAGCACTATGGGACTTAACTGCTGTGGTCATCAGTTCCCTAGAACTTAGAACTACTTAAACCTAACTAACCTAAGGACATCACACACATCCACGCCCGAGGCAGGATTCGAACCTGCGACCGCAGCAGTCGCGCGGTTCCGGACTGAACGCCTAGAACCGCTAGACCACCGCGGCCGGCCATTACTGTTGAGATGGCTACCCACTCTTGAGTAAATTACTTTCTCGAAGGTTTTTGAGAATGCTGTTTGTGGGTGACATAAGCCGGCCATTGTGGCCGAGCGGTTCCAGGCTCTTCAGTCCGGAACCGCGCTGCTGCTACAGTCGCAGGTTCGAATTCTGCCTCGGGCATGGATGTGTGTGATGTCCTTACGTTGCGTAGCTTTAAGTAATCCTAAGTCTACGGGACTGATGACCTCAGATGTTAAGTCCCATAGTGCTCAGAGCCATTTGAACCACTTGTGGATGACACTAGAATCGTCGTCAGATTACGTCCCATATGTGCTGGACTGGGGAGAGATATCGTGATCGAGCAAGCCAAGGCAACATGTCAACACTATGGAGCATGTTGGGTTACAACGGAATGTAGGCAAGCGTTATCCTGTCGGAAAATACCACCTGGAATTCTGTTCATGAATGGCAACACAACGGGTCGAACCAGCAGATTGACTTGAAGATTTGCAGTCAGGGTGAATGGAATAACCCCCGACCGTAACTCCAGGTGTAGGTCCAGCCAATGTGTGTAGCAAGCAGACAGATTGGTTGTAGGCTTTCAACTGGCCTCATCCTAACCAACACACGGCCATCACCGACACCAGGGCAAAATCAGCTTTAATCAGAAAACACAACAGATTTCCACCATGCCCTCCAATGAGTGATTGACATCACTGAAGTCGCAAATGGCGGTGATTCAGGGTCAGTGATATGCAAGCTACGGGGCACCTGGTTCGGAACTGTTCTTGAAGTAACCGATTTCTAACAGTTCGTTGTATCATTGTGGTGCCAACTGATGCTCAGATTGCTGCTGCAGGTGCAGCCCAATGCACCAGAGCCATACACCGAACACGACAGTCTTATCTTTCGGTTGTGCGACCATAATTCTTGCCGCTGCTAGCAATCATGTGCAGTGACTACATGACTGCGAAGTCTGGGCCCTGTTCCAAGACATCTTTCAAACTCAGTGAGGTGTTGATAATGGTGTCTTTGTAGCCTTAGAGGTATTCTTGACTAACATCAACTACCATGTCCAATTTCAAAAGTAAGTAAGGCTCACGGCCGTTGCAGTCTGTATTTAAAGAAAACCCGATTTTCATCCTCATAGAGGCGCTATTACCGCCACACTCAAATGCGACTGGCGTGAAATTTTAACAAGCGTCATCTTCAGATGCAGGAAGTCTCCTACCAACTATCGTTTCTGTGGTAAGATTTTTTTCCGATAGTGTAATTTCTCTTAAGGTTGAAAAGCAAATGATATTTTTTCCTCATCATCATCATCATCTAAGACTGATTATGCCTTTCAGCGTTCAGTCTGGAGCATAGCCCCCCTTATACAATTCCTCCATGATCCCCTATTCAGTGCTAACATTGGTGCCTCTTCTGATGTTAAACCTATTACTTCAAAATCATTCTTAACCGAATCCAGGTACCTTCTCCTTGGTCTGCCCCGACTCCTCCTACCCTCTACTGCTGAACCCATGAGTCTCTTGGGTAACCTTGCTTCTCCCATGCGTGTAACATGACCCCACCATCTAAGCCTGTTCGCCCTGACTGCTACATCTATAGAGTTCATTCCCAGTTTTTCTTTGATTTCCTCATTGTGGACACCCTCCTGCCATTGTTCCCATCTACTAGTACCTGCAATCATCCTAGCTACTTTCATATCCGTAACCTCAACCTTATTGATAAGGTAACCTGAATCCACCCAGCTTTCGCTCCCATACAACAAAGTTGGTCGAAAGATTTAACGGTGCGCAGTAACTTAGTCTTGGTACTGACTTCCTTCTTGCAGAAGAGAGTAGATCGTAGCTGAGCACTCACTGCATTAGCTTTGCTACACCTCGCTTCCAGTTCTTTCACTATGTTGCCATCCTGTGAGAATATGCATCCTAAGTACTTGAAACCGTCCACCTGTTCAACTTTGTTCCTCCTATTTGGCACTCAATCCGTTTATATTTCTTTCCCACTGACATTACTTTCGTTTTGGAGATGCTAATCTTCATACCATAGTCCTTACATTTCTGATCTAGCTCTGAAATATTACTTTGCAAACTTTCAATCGAATCTGCCATCACAACTAAGTCATCCGCATATGCGAGACTGCTTATTTTGTGTTCACATATTTTAATCTCACCCAGCCAGTCTATTGTTTTCAACATATGATCCATAAATAATATGAACAACAGTGGAGACAGGTTGCAGCCTTGTCTTACCCCTGAAACTACTCTGAACCATGAACTCAATTTACCGTCAACTCTAACTGCTGCCTGACTATCCATGTAAAGACATGTACTGACACAATCCTAATTTTCTTGCTGGACACTGTCAAATCTATCCACATCAGTCTTTCGTTTACATACCTTATTGCAACTACTAATATTTATTACGGAAGAGCTTTCTGTTTATCAAGCCAGCAGAGGATAACGGCTAGCATCCTCTAGAGACAATAGTGACCAAGGGAACAAATCTTTAACTAAAAACACTACCACTGCACATAATCTTCCATACGTAAGACGAGTGAAGATCACTCATTCATGTTTCAAATGTTTTAATGTGTGTGAATTCCTAAGGGACCAAACTGCTGAGGTCACTGGTCATTATACGTACACACTACTTTAAGTTAAAATGACTTATGCTAAGAGCAACACATACACACACTCCCGAGGAAGGACTCGAAATTTCGGCGGAAGGGCCACGCAATCCGTGACACGGAGCCTCAAAACGCGCATCCACTCCGTGCGGCTGTTTCACATTTCTTGCCTACTGTCATGAACAAAGGTGTTGCAGCAGTTAGTGGCTTCGTGTGGTACAACTGTGTAGGAAACAGATTGAGAGTGAATAGAACTGCTGTATGAGTAGTTGCCACTGCATATGGGATACATTTCAGCACAAGTATCAGTCTTCACCTGCTAATGTTAAATACACAGAAGCACTGTCATTGCTTTTACACTGGCAGGACACAGGTTGTTATTGTGTAAGGCTATGGTAACAATGACAACAGGGTACGCATGCAGGAATATTGAATTACAGTTTACAAAATACAGTACCAAAGTAGTACAGAATGTAAACACACAGAACACTGTAGTACAAAGGTTGTGCGGATGTAGTTCGACTTAAGTTTAGGTACTAATGGTTCAAATGGCTCTGAGCACTGTGGGACTTAACATCTGAGGTCATCAGTTCCCTAGAACTTAGAACTACTTAAACCTAACTAACCTAAGGACACCACACAACACCCAGTCATCACGAGGCAGAGAAAGTCCCTGACCCGCCGGGAATCGAACCCGGGAATCCGGGCGCGGGAAGCGAGAACGCTACCGCACGACCACGAGCTGCGGACAACTTCTTTTCTGGAGAAACGTTGTCATCTGTCGTGTCATCTGTCGATGTGATGTTCTGTATGCGCCTAATCTCAAGACAGTGTTTCCTTCACAAGTCGTAAGCCCCTAATCCTCTCAGCGATTCTCCAAAATAAGTTTACTGAAGGCACGCCTTTGTGCGCCATTATGTTATTTCACACAGTAATACTTTTAAAATGAAGACCCCTATTTGCATGGTCAGTTGTTGCGCTACGTATCTTAGATCCATTCATCAGCAGTGATCTTCCTTTATAGATAGGTTAGTTAACCTTAACACGTAGAGCATGGTCTGCTTCGAACTAGATCTTTTGACTGCCGTGTTTTGCCACAAGCCAGAAACCTTTGTTTCTGATTTATTTAATGTTACATTTTCTTCTCGTATGTTATCCTTCCTCCTTAACGTAACTCGGACAGTGATTAATTTTTAATCCTCTCACGTGAATTTGTATTTTCTCTGAGACTGGTGCTACTGCTTTGACCCGCTTCAGCTCCGCACTGATACGTTGCTTAGGTCTAGAAAGAACGAAGTTACGTACAGTTACATACCATTACACTGTTAAATGCCAACCTTGTTACAACATTATACGGCTAAATAATACAGTCCTGTGCTTAAACTGGCTGTTAAAGCATCAACGTCAGATACAGCGCCAACGTCACCTGCACTTGTCTATATGTGATACTGGGACTGGGTTCGGTAGCCCGCCCCCCCCCCCCCCCCCCTCGCACCGCCCCTCGCCTGATTTAGAATAAATTCCGAAGTTTCATTGTCGGCTAGTTCGTAGCCTGGACGCACCAGGGTCGTGTACTCAATGGTTATGGCACCAGAATGTTCGTCTCTACCCGTTTATTGCAGAACATAGCTGGTAAATTATTCTAGCACTGGCTTGGACAGTTCTGAAGTACTTGGGGTCGAATGTGTTATCTTCATCGCATGGAGAATGTGCAGAGCAGATTGTTATAGACAATTTTACACGCGAGATCCCGCTGCTTACACGTTGCGTAAAGTTTCATGGCTGGAAGCGCTTCTGGAACTCAGTTTCTGGAAGTTTAAGTCCCTTAACTGCATACTCTATAGACTGGTGTAAGTACGCGCGAGGCCAAGTACCGAATTTCTAACGTACAACCTGCGTCAGTGAGGTTTCTGTCGTGAAGGATAAATTAGATTCAAAAGTTTCTCAGGTTTAGTTTCAGCCAGTGCGATATCCAGTTAAAGTACGCTTAGCTCTACATGACTAGCTGTGATCTCCAGCCAACTGTGTTGAAGTTAAACTCTCCATTTGCAATTTTCTTGTCATTTGGAAATTGGGGCAAAACTGGCTCTCTGGTTTGCATAGCTAAATAACCCGATAGACCTATGTTAACGATTTCCTGAGTAAAGACTATGGCATCGGAGGTTGTTAATTGCAACAAAACAAAGCTTAAAGTTTGTAATATGAAATTCGCAAAAGAAAAATTTTACTGTGGGAATACAGTAATGTAAACAGAGGTTACCAGTACTACAACGTGCAGCCACAGGGTCATCATTTACCCGTTGGATATATGGTGGAGTAGACGATCCTAACGCCAATGGTAAGGACAGGATTCCGTCACTGGGACTTCCCCGCTCACTTCCACAGGATAGGCGCTAATCGCCACCCAAATTGTTTATGAGAGTTAATACCACTATTTACTCATAATCACCGATTCCTTTCATGTGGGCAGTACCGTAACCAGCTAGTTATTATGTGTAAGACACCAAGAAAACTGAATAATGTCTCACTATATATTATCGTTACTATCATCGCATCGAGGAATAAAACGAACTGCAAAATTATAACAACAGATTGGAGCCCACACATGTATCCGTGTCTTTCCACAGCGAGCTTTAGTACTTGACTACGCAAAGCGAAGGTGACGCTTGTGTAAGCGGGCAGTCAAATGAAAACGAGAGACGGGGGAAAAAAAAGTAAGTAAACTGTTATCAACAGTTGTGGCGATTATTTTGAAATAAGACATTTTCTTATTTTTTTCGCAATTGTCTTATTTTCAAGTGACTGCCTCTCATATGTAGTTCTTTATCTAGACTTTTGCAGGTCATTATGTAACCATACGATTATGTCGATTATCGTCTGAAAACAAATTGTGCATTTCTTCTGCTTTTTAATCATTTTTACTCAGTAATCCAAAAGTAATACATTTGTTTCCGACTGTCATGATCTGTCACCGATCTGTTCTCAGGTGTCAGCTATGTGCTCTTCAATTTTTAAAAATCGAAATAGGTGCACGACATTGTATGTACACGTCAATAAAATGTAAGTGTCTTGGACTGTAGACAAATGAAAACCTTTGTTGAAAACAACACATTCAGGAGTTTTAAGTAGAAAGTGAATGCGTCTATTCAATGGAGGTAAAATCTCCGATGTCACTGATACGAGAAATCTTGTTTAATTAGTGGCCTATGTGCCATGGCATATTTTGGAACAACTCTCTCCATCAGAAAGACTACCCGTAGCCCAGAGAAGAGCTTCTAAAACCATCTGCGGTGTCAGCTCCCTAACTATTTGGGGCGCTTATCAAGAGGCTCAGAATTACTGCAAAGGAATTGTGATGAAGACTTAACAGTAGGAACAGCTATTTTCATTTAGTACACACCCCTCCTTATACAATAGTTAGGATTCAATTTTCGGGTTACATTAGAACTAAAAAATGAAAAATGATAAGTTCTCAAATCTGAGTAATGAATTATTCGTTGTGACAAACATTTTATTTTATTTTGTGTAAGAGTTCACTTTAGTGGCTTAGCGCCTTCGATGGTAATACGCATTTTCACGTATTTGCCAGCTATAAAATACAGGAAGCCAGAAGTTTTCTACAACCAGTACACAAACCAGACTGCAGTTTTGAGATTCACAGAACATGATATGGAAACAGTAGTCGAGCAGGGAGTGTGAAGGGTTGCAGCATATCGCCCATGTCATTACACGTGTACACTGAAAAAGCAGTAAGGGCACCAAGGAGAAGTTTCAAAAGAGAATTAAAAATTTTTATTTGCCGACAACACTGTGATTCTATCGGAGACGGCAAGTCACTTGCAACAGCAGCTTCACGTAAGAAAGCGTTAGTAAATGAGACACTGAAAGTAGTAAATGGGTTGTGCTATTTGCGCAGCAAAATGATTGCCAAAGTAGAGATCATATAAACTGCAGACTGTCAATAGAAAGAAAAGCGTTCCTGAAACAGCATTCTGTTAACAAGGAGTACAATGTTGTTGAAAATATGACGTGAAGGCTCTGAGACTTGTATTAGGTGAATGCTTGGAACGTGATTGGCGGTTGAACGGGCGATTTTCCCGGGCAGAGATGAAGGGGTTGCTCGGGTACCTGTACGCAGGATATGAGGCATTTGAGTGTCGTTGAAGGAGGTGCGTGTGCTGGATGGGCGCTGTACTGGCCGAGTATGCTTGGAAAAATTACGTTTTTATTGTTGCACAATTGGTGCACAAACGTTCTGAGCGATCAGGCAGATGTCCTAGTCGCCGACGTAGTGTATGACAAATCTGAAGTGCGAAACACTGTTGTTTCACTTATGAACTTAATGTTCGCCAATGTTACTTGTTAGCTGAACCGGCCTGTAACAATACCCTAATATATTACAGATTGTGGATAATCGTCAAACTGAAGAGGATTCATGCACACTCTTTGATGGCAGTATCCTGGCAAAACCTTTTATGACGGTATTTTGTCCTGGGTGTAGCTTTCTATAGAAGCGACAGATGACCAATGAACTGTTTAGACAAGGAGAAAACGTACGTTTTTTTAAATGTGGCGTTACAGAACACCGAAAATTAGTTGGGTAGATCGCACGAAGAGAAAATACTCGTTCTAATTAGGGGAAAAAATGATATTGGTAGAACTTGCCTGAAAGAAATGGTTGATCAACAAGACATATTCTGGGGAATCAAGTTGTAGGGAAGCAGCCTACTCACGCTGTAGTAAATTCACATCAGTCTTTCCATTGTGTGCCAGCCAGTCCGCTGTAACTAGCTCTGACGTCATAAATGTTGCGCAATACTTTAAAAATCAAGCATATAACCTAAAACATTTCTAGCATGTCAGGAGTAATACTAAAACAAGATGTGTTGAATATCAGTTCGATAACTTTAGCCATTTTCCAAATTTGGACTTTTTCTGTAAAAATCATTGGCGCAACAGAAAAGAGCTACAAAACTAAAAATTTATAATTAGATTAATCTTTCATAATAATTTAATAAAAACAATACTTTGGGATTCACAAATTAAAATTTTAGTGGAAATTCATGATTTTCTGGTTTTTGTCTTAAAACTTAAGGAAGCAAGATAGATTAAGTAGGCAAATAAATAAGGCTAGGATGTTTATATTTAAGTAGGTTGGAGATCCGCTATAACAATGAAGATGTGAAAAGTTTCATTTGAATACCTATCAAACTATAGCGATAGCATATCTCCAAAGGGCCAGTTCAGAGCTCGTCTACTGCGTGCAGTGTAATTAAATTAATTCTCTCGCCCAAAATATTTAACTTAGCCACGTCAAACTTTTATTATGATTACTTACCTGTGTGTTGAATGCACATTTAAATTGAGAGCTTCATCGGCCATCAGCAAAAGCAGCTATGATTTATTCAATAACTTGAAGTGGTGCATTACTAGCCCATCGGCTAGTCGGGAGAGCCGATTTGATCAGGCGTTCCCTTAGCCGTCAGCACAGCGGCTTTATATATAAGAACGCTGCGCGAAGAAGGCAAGGCCCCAGTTCTCTCCAAACGCTGAATAGCACGCCATCTGTGTCGGGAGTCGCGTCGCGTCGGTATCATTGCTACAAACAACCTCGGATGTCGTATTAAGTTACTCGAGATACGGGAACCATGAAATCATTTTCGAGTGAAGTGTTAATTCTGAGTTGACTTTAATTATCGATCTTCAGTTAGCGTATTGTCGTATTTTCACGTGCCGCCGCAGGACAAACATTCTACCATTAGTTAGCGTGGCGTTTGATGAAACTAATCATCAAATTATGGCGAGCATTCATTTAAATATTCAATTTGGACAATTATAGTTGCATCAGCGCATTAGACTCTGAACTGCTCTGTTAGTTAGGTTGTGTGGATTCTTTTGTTTTTCATCTATGACTTTCAGAATATACTCAACTATTTTAGAAAATCTTTTTCATTATAAATCCCGGACAATCTCCTAATTCGTCAGAGCTATAAGCTGTAACTGTAAGTGTATTCTCAGATGAAGTGGGCACTAGGAATTCTAATTACAGGCTTCACGTTTTACTAATCACTTTCTGGTTGCCAATATTGTAGTTAGAGAGCCAGTGTTGAGAACGGCGAAAGACAGCATAAATAACATTCTAAATAATAGGAACATCATAAACAACAATAATTCCAACCAGCCGCCCCACATACGATTAAACGGCCGGGAAGTATTTCAACATTCAAACATTTAACAACATTAATTCTATCCGCCGCCCCACAAAATCATCGTCGTTTGTTTAAATGGAAGGGAATGTGGGTGGTAAACACTGTAGAGTGAAACCAAGGCTTGGACACAAAGCGGTTCAAATGGGTTTAGGCTGCAGCATTTATGTAGAAACGATGCGAGTTGCACAGGATGGACTAGTGTAGAGAGGTAGATCAAAGGTAGAGAGGTAGATCAAAGCAGTCTTCGGACTGAAGGTGAATACCGCTGCCATGTTATACTCTTAATCTAAATAAAAATAATTCAAACACGCGAATTACGTTGCAGCGGTCGAGGTACATAGTTTTTTTTATTCTCGCCAAAATATTAATTTCGAATATAAGTTAGGAGAATACCAATTTATAATTGTTGTTGAGTGGTCTTTTTTATTAATGATTTGTGGAAAAATTTTGCTACATATTGCCCCAAAAAACTTCGAAAGCCGCCTCCCAACTTCGAGTTCTGGGAAATTTAGTATCCACAAGAGAATGTGTGTATGAGGGGGAGGCGTGGAACGATCACCTAAGACGACTTACGAAAGGAGGCTAATTTAACTATGCAGTAGTGTGTTTTGTATCCATTCTAGACTGATTTGCTCCAGGATACGACTACTGTAGTTATTAACATTGGCTTAAAAACTGTCTCGAAGTTATTAATACGAGGCGTAGTACCTCATATTGTATTTAAAAAATGCGTCCTTCGTTGCTAATCCAGCAGTCAGTCGTTTTGTTTAAGAAGCGAACTGAGGTGAAATATTTTAGCTTTGTTTCCAGTTTTTGTTAATTGCTACGTGGAATTGGACAGTTGGTTATTCTATGTTTTATCCCCAAGCATTCTTGGAACTTAGTCACCACAGAATGAATTGAAAGAAGTGCAATACCTATGTTACGATACGGGAACATGACGACAATAGCGCTGCTTCTGCCCAAGCAGTGACTTCAAATACGGGAAAATACGAGTATCAGCCTATAACATTTTTCCATTTATACCTTACGAGTGGGCCTGACAGTCTGGTGGTGAAGTGTGTACCTTGCGAAGTGCTATAACCAAGAAATCACAATCAAAAACGAAGACTAAGTTCTCGTTCCGGGGTTCACAACCAAGTACAATTTTGTGAACGAAATCGCCGTCGTCTTTTACCTGTTCAACCGTTGACCACTATGAAATGGAAAGAGTTGCACTTTGCACATGTCAAAACGTGAAATTCATCTGTCGTGACACGACAAAGAAGCTGGTTTCAGCGCATTGTGTTCGCTATTACGACCTCCTTGTGTGTGTCGCATTGATTCGTAAGCTGTAAAAAATTTACTGAAGTCCACAGGATATCATGCGACAAGATTTGCTTCCGTTTTATGTGGAAAAGGAACAAATACGGAATCATTTTACTCCGTCCAGTATTACGGATGCGACCAAACAGTATATTCACAATGCAATTCAAAATGTGCAATGTGCTCATAAAGCCACAATTACGAGTACAATGCCGTGAAAGCACCTGCTGTCTTGAACGAAACTAAAACAAATCTGGAGTGCTTCCAGTCAAGTAGCCAGATGCGTAGTCTAGGGGCCCCGTTGTGTTTCTTACTACTGGTCAATTATTTTATCCAGGGGATTTTCATTGCAAGCCCATAATAGCGCTGGTTCCTCCAGCTAGACTTTAAGAACTCCGTTTATTGCATAATATTTAGTTAGGAGAACATCCGCAACAGCTTCATAGTAGACACACACATAATTAACCACTTCAGTTTAAATAGTTTTATTGGTTCACAATCACGACCGGTCTCAGGCAATTACAAGGCCGCGTTCTTCAGGTGTACAAGACTGGAAAAGTGAAAAAGAAGGAACTGTAGTAATTGACCGTATGAATGTTAACACTTGTTTGTTATAATGATAGGTAGGAATCCACTGTCGAAGTATAAATGTGAAGTTTATACAGTTGGGTTTGATATTTCAAAAAAAAAAAATGTGTTTTGTGGCTATCAAGTGCGACACCCGTGTTTTCATTGTGATAAACAGAATTGATTTTCGACACAGGCACCATGAAGCTTGGACCCACAATCACTACATGTGTAGTGTAATCATTGCCAGTGCCTTTACGTCGGTCAGACTGAGCTCAATTTTTAATATCCGAGTCAAGGAACATCAGGGCCTAAATAATTCTGAGTCCACTTTATCTAGTCATTTGAAAGCTAATGGGCACTGTATTCGTGACATAAGTAGCAATTTGAATATCTTTCATCGTCGTTATAAAGACTGCGTCTTTAATTTATTAGAGGAAATTGGAATTATTCACAGCTTAAAAAGAACTCTTCAACTACCCTTAACCGGCAAATCGCTCTGTAGCACGTGTAAATAATTACTTCTCTTGGAAGCAGCGGTGAAACTTCACCAATATTCCCCTCAGACTTTCCTCTCTAAGAAATTGTATTTTTCTTTCTTATCTCTCTAATTTTAAGCCGACTAAATGTCACTATTTTTCCTTTGTGGGTACTTTATGTAGTTACGTTTATTTTAATCCTATTGTATTGCTTTGTAACAGATGGCTGGGCACTTAGAACTTATGGCCAAGTACATAACTTTCTCATCTTTATTTTTCAATAATGCACATTTAACCATCTTCTATTCAGTTATACACTACGTGTTCACCACATTTCAACGTTCGGGCTAGTCAAGTTCCACTAGATGGCTCCACTTCCGCTTGTAATATGACGGTCGCTTGGGCGTCTCTTTTTCCATGGACGACTGCCTTCTACCATCAGGTCATTCCTTATCTCGGCCTTCACGTGCGGCGGTCACGCGCCTCACGGTATACGTTGCCGTACGTTATTCGGTGATATTCTCTTAGCATTTCTCTCCTTTTTTCTTCCTCTGACTCCCCACTTATCTTAGGATATTTTGTGGCTGCCTGGTCCGACATCCATTCTGACTAACCCGACCATATCAACTTCTCATTTATAGCTGGACAGTGTATCCCCATTGTTATTATAACAAACTCGCCTTAAATCTTACACAATCTCTGACACTAGTTTCTTTGTTTTGCTTTTTGCTCTCTTGCCCGAAACCGGTTACGCTTTTGAAGCAATAAAGCTATTTACACCTGAAGCGATTAATTATCGAAGTATTAAAGGGCAGTGTCTTGACGGAGCTGTCATTTGTACTCAGGTGACTCATGTGAAACGGCCGCACGCCGGAAATTAACACACTTGAACGGGGAATGGTAGTTGGAGCTAGACGCATGGGATACTGCGTTTCGGAAAGAGACAGGGAATTCAATACTCAGTTATCCACAGTGTCAAGAGTGTACTGAGAATACCAAATTTTAGGCATTACCTCTCACCACCGACAACGCAGTGGCTGACAGCCTTCACGTAACGACCGAGTACAGCGGCGCTTGCGGAGTGTTGTCAGTGCTAACAGACACGCAATGATGCCTGAAATAACCGCAGGAATCAATGTGGAACGTACGACGAACGTATCCGTTAGGATAGTGCGGCGAAATCTGGAGTTAATGGACTATGGTAACAGACGACCGACGATACTGCCTTTGTTAACACCACGACGTCGCCTGCAGCGCCTCTGCTAGGCTCGCGACCACATCGGGTCCATGGCTTTGTGGGACTCGCACCACATTCGAACCCTCCCATCAGCTCTTACAACTGAAATCGGGACTCACCTGACCAGACCACGATTCTGTATTAGTCTAAGGACCTTAGACTAATACAGAATCGTGGTCTGGTCAGGTGAGTCCCGATTTCAGTAGTTAAGAGCTGATGGGAGGGTTCGAATGTGGTGCAAGTCCCACAAAGCCATGGACCCTAGTTGTCAAGTTAGTGGTGGCTCCATAATGGCGTGGGCTGTGTTTACATGAAATGGATTGGGTCCATTGGTCCAACTAACAACTGAGACCATTTGGAGCTATTCATGGACTTCATGTTCGCAAATAATGACGGAATTTTTATGGATGACAATGTGCCATGTTGAAAGATACGTGCTAAGGTCTGATCAGGGTAGATGCAGGAAATAACGTCGATAGTTGCCCACCGCAAGGTGGAATGAGTATATCTTTGATT
Organism: Schistocerca serialis cubense; assembly: GCF_023864345.2. Lineage (NCBI taxonomy): Eukaryota > Metazoa > Arthropoda > Insecta > Orthoptera > Acrididae > Schistocerca > Schistocerca serialis. Next base: position 1,125,738,871 of record NC_064638.1, on the reverse strand, counting down.
AAGAGGATCTTTGATGGTTAAGGGTGCGTGCGTGCGCTGTAAAAAACTCTGGAGTCGCAGATAGGTGCCCGGAGGATTTTTTATAATTTGCAGCGCGCTTATTAATTTAAAGAAAAGGGTTTGTGTATGTGCGTAGCAGCAGACGGTAATTTTGATAATGATAGGAGCTGAATTCTTAAGGGGAAACCATTGTTAGATTAAGTATTGATTTTTGTCATTGATTTCTTTTGTAATTGTCAGGGAATTGTTTCACTATGTATTCAATTGAGAAGTATTTCAGTCTGTCTCAAGAGTTTGATTAATTTGTAATATTGCTTTAATGCCACTGGAGGCAGATTTACATACGAAGCGATTTTTCAAAGAGCTTCTAGCGTTTTGTTAACTGAATGAGAAAGAATCGCTTTCAGAATATAGTTTTGGAAAAAAGGAATTGTGTGTTTGGGTTATCATTTATCGAGTTTAGATTTGACCAAACCCTTTCTCTCGAATTATATGTAATTGTAGCAAGCAGCAGCAGCCGCAGAAGCAGAAGGAGCCGCCGTACAGAACATGCATTGCACTCAGCATGAATAATAGGTTTTTTATGTTTTTGTTAAATAATGGAATGCAGCAGATCAAGCAGTGGCAGCAGAAAGACCATGTAAGTTATTTGTTGCGCACAGGACCAATTTAAAAAAAAAATAAAGTTTTGGCGATCTCTGTAATAGTAAAGTTAACAAGAGTACAAGCACGAGATTTTCAGTAGAAAACACGAGATTAGAACATATACAGCTCGCGACTTTCAAGTAAAGATCAGGGCCAGAAGTTAACTTATCAGTACCACCTTAATGCCATTGCACACACGGCATTATTCTCTTAAACTTGACTGCTGAGTCAAATACATGTTACATTACCGGCAAAATGGAGGAGTGCAAGAAACAAGTTCGCAGTCAGATGCAGGTTTGTTGAATAATTATTTTGGAACAATCTATGATACTCTCACTAATTAAAAAGGAAACAATTTTGGTTAGATACTATCACTTTTAAAAATAATTTTTATCTATGATACTTTCAATGTAACTTGTTTGAAGAACATCCTGGACAAATCGAGCGCTTGGTTTGGCCACCCAGTTCAGTTCGCCCGACATGAATCCCATCGAATATTTTGTGAGACATAATCGTGTGGGTACTTAGTGCACAAAATCATGCACTGGCACAAGACCTTCGCAGTTATGGACGGGTATTGAGGGGCCGACACGGTATTAGCAGGTATCCCGTGACTTTTGTCGCCCCAGCGTATTACATTCAGAGATCGGGATTCAATTTTCTAAATTTTTAGAAAAAATGTAAATCACTACGCAGTAACTAGCTCCTGAACCGAGGATGTTTGCTCTACATGCTGTTAGGGAAGGTGAAAAAAAGGAAACAGTCAAGCACGGCGCCCACTAAGCGGGGCTGTCGGCCGCCCGCCCACCCTCCCACCCTCCTGCCATCGCGTGGTGGCGGACTACACGCACAGCTCCCATGCGAGGCGGGCCGCGCCAGCTCAGCCCGTGCCCAGACGAGGGTCGCCACCCGCGCGCACGTCGACGCGCCCTGGCGCCGTAAATCAGCAGAGGTGAGGCGACGGCGCGCCGCCCACGCAGCCAGACAGCGGCCGGCAGACAATGGCTGCTGCCCTCTTGTGGCGTCGGCTCACGTCTGCCAGCAGCGGGGCCCCGCTTTACGACGGCTGCCGGCCAGCCAGCAGGAATCTGGCCTGAGCCGAGGCGAGGTGACGTGTGCTGTGCTGTGCAAGTGTATGATCAGCACTCGTCATCCTTTCACCACATTCGTGCCTACCGTGGTGATACCGGCGACAATTTAGGATGTGTGTTGTTGTGGTCTGCAGTCCTGAGACTGGTTTGACGCAGCTCTCCATGCTACTCTGTCCTGTGCAACCTCCTTCATCTCCGAGTACTTACTGCAGCACTGCAGCCTACATCCTTAAGACCTGCTTACTGTATTCATCTCTTGGTAGCCCTCTACGATTTTTACCCTCCCCGCTGCCCTCCAGTACTAAATTGGTGATCCCTTGATACCTCAGAACATGTCCTACCAACCGATTCCTTCTCCTAGTCAAATTGTGCCACAAACTCCTCTTCTCCCCAATCCCATTCAGTACCTCCTCATTAGTTATGTGATCTACCCACCTAATCTTCAGCATTCTTCTGTAGCACCACATTTCGAAAGCTTCTATTCTATTCTCTTCTTGTCCAAACTAGTTATCGTCCATGTTTCACTTCCATACATGGCTACACTCCATACAAATACTTTCAGAAATGACTTCCTGACAAATCTATACTCTATGTTAACAAATTTCTCTTCTTCAGAAACACTTTCCTTGCCATTGCCAGTCTACATTTTATATCCTCTCTACTTCGACCATCATCAGTTATTTTGCTCCCCAAATAGCAAAACTCCTTTACTACTTTAAGTGTCTCATTTCCTAATCTAATTCCCTCAGCATCACCCGACTTAATTCGATTACATTCCATTATCCTCGCTTTGCTTTTGTTGATGTTCATCTTATACCCTCTTTTCAACACACTGTCCATTCCGTTAAACTGCTCTTCCAAGTCCTTTGCTGTCTCTGACAGAATTACAATGTCATCGGTGAACCTCAAGCTTTTTATTTCTTCTCCATGGATTTTAATACCTACTCCGAATTTTTCTTTTGTTTCCTTTACTGCTTGCTCAATATACAGATTGAATAACATCGGGGAGAGGCTACAACCCTGTCTCACTCCCTTTCCAACCACCGCTTCCCTTTCGTGTCCCTCGATTCTTATAACTGCCATCTGGTTTCTGTACAAATTGTAAATAGCCTTCCGCTCCCTGTATTTTACCTCTGCCACCTTCAGAATTTGAAAGAGTATTCCAGTTAACATAGTCAAAAGCTTTCTCTAAGTCTACAAATGCTAGAAACGTAGGTTTGCCTTTCCTTAATCTTTCTTCTAAGATAAGCCATAGGGTCAGTATTGTCTCAAGTGTTCCAACATTTCTACGTAATCCGAACTGATCTTCTCCGAGGTCGGCTTCTACCAGTTTTTCCATTCGTCTGTAATGAATTCGTGTTAGTATTTTCCAGCTGTGACTTATTAAACGGATAGTTCGGTAATTATCACATCTGTCAACGCCTGCTTTCTTTGGGATTGGAATTATATTCTTCTTGAAGTCTGAGGGTATTTCGCCTATCTCATACATCTTGCTCACCAGATGGTAGAGTTTTGTCAGGATTGGGTCTCCCAAGGCTGTCAGTAGTTCTAATGGAATGTTATTTACTCCTGGGGCCTTGTTTGGACTTAGATCTTTCAGTGCTCTATCAGACTCTTCATGCAGTATCGTATCTCCCATTTCATCTTCATCTACATTCTCTTCCATTTCTATAACATGATGTGTATAGTCTCTTAAATGAATTACAGGCAGAAAAAAAGAACAAAACCTGCTGATATACACTGCCGGAAAAAACTAGTGCACCTTTTGAAGGTTTCCAACTCCAGATTCATTGCCTAAACAGTGCATACGGAGTACAAACCGATATTGCAAGCGGTTGTGAGGTAACAGGTATCGACCCACGCTGAAAAACCCATATCATTACGCTATGTAGCCTCCACAGGTGGCAACTAGAGATGAGAAAACTCGTGCATCCTTTGGAACTAGTTCACGGGTGATCGCTCTTTTTTGGGAACCGTTCATTTTTACTCGTTCACCGTTCATTTGTGCTTGGTATACGGTTCTTATGAAAAATTGAAAATTAGTAGCATAGGTGACCGAAGATGGAAAGCGCCAAGAGGGTGCACTTGCCTCCGCCCTGGAGTACAGAGTTTTTATTTGTAACAGAATTCTCACACACAATTGTAATTTTCGTGATTCTGCGAAACATTTCGTTTACCCAACTGTAGCTTTATGCGGCTGATCGCAGTGAAATAATATAAGGTGGCCCACGAAAAAACAGGCCCCGAGTACAGACTCCACGCCACTTGCGCAGGATTTGTTCACCGCTAGCAGCAGGAAAGATAAACATGTAATAATGAGGCAGTGAAGAAATAACAAATAAGCTAATGCAAACAACAACTTCGAAACTATAGATGACGACAGATAGGCGACAATGAGCAGTCTAGTACTAGGGGCTGATTTTTTCGTTTGCCACCCTGTACCACTGAAATAATATTGTAGAAGTTATCATTCTCTTCACAGAATGTGACACCAGACACTTGATTATAGAACGCGGACTTCATTGGGTTCTATGTTGGTCTACCTTCCATAACAATGGACATGCTCTTTTACCTTGGATCTAAAAACGACCGAAAATGCCCATTCGTGTGTCCCGTGCCGACTTCCTTTGCATGTAAAATAATAAAAAATTCTTGCATTTTTAGAAGTAGTTCTTCTGCTGTTTATCTAAGTAGTGAAATAAGCTGATATGCCGTTTTTTTACCTGAAAAGGTGTTTTACATACGACGTAATTTTTAAGTAATTTACGTAGCTGTGTTTGTGTACGTATATATATATATATATGTGTGTGTGTGTGTGTGTGTGTGTGTGTGTGTGTGTGTGTGTGTGGCCGACGGGAACGTAAAATACATTTTAAATACCAGTCATGGACGCTGAATAGAATACGAAAAGAACCTGAAGTTCAGAGTTCAAGAAAGGTTTGAAACAGATCTAGAATGGGCGTGCGCAGCGAACAAAACGAAAAACAACTCGATACTGTACTAACTATGAGCAGTGGAACTGCGACAAGTGGCCACGCGAAGAAGGACGAGTCCGCCCGAGCGAGACCGAGACCGAAGGGAATGGGACCGAGGCTGGAACGAGACTGACCGTTTTCCGTTCCGGGGAACTAGAAGTAGAAATCCGCGACCGAAGTGAACTATGAAAGACCGTTCCTTTGGACCAGTTAGTTCGCGAACGACCCATCTAGTGGCAACCCAGGCGCTCTTTGGCCTCCAGTGGATTATACGGAGGACGAATACTATCCCTCGTCATGGTATAGATTACGCCACGCCTGCTCGACGTGTTCACGTAGTCCATGTAATAGTTGTCGTTCCATCGCGCTCGGTTCGACCCAAGTCCGGAAATAGTGCTGGCCAAGGAAGTGGCTGCACGTCTTACATATCCTGAAAGGTAGTGCAGGGTAGTGAGTGAATCAGAGCAGATCAAGAATTTGAGGCCACAGTAACGTTTCATTCTGATCCACGGCTTTACGAATCGCAGTGTGTTCAGTGGCAAAGATAGTAAACTCGATAGGCAGACGGAAACTGAAGACACGAACAGCAGAAACGACGGAACATCCAGTAGCATCTCCCCTGTTCGAACCCATCCGTTAACGTAACAGTGCTCAGCTAAACTGGTAAAAAAAATTGCTCTTACGAAAAATCGCCTGAAGTGGACAGTTTGGGGCACTCTGCCAAATGTGGAAGTATTCTAGGCTTAACTAGCAGAGTGGTGCTTTACACCAACCTTGCAAGTCTGTTCTTAATGCGTCTGGTTATTAGTCCTGCTAATATTTTCCATGCGAGAGAATGCTTAAAATTCAGTGATCTTCACATATAGCTTTCTGGTTTACATGGTTAAATTCAGATAGCCTAAGATCAGTGACGATCTCATTGCAAGAAAATGTTGACGAATGGCCTATTACGCCGTGGAACCACGGAGATGATTAGTAGACTGGCAAGAACATATACAGTAGCATCGGTATATGGCAACGAGGGCTAAGGACGTGTAAAAAGAAATGGTTATAAACTGATACGACTACGTTGCCTTTAGAATTTTGACGTAATGGTGAATACACGCGTCGTGTTTGGCTGTAATTTTTCGTGCAACCGACGGAAGATACAAAGAAAGGAACATGACTCAATGCAAGCGTAACTAAACATCTTAGGTACTTTTTGCTTTTGTACTGTATGGAAACCTAAATAATTATAGTTTCTCTTATATGAGATACCAGCAGTGTATAAATAGCTTATGCATATTTTAAGGGGTTTAATAAATCTAGTGTCAACAGACATAGCGTAATGACGTATTTTACCTGTTTTTATCAACTTCGGCTTTCCTTCGAGTAGTGTGCTCGTTGTGCAAGTGTTCCTACAAGTAAAACGTTGTATTTGCCACAGATAACACGTGTCTTTATTCATTAGGTGTTCTTACGAAAATTATAGTCTGCTTTAAACGTGTGTGTATACGTAACGCGGTGTTCTCGTCACACACGATTCAAAGTGTGTGAGTGTGTGTGTGTGTGTGTGTGTGTGTGTGTGTGTGTGTGTGTGTGTGTGAGAGAGAGAGAGAGAGAGAGAGAGAGAGAGAGAGAGAGAGAGACACTGAAGTAGTACGCAAATAGTTGCTCAACTGCAGAATTTGTTCAGACCACCTCGTAAAGCGTAAGTCATTTCGATTTAGAAAATCGTAGTAGCATCATTCACGAACTTCGCAACGCCCCTATCTTACCTCACCATACGTCAGGCTTCAGTGAAGGAGCGTCTTTGCCAGTCCAGTAATTTATGTCTGTGCGCGGAACAATGCCTCCTCCGCTGGCTGCTGGATGGAGGTAGATGTCCGCCAGTGACTCAGTCGAGCCTCCCCTCCCCCTATCACAGCTCGGCTCGCGTCGCGCCCATTGTGGGCAGCGAGCAGCAGCAGGAGGCAGACGGCTTCCGGCGAGGCGGCCCCCACTTCCGGCCAGCACAGCTCTCAGCCAGACACCTGCCCCCGACTCGCTGCCTTGTCCTTATCCACCTCCACCTGCTCAAAACACACGCGCGCTACTACACGTCCACGCGCACACTCCGACGCCCGTTATATCTCATGATAGGTTCATTTGAGAAGTTGCAGGGGAGCGCCAGAAAACAGGCGTTACTGCCCATGAGCAACTGCGATGACGAAGGAAGCCCGTGCTCAGTTTTTTTTTTTTTTCCTGCTCACATGGTTTTCGTTGCATTTGTCTGAAATTTCGTGCTTATTCGGGCATGTTGTTCGGACGGGATATACGGATTTAATGTACTTAGAGAAACGGTTTTATCATACCCTATCCAGATGAACGCAGAATAAGGAAGCAGTCTGACGTAATACATCAAAAATAGACTACTGCTTCAAGTATTAGTTGACCACAATATTATTTCACCTGGGTGTGAGGGAGCTTCAGTCGCTTTACCTGAAGTTTTTATGGTGATACTTGACATGGGCACGGCGAACCACTTAATAGCGCGTGCGCAATTTTTCTGAAGACATTCACAATGCAATGAATTTCCCTAGTCACCACTGTACTTGTCTAACATCACCGCGGGTTTCCGACAACGGCCGCGAGAGGTCGAATGCGGTAATATCGTGGTCAGGTTATCCACCTTGCAACATTGTTCCGAGGCCATTTCAATAACGTTTACATATACACAGCACTGCAGACACCTATAATGAAAGAATACATATTTTCTGCAAAAATAAAAAGCTGCTTGTATACATCAGAACCAAGGAGAATATGTTATTTTCATGACCATTTCAAAATGTATATAGTCTTGAGCGACCTTATACTGTGTAATAAAAGAAACAGGACATCGGAATACTCCGACAGCATCGGAATCTGGTGAAACACACTGAGAAGCGTAATTCGGCTTAACCCCAGGTAACTAATAGGTGTAAAACTTAGGGCTACAGAAGGGTATAAAACAAGAAAAATAAAAATGGTAATTAAGTAATGCATAACCTATTAATTGTGACTTCATTTGAATAAAGTATGAAATAGAAAACTTTTCGATGATTTATCAGCAATTTAAAATTCCTCCTCTCCCCACCCCTCCCCTTAGTGTACTGGGGTTAATGTCCCGATTTACACTGAAATACCTGGAATTAGTCCGCTTCTCGTGGTCTCGCGGTAGCGTTCTCACTTCCCGAGCACGGAGTCCCGGGTTAGATTCCCGGCGGGGTTAGGGATTTTTCCTGCCTCGAGATGACTGGGTGTTGTGTCGTCATCATCATCATCATCATCATCATCATCATCATCATCATCATCATCATCCATCCCCATCACGGTCGGAGGAAGGCAATGGCAAACCACCTCCACTAGGACCTTGCCTAGTAAAGTGGTGCGGGTCTCCCGCATCGTTCCCCTACCCTCTGTAAAGAAGCATGGGACTTAATTCCAGGTGAAATGAAATGAAGTTTTTTTTAGTGTGGTTTTCGATATGGCGATTTTCATGGGGTACCAATACCGTATTATCTCATGTTTGGTCCTGTATTATTGCATAATGGCGTACGTGCCGGGAAATGAAAATAGGCACCTGAAATAGAGCGAACAGTTGAAACTAGACTGTAGTGTGCAATGAAACACTTCCGCAGAGGCAGTCAATTTATTCTAAACGAAAAGATCAATAACAGGCAAAATTATTTAAAAATAACTTCTGTTCTGCAAGATCCTTCATGTGTTATTGTTAATAGCTTGGAAATAAAATAATATCGGGAAACTTAAAGTAATGACATAGTCTTCCGTGATTATGTGAAAGTATTTTAATTTCACCTGTTAGCTTACAACCACAGAAATCCGTTTTGTGTTCATTTGACGTGTGAGCTGTAAACGAAGAGGAAACAGCAAATAACGAAACGTAAACACGGGTCACGTGTAGTCTACCCCTCATTACAGCTCTGACTGCTCCGCACATGCGCCAGTCTGGCAGTTTGGGCGCACCAGAAAAACTTTTCCCGTTAGAATCTGGCTACTTGCTGCTACTGTTCATACACTAACAGCTCTATTTCAAGTAGCCAGAAGCGGGTGAAGGCGCTGCTCATACGCAACTTCAGCTCTGCGCATGCGCGTGAACCCACTTGCAACGCTCAAACGAACCTGGTGTGAAATGCTGCAAGTGGCTACACAGTCTTTATCAGCGTGATAATTCGTACGTAGTATGACAGCTGATTTTGTTTCAGGATCCCCCACTCGAGTACATACACGTGAATATTCGTGTTATGAATTAAAAAGATTTTTGCTGTAATAAATATCTATTTACGTTCCAGATGCGTTTCGCATTTGACCTTTAAGTCATGCTCAGTGAATTTAACATGGAATAAAAATTTTGCTTTTACGCGATGATTGTAGACTCTAAACAGTCTGTAGCATATTTACCATTGGGACGCAAGTGTCCCGTGAATGGAATTCGGAAGCACAGCCAGCTATCCATTATAGGGTTAAAGGAAAGACGGATTCATTACTTCCATTCATTATGTACAAACTTTCAGGGATGATGGAGATGGGTAAATGTATCAGTTTAAGGTTTAAGATATGCTGTTTACAGTCCCTGTTTACTAGACATTTGTCTTGTTTTGCGCCATAATACCATCTCTGAAAGCTTCCTACCCCACGATCTTAACAACAGCACCGGTACGTATTTCCACTGTCAGAGGTGTCTGAGCGGTTTTCGCTTATAACTTTCCATTCTGTCGTTTCCGGACTCCATCATACCTGAAAGCTCCGGAAGTCATCACGGAATCACCTATTACGTTACGGAACATTAACAGTGAAGATTATGCACAGGATGAAGTATTTAGATTCCTTCATTAACATCTCGCTGTGCGGAGAAAGGATGACAACATCTACCGCCCATGTAATATACACCAAGGTGGCGAAAGTCATGGGATACTACCTTATATAGTGTCGGACGACCGTTTGCCCGGCGTAGTGCAGCACCTCTACATGGCATGGAGTCAATAAGTCGCGGTAAGTTCCCTGCAGAAATACTGAGCCATGGTGCCTCTATAGCCGTCCGTAACTGCCGAAGTGCCGCTGGTGCAGGATTTTGTGGACGGACTGACCCACCGAGCATTTATGGGACATAATCAAAGGGATTCATGTTGCGCGATCTGAGTGGCCACATCACTCGTTCAAATTGTTCAGAACGTTCTTCAAACCAGTCGCGAAAAGCTGTGGCACATTGAGATAGCGCACTGGCATGGGAACATGAAGTCCACGAACGGCTGCCAATTGTCTCCAAGAAACCAGACAACCATTTCCAGTCAATGGTCAGTTCAGTTGGACCAGAGACCCAGCCAGCACCATTATGGAGTCACCACCAGCTTGCACACTTTCTTGCTGGCAACTTACGTCCATCGCTTCGTGGAGTCTGCGCCATACGCTGAGCGTACCCTCAGCTTTTACGAACTGAAATCTGGATTTACCTGACGAGGCTACGGTTTACCAGTTCAGGGTCCAACCGATACTCAAGCCCAGGGTAGGCGGTGCAGGCGATGTCGAGCTGCCAGCGTGACACTCGCGTCGGTCGTCTACTAGGTAGCCCACTTAACGCCACATTTCGGCACACTGTCCTAGCGGAAATTTTCGTCCCACGGGGCTTATTTCACGCACTGGTCGTCTGTTAGCACTGACAACTTTACGCAAAAGCCGTTGGTGTCGGTCGTTGGGTGTAGGCAGTCTTCCACAGCGTTGTCGAGGTGAGAGGTAATGCCTGAAATTTGTTACTCTCGGTACTCTCTTGACACTGGACCTCTGAGTATTCAGTTCCCTAACGATTTCCGAACTGGAATGTCCCATGCGTCTAGCTCCAACTACCATCTCATGTTCAAAGTCTTAATTACCGTTACGCAGCCATAATCATGTCGAAAACCTTTTCATACGAATCACCTGAGTACAAATGAGAGCTCCGCCACTGTAACTTGTATATGCGATACTACCGCCATCTGCTTATGTCATATCGCTACCCCATCACGTTTGTGACCTCAGTATTTCAATGCAATTCCTGTTGGATGCCATTCTAAATTGATGTAGTGTCTAACCCTGTATGGTCTTGCTATGGTGATGGAGTGGACATAGTTCTCGTGAATGTTCTTTTTTTTGGGGGGGGAGGGGAGGGGAGGGGGGGGGGGGAACGTTCGTAACGTTTCCCAAGAATCTCTCTTTGTAGCGAACGATAAAACTAATGTGTAGACCGTATCCTCCTCACTTGAAGAAAGAGTGTATCTGGAAGGAAAAGTTCATCCTTCCGTGAGATAGCGTCACTTTTAGAGCATCCTGGATACCACGGCACGACAGATTAAGAGTTAACAGATATTTGGATGTAGTGTCGCGGTTAGAGGAGCCATGTCACGGATTGCGCGGCCCCTCTCGCCGGAGGTTCGAGTCCTTTTGTGGCCTGTGTGTGTGTGTGTGTGTGTGTGTGTGTGTGTGTGTGTGTGTGTGTGTGTGTGTGTGTGTGTTTTTTTTAGCCTAAGTTTGTTTAAGTAGTGTGTAAAAGTAGGGTCCGATGACTGGTTCGTTAGGAATTCACTCACATTTGAACTACGCACAGTTGATAAACTTTAGCTCTCAGGAGACATTAACCAGGTGGTGGTTGTGGTAATAGGGAGGGGGCGTGCCATCCTTACATCCTCAGGTGTGTTGTTGATATGATGGATGAAGATGATGTGATGGGTTTGTGGGGCGCTCACCTGCGCAGTTATCAGCGCCAAAACGGTGTCACAATTTTTACACAGTCCATTTTCTTTTTACAATCCAATCTAGTCACTCTCACAAAATGATGAGGACAACACAATCACCCAGTTCCCGTGCTGAGAAAATCCCAAACCCGGCTGGGAATCTAACCCGGGACCCCGTGATCCAGAAGCAGCAAAGTTAGCCCACTTTTTTGTTGAGCTCATTTTAGTCTATATTGTTCGTTGAATTTGTTCGGGGCGGACGTCCGATGACACTCATTCGGGTTTTTCGTTGATCTGTTCTCTCAGTTTTTTTATTGCAGAGGGCAGCGAACCCTCTGACCGAACACGCTGAACTACCGTGCCGGCTATTGTATGTGGAACGCTTCACGATTTTGCGTGTCATCCTTGCGCAGGGGCCATGCTAATCTCTGTATCGTTCCAATTTTAGTGAGTGTACTGCCGAAGGGGGTACAGCCCCTAGACCACGAGCTGCGGACCCTCTGCTGTGTGTTTCACCGTTTTGTAGCAGAGGCGCCGATTCAGCCCGCTAAGTTTTCAGAGCAGACGCGGCGGGCCAGAATTAGCTGGACAGCCGTATGCTCGTGGGCACACGTCAGGGCCCGTTCTGTCCACGAGTTTCATCCGTAAACTGAGCGCCGCGCCGCGCCGCGCCACACGTAAACCGGGCGCTTGTTAACTGCTGGACGCCAGTGGCTCAGGCAGCCGAAACCCGGAGCCCGCGTATACTAGCAGCCAGTGTTGACGCGCCTCGCCGGCTCTGCGTGTCAACACTCACCTCCCACGTCACGTCGGGGTCTGCCGGCTAAACACACGAGCCTCGAGATCTCTCGCGGCACACTCGCAGCGATTATTATTCGGTTACACCACTACCCCTCCTTCTACAAACACCGTTCGGCATCGACAGCCAAATAAAAGCCGCCTCCACACATTGTCAAGCATTGTACGCTACAGCTATAGGCAGTCAGCACGTGCATGAAGCTCACTCGTTGCTCGTAACCTTGCCAGTTGCTCCGGAGTAGGCAGAGGAACTGTTGGCTCGAATATAAAAACTCAACAGCGAGGCGACTTTATAGTACACGCAGCGGAATAATAAATACGCCATTTTATATAATAATTCCAATCCCAAAGAAAGCAGGTGTTGACAGATGTGAAAATTATCGAACTATCAGTTTAATAAGTCACAGCTGCAAAATACTAACGCGAATTCTTTACAGACGAATGGAAAAACTGGTAGAAGCCGACCTCGGGGAACATCAGTTTGGATTCCGTAGAAATGTTGGAACACGTGAGGCAATACTGACCTACGACCTACCTCAGAAGAAAGATTAAGGAAGGCAAACCAACGATTCTAGCATTTGTAGACTTAGAGAAGCTTTTGACAATGTTGACTGGAATACTCTTTCAAATTCTAAACGTGGCACGGGTAAAATACAGGGAGCGAAAGGCTATTTACAATTTGTACAGAAACCAGATGGCAGTTATAAGAGTCGAGGGGCATGAAAGGGAAGCAGTGGTTGGGAAGGGAGTGAGACAGGGTTGTAGCCTCTCCCCAATGTTATTAAATCTGTGTATTGAGCAAGCAGTAAAGGAAACAAAAGAAAAATTCGGAGTATATATTAAAATCCATGGAGAAGAAATAAAAACTTTGAGGTTCGCCGATGACATTGTAATTCTGTCAGAGACAGCAAAGGAATTGGGAGAGCAATTGAATGGAATGGACAGTGTCTTGAAAGGAGGATATAAGATGAACATAAACAAAAGCAAAACGAGGATAATGGAATGTAGTCGAATTAAGTCGGGTGATGCCGAGGGAATTAGATTAGGAAATGAGACACTTAAAGTAGTAAAAGAGTTTTGTATTTGGGGAGCAAAATAACTGATGATGATCGAAGTAGAGAGAATATAAAATGTAGACTGGCACTGGCAAGGAAAGCGTTTCTGAAGAAGAGAAATTTGTTAACATCGAGTATAGGTTTAAGTGTCAGGAAGTCGTTTCTGAAAGTATTTGTATGGAGTGTAGCCGTGTATGGAAGTGAAACATGGACGATAAATAGTTTGGACAAGAAGAGAATAGAAGCTTTCGAAATGTGGTGCTACAGAAGAATGCTGAAGATTAGATGGGTAGACCACATAACTAATGAGGAGGTATTGAATAGAATTGGGGAGGGGTTTGTGGCACAACTTGACAAGAAGAAGGGACCGGTTGGTAGGACATGTTGTGAGGCATCAAGGAATCACAAAATTAGTATTGGACGGCAGCGTCGAGGGTAAAAATCGTAGAGGCAGTCCAAGAGATGAATATAGTAACCAGATTCAGAAGGATGTAGGTTGCGGTAAGTACTGGGAGATGAAGGATCTTGCACAGGATACAGTAGTATGCAGAGCTGCATCAAACCGGTCTAAGGACTGAAGACCACAACAACATCACAGTGTTTTAATCTTTGCGTTTTCTTGCCCAATTTAATACGAATATCTGTATCTCCACAGCCCTACTAACTATTATCATTAGGAAACCTTAATTTTATTAACTCTCCGAAAGTGTCTTTTGAAGTTCAGAGGCGAGAGGAACCAATTTATCGTTGCTTTAATTTCGATCCTCTAACAGTAAGTGACGTGCGTATTTTTTTTTGTCTATCTTGACTACTTTAGGCTTAGCAGTTGCTTTGTATGACTCACTGTGCAGGAAATTACACTATTATTTTCCGATAAGTCAGGAACATTGGCATTTATGTAAAAAAGACTGTATTGAGCACCATTAGGAGTCATTAGAAAATACCGAGATAAAACTAATTATTTGAATTAATTCATGCTGTAGCCTGACGTAACGAGAAATGCAGTCATTATTGAATGTTGTAAGTTGAAGTTTTTTTTTCGTGGGAAGTTTAAATACAGCTTTACTGGTAGCTCACGGGTTAACTGTCTTGGTGGATAGTAAAACTGTTCCATTCGACAACGACATTCCAAAAACATCACTGGAGTGCACGTTGAAGGTGTGGCGGTGGGACTAAGTTCCGTCCCACCCTCCGACGGTGGAATTTCGGGTCGCAGGCAGACATTCACTAACTACGAACTACATTACGTATGAACAGTGGTGGTTACGATGGTCGATACCTATCGAGTGGCCAGGTCAACACTAAAGTTTAATTAGTGGCCGTAACAGTGCTATTGTTAGCCATGGTCATAATTGAGTCCTTAAGGATGGTGAGAGGAACAGGGTGTTTTTGTCAGTGCAGGGGAGGCGTTGTGCCAGTGTTTTGTAAGCCAGCGACCGTGTCGCACGGGACTTCTACTTTGGTATAGACGCCTTCTCTCGCATGGACGCATTGAGAGTGGCCATGTCCGTTTCCTCGTGGAGGGGAGGGGCATGCGGCCTCCACCGAAGCATCTTATTCTGCAGGAGCTGGAGGATCTGCATCCGGGAGGCACTAATCGTAGCCCACGCAGTGTAGCCATAGGTGAGGCAAGGGTGCACAACCATATGGTACAGCCGGAGCTTGGTGTCGAGGTTCAGTTCCATGCTGGTGAATATTGGGTGCTCGAGTTCTTTTTGGGTTGCATATTCCGCATGGCGATGGAAGAGCAGTTTTTTTTATCCATCCAGTTATCGTTTATAACAACATTTGTGGCTGTCCGCGTATATTGCTGCGAGAGAGGGCCACGAAAGATAACGTTAACAGGAATTTGTCTCTTCGCAGATGCATTTACTGTTATTAAAGTAACTGCATTCTTCGGGGAGGGTGGTGCTCGTTATTTCACTGTACCTGTTGTTATTACAGGACTCGTTCGAAGCGAAGTGTAAACAACGTCTTAACAGCGTAATTTTAAGGCATATCTTTGCATACACTTCCTCGTGGACTACCATCTTACCGCTAGTTAGAGACCGGAGAGGGAAATAACAGTGCAAAATAATAATCAAGAAGGAAATACAGAAAATACGCAACTGATGTTCCATGAAAGAGTATTTTTCTAAGTTTTTCAAAACACTAAAAAGAAAACATAATTAGTTCTGTGCCATGTCTTTCGTAAAACAGGAACAAAGAAAATTGATGGAAAATTTCAAGGTTAAATTCATATTTGGATGTGAATTTAAAATATCTTATAGGTCTGAATGTAGGCGTCATGTAAGTACTGGGTCCTGGTACAGAATCCAGTTTGCTTGGCATATACATCCGAGATCTACATCGAGTGATGTAACAAGCAATTCGTCAACACACACAATGTAGCCTGGAGTATAACGCTGCTGACACTTCACAATATATCTTTTCTTTGACACTGTGGCAGTCGCATCTGTTTTCTTCCGCGTCGCTTGGGTCTTCAAACCTAAGAGCTGTCGATAGGAACAAAAACCTTTTTTTATAATACTATGGAAAATATGTCACGTCCCTCCAAATGAGAAAGATGTATCTACACATTACTTGCCAGATATCAGGACTGCTGTGAATACAAGTGAACCTATGTTGCTTTTCAGTTCAAGAACGTCCGTGTCATGTGCAAAAGGTGGGTTGTTTACCAATTTTACTGTACGGCCTCCGCACAACCTCATCCAGAAGTGTTGTAAGTAGGTGCTCCATATTGCGCAAATTAATTACGAGATACTATCGATAGATCTTGATAACTGTGATAATTGAGAAGCTCATTTCCAGGAGGTACTAAAATTGAAAAACGAGAACAGGTGGCAGCACTACTTTTAACCATTACCTATGTAATAAGAACTGTTACGTATGCCACAACGTACCGATCCGCAATGTATTTCCCCGTAAGATTTTCTGTTCACGGCGAAGACTATCAAATCCAGTGTTACCTCTTTTCCAATAAATACCAAATCTCGGCATCCAATCGCTGTTCCTCTTGGTAATGACGTCACACACAAATGCCGACCTTTCTTTACATGATATTGTATGTAATGAGGACGAGCCTGGCATTTTTTATTTTCTTTGTGAGTTTTTTTTTATTAAATTTTGGAGTCTGATATCTGATGAATACTGTGAATCACCTACAGAAACTCCAGACCAACAGTAGCCAAACTTGACAACTCGCTGCCAGAAGGTACCAAATCCATTTTTATTTATGCAATAACAAAAATTAACAGAGATACTTGGTGTACTGTGTCTCAATATTTGTCTGAATGTAACAACAATGCTGCAAAACATTCAGATGCTATTGTGACTGTAAAACTTTGTCTCTCCTGTTAAATTTGATTTTATGGATTTGGTACCTTTTGTAAATGGGCTTCTCAGTTATGGTGGACTATGTTATGGTTGTTACTGACAAACGCGCCTGAAGAACAATAATCACGCAATTGGTATCAAACGTCTATGAGACGTCACTGCTGCTTTACTGAAGGTTATATACGGAGAAAGGCACCCCTTTATCACTTCAAGAACCCAGCACTCCAACTCAAAGATACACGGAGGAAAATAGCGAAACGACACCGCAAAGAGAGGGGATGACTATTAGGGCGTTCGACAGCCGTCTCCCAGACGTATGTTACCCGTTCGGGTACTTTTTACACATTTCCGAAGGTTAATTTTGGGAACTCCAGTTACCAAAAGTACTCTGAGGCAATTTAACCTTGTTTATTGCTTTTGTTTTCCAAACTGTCACCTTCAAGTTCTCACAATAAACACAGTGTGCTGTGCTGTCTCCTCTGTCGTGAGTTCGTGATACACTGTTGGTGTCTTGAGAATAATTTCAGGTCTGCTTTGTCATGACCTCTACCGAGTTCTTGGATTGGTTCACTGCAGGTTGGATGAAATTTTTTTTGTATGCAGAAAACTTCTCAATAACTAGGGTGGCATTCTAATTTGGTTTCTGCCGTTCACCTATCTCTCTGTTTCGTCTGATGTCTGCTCTTTTACACTAGTTACCAAAAATCTCGGGATGCAATTTTGCGGAGGAAATACTTCCTAAGTCTGTCGTCAGATAGTCGAAACTGTTTTACATTATGGCTAAATTTAGTTGCTGTATTGCTACTTCTTGGATTTAATATTTTACTGTAACTATGACTTTATTTTTTGTTTAGTTGTATAAAATTTCGAGAATATAAAAGGAAGCTGTACTGCTGACTTGACAACGTACATTGCACTTACGAAACATACCTGCAGGAGGGGATTACTGCATGACGTTAATTTCCTCATTTGCAGATACTTATAATTGTACTGTGCATTACCGCACATTGATTTTGGTCAAGTTATTTTTGCTTTTTCCGGTAATAGCCTATTCACACGAGAAGTAGTCGAAAAATTGATTTCGTGGTTTTGCAAACTTCAAAAAACAGTACTGATTATACTGGAGAACAGGGGTTTATATCACCAAGAAAGAATGAATGAATCAGGTCCTTAAAAGGCAGACACACACGGGACGAACGTTCAAACACCGCCACTTCCGTGCTGCTTTATAATTAACCCTACACTGCCTTTCTTAGCGTAACTGCTGCCCGCCCTCAAAAGCAGGTCAGCCAAGAAGTCTTGACCACAGAGCGTGTAATTACAGGGGGTACAGGATGGAGGTGTGTGGGAAATTGCAGGCTGGTGACCGCAGCCACTGTCCTTAGTGATTGCGCCACCTTTGACGACCTAAGGGCACTCATCCGCCTTCGCGCCTACGTCGACCACCTTTATGATCTGACAGCCGATATTTTGACTTAATTTTTTTTATGGAAATGGGCAGGGAAACCCACGGATCCTAACTTGCTAAGTGCTTGTTGTCTGCCATCTGTACACCGAGCAAGCAGTAAAGGAAACAAAAAGAAATTTGGAGTAGGAATTAAACGAGAATCAATAGAAACCTGGAGGTTTGCCGATGACACCGCAATTCTATCAGATACAACAAAATACTTGGAAAAGATGAACAACAAAAGCAAGACCGATCAGGTGCAGCTGAGATAGATTAAGAAACGAGACACTTGAAGTAGTAGACAGGTTTTGCTATTAGTCAGCAAAATAACTGATGACGGCCTTAGTAGAGAGCAAGACTGGCAAAAAAGAGAAGAGCCATTCTCATCTTACACTCCCTCCCACCCTCCACCCAATGTCCCACACACAATTTCATACCACTTCTTGCTCCTCACTTTCTCCTGTACCTCACACTCCATCACACTGCAACACACGTCCACTCATCATGCTTTCCCCCTCCCCTACACCGAAAAGAAAAAAAAAATCCCTCCAGCACTATTCCTTCCCTAGTCATACACAGTATAAAAATACATAAACGTAATTTAATGGAATTACACACATACAATAATTAATAAAAAAGACGTTTTAGGTAGAAGACAAAGTAGTGGAAAGGTTGTGTTGGCAAACACTACAAACCACAAACATACTTAGAACAAAAACTAACAGAATACAGAGGTATGCAAAAAAGTGTTGTGAGAAACGGAGAATTGCGTAGTGCTGCAGAAATAATAATCAGACCAAAATTATCAGTGTCCAACGCAGAAAAACAAACATGTGCTAGCAGGTGGCATTTCCCGATGTAAGCGAGAAATCAAGCGAAAATCACTTTAAGTATAAATTAACATTCTTAACGAACTTTTTTGATCTAAAATCAAAATGTCAAAACTTAATTACAGACCACTGATGATGATTTACCCCAATAAAGCGAAACGCGTGTGGTGAAAAAAATGCGCATTTTTGTAGTTGCAACGACAGAAAAAAAATACTCTCAACAAATCACGCTTGCCAGGATGGAGTAGCATGGAGAGCTGCACCAAACTAGTCTTCATGCTGGAGATAACAAAAACACTGTGTGGGATGCACCATATAACCCATTAAATGACAAATCTTTTTCCATTGCTATAATGAGATGTCAGTACGTAGTCTTTGGGAATAGCAATGAAGAAACCACCTCAATTTGTTACGCATTTTTGTGTCTATCAACAAAAAGACGAAGGAGAGAAACCATTATACATGGTAAATCCAGTTCACCAGTGGTGTGCATATACACCAGTGTCACTTGAGGATTAAGTGACGAAAAAATTATTTCAGCAAATTATGACTACATTGGGTGCATATTTTGTTGTATAACTTAGCGATTTCGACGATTTTATCTACGGTCAGTGTGGAGAGTTAAATATGTGAAACTGTTTTCGGTGTGACGGACTGTTTAAATAGAATTTTTAACCTCGTAAGTGCTTTCCGGAATCGGATAGGCCTTGAGTCGTACTTTGACAGCTCAGTTGGTAGAGTACTTGGCCGCTAACGACTGTATTAGCTTCGACTCCCGATCGGGACAGTGTTTTAACTTCCCTGTAAGTTTCACCCCTAAAACATTAAGTTACGTAATTCTGAATAAATACTGAATAACTATACTCTACGCATCGCCACAGTAAGTTTAAGAACAGGCTGTCATACATCACGAGCTCACTGCGATAAACTCTTTTCAGGTAAGTCTCTGTTGGTCCATCTTCGACAGGGGACATCGGCTGGGAAAGTAAATGTTAATGTCAATGAAATTCACAAAGAACCACGTATTTTAGATGTTACTTGATTTGATTTTGAAGGCTACCAGTTTCAGCATTTGAAGATGGCATAGTGAAATGCTGAAACTGGTAGCCTTCAAAACAAACTGAAGTAACATCTAGGGATCATGGCTGTTGGTGAATTTCGTTGACATTGACAGCTTTTCAATTAATGTTGAATGATACAGCTATGTTCGCCTTTCGGCAAATAGACGCCAACGCCTGAAATTCTTTCAAGGAGAAGCGACGGTAATCCGGCACAGAAGTGCATCGACCAGGTAAGTGCATCGACCACGAGTCAATTACGGTCGCGGAGCTTCCTGCAGCAGTAACAGCCCACGTGCCTGTGGCGTCCATCCTGTAATTAATTACAGAGTGCGTGTCACACTGCACTGGGCGATGTTCTTCCTGCAGAGCCGGAGGTTGGGGCTTATCAGCGCTTTGGAGTGACGTCCTGTATTCCGGACCTCACAATTTGCAGGGGAAGTTTGTAGTCGGGATTATGTTGTGGAAGGCCATCTCGTACTGGGGGTAGGTGCAGGGGGGGTAGGTGCAGGGGGGTAGGTGCATGGAGATCAGCCCCCTGTAACTGTCACGAAGAGCAAGTCAACGCCGTTTTCCGACAGAGATGTAGCAACAATCATGATTTAGTTCGTCCAACATACGGCAAACAACTTATACGTCTCCCCTTTGGATCAACGAAATGAAACTGCGGTTGTTTAGGGAGTCACTATGGTGCTAATCAAAGACCTTCTGACCTGAAACTTGGGAAGGAAGCATTAAATGAAGAGGAAAGGGGAGACTTCATCCTAGGGTCAGAAGATGTAAGGCTTTGCAGGAATTTAAAAATAACGAAGCGTGTAGTGTAGACAATATTCCAGCAGAAATTTAAACATCTCTGTATAAGCCCTTTCATGAGCTTTTTTTACTAAGTTTACTCAGTTCTCGTGCCTTCAGCACTTAGATTTTCGTTTCATTTACGAA
The DNA here is from genome assembly GCF_023864345.2 of Schistocerca serialis cubense. Taxonomy (NCBI): domain Eukaryota; kingdom Metazoa; phylum Arthropoda; class Insecta; order Orthoptera; family Acrididae; genus Schistocerca; species Schistocerca serialis. Next base: position 1,125,717,975 of record NC_064638.1, on the reverse strand, counting down.
ATCATGTAGGGGACAGAGTGAGCAGCTAGGTGTGCTTTCGTCAGCCACAATTGAAGAGGCGCGGAGAAACGGGCTAACCCTCAAATGTGGAAACTTGGAGTTAAGTGTTGCCAACTGTTGCTGGGTACGGAAACTATCAAATGTCCGTTTTCTTAGTTCCTGTAGCCAGCAACAGATGGCAAACTTCTCCAAGATTTTACATTTGAGGTTCTGTCCGTTTTCCGCTCATGTCTTTAATTCATTCATTTGTAAGTCCAAATCTGCTTAGGAACTCGCACGCTCACAAAATAATATTCTTTCTTTCCTATTCCTTTCCTCTTTGAATGACACATTCGGTGAACGAGTGTGTATTGCGCTTCTTGTCTCAGTCCCGTCTGCTGGCAGAGCAGTCTACCCGACTTTGGGGTCGCCTTACGATCAGGCAGAGAGGTTTGCGTTCCTCTGGTCAGGATGCCATTGTTGTAGACTGGTAATGTGCAAGAAGCGGTCCCTCTATTTCCGCTATCTGGAAGGACCTCGATTGGAGTGGGAGCTGAAAACTTTACTGGTCGGCTGCGGCTCGGATTGTGGAAATGGTAAGAACTCGTCTTTACTAGTTTTGGTATGCTGTTGAGATTGGGCAAGTTCCATACTAGCTGAAGCTCTTCTCTCCTTTCTTGTGCAGCTCTACGCTTTTGTTGGCGTGTTGCGTAAGTCATTTAGGATATACTATTCCATTTTTGTAGCGAGTTTGCTGTGTTGGGCTCCACAGTATGGAAGTTTGGTGGACAAACGATGCTTGTTCTGATTTTCGTGATTTTCATTTTTATTCTGTAACTTTATTTATATCATGTGGGTATCTTTGTAAGTTCCACGTGTTCGCTTATGAATTGCATTGCCTTCAACCACCAGGTTCTGTTCACTTCCGCTATTATCCTTCTGTGTGAAAATCTTGAACTTGTTATATAAATTTGAAGGTGTTACGCAGAGTTCCTTTGTATAATGTGGACCGCATGCTTGGTAAACGAATGAGCTTTCAGCGTCTCATTCTCTGCCGTTGAGACTGCTTCAGTGCATTCGCGAGTATAGCCAATTATTTTTGATTTGCGTCCTTTTTAATCAATTGTAATTTCCGCGTTCTTTCCTCGTGTGACGTCTGTAGCTCTGCAACCGATATGGCTAGTGCATGCTTAAGATGTATGTGTTTCTATATAATGTATTTCCTTACGTTTTTGAATTCTTGTCGGTAGTGTTCACGTTTTGTAACTGTGGAGTTTTCGCGTATTTTGGCATGCCAACCTGTTCGACCACGCAGTTGCTTTGTGGTCCGTTCGCTTGAACCCTGCACTGCGGTCCGTTTGAATCAATATTCTAATCCAAATTCTATCTGACGCTATGCCTTCTTATTCAGACTTAATCTGTGAATTTTGGATGTGCCGGTACTGATGCGTCTGGCAGTGGGAGCGTGCCTTCTTTCCGTATTGTATGTGCGTATTTTGTAGGTTTGTGTTCTCGTTTTTTTTTTCCCCATCTGTTGTCTTAGTTCGAATGTCGAAGGACGTACGTAGTCTTATTCATTCCGCCATCCTTATTTTGTCAACCTTATTTTGCCAAATACTTACTGTCCACAAGCCATAAGTTTCGATATTGCGCGTTAATTCTGTTACTGTATAACGAAGCAGGCACCAGCATGTTGTATGTAAATGTTCTTGCGTCTCGTGAATTTATTCCAGAAATAAAAAGTTCAGTCCACACTGAGATGAATTTCAGTTGTAGTATTAGTAATACCTCCACTTTTGCTGAGTTATGTGTGTATAATGTAAGACTGTTTCCATGCGCAGTTTTTTATCGTATGGAATAAACTTTCCTAATCCAGCCCCACTAAATATTCGTTCTTTTTTCCCCACAGATACCCTTGATGGAAACCCAGTTCTAAGCAAAGAAGGGAAAGCAGAAAGGTGGAAGGAGTATATAGAGGGTCTATACAAGGGCTGTATACTTGAGGACAATATTATAGAAATGGAAGAGAATGTAGCTGAAGATGAAATGGGAGATGCGATACTGCGTGAAGAGTTTGACAGAGCACTGGAAGACCTGAGCCGAAACAAGGCCCCGGGAGTAGACAACATTCCATTAGAACTACTGACGGCCTTGGGAGAGCCAGTCCTGACAAAACTCTACCACCTGGTGAGGAAGATGTATGAAACAAGCGAAGTACCCTCAGACTTCAAGAAGAATCACAAAGAAAGCAGCTGTTGACAGGTGTGAAAATTAGTAACTCGAATTCTGTACAGACGAATGGAAAAACTGGTAGAAGCGGACCTCGGGGAAGATCAGTTTGGATTCCGTAGAAATATTGGAACACGTGAGGCAATACTGGCCGTACGACTTATCTTAGAAGAAAGATTAAGGAAAGGCAAACCTACGTTTCTAGTATTTATAGACTTAGAGAAAGCTTTTGACAATGTTGACTGGAATACTCTCTCTCAAATTCTGAAGGTGGCAGGGGTAAAATACAGGGAGCGAAAGGCTATTTACAATTTGTACAGAAACCAAATGGCAGTTATAAGAGTCGAGGGGCATGAAAGGGAAGCAGTGGTTGGGAAGGGAGTAAGACAGGGTTGTAGCCTCTCCCCGATGTTATTCAATCTGTATATTGAGCAAGCAGTAAAGGAAACAAAAGAAAAATTCGGAGTAGGTATTAAAATCCATGGAGAAGAAATAAAAACTTTGAGGTTTGCCTATGACTTTGTAATTCTGTCAGAGACGGCTAAGGACTTGGAAGAGCAGTTGAACGGAATGGATAGTGTCTTGAAAGGAGGATATAAGATGAACATCAACAAAAGCAGAACGAGGATAATGGAATGCAGTCAAATTAAGTCGGGTGATGCTGAGGGAATTAGATTAGGAAATGAGACACTTAAAGTAGTAAAGGAGTTTTGCTATTTGGGGAGCAAAATAACTGATGATGGTCGAAGTAGAGAGGATATAAAATGTAGACTGGCAATGGCAAGGAAAGCGTTTCTGAAGAAGAGAAATTTGTTAACATCGAGTATAGATTTAAGTGTCAGGAAGTCGTTTCTGAAAGTGTTTGTATGGAGTGTAGCCTTGGATGGAAGTGAAACATGGACGATAAATAGTTTGGACAGGAAGAGAATAGAAGCTTTTGAAATGTGGTGCTACAGAAGAATGCTGAAGATTAGATGGGTAGATCACGTAACTAATGAGGAGGTATTGAATAGAATTGGGGAGGAGTTTGTGGCACAACTTGACGAGAGGAAGGGGCCGGTTGGTAGGACATGTTCTGAGGCATCAAGGGATCACAAATTTAGCGCTGAAGGGCGTGGAGGGTACGAATCGTGGAGGGAGACCAAGAGATGAATACACCAAGCAGATTCAGAAAGTTGTAGGTTGCAGTAGGTACTGGGAGATGAAGAAGCTTGCACAGGAGAGAGTAGCATGGGGAGCTGCATGAAACCAGTCTCTGGACTGAAGACCACAACAACAACCCTTCAAAATTTTGAATGGATTGAAAGAAACAGGCGGAAAGGAGTTGTTGATCTCTCTTTGCAATTACATCGACGAAGGGGAATGGCCGAAAGATTTTCTTGCTACCCATTCCGAGGAGTATGAATTCTAAAGAAATACGTTACGATCAGCCTGATGTTGGAGGCAGCAAAATTTGTGCAGAGTTCTGAATAGAGGAACGCTATACGTAACGCTGAAAGCAGCTCTTTAATAGGAGCAATGTGGCAAAGGGGCGAGACGCTGCCGTGCTTCTAAAAACTATTGGCGAAATAAACGAAGAAAGTGCAGAGACGGATTTGGAAGACAGAAAAATCGGGAGAGGGGTCACGTCTCTCGTCGATCCTATTTAACATCTGTTTGGATGAAATAGTGAGAAGTTGTTTGGATGGGAAAGAGTCAGGATAGGGTGGACAGAAAATAGAACGCGCAATATTCGCAGATGACACGGTGATTCTTGCAGGAAATTAAGAAGACATTGATTTAAATTGCTAAATGACCTGAATGAAAACTGTAGCACACGGTATGAAAATAAAGAGAACGAAAAGCATGGTTAAAGACTTAAATGAAAGCAGAATGAAGGTTAAAGTTGGGATCAGGAACTACAGTACAGGTGAGAGCATTCAAGTATTTCCGAAATTTTATTAGGGAAGATATTCATTTTGAGCAGGACATTATGTAGTAATGCCGAACGAGGCATGCCAACAGGAAAGCCTCTTAGTGGTTTGAACACGGCGTTAAGGAACAGACTCGTGGAATTCCCCATGTGGAGCGTTACCTCGTATGGAGCAGAAATATGGACACTGAGAAAGCGGGACGAGAGCAGAATTTTAGCTTTTAAAATGTGGATATGGCTCAGAATGGACAAGATCAGCTGGATTCAACGTCAGGGATGTGGGCGTGATGAGTAGAGGGCGGTATAACAGACCCGGAAAGGTAATTTGGCGTATTAGATTTGGCGTATTAGATTTGGCGGCATTATCTTCGGAATGATTGTACATAAAGAATGTTCCCCGTATAAAAGTTAATCACATACTAACACTCTTGAAAACTAGATACTCAAATTTTGTAGTAATTTGAAATTTTGCAAAATATTCCACAATCATTAATTGACTTTGAAAAATGGAAATTTTTCTTATAACGTGAACTGAAGAGGCTTTCAAGATACATACATCTGTGCGTAATAAAGCTGATTTCTTAAATCCCATTTTTGGAAAATACATTGCACACAATATACCATGAAGAGCAATGAATTAAAGCATGTGAATATACTTTATTGCTCTATTATTTTACGTCTTAAATTTGTATTTTACGTTTTGCATTCTTTTTGTAGTTTACCGTTTCACATACGAGTATTTTGTTAAGTGAAAATTACAGGCATCCCACTAGTACAAAGTCACTACATTAATAATGATAAATTCTTAAAAATAACCGTTTCTTTGCAGCATGCACATAAAATGAACGAAACTTCACACAATACAAAACAAAATTCGGCGGGATTTCGAGTTGACGCCGGTCACCCTCGTAGCTATTTTGAGTTGTACTGGGCATATTTCAGTATATTCGGAAGCTGTGGCGAAAAGAATAGAGTATATACTAGTGACTGCAGCCTGATTACATGTTTCTCAAGTGGAGACTGAAATCATGATTCAAAACATGTATACCAGAAAATCTTCACACTTAGTTCCTCCAACATCGAAAGCCGTATACATCTCACGAATGTACCTGTACCGTCGAGTCCTTTGGGATTACCAGATACCTAGTTCTTTGCCGTGAAGTACGATTCTCTATCCGGTTCTTTTACACTGATAGCACTAAGAATCTGACAATACCGATTTCCTCCCTCACTGGGAAAGTAAATGCCTTGCCAATATCTTTTGATATGGTCAGACTTTTCGTTACCAGGTTTCGATGGTGCCACACGTAACTTTTTCATCTGGCGATTGCAAAGGACTCGACGGCACAGGTATAGTTGTGGTACCTACACGGCTTTCGATGTTGGAACAGACTTGAAAAGACGTTTGATTTTGATGTGGGTCCCCACTTGAGAAGCAATATAATTAAGCTGCGGTCACTATTACGTAATTCTTTTCGCCACGGCTTACCGATGTACTGAAATATGCCCAGTACAGCTCTTGAGTTACAGAGAATCACCCGCGGTAATTTGAAATTCTGTTGAATTTTGTTTTATACTGTGCGCTCTGTCGTGTGCATTATGTGAAGAAATTTCGTACATTTTGTGTGCATGGTGTAAGAAAAAGTTATGTTTTGAGGATTTGTCATTATTGTAATGATTTTTTATCTTATTAAAGAATTACTTATTGTTTTCAATTAACAAAATACACTTATGTTGAACTGTAAACTGAAAAACGAATGTAAAACTTTAATTTAAAACATAAAGCAAATAAGTAAAACAAATAGCTAGACTAATAACACAGCTATACAAAATAATTTTTTTTTTCGTTGCCAGGGAAGTTTGAACGAAAATGGGATATTGTTGTGATACTCATTCCGAGTATATTTGTACTTTTTCCAAATTGGCTCTGGTTTTTGAGATATAGGTTATTTGTGGAAATGAGAGTTTCATGTGGATAATATCGACTGCAGGGTCCATATATGGTGTAATGTATTTGCTACCTGTTTTTTAATTAGTGATATTGTACTATCTTTATTAGACAATTGTGCTCAGGGAGTGCATCTGTGTGGTTGAGGATTACATCATGCAAACATCACACTGTCAGCATGTGTTCAGTCCTGTTGTGCGGTGCGTGTGTTGAAGATATTGAGGGTTGTGCAGATTTGAATTCGGCGGTACTCGACATTCATTTGTTGGCCGAGGTAATCCCCGCAACAGCCGATAGGTAGCGTTCAGTGTGAACAAGAAAAATGGCGATGGTCGAAAGTCACACACATGTGCAGTGCAGCTTCAAGGAGATAGAACCTTTTCATCGTGACGTAGCAAATAAGAGGTGAGTATTCATTTCACACAAAACAATTAATGATGTTTGTTGGATGTGATTGACATGCAAATACAAGAAAGTTCTGCATAATATGTAGTATTTGTGCAATTTTGTTTTAGGAAAACATGAGTTCTTCACGCCGTCTTTGCGTGAACCATCCAGATGAGTTCTGCTACATTTGTGGTGAGTACGTTCTTCAAAAGAACAGGAAGAATATCACTCCTTTTGTGAAGGAAGCGTATCTGGCATATTTCGGAATTAAACTTGGAGATCAAGACAAGGCGTGGGCACCCCATATAGTTTGTAAATGCCGTGTGGAGTGCTTACGGCAGTGGACAAAACGAAAAAGGAAAAGCTTAAACTTCGGAGTGCCTATGGTATGGCGAGAGCAGAAGAACCATACAGATGATTGCTATTTTTGCATTGTTAATGTGAAAGGTTTTAATAGGTTCAAAAAACGAAAGTGGAAATATCCCGATTTGGAGTCAGCAAGAAGACCGGTGGTGCACAGCAACGATGTTCCTGTACCAACCTTCACAACATTACCCACGCTAACATCATCAGATGACGATGTGCACGGCGAGGAATGTACAAGTAGTGGTTCGGAATACGAAAGACGTGAGAGACAACCCCAGCAGTTCGACCAGAAGGAGCTCAGTGACTTGATACGAGAACTCAATCTTTCAAAGCAAGCATCAGAACTCTTAGCATCCAGGCTTAAGGAAAAGAACTGTCTTCATCCAAGTGTTAAAATAACAGCTTACCGGACGGGAGAAGAAAACCTTCTTCCATACTTCAACCAAGAAGAGGTTATAGTGTATTGCAGCAATATACCTGGACTTTTACTTGAATTGGGGCTGCCGGAATATAGACCAGAGGACTGGCGTCTCTTCGTAGACAGTTCCACTGGAAGTTTAAAATGTGTTCTCCTACACAATGGCAATCGTTACGCATCTATTCCAATTGCCCACTCAACAAAACTTTGTGAAGCATATGCTAACATCAAGATGGTTCTGCAGAAAATTCAGTATATGCAGCACCAGTGGTTGATTTGTGTTGATTTGAAAATGGTGAACTTCTTGCTTGGACAACAAAGTGGATACACAAAGCACCCATGTTTTATCTGCATGTGGGATAGTAGGGCAAAGCACGAACATTGGAAGCAGAAAACATGGCCTCCAAGGGAACATATGGCTGTTGGTGAAGCAAACATCATTAACAAGATTGTTCTTCCACCATTACATATTAAGTTAGGACTAATGAAGCAATTCACCAAAGCTTTAGACAGAAATGGTAATTGCTTCACATACATCTGCAATACGTTCCCTGGACTCAGTAGTGAAAAACTTAAGGCAGGAATATTTGATGGTCCTCAAATTCGCAGGCTCATCAACGATACCAATTTTACAAGTGTCATGACTGTCACTGAAGCATCGGCCTGGAACAGTTTTGTCGCTGTTGTAAAATGTCTTTTGGGCAATCATAAAGCTCCCAATTACGAGGAACTGGTCAAAAACATGCTCACTAACTTTCAAAACTTAGGAGCTAACATGAGCATAAAATTGCACTTCCTTCACAGCCACTTGGATCGATTTCCTCGTAATCTAGGTGATTTCAGTGAGGAACAAGGAGAGCGGTTCCATCAAGATATGAAAGGAATAGAGGAAAGATATAAAGGAAGATGGGACAGGCATATGATGGCAGATTATTGCTGGAATCTGCAACGTGACTGTTCTGAAGAGACCTATAAAAGGAAAGCGTGCAGGAAGCGGTTCGTCATGGACGGAAAATGATATACTTATAGAGAAACTTTTCAATTATGTTTTATACGTGGACAAATGCCTATCAGGTTTTCATAGAAGCTATTTATAAAGATTATTTTCTTTTTTTCATTGTAGTTTGTAGCGCTCGAGTTCAGTATTAGCAATTTTTTCTAATTTTTTGAATAAATCATGCATTATCTCAAAAACTAGAGCCAAACTGCATAAATGGTTGCTATATTCGTCCTCAGCACCACTAACCCATCCTAAAGCCACTCAAATATCCTTGGCAAGAAAATGAGTGTTGACCAGTGTAATGATTGAGATATTTTAATTAGATATGATGAAAATACTGTGTACAGAGTGCTTTCCAAAAATGGGATTTCTGAAGCCAGCTTTATTACACACAGACATGTGTAGGTTGAAAGCTGCTTTAATTTACATTGTAAGAATAATTTTTTTTCTTGAACTATGGTGGGGCCTTTTGCAAAATTTGAAATTTCAAAATTCAACTCTACCGTTTTCAAGAACGTTAATTATATATAAACTTTTCTATGAGAAACATTTTTTTATATTTGTAACAGTTTCGAAGACATTCCCTCCAAACCTAATATGCCGAAATACCTTTCCGGGTGGGCTTTACCGCTTAAAAGTTGAAGTGAGCACGAACAAAACTATGCATATTGCATTATTTTGCTCCCTCTGCACACCTGCCAAGTTTAATCAAGATTGGTTTCTGACATTTGGGAATATTCCCTTGTGAGATGAGTAGGAGAATGTTGCTGTGAGCTATGTAACGTCTTTGGAGCAACAAAGTCAGAATCACTGTACAATGCCAATGCTGCAGTAAACTGAAGACGACAGAAATAATTTATTTAGCAACAAAGTTTTCTTCTCCCGTTAACTTAATTCTGCGATAGAAGGTTACAGGAAGAGGCTGAACAGAGACAACTCTGAATGAACACAGCTAACACGCAACGAAGCTTTGGACGTACTCCCATTGCATTTGAGTGCTTATTGCTATAGCGCTGTAGCGGGACGCGGTAACAAAAAGTAACACTACGAAAAACGTAATTAGCAGTATTACGTTAAACTATGTTACCAGCTGCTTGTTCACTATTCATCTAAGTCACAATTTGAAATATACGTTCTCATAAAACTGCCTTGCTAACTGTGTGTCGGTGTGACCTGTAAATCTATGAATTTTGTCTTTCAGAGAAAAAAATAGCAGATACGAATGAATGTTAACGGAACTATAAAACACACCCAGATAGTACCGCACGGTTTTAATGAACCAGAACAGTGTCAGCTTACCCAGACCTATCATGGCGGCTGTGAAGTCATTCGAGGAAATGTCTCCCGTAATAATAAAGAACAACAGCTTTAATCCACAAGTCGCGATTTTATTAAAATGCAGGATACATTTCGAGCGCTGGAGCCTTATCTTCAGGTGCTTTGACAGTCTACATCATCACCTTTACAGTTCGTTTAGTTAATTGATATGGACTGTCAAAGCACCTGAAAATGAGCCCCAGGGCTCGAAACGCAACCTGAATTTTAATAAAATCACAACTTGTGAACCGAGGCCGTTCTTTATTATTACGAAAGTAAAACAGTCATACAGTCACGGAAGAAACACCGCAGACAATGGGTAAAATTAAGTAATTTTTCCATTACTTATTTTCTCCCCAAATTCATTTCACTGCTTAATTGAGCTGATCGCATGACGGAGAGTGAGTGGAGCCGAGCGCGCCAGTAGCTGTCTGCCGGAAGCAGCAGCTGCGTGGTGAGTAGGGACCGGTTTGCGGCGCCTCCGGTTACCTCCCCCTACCTGTGTCTCTTCTGGCCGGCAGGTGCCGCCAACCTACACACCTGCCGGCCTCCCTCCCTCCTAACACGATGACACTACGCAGCATGCAGTTTATCGTTCTATCGTGTGCGCATCTTAGAGCAGGCACGAGTCACCTTTGGTAACCTGTAGCCACCGTTCGCATTCTTTCTTAGGTCGCGCGCCAGGTATCGCATGCACGACGTACAGGCTGACAACTATTTACGTGAAAAAAAAAAAAAAAAGACAGTTAGGAACTACAGCATGCAGCACATTTTATTCAACACGTGAACGTCACTACATTGATTTAGGTTATGACACATTCGATATGCCTGCCATCTTTGGTCACGATGCGGCGCAGACGACAGCGAAATTCTGCATGGCCCGCCGAAGTGTCTGAACAGAGATGCTGTCGATGACCTCCTGAATGGCTGTTTTCAGCTCAGCAACCGTTTTGGGCGTATTCCTGAACACTGTCTTTAATACAGCCCCACAGAAAGATGTCAAATGTGTTCAGATCCCGAGAATAATGCAGCCACAGAAGGCCCATGACAGTGGCCTCTCGTTGTGGCCGAGCGGTTCTAGGCGCAGATTCGAATCCTGCTTCGGGCATGGATGTGTGTGATGTCCTTAGGTTAGTTAGGTTTAAGTAGTTCTAAGTTCTAGGGGACTGATGACCACAGATGTTAAGTCCCATAGTGCTCAGAGCCATTTGAACCATTTTTTACTCAGTCGTTTCACTCTTTACCTATTCTGATCATCGCTAAACTGACACACAATATTTTTCGCGCAACGCAATCTGACTTAATAATCCCTGCAAGAGAATGGCCCTGACTAACAATAACCTATACCTTTCATTAATCACTTACCTGACAAATATCTTCGTTACTCGAACTACTGCAATACAGCGAGCGCCAATACTGCCAGCTAAATAAAAGATTCTAACTAGTGAAGGCACTAACGACTGATAGGGATAGTTAGCAAATGAAAGATTGATAGAGAACAAACAATGTGTTTACCTTAATAGTGTTCAAAAGTCAATATGAATCTTAAGAATCGTAAGAACTATTGCCTGTTTCAGAGTCGTGACGATTCCAAGTTCCAACGGTTCATCGATTCTTAGTACGCACTACGCTATGCTTCGATCGACGGAAACTTCCGAATCATGCCGAGTCGTGCCGAATGATTACGACCGCCAGATGGCAGTCAAGTCGAGGATGCGTGTGAACAAATGAAGCAATTTTGCACCAACTTTCGCACAAATCGACTCCTCTTCCATGGCATACTGAAATAAAACAATAGATGAAATCAAATCAAACGTGACCTTTCGTCAAAGCATTACACGTAGAAATCGAGAATCACACTTTTAACGTCATATGCATGTTTACTCATAAATAAACTATTTATGACACAGTTCGATTCTAACCCCATTTACGATTTCAGACATGTCCTGCCATCTGTGAGTAAGATGTAGAACTTTTTGCATTCCGTAAGACTCGTGCCATCACAGACTAGAATGAATCGTGAACGAATCGTAGGAATCTATTCACAATGTGAGATTGAATCGTAGGAATCGAATCGGGAAAAAGAATCGTGTTGCCCAACTCTACTGCGCAACGCTACGCGCTGTTCCCATCCAACTGCCAAACACTACAACAGCGAATATTCCAACAATGCGAACCAGCCACAGACTGCACACAGCACAGTCAGTGATTTTCATACAGAGCGCTACGTGGCGTTACCAACATAAAAGCCTAAACAGCCTACTTACACACAGTCATCTCAGACACTACCCGTTCTTTGTAAGTTGCGAATCAAATTACTGACTGTTAGCACACTTCAATCACTTGTCTTCAGCTTTAACTCTGTTACAAACTTCCTTTGAGCCGCAGCTGTACTGTTATTGCTCGCATAGTAGTTCACAAGCGCTATATGCTCAGACACGCTGTTCCGTGGCATTTTCACGTGGAAATGGCCGACGACAATGCTCATACCCATCTTGACCCGCGAGCAACCGCGTAGTTTGAACGTCCTGACGCAAACCGTTCAGAAGTTGTGATAGTTTTATTTCCTGCAGTTCAGTATTGTCACCCTGTATAAACGGGCGGTGCCTTGGCCGAGCTGTCATTCGTACTTAGGTGACTCATGTGACATTGCTTCTTACTTTACTTTGTCCGTCCGATGGGAAGCAACAGACTTTGAAGGCACAGTGGTGATTGAAGCTAGACGCGTGGGACATTCCACTTCGGATGTCGTTAGCGAGTTCAGTATCAGGCGAACCCCAGCGTCAAGAGTATGCCGAAAATATACTTCGGGAATCACCTCTTACCAAGGACAAAGCAATGAGCGACGGCATTTACTTGACCAAGAGCAGCAGTGTGTGCCTGAAGTTGGCAGTGCTAACAGGGAACGAAAACTTCGTAAAATAATCGCAGAAATCCATGTGGGAAGTATGACGAACTTATCCTTAGGACAGCGCGGCGAAATGTGGCATCTGTGGGCTATGGCAGCAGAAGAAACAGAACTTAAAAGATGCTGTCGTTGCAATACGAAAGACAACGTCTTCTATTGCAGGTAAATGTAATAGAATTAAGTTCAAGTTCACATCATTGCCTTCCATTTGTAGAGGTAATATAATGGATCTTCTATTCGGTACAGAGCATTGCCAACAAGGCAGGAACTTGCTGTTAACTAATAAAATTACTACAGCACAAGTGGAAAATACCACCTTTTAACAGTGTACATAGCAGAAGTTTGACACCACTAAGAGGATGCCGGCCGTTGTGGCCGAGCGGTTCTAGGCGCTTCAGTCAAGAACCGCGCTGCTGCTACGGTGGCAGATTCGATTCCTGCCTCGGGCATGGATGTATGATGTCCTTAAGTTAGTTAGGTTTAAGTAGTTTAAAGTGTAGGGGACTGATGACCTCAGATGTTAAGTCCCATTGTGCTCAGAGCCATCTGAACCAAGATGGAGTTTTTAAATACTAAGGAACTTCTTATGGTTCTTAAATGGGGTATGTTGCCTATTGTGTTGTGTCAATAAAGGTGTTCAAATGTTGTGTGGTAAACTAAGTATTGCAAAAAAAACACTGAAATCTTTTTGCCCTCTGAACTGTGTGTGTGTGTGTGTGTGTGTGTGTGTGTGTTTTTTTGCTTCTTCCACATCCAGTTCAGTTCAGGTGCACCTTATCTCTTTTCCAGAGTCGAGACTAGAACTTTTCCATGATTTTTTTTTTATGCTGAGCAGTGAGCTGCGTCTGCTGTTGCCAGCAGATGCTAGGGACTCCAAAACCAAGTCAGTATATTACATAACCAGATATTCTGTGTCCTCTTCATGTTCTTGTAGTATCTACCCTTTTAGCCGACTGAATACTAACTTGCGGTCATAGCTTGTTTATCAGTTTCGGAACACTCTTCGTGTGTTTAGAGCTATTGCGGTACGGAAGTGAACTTGACCAATATGCGATGGTCGAGTGTGCGGCGACCACAAAGCATGCGGCGACCGCAAAGCATGCGGCGGTGACAGCTGAGTAAACAGTAACCAACGAGACGACGCCAATAGGAGGAAGACAGCTGTACGCAGCATCGGCGATGTCGACTAGCCCACTGCTGAGCTATCCAGGGCGTCAGCGTAGTTTATCAGGAAGAGTTTGTTGTTTCTGTAGCCCGTTTGTCTGCAAACAAAGAACGCGCCATATTGCCATACAGTGTAGTCGTCACTGCGTTGTTGTATGGAATCTAGATGCACGAATTTTGATGGAGAGGGAAGCTTCTTGCGCCCCATCTATCGCAGCTGTGAACATCACGTTAAGTGCCTCATTAAAACGTGTGACTGATCTAGCCTTTCACACTTTTTGGGGAATTGTTGAATTAATTGAACTTCGTTCGTGATCAGCTATAATGAATTCACCATGGTCTATGTTGCTGTCTCGAGTGTGTTGAAACTGTGCTTGAAAGGTGAGCGCGTGTCTAAGCTCTTCATTTATTTAGAGAATTAATTTTCACTCTCCAGCAGAGTGTGCGCGGATATGAAAATTCCTGGTAGATGGTAACTGTGTGCCGGACCGAGACTAACTCGGGACTTCTGTCTTTCACGGCAAGCACGACTCACGATCCTTCACAGCTTTACTTCCGCTCGTACCTCATCTCTTCATTTACTGTTCGCACCAAGAACTGCTTTTCCAATTATTATGTTATCATCTGGTAAATTGTAGACTCAACTCTTCGGTTACACGATAAATCAGTCTAATCTAAAACCCATAAATTCAACTAAATACCTAGGTATTACAATTACGAACAACTTGAATTGGAAGGAACACATATTCTATGTTGTGGGGAAGGCTAACCAAAGATTGCGTTTTATTGGCAGGACACTTGGAAAATGTAATAGACCTAAGGAGACTGCCTGCGCTAGCTTGTCCGTCCTCTTTTAGAATACTGCTGCGCGGTGTGGGATCCTTACCAAACAGGACTGACGGAGTACATCGAAAAAGTTCAGAGAAGGGCAGCACGGTTTGTATTGTCGCGAAGTATGGGAGAGTGTGTCACAGAAATGATACAGGATTTGGGCTGGACATCATTAAAAGAAAGGCGATTTTCGTTGCGACGGAATCTTCTCCGAATGTGAAAATATTGTATTGACACCGACCTGCATAGGGAGGAACGATCACCAAGATAAAATTAGGGAAATCAGAGCTCGTACGGAAAGATATAGGTGTTCATTCTTTCCGCGCGCTATACGAGAGTGGAATAATAGAGAACTGTGAAGGTGGTTCGAAAAAACCCTCCGCCAGGCACTTAAATGTGATTTGCTGAGTATCCATGTAGATGTAGAGTATGTCCCCTTCGGCAGTTCTAGAATGATTCTATTTTTGTAACAAACTAGCGGAGAAACCTGGCGTGGTCCTGTTGTTATAGCCGTGCGTCCACCTCCGGAACTGGCCTTGGGCTTAATTTGGTGACGACGTCGTACCTTCCGAAGTGGTGTGTAGCACAATAATTTAATTTTGCACTTACGAACAGTAGTATACGTGCCTACTGTCTGTAAAATGAGCCGCTAATACAGTCAGTAGTCAAGAAGTAACCGATTAAAACGCCGTGTCTCATGCCGTACTTTTGCTGGAAGAACAGCGAAAAAGCAGTAAGCGATAAACGTTTTTCCTTTAATCAGCGGTTGTCAGCGGAAAAAAATTTCGTAAAGTTTTGAAATTGTGTGTAAAGTATGTTGGAAGTCGCTAAGTGCTCTCATTCTCAAATACGGAATGAATAAAGTATGGAGATTCACGTGTCGTGCGCTACGCTTCTTTTTCACCCCCACCTATTTGATAGGTACTTTGTTCTTGCCCCCACAGCGATTGTCATCTGACAGTGAAGTATTTGTGTACCCAGGTTGGTTTAAATCTGTCCAGTGGTTTAGCAGAAGACGTGGAAAGAACACACGTACACACTATTTTTTATAATGTGTACTGATATGGATTTAAAGGCAGTTAAACGATGTAGCTTGAAAGAGGACTAATTTAAGTTTCTGCTAGAGGACGGTGGTTGTCGAAGGTGTAATCCATGAGTCCAGAGTGCTTAAAAGGCACGACGAAAGCGCGTTGAACCGTTTCGTTCATTGAATATTAAGCCGTGTACAGACTGACTTTCAGTGAAATGTCAAAGAAAGCAGTCTGTTTATAATCTTAATGTTTTCTTAAAATTTAAGTGTTTAATGAATACTTTAGCACTTAAACCAAATAAAACAATTATTACGAATTACACGTGTAACGAAAATCAGATTTTCAAAATTTTGTATTTTCTAAAGAAAAAAAAACAATAATTCGAGGAAGGCAAATCGAAGTCCTTTTTATTGGCAGACCGCTTATAATAAGCAAGAGGTCTACTGACGACTGCCTGAAGAACTTTTGTCCGCACTCTGCTGGAGTACAGCTGTGTGGTGTGGGAACGTTATCAGACAGAACTGGCGGAGGGCATCGAAAAAATTAAAGGGCAGCTCGTTCTGTATTATCACGAAATAGGCGAATGTGTGTCACGGATAATGTAAGAGACTTGGGGATGGAAATCATTGAAGCAAATACTTTTTTCGTTGCACTGAGTTCTTCTGACATTTCAAAATGATCGTAATAAAATGAGAGAAATCAGGGCCCGTACACAGAAAGATTTAAGTGTTCATTTTCCCCAATGCGCTGTTAGAGGGTGGAACGCTACTGAGATAGTCTGCAGATGGTACGATGAATCCTAGCATACCCATTTTTACATTCGGCAAGGTTTTTATGATCAGTTCTGCAAACAGTAAACCATTGTACTGTAGGTATCCGTTTCATTCCTCCAGATCTGGTTGCATGACTTCTTCAGACCGTGAATAGAAACGCTTGAAGCAAAGGCCGGCGGTGACTTTTTTCTTCTTCTTCTTCAAGCACTGCAAAACGTCTTGGTTTACAGGTTATGTTAAATTTGTCACATTGAAGGAGGTAAGAACAATGTGCGAATATGATCACATTGTAATTCTTCCTTATCAAGATGTGAACCGGCGTTGTCAAAGCGTTAAGATTGCTTTGGAAGAGAATTACTTTTTCTGTTCGTTATTGTTTGGTCTCTGGAACAAAATCTTCGAAACCCACTTCTTAAAAATGTTTTCTTCCGTCGAAGCAGGTTTTTGGAGGACATGCAGAAGAGGCCACGCACAAGCATTAGTTTTTTTTAAAAGCTCTGGGCTTAGCAGAGCCCGTAAGAACAATTTCCTTTGAGGCTAGATTTTTAAATGGAAGCATTTTATAATTTAGCCCTCTCATCAGTCATACAGTTGATCATGAGTAATATTTTCTTCTCGTATAATTTTTTTTTAATTTCTCACAAAATTGGTATCAGTTTGAGAATTCGAAGGAAGTTTCTCCTCCCCAAATTTCAGGCTGCCTTACGATGTATCTCTTCTTCCACCTATCCAACCATCCTGAACTTTCAGTAAAATCATCCTTACCTTTCTGTAACTTATTTCTAAAGAAATAGTGTTTTCTTTCAGAACAGCCCTGAAATAAGATTTCTTTTTTATCTTTGGTGAGTAAACAAAACGAATAAAGCTTCACTCGTTTCTTCATACTAAGATTTCTTCACTGATTTCCGTTAAAATGACAAAATAGAATACTTATTTGATGAAAACTCAATTTTGTCTGTTTCTATGCCAGTCTGTCATTTCACCTACTCCATACTCAGGAGCAACTTTTTTAAAAACAATTTTATCCTTTGTCTTGTCTTTTTTCGAAGCCTCTAGTTTCACATTCAGTGGCACAAATTCTCTTACTCCTACTACTCATTGTAACATGAATTAAAACAAACACACGTACATACACTGTACATACATACAACACTTCAAAATTTACGTGACACATATAGGCTCATTACAAAACTTACTACAAAACCAGCTACAGTACGTACATAATGGCAGCCAATTTTGTAAAATGTGTGCTGTATTGTTACTTCGGCGTACTGTACTTTAACAACCACTGTTGCTTAGTACGCGCAACAATAGGGTCCAACATTAAGGATGGTATGCACCGTACGACTGATTATCAAGCGTTTCCAATTAGTGATACTTCGACAAAAAGAGCAAGCGCACACCTCGAAACGTAATGGTACCTGTCCATGTGTCACAGAAATTTATTAGCAGTCCGAGACCAAATTTCTCTCCGTGCATTATGAATGTAAACTTGAAGTGGGACAGTTTTGCCTGTATTGCACATGGAAAATTAAAATGGAGTTTGAAATGTAACACATTCGAAAGTGCGTTAAAAGTACTTGCGGAGATCGTATGACAATGCGTTTTGCTCCAGTTTTGCGTAGAATTTTAATTTTCTTGACACCAACTCAAATTACACAGAACCTCGAAATACCGCGACTCGAATCTGGAATCGTCCCTGTATTGAAACGTTGTTTCAGTTTGGCAATGCCTTCGTTATGGTGTAAAACCGACGTACAGTGGGAGACAAATGCAGCAACATTTTCTTTGTACCTCTGAAACAGCTGTCGTGTTTCATGAGGTTGCTTGAGGCTGGTAAGTGTGGTCAATCCCTTTAGTACCCACAAACTCATCCCAAGACCTTTTACTGTGCGCTGCAGTAACAAATGCCATTCTGCTTTGGCATCTAAATCTTCCTGGTGGTAGGACAGAGTCATGAAATTCTGTTTTTGTGTTTGGCGAGACATCCATTTACGAAATAGTAAATGTGCTTTGAAATTTGAAAGAGAGACGTTTTAAGATATTCAGGAAATTGTGTTGGGACTAATTCACACATACTGTATCAGGCCTGAGGTTGCCCATGTGTTAAGTTACAAATGGGTGAATTGTAACCTGCGGATTATTGCAGTGGACTCCCTGCACTTCACCCCGAATGGTGAGGATTGATTCTCTGCAGAATCACAAATATCAACGTATTATTTACTGTGAGGAGTTTGATGATTTTAACTGGCTTCTGCTGTGTGATAAACGAGTGCGGTAGGAGCTGTCGTACCCTCGATGGAAACACCTCATTGAAATGTTACTTTCATTGAAGTCTTTCCAACAACCATGCCTCGTGTTAACCAACACTTACACACTGATCAATCAGAACATTATGGACAACGCCCTACCATCGACATAAACCTGTCCGGACGATAGCAGCGTCACATGGCGAGTAATGACTGCTTGTTAGACACACACGCGATGCATGTAATATCAGTTAGTGTGCTGTCCTTGTGCAGAATGGGTAAGGCACACAATCTGTGACCGAGGGCATTCTGATGGTCCGGAGGCTGAGCATGAGCATTTCGGAAACTGCACAACTTGTCCGGTGTTCGAGGAGTGATGTACTGAGTGGCTTCAACATGTGGCGAAACGAAGGTGGAACTATGTAATGTCTTGATGTTGAGCGACCACCCCTCGTTACATATGGCGGACGTTGTACGCTGGGCAGACTGGTAAAACAGGACAGGCGGCGAACTGTAGCGGAATTAACGTATTGTAATGCTGGGAGGAGTACAAGTGCACCGAACACTCCTAACGACGGTTCTCCACAGCCGACGACACATGCTTGTGCCAATGTTAACACAACGACATCGCCAGCTACGACAAATGGGTACGTGACCATCGGCGCTGGACGTTGGCGCAGTGGCAGAGCGTTACATGGTCTGATGAGTCCCAAGACCTCCTTGATCACACTGATGGGTGGGTAAGGGTCCGTTGTCTTCTAGGGGAACAGCTCCTTGACATCTATGCCACAGGACGGAGGCAAGCTGGCAGCGGCTCCATTATGCTCTGGGAAACATTCACGTGGGCATCCGTGGGTGAAGCGGTGCTCATGCAGGGCATCAAACAGCCAAGGAGTATAGATTAGATTAGATTAATACTTGTTCCATAGATCATGAATACGACACTTCGTAATGATGTGGAACGTGTCAGGTTAATAAAAGGTGTCTGAACAAGATATCACATTACACAAATTACTACATGACACTAATGTTTAAGTTGTTTTTTTCCCTTAACTTATATCTAAAAATTTTGAAATTTTAGTTGGATATCTGTCAGGCTTTTGATGCTGTTTGGTAGGTGACCAAAGACTTTTGTGGCAGCATAATTTACCCCTTTCTGTGCCAAAGTCAGATCGAAGGCCGGGAGTAGACAACATTCCATTAGAACTACTGACGGCCTTGGGAGAGCCAGTCCCTGGTGAGGAAGATGTATGAGACAAGCGAAGTACCCTCAGACTTCAACAAGAATATAATAATTCCAATCACAAAGAAAGCAGCTGTTGACAGGTGTGAAAATTATTGGACTATCAGTTTAATAAGTCACAGCTGCAAATTACTAACGCGAATTCTGTACAGACGAATGGAAGAACTGGTAGAAGCGGACCTCGGGGAAGATCAGTTTGGATTCCGTAGAAATATTGGAACACGTGAGGCAATACTGACCTTACGACTTATCTTAGAAGAAAGATAAAGGAAACGCAAACCTACGTTTCTAGCATTTATAGACTTAGAGAAAGTCTTTGACAATTTTGACTGGAATACTCTCTTCCAAATTCTAAAGGTGGCAGGGGTAAACTACAGGGAGCGAAAGGCTATTTACAAATTGTACAGAAACCAGATGGCAGTTATAATTGTCGGGGGACATGAAAGGGAAGCAGTGGTTGGGAAGGGTGAGAGACAGGGTTGTAGCCTCTCCCCAATGTTATTGAATCTGTATATTGAGCAAGCAGTAAAGGAAACAAAAGAAAAATTCGGAGTAGGTATTAAAATCCATGGAGAAGAAATAAAAACTTTGAGGGTCGCCGATGACATTGTAATTCTGTCAGAGACAGCAAAGGACTTGGAAGAGCAGTTGAACGGAATGGATAGTGTCTTGAAAGGATAAGATGAACAACAAAAGCAAAACGAGGATAATGGAATGTGGTCGAATTAAGTCGTGTGATGCTGAGGGAATTAGATTAGGAAATGAGACACTTAAAGTAGTAAAGGAGTTTTGCTATTTGGGGAGCAAAATAACTGATGATCGTCGAAGTAGAGAGGATATAAAATGTAGACTGGCAATGGCAAGGAAAGCGTTTCTGAAGAAGAGAAATTTGTTAACATCGAGTATAGATTTCAGTGTCAGGAAGTCGTTTCTGAAAGTATTTGTATGGAGTGCAGCCATGTATGGAAGTGAAACATGGACAATAAATAGTTTAGACGAAAAGAGAATAAAAGCTTTCGAAATGTGGTGCTACAGAAGAATGTTGAAGATTGGGTGGGTAGATCACGTAACTAATGAGGAGGTATTGAATAGGATTGGGGAGAAGAGAAGTTTGTGGTACAACCTGACTAGAAGTAGGTATCTGTTGGTAGGAAATGTCCTGAGGCATCAAGGGATCACAAATTTAGCATTGGAGGGCAGCGTGGAGGGTAAAAATCGTAGAGTGAGACCAAGAGATGAATACACTAAGCAGATTCAGGAAGATGTAGGTTGCAGTAGGTACTGGGAGATGAAGCTTGCACAGGATAGATTAGCATGGAGAGCTGCATCAAGCCAGTCTCAGGACTGAAGACAACAACAACAACAGTGGATCATCCTTTCTCCTGGTTGTTATAACTATGCACACTATTACTTTTGAACCGGGTTGAATTATTAACAACAAATTTCATAAGTGAAAATATATATATATACATTGTGAGGATCCCTAGATCCTTAAATGTATGTCTGCAGGATGACCGTGGGTGGGCTCCAGCAATTATTCTGATTACACGTTCTTGAGCAATGAATACTTTTCTACTCAACGATGAATTACCCCAGAATATGATGCCATACGAAAGCAGTGAATGGAAGTAGGCATAGTAAGCTAATTTACTGAGATTCTTATCACCAACATTTGCAATAACGCTAATAGCATACGTGGCTGAACTCAGACGTTTCAGCAGACCATCAATGTGTTGCTTCCAGTTTAACCTCTCATCAATGGACACACCTAAAAAATTTGAAAATTCTACCTTAGCAACAGACTTCTGTTCGAAGTCTATATTTATTACTGCAGTTGTGCCATTTTCTGTACGGAACTGTATATACTGTGTTTTATCAAAATTTAAAGAGTCTGTTTGCTGAGAACCACTTAATTTTGTGAAAAACATTTACATCACTTAGTTCCTGGTTTTTGGATGTTATTACTATACTTGTATCATCAGCAAAAATAACTAACTTTGCAACTTCATCAATGTGGAATGGTAAGTCAATGTATATGAAGAACATTAAAGGACTTAAGACCGAACCCTGTGGGACCCCGTACTTAATAGCCGCCCCCCTCCCCGCCCCGCCCGCCCCGCCCGCCCCCCCCCCCCTCCAGTTTGAGGAATCATCTGTTTTAACATTACATGAACCACTTATTTCAACGTTCTGCATTCTTCCAGTTATATATGAATTAAACTATTTGTGCACTGCCCCACTCAAACCATAATGACTTAGCTTATCTAAAAGAATTCCATCGCCAGCTTTACACAATCAAAGGCCTTTGAGAGCTCACAAAAAATACCAATGGGTGATGTTCGGTTATTCAGAGCATTTAGTATTTGATCAGTGAAAACGTATATAGCATTTTCTGTTGAAAAGCCTTTCTGAAAACCAAACTGACATTTTGTTAGTACTTTATTTTTACAAATATGGGAGGCTACTCTTGAATACATTACTTTCTCAAAATTTTTTGATAGAGCTATCAGAAGAGAGATTGGGCAGTAGTTGTTGACATCCCACGTATTCCCTTTTTATGGAATGGTTTTACAATAGCATATTTCAGTCTATCGGGGAAAACACCCTGCTCCAAAGAGCTATTACATACGTGGCTGAGAATCCTACTTATCTGTGGGGAACACGCTGTAAGTACCTTGCTGGAAATACCATCAGTTCCGTAAGAGCTTTTACTTTTCAGTGAGTTTATGATGTTACTGATTTCAGAGGGAGAGGTTGGTGGAATTACAGTTGTTTCAAACTGCACAGGTATGGCCTCTTCTATTAGTAGCCTTGCCTCTTCTAGTGAAGATCTAGATCCTATTTTCTCCACAACATTTAAAAAATTGTTATTGAAAATATTTTCAATTTCTGATTGATTGTTAGTACACTTGTCATTCGGTTTTATGGCACTAAAGTCTTCCTGTGCTCTTGGTTGCCCTGTTTCCCTTTCAATAATATTCCAAATTGCTTTAATTTTATTATCAGAGTTACTGATCTCAGACATGATACACATGCTTCTGAACTTTTAAATAACTTTTCTTAATACCACACAATAGTTTTTATAATATTGAACAATTTTGGGGTCAGTACTCCCTCTTGCTGTTAGATACAGCTTTCTTTTACGGTTGCAAGATATTCTTATTCCTTTAATTAGCCAAGGTTTTTTATATGTTTTCTTGGAATTATGTGTAACTATTTTCTTGGGAAAACCATTTTCAAATACCCTTTAAAATGTATCGTGAAGTAAGTTATATTTCAAGTTTGCATCGGGTTCCTTATACACTTCATCCCAGTCTAGGTGCTGTAGGCTTTCCCTAAAGTTTGCAATATTTATATTGTTAATTGAACGCACTGCTTTCAAAGTTTAATTTGATATACTGCATGGAGCTATGTCATTTACTGCAACTAGCTGTGCACCATGATCTGAAAGACCATTCTCAACAGGATAAGCATTTATGTCCTTTAACTTATCTTTGTCTATAAAAAAAGTTATCTATCAATGTACTGTTGTTCTTTGTTATCTGAGTAGGAAAAATCAATGACTGAGCTCACATTGAAAGAACTCAGTAATACTACGAGGTCATTCTTCCTATTGCACTCTTTCAGGGAATCAACATTGAAATCCCCACAAATGATAATTTGCTTCCCCCTGTATAGCACATAGCACAACAAAGCATCCAAGTTTTCTAGAAATAGCTGGAAATTCGCTGAGGGTGACCTATACACTGTTACAATTATGAAATTGCCATCATTTAGTTTAAGTTCAGTGACACATGCTTCCATATGTTGCTTTACACAAAAATTTTTAGTTTCTAAATTTTTTTACACTGTGGAAGCTTTTGACATATATGGCAACTATTCCTCTCATCATGTTATCTCTACTTACATGTGCAGCTAATTTGTACCCATTGATGCTAACGCTTTGTATTTCAGTGACAATGTGATGCTCATACAAGCGTAGTACATCTATTACATTCTCAGTTTCTGTATCTTCTAAACAAAGCAGAAGCTCATCAGTTTTATTCTTCAATCCCACAATATTTTGATGAAATATACTAACATTTTTCACTTTACTTTTGTGAGTATCTTTAACTTTTTTAACATCTTTAGTACTTGCCTGGCTGGGTTTCCCACTGGACACTGATCTTACACTAAAAACGAGTTTCCACCATGAGATGTAGTTCCTCCCCCCTTTAAATTTCCTGCTATCAGCCCAGCCGGTTTACCCTTCCCTTTCATGTTGAGGTGTAGGCCATGTTTAGTATAGTCCCACCTACAGAGTGAATCAACAGGAACCACACCAATGTGTGACCCCGCACCAGATCCAAGTAACCGTTCCAACTCCAAATTAACTCTCCTGACAGAAGAGTCAAATGAGGTCGGTCGTGGCGCTCCAGAACCGACACAAGCCCAAGTACCCCAGATCTCTGTCAATACTGTTGCCTGGCCCACCCACAATAACCACAGTATCTTCTTTAGTAAAGCCTCTACATAGTGAACCTAAATTCTCTGTAACCTGCCCCAGTCCAGCACTAGCTTTGAAAAAACTTGTGACCTGGTATTCTGACCCTAATTCATCCTGCAGAAGTTGGCCCACACCCCTAGCATGCAGTTGCAGACCACGTACTCCCATTCCTCACGATCAGTTTCCTTCAACCAGATGATGCGCCATGTCTAGTCCAGAAGCGCGCTGGAGTGGATTGAGGCCACAGCGGCAATGTCCAGTTGATGTGCTGGCCCCCTCCCCCACAACTCGCCATATCAGAACCCAATGTAACATACCTGTGATTTGACTGCATGTGGCTTCAGAGCTCACGGCCTACCTCCCACGAATTTACGGGAATTCGGTGACTTGTGTGTCAAGATGTGGTGACAATACTCCCCAGCGACCTAACAAGACATCTGTTTCCATGCCACGACGTGTGACCGCTGTCATCCACGCCAAATGTAGACATACTGGCTATTACGTAGGTGGTCAATGTTCTGGCTAATCAGTGTATGTAATTTCATCAAATTTAGTGTACGAAGCAGTTCAAACAGTTTTATCACATTTTGACAACAGGAATGCGCACCTTAAAGAAAGCTGGAAGCGCAGGATTGCATGTAATATGCTACATGGTGCTTGTATGTCAGTGATGCGTGTTCTTCATGTTTTGTTTGTTCTGTCAGTTCAAATCGTCCAACTATAACTTAAAATTTTGGTGTGAGACACGAACAGCAACGTTCCTACTGGCACAGGCAAGATGACATGTATTCGAAATGCATTTTCTTTCACAGACACCGTCATCTCTCCCTGCCATCACATGCCCCACACTACGAGAACGGCCACAGAAAAAAAATTTACGTACACGATTTGTTTACTTCTTTCACGCTGCACCCTCTCTTCACAGGAGATACACCTAAATACCGAAGGATAATATTTGAAGAATTCACTGCCAGATCCGATGCTGTTTCATCTTCATTTACTTCTCTGGCGTTAAGTAGCACAGCTGAGGCAACACCTGCACACGGGTTTTGTAATATTTGACTTTTACATCTGCTGCAAATTTTTCTGCCTAGCATTACACTTGTCATTTATTTCCCATCCACTCTTGAACAGCCCTCAAATTCTTCAGTACTCACGTATGACCACCTTTAAATGGATCGCAATGATACAGTTTTGACTTCCAGTCATTTTTTTACTAACTACCACTGAACACGACACAGTACGTATGCACTGCAGTTTGAGCACAAAATCCACACACACAGGAAACAAGTTAATGATGATCGGCTCAAATAAAGATCTTCAGTTGGCTGTCCTTAGCAAGAAATGTTCACCTATTGATCAAAATAATAATAACTGCTACTTGATGCTCCTCTGGATGAAACTATCCTAGAAGATACTTCCTGACAGATTCAAATTGTGTGCCTGATCGAGAATAACGCAGGAGATTTGCCTTTCGAGGGCACGTTCCCTGCGGACGGAGCTATCCAAGCACAACTCACGGCCCCTTATCCAGGAGAGCTGGTTTTCTAAGTTACACAAGATAGCTTCTGTTAAATTTGGAAGGTGGGAAACGAGGTACTGACTGAAGTAAACCTGTCAGGACGGGTTGTGAGTCGTGCTTGGGTAGGTCAGTCAGTTGAGCGCTTGGTCGCGAAAAGCAGAGGTCCCGAGTTTCGAGTCTCGGTCCGGCACAGAATTTATATTTGCCATGAAGTTTCGTATCAGCGCACACTCCGCTACATAGTGAACATTTAATTCTGTATCCATACTTGCTTACCGCATTTTGATAGTTTATTCATTCTAACAACTTTTTGATATGTTGCCTTTGGTGAGCCATCTTCATCTTCATATTTACCATGACTATATCATGCTGTAACAATATAACTGTCCTTTTTTTAAAAAAAACTGAAGGTAGTATGTTCTACGATATTTAGAGTGTAAGGTCAAGGTCAATGACCTTTATGCGCAAATTGTTAGGAACCCACCATTTTGCATATCAATAAAAAGCACTACATATTACGTTTTGTATTATATAAGTTTCATTGCTGAATCTGTATTAGAACCAGAATTGGGTCATGTATGTTTAGACAGTCTCGCTGAGTTTCACACAGTTTACGAACTTTGCAGATCAGTACATTTTTTTTCACAAATGTGATATACCCTTTTCGTCTTTGGAGAGTACAATCTCTTATCAGCGTCACTGAATGCTCTACACCTGAAAGAAACCTGAGTTGATCGGGTTGAACAGGGCATTTAACTGACATGGAATTCCCATTTAGATAAAGTTAACTGCTGTGTAGAGCGGGTACAAGCGCTACTCGGGTATTCTTAATTATTCTAGTATCAAACAGTCTTTCGTGGAAATGTAGAGGGTTCCCGACTTTCTGAAACCCAGAGATTTTTTCAGTACTGTTGTTGATCTCACCCGTCTGCTTAAAAGATGAAGCTGCATTTCTGATTTTCGTGCCATTTATTGAGATGAGATTTGCGAACGAACTCAGTTTGTTTTTATCGAATGCCACTCGTGCAACACCGCCTTCTGAACGGTCTGCGAACTGTGTCCATGAAGTGCCATGGGGGTAGTAAATGAAGTCGCAGGTAGACAACCCCAATCCTACAACGTAGTCGAGGAGACGGCTGTCAACAGTAGTGGCAGTGCGGCCGTACTTTGTTTCACGGGTGCTCCAGACTGCTGCTTCTCAACATCACTACATCACTATATCACTACATTTGAACTAGTTAACGAGATCATTTAAAAGAAATTAAGATCTTGGTGGCGTGTCATTAGAAATTCTTAACACGGCCATCTGGAGTACACACCGTCTTTGGGAATGAATAACCGAAATGAAATTTTAACTGTCGATGTTCAAACAGAGAAGGAAAAGAATTATCAGATGAGGTCTGGAAAGCAAGAGCCACTGACAGAAGTGAAGCTGTGAGAAAGATCCGAAGTCGTGCCTGAATAGCTCACTCGTTAACAGCACTGTTCACGAGGCGCAAGGTACGAGGCTCGTACTGGTCGGACAGTTTTGATCTGCCATGAAAAACCGAACTGCTTGGCGACAACTATTTATATCTTTCACGGCTGGGTAATTTGCCAGCTGCCATACACACACTGTAGGAGAGCCTTTGCCAATAAAAATGACTGCTGACAAAGCATTCATCAGTTCTTTTCGGTAAGCGTGCATCTCTTTCCTAGGTATTTAATCATTCTATGTCTCGTTAAAGGTTAAGCATAATAGTGTTCCGCCAGTGGTCACTGTTTTGTTACACACAGCTAGATCACACGCGTTCTTGAAAACTTGTCTCGCGCGCAGCAATGCACGTTGGTAACGTTGTTAAACTTGTATGTTTCAACGACCTCCCCGCAACAGAAGGTCCGAGGATGGAAATTTAATCGTACTAACGAAGTCAATTCAAGCCTCGCATGTAAACCAAAAAGCGAAAGTCCCGTACAAATTGCTACTCTACTTTGGTAATGGACCTGGGCAGACATCATACTAGACTGATATTTTAGGTAAGCCACAGGTAAGCCTTGACTGAGTATCGTTGGCACACCACGAGATTACGTGACTTCGGAACTGTCGGACTTGACACGCCGCGCAAGCGCGACAGAACTGAGAGAGGCCTTGGGCGGTATCTTTGATGACCAGTTCGCTACCAGCGTCAACACGTTAAGGATGCCCAGGATGGTAAGGAGTGGGGTGTATTTACTTTTAAAGGCGTCAGGTTTTCCTGTTTGGGGGTGAGTAGCTATGTGTAAAGGTTGTCACTTTTTGTGAACTTTCCATTGCTGCTATGTACCACTGAATGTGATCACGCCGTATTCTATTCCGCGGCAACAGTACTTGACAGAGGTTTACCTGCTGCTTAGCCGTGTGGCAGTTACTATTATCATACAATGGAAGTTAATAGTGAGCTCCCGTCTGCTATTTTGCGTAATAACAGAGTTGAGCGAAACGCCAATGAACTTACTAGCCATCGTGGGAGTTCCGCTGCCCACATCATTTGCGCGTCCCTTTTATTCGCAAATCAAACAGGAATGCCAGCGATAACCTGAGTGATATGCTTTCCTCTGGCATAAACTGATAGTGCGCCAGCTGAGGCGATTGCACTACGTTAGCTGTGGGCTATTTGGACAAAGGAGCAGCCTAATAATTGACGATTAATTTGCTAACTTCATTTGTGTTGTGAGTGATGGGAAAGATGAAAAAGTGATTCCTTCTCTTAGATACGTAATTTTTCTTAGATGCTGCTGTGTGTGGTAACTTTTTTTTCTCTTTTAGAGTTCTCAGACTCAATTGTGTTTTACATCTGCTGGGACGACCTGTAGGGACATGTGCCGAATGTAAATATTTTTGGGCCAGCTTCTGGAAGGTTTTTTATTTTTTCTAGCAGGGCGTGATTTCTGTCCACTGACCATTCCTTTATAGACCCAGCACGCTTTCACTGTCCAGCACAACCTTCGCGTGCTTCCGCTGCTAGGTTAACTGGGCATCGCTGTACCTCCAATCCCCCCGCCCACACCCGCCCCCCCCCCCCCGCCCCCAAAAAAAGTCTTTTCTCCTTGACCTTGCGCGGCGTCGTGAGTGAAACCAAAAGTCACGTGCTCTATCGGGCGTGCCACAGAAACTAGGAAGTCAAAGCACCACCGTCGGCGTACCCAAGAGACATCGATACGAATGTATCACATATAGGGCTCATGAATTCAGAAATTTGCTACGCAGTTGAAGTGTGTGGCTGCTGGTTAATGAATACTCTTAACTATTATCGTATTTGAATTAAGAGTTCCTGTCACTGTTTAGGCCTTTTCCGATCTTTTCCTGAGTCTCACCATCTGAAAAACGTTTTCATGTATTTTAAACCCTACATTTTTCTGTTACGTTGTCATATTCGGTGGGAAGCATTTTATTTGTATAAAAATTAAATATATACCTTAAACTGGTTTTTTACTTTATACAGAAGGTTGCAACACACGGGTGTATCTTGCAGTGACTGCTCGCCTCAAACTGCATTAATGCATGGCTTGTGCTTCACAGGGTGGCCTGTTACGCACTTTTTAGTCAAAAATAAAGTCAACAATACCATATTCGGAGTACATCGCAGACAGTTTTTTCGTAACAATAATAGTTTTGATTCTTCAGTGCGTAAGTTTTTGTCATGGTGCGTCCTTTATGTACTTTGTAGGATGTAACTGTACACATTTCATTCACATCTTGTGCCACTCCTGTTACCTAGTCTCCCAAGTTTTGATTAATGGAACTACGTTAGTAAAACACACGACATCACATTCGTCAAGTTATGTTATGCTGTTCCTGTTTCTCATTTTGCTCATTTACTGGTTTTTTTTACCCACTGTAGAGCTAATTGCAAATGTTCGGTTAAGAGTGTGCAACGAATTGAATCTGACTGATTACCTTGTATAGCAGATTCTTCGATAATCGGTGACTCTGTACGTCATTGAATATGTTGCGGAGTGTTGCGTAATCGTTCACCAAATTATTGCTTTTTGTATGCGGCAGTGTTTCCTCCTTGTGTTTGGTAAGCCCTCCGGAAAGTCAAGTTGAATGTAATTTTTTTTTTAGTTTTGCTTGTGTTCCTCCTTTTACAAGGAGAGCAGTGTTAGAAGTGCAGCAGTTTTGTGAGGGTTGCTTTAGTTCCTTCTGCATCGTAAGATTCATGTTCCAGCGGTCATTTGCACATAATTCGTAATGCTGTGGAACACGTCATTTTACATTCAGAACGCAAATAAATTCGTAAATATGACTACACGCTCAACATTTGTAAGGTTGAAGTTCTTTCAAATTTTGCTTTGCTGTCTGTTAGACGTTTTGTATCACTGGGTGAGTTACGAGAAATTTCAGTTGTGGCTTTGTGTACCCCTTTTTGTGCTAGACAACGTTAGCGTGGAGTAAAGAATTTCATTTTTCCTTCTGGTACTGTCATTACATACAGCAGTGTTCCTTTTGAACTTCAGTGGATTATTTACATCAAACTTCATGAGGGAATAAATATACTGCAAAGCAGCAGTCAGAAAGCCGAGCTCCTTCAGCAAGTATCTACTGGTAAGCTTCTGGATGAGCACACCATACTATCCCTATCATTCTTACGGGACATTTTTGAGCACCGAAGACTTACTTTTACATGTAAAATATGTCAAATTACTAATTTGCTCCTGCAAGGTTTTAGGAGTTCCAAAATGTGCTTTGTTTAGTTTAAATTGTCATCAGTATGGACACCTCAGAATTTTCAAGTTTCCACCACTTTTATTTACTCATGTGTTGCACCTTTTATTGGTGTAGTATCCCTAGATGTGCAGAACTGAATCTGTTGTGTCTTTTTAAAGTGAGGTTAAGACCTTTCGCAGAAAGCCAGCGAATGAATTTTAAGAACACTGCTTACCATTTCTTCTGTTGCTGTGTGCATGCTTGGATTGATCATAATACTAGTGGTATCCACAAAAAAAATTAATTCTGCTTGTATACTGGACCAAAGATCATTTACATATACGAGAGTCAATAGTGGACGTAAGATTGAGCCTCGGGGATCCCGATATGTTATTTCCTTCCAGTCAGACTACAAACTCTTGTCCCTAGACTACATTGTTTGAATGACATAGTTCAACTTTCTGTATACTTTTGCTTAGATATGACATCCATTGCTTGGCTATACCATCAGTACCCATGTATGTAGGAAAATGCTGTGGTTCACAGAGTGAGATGCCTTCGATAGGTCGCAAATAATACCAACTGGCGCTATTTAGTTGTTGAGTACTTGTAAAATTTGGTAAGTAGACATGTAAATGACATTCTCAGTAGATCAACTCTTCTGAGATCCGAACTGATTTGCTGAGGATAGTATTGTAGCTCAGGTGAGAAGATACTGTTCTAGGATACATCACATTGTATAAAACATTGGAAAAATATCTGAAGTGAATTATCTTCCTATTACATATCTATCACATTTCTTACGGAGCAGCATAACAGCAGCATGTTTTTATCACTTCGGAAGAATACTTTGTGTTAGTGATGCATTACGTATTTCCTCCTGTGGCAATTTTACAAGATTGGCATTTTCAACATACAGCTTTGATTTTTCCCCATTGAGATCAACAGTTGTGTTACCATGTTCTGTGGCTGGTTTCCTAGCGCTCGTTTCACTACATTCCGTATTGCTTGTTGTCTGTGGTCGGAATTACTGATTTCCGACGTATGCTGTTTGCTTTTGACTGACTTCGAAACAAAGTGCTTAGCTCCGGATTCTAACCTACGAAAGTACCCCCGTCTCATTTTCTGCAAGAAGCTCATTCTGATCGATCTTCAAAATACCTCACTTTCATATTGGACCACCATAAGCTGTTGGAAAATAGTCGTTCTATGAAGGCTGTATAGCTCTGGGCAAACCGAAAACTGAAGTACATGATTCCTATGGACTGATAAGTTTAACAGAACATTTCTGTGATTGAGCATAGTTTCAACTCATTGTGCAGAGTACACAGTATTATTAAAATATTGTTACGTATTGATTTGACATGCCAGTACCTTTTCTGTGTATTCCTCCCCTCCTCCCCCTTGAAATAGTGGAGTTTTCCTAGTTTTTTCGTTGTTGCATCATAATGCATATCTAAAGTTGCGTACTTTTGAAACACAATCGTTGATATGATACCAATGTTTTTTTTTTTTTTTTTTTTTTTTTTTTTTACATACAATGTGTTCCAGTGTACTGTATTATTTGTGTACCCTCCGCATATGCGGACCCACGTGTGTTTTGTTTAAATGTAGCTTAACTTTATGCGTGTATGAAGGAAACAGTAGCTCAGATGAATTATTCTTTAGCGATTATGGTGGGCTTCTCTGGCCAAGGTATTTTAAGTGAAAGGCTTAGCTGTAGATAGGTCTCTTAGATATTGATTTTTACTGTACGTTTCCCCCGAATTGTATGTTGGATCTTACGCCGCGCTAGCTACGTTCCAGCTTTGAATGTTTAACTTCATAATGTTGAGCCAGTGCCATTTACAATAAGAAATATGTATGTTGACTTACACAGAAGATGACAGCAAAGTGGCTGGTTGCTGTAATCTTCTGTGTAAGAGCCAACGTATATTTTGTACAAGGCCACGGGCTGAATCAGTCAGTTTTGACAAAATAGCATGAAGAAATAACGTTCGTCAACTCTTCTGTGCACACGTAAAATTAAAAAATCAGAACACTGTTATTTGGACTCCTGACAATTTTTGCACCAGTTGTGGCCTGCTAAAACAATTATGTACAGCAACTTACAATATCGGGGTTGCTGTAGGGAAGGAATTTAATTTTTTTGAATTTTAAAAGTACGTGCAGTTTTTGTATTTAGATCCTGATGTTCTACCGAAGTGTTCTGAACTATAACTGAACATACTAAAAATTTGCGAAAACAGTTTTCAGCAGTCAAGTCATAGGGGCACTATGACATTTTCTCCACCACCAACTGGAACAATATTTTTAGCGTAGACAGTATGTTATGATGATTTAATTCAACTTAATCTAATTTTTTATGTCATCATATATGTATCGACGGAAATTTAAGGATAAGTAACGAATGTATGTATGCTGTGTTACACGTGATTCTTCTGTAATGCCAATGTTTAAGTGTATTAGTACGATAACTGAAATACAATCGTTGTAAATTTTATTGCAATGGAAATGACGGTTGAATGTGGGATGGGGTTAGTGTATAAATGGACGATAGGGACATGCCAGATTATTAGTGAACAAGTAACTTTTTATCATCGTAGTAACGAAGGGTGGTGAAATTTGGAAAGGATAAACGAAATATTATGTTTGGACGACTGAAGACAAGATGTTTAAATCTGAGGACTGACTGGGAAGTTGAGAAAGGTTCTTAGCGGTGAAGAATAGTTGTATTTTGTGGAGAGAGATCATTTTCATTGTGGCAACACCTGGGTGGTGTGATGTGGAGAGCGAACTGAAGTATTTAGACAGTGGCGGCACCTTTAGGCACCTTTGGCAAGCAGTGACCAACAGAGCGAAGAAATTGGCAGAAGGTTATCACGGCATCATTGTTGCAATAAATAACGAAGTTTGTAACACGAGACACCAAAATATCTAAATTCAGCACGGACGTGAAGGCATCAGAGGGAAGGAACAGGAGAGAAGATTCAGGAACTGAAGATTTAGCAAGCAGTTCTATGCAGGAAACAACCTGAGTTCGAAGATTAAAGGGAGTCTGAAAGAAGAGAATTGTGGGCGTTTTAAATCGCAAAACTTTTGTGTATAGTGCACTGACAGACCATGTTTAAGTAGGCAAATGCATTCAACGTAAGAGACTTGAGTACAGCGGCGGTATAAACCCAGTTGTATGAAACTCTCTGTGGAAGTCGATCGAATGGATCAGCCATTGTTAAACGATTTGCTGTGAGGGCCAAAGTATGGATTTATTCCGGAAGCAAGAGTTCTCAAGTAAATTACACAGTGCGTCAGTCAAATTATCGCTTGGGAGTCCAGAGAAAGAAAGAAAGAGAGAGAGAGAGAGAGAGAGAGAGAGAGAGAGAGAGATTGTACTTTCTTGAAGAAGCGGTTTTATCAATGGGACGGTGGTGTGAAGTGGCAGTTGTAACTCTTAGCATTTTGCACTTAATTTACAATTTAGTTCACCGCCAGCTATGCACCTTCCAGTGACAGCGAAACATCCGCCGAAGTCACAGATCTCGGGAGTGTTATCTGCTGGCAACTTCATCTGAAGTGAGAGAAGCGTTTATTGTACTTTGGACAACCATTTTCCCCTCACGCCAGTGAATGTTCATGGAAGACCTAAACAATACCACGCAGTGTTTATTTAGGTGTAGACAACGAGCGTTATTACTAGGACAATAACGAATCTACATTCTGATTGAAGTCAAGGAGTGTTTAATATGTTACAGTGAAAACCACACATCTCTCAGAATCAAACATTTTGATCTACTGAACTGGAGTAGGAAAACCTCACGTGAAATTCGTAAATCTGTAAACTAATTGCACAGAGTTAATGTTGGCTTATAGTAACACTGTTGTTCAACTTTGTTTCGGAGACATTTCAGCTGGACGTTGCTCAATATACGGGAAGACAGCACCTTGACATATACGAGAACGAAGTTGCAAGATTCATTTCATGTTGCCGTTTCTGTCTGATTCTATGCACAGTAACTCTGTCAGAACTTACCTACATAGTCTTATAAATATTATTGTACTTTCATATTTGTATGTGTTGCGTAAGTCTCATTGTGCGTAGGTTTGCGGACCTTAGCCTGTCTGGTTATTTGCAAGCGGAGAAATAAACTCACGTCTAAGTACAGCGGGGGAATTGGCCAGATTAATTTATTTTGCTGAGACAGTGGCAGGTGTTAAGGTAATATTTCTAGCGATTCGTTAGTCATTCCTTCATCTTGTGTTGGTAAAAAAGTAGTATCAAACCGTACTTCAACGGTATTCCAGTATTTATTTAGAACAGTGGGTAGAGCAAGATTATGATAAAACCGTTTCAGCATCTGCATAGAAACACTACATGTAAATTATGAGTGCAAGCACTTTTTTCTGTTTCAAGTGACAATTCGCTAACTCCTCTCAAAAGACTGCACTTCTGCTCAGTTTCTACAAGCAGCCACGGAATTCCCACAGCGGACAGTCAATGTAGCTCAGCACCGCTTTACATTTCGCTCTACGTGAGTCACAGGAAGAGCACGACTGGCTAATTTTCCACATCAGGACTTCACGACCTGAAAAATAAGAAACGGAAATAAGATTCACTTTCCAAGTATTTCGTTTCTGGAAGCAGCTTTAATGTTTCAAGTTAGGCTGTGGTAACGCTTCACATGTTTAGGATAATGTGTAAGAACTAGAAACTCCATAAAAAAGGAAAAAACCCGAGGAATATCTATTACAAAAATTTCAATTTCACAAGCAAGTTCCTTTCTAAACCTGACAATATTGTGGATATTCTTGAATACCGTTTTTCTTCTAGGCTCGGCACAAGTGTCATTCTACCTGCAGTGTAGTAATGGACCATTTCTTTCGCCCTTTCTTCTTCGTCTCTGAAGGTTCGCCCTAAATCTCACTTTGCAGGCCGTGGCCTGAAGTCTCGCACTCTTACAAGGGAACCTCCCCGTCGCACCCCCCTCAAACTTAGTTATAAGTTGGCACAGTGGATAGGCCTTGAAAAACTGAACACAGATCAATCGAGAAAATAGGAAAAAGTTGTGTGGAACTATGAAAAAAATAAGCAAAATATACAAACTGAGAAGTCCATGCGCAAGATAGGCAACATCAAGGATAGTGTGAGCTCAGGAGCGCCGAGGTCCCGTGGTTAGCGTGAGCAGCTGCGGTACGAGAGGTGCTTGGTTCAAGTCTTCCCTCGAGGGAAAGTTTATTTTCTTTATTTTCGCAAAGTTATGATCTGTCCGTTCGTTCATTGGAGTCCCTGTTCACTGTAATAAGTTAAGCGTCAGTTTTGTAACCGCACCGCAAAACCGTGCGATTAGTAGACGAAAGGACGTGCCTCTCCAATGGGAACCGAAAACATTTGATCGCAAGGTCATAGGTCAACCGATTCCTCCACAAGAAAACAAGTCTGATATATTCTATACGACACTGGCGACGGCATGTGCATCACATGACAGGAATATGTTGTCGACCCACGTAACTTGCACACTTGGCGAATGGATAAAAGGGTTGTTCTACCTTGCCCGATTTAGGTTTTCTTGTGAATGTGATAATCACTCCCAAAAAAGTGACGAAAACGTAAGAGCTTGTCTGCAACAAATGAATGCAACAATTTCACAGTCGCACAGTTTTCCATGTGCTTTGCCAAAACTTATGTTTTTAACGTTCTCAAATTTTTCCGTGCGTAGACCGTCAAATCCTGCATGTGTCCAAGCAAATCTGAACATGTCCTGGAAACTTGGAGCGCGAAGTTGATTTCATAAAAATTTAAACTTTTCACTCGAGGGAAGACTTGAACCAAGGACCTCTCGCCCCGCAGCTGCTCACGCTAACGACGGGACCACGGCGCTTCCAAGTCCACACTATCCTTTATGTTTCCAATGTTGCGCATGGACTACTCACTTTGTATACTTTATTTTTTCATAGTTCCACACAACTACTTCCTGTTCTCTCGATCTGTGTTCAGTTTTTCAAGGCCTATCCACTGTGCCAACTTATAACTAAATCTGAAGGGGGTGCGATGGGGAGGTTCCCTTGTTAGAAGGAAACATGACCTACCTGACCTCATATTTGGGGGAGAGGGTGGGGGTGGGGGGGAGAAGCACACATGCAAAGTATCAGCTTCAAACAGCGATTCCGCGCGAAAATTTGACAGTACGCAGTTGTTACCGTACCTTCTGAATGTACAGCTTTTATGTTGCACCGGCAGTCGGTCCACCCACAGCAGCCGCTTAATGCCGAGCGCGAAGTACTCTACAGCGGAGTAGGACGTTTGTTTAACACTGCTTGGACGTTGATAACAGCCTTTGTTCAATATGTCTAACTATGTGATTTCTAACCTGTATCTAGTGCGAGATATCTCTTCGCTTTTAACATTTTTATGTTGCGAGTCTCAAATGCAGTGTAAGAAGAGTAAGTATCATTATAGAAATACAGGAGCGCTATTTCATTATTAGCACCACCGTTGTGCGTTATTTTCTTTGGATTTTAAAGTCCATACGGTTTAAGTGAAGCTAAAATCATTAACTACGTTTCATAGTAGTTCAGTACGTTAGCTTTATTCATCTTTATTTTGACGCTCCTATACAGCTGCAGAATATCAGTATCACAATTCTGTTAAAATTATACTGGTAGTTCATGTGCATGATGTTGACACTACGCACTCACGTAAGGCCCTATTATTGCTGTTCTCGTATAATAACGTGTATTTGCTTGTAACATTTTAAAACACGTTGGCCGGATGTGTACACCTGCATCCTCCTCTTTCCACACCTTCAACATCACCGAATAGGCTGGCACTCCGTTTGAACTGCCCTGCATTATTGTGGAGCGTAGCGCGTGACAAACGGTGCGCGTAAAATTTAACAGCTTTGCTTAACTGCGTACTGTCAGAATTACAACCCAAATTTTCGCACGGGCTGCGAATTTTGCTGGGGCTGATATCCTGTAAGTTCACTTTTTCTCCTTTTAATGAGGTCACGTTGACGTTTCTTTGTTAGCAGCGGCTGGGCGAGACAAATTACGCGAAGTACTGCTCCGGAAATTTTTATCGGATCCGTTTATTGGAGACTCGTATTATTTCTCTTTACTGGTTGCTGCGGCTATGGTCTTGGAAGTGTGCTTTATCCCCCCCAAAGTGTAAGATCAAGTTTATGATGTTGACTTTTAAGCCTAAAGCCATGTAACAATTTACGACGACCTTCGTGTTGTCGCCTCCTACGCCAGTAAAACCGAAGCCTTGAAAAAAATACAAGGATAATAGTCAAAATCACGAATTTGAGGGAAAGTGATACGTATACCAGGTAATTAATCCAGAATGAGATTCTAGAAATATCCCCCAGGCTGTGGCTAAGCCATGTCTGCGCGATATCCTTTCTTCCTGGAGTGCTAGTTTTGCAAGGTTCGCAGGAGAGCTTCTGCGAAGTTTGGAAGGTAGGAGACGAGATACTGGCGGAAGTAAGGCTGTGAGGACGGGGCGTGAGTCGTGCTTGGGTAGCTCATATGGTGGAGCATTTGCTCGTGAAAGGCAAATGCCCCGAGTTCCGGCACACAGTTTTAATCTGCCAGGATATTTCGGCTAATTGTCATAATTGCAATTTAATGTGTTTAATTTTAAAGCTGAGCATACGGATCTACTCGTAGTTTCCAAAGGAAATCGTTGACATTGTATTGTAGTAGTATGAAATCTTAGGGGTAGTGGAAATGCAATGAAAAGCTCTAACTGCCACTGTTTAGTTTTTCAGCAAAAACTAAAGTACATTTTGCCTTTGTGAAACTTTGATTGGACCACTATCAGTCAGCTACTGAATCCTTTCCATTGTATCTCCCCTTTCTTCCAGATGTGCCTTTTTAACTTACAGGGATGCCCTGTGCTTTTACATTTTTTCTCGAAATAGGGTTGCCTTACCAGGCCTCACTTTCATACACACTTGTCTGGACTACATGAAGCTTACGTTTGTCCAACCGGACTTGGAAATATAAACACAACAAATGTGAACATAGCCATTCTGCGTTCACGTCGTGCATTTCAAAAATCATTCATGTTACTGACAATAAATGGCTTTGTCTCGACTGTTGTATCGTGTCCTTCACATCTTCCGGAACGATACATCTGTTAACTGTTGAAGAAACATTCTGCCCAGTTGTGGCATGGGTTATCTACCAGTAATGAGACTTACCTGCCGTGTTGCACGAGTTTTTGTAGGAATTCATTTATTACCTCAACTTGTGTATTCATTCCCTTCATTTTTCAGCTTTTTACTCACTTCTGCCAAGTATCTTTCCAATCAAACTGCTACGAACACCTGCTGCCCCGGCCGTTGTTGCAACACTGAGGAATATGCGAGTGGAACCGTCATTGGTTAACAGCAACGGTTATTGAATAGCTTTGCCATCTATTGATTACATTTGGTACTATATTTTCATTCGTGGCAGCTTTAGTCTTTTATATTTTAGTGTGCTTGGCGTGTAGATCCCATTTCACAGAGAACAAAATTTCTTTCGGCAGTATGAGCCATTATTTCATGCGTTTAGTTAATTCCAAAAGAAGGGTTGCCTTAAAAATTAGTAGAATTCTAGAAACTGTTTTAAGCCCTGCAGTAGGCCTCTGATGTGGCGAACCTGGGTTTCTCCCCACATCGGAAAAGCTTCAAACGTGATGTAAAGAAAACCAATAAAATTTCACACCACCTCAAGGTTTCTTCGAAATTAACTTCCGCAACGGATGAGTACTAAGACATTGCTGTGATTAAAATTTCCTAAAAGAATGCTACGTCAGAGAATGTTACTTTCATTCTTTTCGAAAATCTTTTCGCCATTATAAAATTTGTCATATTTGAGGATCGGGCAATTTGACGCTAAATTTGATAGAAGAAACGTTGTAGAGCATCAAACTGAATTTGGAAACAGTCAAAGGAAGCGAAAAAACCTAACGGGTTAGAAAATATTGTCATTTAGTGATATGTAAATCACACGGTAAACGACCATCAGGTTTTTACTTTCAGCTGAAGTGTTTCTATCCATTCTCATTCTTGTTGGTTTACTCTACAGTACACACTGTTTCTCCATTATTGTCTGAAACTTACTCCTCCGGCGTGCGTATTATTAATGCGCCTTACAGGCTTCAGTCGTGAGCTGACCATTGTTTAGTGATTTTCATCGGTGAAACTCAGTGTAATGCCTGTTTTATTGGCACTGGAAGTGTCGTGGACGGGATAGATGACAAAGCAGAGAAAGAAATACGAACGTTTATAGAGAGAATCAAGGTGAGGAAGGTTGGTAAGTATGTTGGGCGAGTTAAGTGTACAGTTCTTTCTGTTCATGAAAAACGCAGGAAATCATATTCGAAGGCTCGGTATCCTATACTGGGTGCAGTGGAAAGCAAGTCCAAGGTTTGTTTCTCGCCAGTTCAACAAATTTAATTTTAAAACAAACTTTATATTTTGAGGCTTATGTGAAGGAAGAGACGAAGGAACGATTTCAAAATGGAATCTTCATGATGTTATGGCAAACACTTTTCCATATTCGTTAATGGAAATGGTGACAAAACGGAACGGTGACTGGGAAGCTCAAGTGAAATTTTGAGCAACACACATTGGAAATCCTACAGTACTGCTATGCAAAGTAGGTACCATGGTTATTGTGCCGAAGAGTTTTCAAACCCGGTCTTCCATTTCATAGTACAGTATTCTGAACCCA
Organism: Schistocerca serialis cubense; assembly: GCF_023864345.2. Taxonomy (NCBI): domain Eukaryota; kingdom Metazoa; phylum Arthropoda; class Insecta; order Orthoptera; family Acrididae; genus Schistocerca; species Schistocerca serialis. The sequence goes on along the minus strand of NC_064638.1, from coordinate 1,125,677,823 downwards.
CCAGAGACTCCCTTGAGAAGCCGGCTCACGAAACAGGATCAACTGACACGTGCGAGTGCGCGCACGTTTTTTGTCAACAGAATATAATCAACACTCAACCTCCACAGCGAACCACACACTTGCTTGGGTTTTAGCGCTGGCTTTGGCACTTAGTGTGATGTGTGTTGACATTTGAAGGAATTCTTGCTTGTGGTTACTAAGGGTGCATTGGACTGTGTATCACAGCTGGACGGTAATTTATATAGTAAGGCGATGTATACACTTTTCACTTACGGAAAATGTGTGGGAAAATTTAAAAGTAGAAAAATGTGGTTGAATGTCAAAAATGTGGCAAAATGAGGATACGACATGGTCATACAGGATACCTATGTCTGTAAGTTCAGTATATCCGAAATTTTAAGGCGTAAGAACTAGATCGATGTGCCTGGAGGTATCTTGGATACTTTCCTAGAAAGCACTAAGTTTGTACTAGGGAGAGCTAACTATTAGAAACACAGCACCGTCTGCTCCCAGAAAAATGAAACTAAGTTGAGATGCCCACATGCCCCTTTGTAATAATATACGGAATTATTTATATGGAGGGAGACACATGGCATCACACATACATTTATAAATAAGAAAAAAAGCAATCTACGAATGGTGTACCTGGTAAAGAGAAGCTGAATTGTGTGTGTGTGTGTGTGTGTGTGTGTGTGTGTGTGTGTGTGTGTGTGTGAGAGAGAGAGACCACACATGCTTTAATAATGGAACGATGGTGCGGTCTAAAGCAACATGGTGACAAGACAAAATTGTTAATCCACGTCCAATTCCTTGCCCCGCGTTCTTACTTCGTGTGTTTGGGTGCGGAATCATGGGCCTTGCACATTTATTTCATAATTCATGTATATGAAAAAACACACACACACACACACACACACACACACACACGTCATCATCATCGTCATACATAGCACTAACAGAACACTACTGGATACTTGTGCACAAGACACGATTTAGTGTCACATGTATGGTCATGGTAACCACGGAGATCAGCTTACATTAGATACGCTTCGCGCGAATTGCGTGAGGCCGAATTTTTTGAAGTGTGCAATTCATAATTGCGACTGAGCCACCGTAGTCATAAATGTAACTGCTGAACCCAGAGTTGTGGCATAGAGCGTGGTTAGCATAGAAGCCTGTCTTTAGAGGTTTAGAAGGTAGTAGGTTCCCATCTTCTTCGAACGTAATGAATATTTGTTTTTAAATCTAATCAAAAGAGTTCATTATTTTAATTCAATTAATTGGTTTGAATGTAATTTTTAATTTCAAATCCTGACTTTCATCATCGTACTGACCTTTTTTATTTACTCTATCTTTCATGTAACTTTTTTTGGTTGGGATCTGCCTGTGCCGCCTGTAGTCTGCAACCACGTGCCAACGAGGACTGCTCATCGGTTCGTAATGCGCAGGCCGTGTAGCCGATGAGAGGCTAGTTTCAAGTAACCAATGACAGCGAGAAATTAGTTTGCTTTTAGCGCCGAAACTGATTTTTGTCTGTCTTGAGTTTGCTCGCAGAGGTTAGCTTTAATCGCCGTATGGGATACATTGCACATCACGAGTTTGTAATTAGCTTCGGATAATTCACTGGTACATTATGCGTCCTCTGCCCCAATTCCGTCATTAGTCACTTAAAATAAGCTGGCAGCAACTCGCATTTCGGACGTATCTCGTGGTCGTCACTTGAAAAATTGCGCCGTGTTTGAATGTCGTCTATAATCGAGTGGTAGCCGGTAGCCGATGTGACAGCACTGTAGCAGCAAGTTACGGACGTCAATATCACGTAATTTTAATCAGGTTGCAGTTATGTGTGTGCATGAGTAACCAGTATGTCATTTTATTATAAACGCTATGGTACTCTCCACCCCAATATATGAGAGTTGCACGTCATGTATTTAGAAAAACAGAAAAATTCTGGATGCTTGAACTCTACAATTTTTTACGTGATTGGACAGTTCATAGCATTTTGTCATGCATAATTTGTTTCGCAGTTTTTCTGCTTATTTCAGCCAATCATTCTCATACTTATGAATTAGTTGTTGCTACAGTCTGCACCAAAAATAAGTCGTGAGAGCTGCTCTACTAGCTGTTGCTTAACTTTCAATTTTTACTATTGTATACTTGAAATAAACAATGAGAAGCATTTTAAAATGAGATGTAATAAAATGATGTACGCTTTTCGATAGCTGCACAAACCTTCCAGGTTGCGATAGGGTAGTATTTTAAGTAATTGAATTTATCTAATACGCTCAATTACAAATTTTTGTACATAATAGAAACTATTTACTTACGTAATTGCTACAGACTTCCACAGTAGTTAATATTTTGTTCAGTATCGTACATATGTTTGTTGCTATTCTGTGTACTGCATTATGTATTTGTGATACTTTTTCATATGTTCGCGCTTACAGCTTCAAGCATACGTGAATCAACACTAATTATAAAACCAAGGAACTAAAAATATAAAAATAAATTTAAAAATTAAAAATAAATAAAACAAGAAGCTCCTGCAGGCCTGTGACCCTGACTTGGGGGTGAGGTTGGCGTGCTGTGAGGATCCAGTAGGCTATACTGTACAGGTTCAACCATACCAGGTAGGCAACCGTAGAGGAGCCAGACTAACGTTATCCAACTAAAGCACCAGGACTCTAAATACAATAGAAGATCTGTGCTGGATAAGTCGTCGCCAGAGTCAAAAAAGATCCACAACTGCTACGGTGGCATAAAAAGACGAGTATGTCCCAGACAGAGTTAGGGATGTAAAAGAAGGGAACGAGTTTTTTGACGTATTTGGTAGCTTCAAGGACATTTAAACCAAAACATCTTGAAATATCCCAACTATTTCATGACTTAACCGTTGTTTCTCAATGCATTACGCTCTTGGCTACAAACCGTTGGCGCACTTGCAATTTACAGGCTGAAGTGCTTGATCCTGCGCCCAAAATCCAAGAGCCTACATGTAACAGCTAATGAAGTGTTTCTGCGGAGATACAATGGCTGTGTTGGATTTGTTCCTGAAGGGGGGGTGGGGGAGGGATGGTAAACAATTTGATTTCTGGGTGGGTGGGGGCCTTGATTCTGTTTTCTCTCCCGAACACATATCTGTTGCATGTATGATAATGGGGTGTCAGAACAAATAGACACGAATATAGGTGCTTCTGCAGGTGGGATGCATATACAATATGAAGTATCAGAGTGGGGTGCATCTAATAGGAAGTGTCTCATATTGGGGATGCATGCAACCTGAAGTTTAATGACACGTTGTATCGCATTAAATGGCATATTTCATGTGTCTTTATACCAAATGACATGTCACTTGACACGATGCATTGTATTACCTGACATGGGTAGTAATACTAACAAATAAGCACCAGTAAGTCAAAACGTTTAGATTTATATGTTGTTGAAGTTGTCATTTAAGCCGAAAAACTAGTTCTTTCTTCTATATTTGTAACTACGACCTGGACATATTCGCCTTGTATGTTATAGTAGAAGCGCACGCACATGCATAATCACTGTTACTTCAATAATCTGCTTTGATACTGGCTGTCTGTCCTTATATACGATTATTATGCGTCTTTTCCCCTTCAGATATGGGTGTATAAGGCCATCATCATGTTTCTAAAATGAAACTTCGTGCCGGACCGAGATTCGAATTCGGAACCTGTTGCCTTTCTCGGGCAAGTGCTATACCAAGAAGTTTCATATCAGCTCACACTCCGCTGCGGAGAGAAAATTTCATTCTGGAACTATTTTTCTAGCTTCCTGAGGTATTCTATCACCACATGACCAACTAAATATCCGCTTAACAGGGAAGATTCTTAGCCTGATTTTTCCAGAGTGCGGCCTGAAGCCTTCGCCTCCTTGGCTTATCGTGACGTGGTGGCCCCATGCTGGTGCCTTGGCTGACTTTCGAATGTTAACTCAGTGCCAGATGGGTCCAAATAACCTCCCGTCGTTGCGTCCGCCCCCCACCCCCTTTCCCTATAGGATGTAGGTCTGCCACCTACGAAGCTTCGCTGGAACCTTTACCGCTTGTATTTTGACATGCAACTGAAATATTTCTCGGTTACATCTCCCGTGCCATAACCGATCAACCTTACACACAAAAATTGAAAGTCAAAGGGACCTATATGAAATAACTCCGTACGGAAATAGTATGAATCGATTAAACAACAGTGAAGTACCTATTCCTACTGTTGTGTAGTGCTTAAATGGGCATATCAACCTGACTATGGTGAAGCATCGAATTGATATCACTTTTTGATGCATTGAAAGTACCCGATTATGTGCAGCTAGACCAACTGAGACCAGGAGCTCACGAAACAAACACCACTGAACTAGGATTTATTTTCTTTTTATGTAATATTGTGATGATACAGTGTTTGAAGCGCTGTGCCATCAATTTGTTCCCGCCTCGTGACACATGGAAGGTAAGTACTGTAGGTTTGTTATAATGTTTGGATATGATAAAATGAATTTTGTATTTTCTTGTTACGTTTATTTCTGTTTCACAATACGAGGGGGGGGTGGGGGTGTTGCAGTGGCGGAAGGGAAAGTCTTTCCGTCGTCACAGAGTTACCGGCCATCAGAAACTTAACAACGAAGGTCGAGTTCCAAAGGAGACGTCCCGAAGCGACTTTGCCAACCTTGCCGAAATAATGGAAAGAATATTAAAAAGTGGAACAGATATTGTATGGAGTTGAAACTGTAAAGATCGAGGGAGTTCATGTTCAGCTTTAGTCACGAATGGGTGCAAACTTACTCATCCACATTGTTAATGTTTGATACGTGGCTATTAGTAACTATGATTTCACTGTAATAAAGTGGATAAAAAGTGACTTTATTAATTTTGAAGTGCTCAGTCGAAAAGTTAATATGAAGGTAACTTACGAATTGAGTGGAATATGTTGTGGATTAAGTGAAGTTTATTTTTTTTAAAGTTGGATGGACTGAACCTCACGGCGACTAGGATGCTCAGATTTCCTTTAGGAGTCATATAAATCTAAATTCGTAACACTGCAGGAACAAAGATTTATCAAATTACGGGCGAAATACGTTGTCAAGTGACAGTTATAAATCAACAGACAAAAATTATCTTTGTACTTTTAGCGCAGCTGCGGCGGCCCGCTATAGTAAAGTCGCTGCATATTCTAACCTACGTTACATGTAATTTAAAAGTGGAAAGTTATACTAATACTGGAGAAGTATTAGTTGGAACTAGAAAAAAAGCAAATTATTCTTTAACAGTGGAACGTCGTGGGGGTTGACTTTGTGAAAAATCAAACTGCTCCAACACAAAATATTAGGACCGAAGATCAGTTGCTGTAGAAACTTGACGGAAAGTGAATATATGATAAGGAAATTTTTATCATCATGAATACTACTAAAGCTATTGCTACCAATGCTCTTTCACCCTCTACGATGGACCGTTAAAACTGAACCTGCTTATTGACTATATCTTCGGAACTACATAGTGTACTGCAGCTACAGTCTGTGCTTTGCTTAATTGCAACAGCATATCGTAATTCACAGGTAAGAAAAATTTGCCGTGCCACTAATATGTGGATCATCCTGCTGCTGCTGCTGCAGCAGCAGCAGCTGCTCCTGTGGACGTTTGAATGGCACGTTGCCCTTAAGTTGACTCAGTTTTGCAACAAGATTTGTTGCCTCGTCGATGGCACGTGCAAGCGATGCAACACATGAACCCCCCCCCCTCCCCCCAGCAACACACACACACACACACACACACACACACACACACACACACACACAAAGTATTTTTATCCGCCGATTTCATAACACACGGAAGTATTACAGAATCGTGTATACGCCCAGAGGCAGCGTAACTCGCGGCGCGCCAATGAACTAGACTGTATTCATCCAGTAAATGAGAACGATCAGTTTAGGAAGACCTCAACGGCCGATAACTTCACAATCTTGCCCGTATTCAATGTTTGGATTGATTGTCGCGTAAATTAAACACGCTGCACAGATAGAGTTCTATATTAGCTGCCAAAGTGCGCCATCCCACTACGCAAACCCAATACTGCGAGTTAGCAGGCTGCACGTCTGAATGTATCCAGACAGGAAATGCACAGGTGTTGCTGCCACTGCCTCTATCTACTGTTTGCTTTGATTAATAATATTTGTGGCGCAAACTTTAGAGATTTCACTCCCGTATCATCTCCATTTTGCAGTAAACAGTGCGATATAAGCAAAGTGTTGCTACAAAACTAGCCAAGTGGAAACAGATGAAAAACCAAAGACGGTAAAATTGTGTTGACAGTTACCTGTATGGAGCGCCGGCAGGGATCGGTCCGCAGGGCGCGGCAGAAGGCTGGGTCCACGCGCTCTGCGTCCATGGCTGCACACGGCGGTGGGCCTTGGTAGAGGGGCGGGAAAGGGGTTTCCCCGTCGGCCCTCATGGCCGCCACATGGCATCGCGATGCAGCGCCGCCACAGCCGCAGAGGGCGGCCTCATGCGGCCGCCGCCCGAAACTGCGTGCCGCGGGGAATCACCATCCCTTCTGCCGCCGCCGACTTCGCAGGCACAAATGATGTCACACGTTACACTTTTACAGCAGGTATAACGCCCACTGCGGAGATACTTCTCACCATCCTTACTCAGAGCACTGACGCGAAACGCACTACGTATTTCGAAGAAGAATGATTCACTATCACAGCTAATGTGAACACTAAAGATGAATATGTGAAACTGGAGAAATCACTGAGCACACTTTGCCGTCGTCTGGAGTAGTTGATGGCGGACAAGACCGCTGGTTGATCCGCGTTCCCAGGCCGCTCGGTCGTGTTGTACCACCCCGGGAGTGGTGCGTGTGGGTCTTTAACGACTGTCTCCACAGACGGCTACGTCCACCATGCCGAATCGTCCGAAGAAGCCACCTGAAACTGAAAAGGTGTTGCAGCTTTACTGGGAGAAAAGACATGTGGGAAAATAACTACATCATTTGGGAAGGTAAGTAAGTAAATCGGTAAAGGGCGACAAGGAATGTAAATCAACAAAAATCTTAAAAACCCTTTTAATTCTTACTGATCGAGACTACTAGGGGCAGAGAGTACGTTCCGACCACCCTGCGGATGTGGAAACTAAGGCGATGAATGGTACTAAACCGAAATTTTTAATGCATAGTTTGCTGTAAGCTATTTCGCTTTAAAACCTTGCAAGACGAGATGGAAACAAGCACGCCCCAGATTTGTATATGTTTTATTTGGAATGGAGAAAAGGAAATCTCAGGAACCTACTTCGCCGGATATGGAGGTATGGAGCACAGTTGGTATGTGGCCTACCAATACAGAAATCTAACTCTTAAGTCTTATGTGGGGTTCTACTGTTCAGTGAGGAAATGCACAGTTTTTTATATAGCGAAATAGACCACAGGACTCTGTAACAGAACTGGTATGTATCTGAAGCTACCATTCGAGAACTACCACATTATCCTGCTTCTCAAATCTGAATGAACAATTAGAGGTGAGGTCGGAGCGAAGATGCGGCGGATGTGTCAGATCGCTGCCCGGCGGAGGTTGCTTTGCTGGCGGTCCCGTTCTTGATTCCATTGTCAACCGCAATTTCAGAACTGCTTCTCTCGGCCGGCCGGAGTGGTCGAGCGGTTCTAGGCGCTCCAGTCTGGAACCGCGCGACCGCTACGGTCGCAGGTTCGAATCCTGCCTCGGGCATGGATGTGTGTGATGTCCTTAGGTTCGTCAGGTTTAAGTAGTTTTAAGTTGTAGGGGACTGATGACCTCAGATGTTGAGTCTCCTAGTGCTCAGAGCCATTTGAACCATTTGCTTCTCTCGTGCCTTTACCGTTCCTAAAGCCAAACTGATCGTCATTTAGCACACACTCAGATCTCTTTTCCACTTTCCTGTATATTATTCTTGTAATCAACTTTGATGCATGAACTGTTAAGCTGATAGTGCGGTAATTCTCGCCTCTTCACCATCCTGAAATATCAGATTCTTCCCGATGTTACCACTACTCCCTATGGCTGCAGTCATATGGCCGAGCATCCCACCACCACCAAACCCTTGCTGAGCATACTGACCAGCAGCCAGTCCATCCTGCCCAGCCACTGTCAGCAGTTCCAGCTGTGCCAGTGGTCCCTAGCTCCACTCCTGCTCCAATTTATGTGGCAACAGTCAGTCAATTACAGCTGCGGACCCTCAAAAAGGAGGTACACAAACTTCTGTTCATCTTTTGTCACAGCGGCCGTCCAGTCCGTAGCTCTTAGCGTACCATTAACAGCTGTATCGGTAACACACTCATCGTTTGTTTGTGGAATGCCAACGGTCTGTGCGCCCGGACTTCTTTCACCATAAAGCCATAAACGTCAGTGTCATCTGCGAAAATTAAGAACTGCTGCAACTATCGCACTGACAGGGCAATATGCTGGTGGCGGCACTGCAATCTACATTAATAGTCTGCTGTGCCAACAGCAGATGCAGCTGCTGGACCTGACTATACCAAAGTGACATTTGTGTCCACATATCAGTTAGCATCTTCACCTACGTCATGGTCCATCTTCTGTCCAGAGGCTTTTGTCCGTTTGCAGGACTGTTTCCTATCACATTTTGTTTAGAATTTACGTTGCGCTAAGTAATTTTGAGACAGCTTGTCTCTAGCTCTTGCGCATCCGCTTGGCAGCTGGCCGAGCCTCGCCGCGGAATTGCTCGCGACACCTAGTTTCCTTGTTGCTTGCGTGCGACTTATTCCTGGCCCGGCGTAGATCCGTCCAAGTTTTTCTTATTGTTTTGAGTAGTGACAGACATGATCTTATGATTATGCGTCTTTAATCTGCATTAGTTTTATTCTGTGACATGGCCAACGTTTGGCCCTCAAAATACTAAGTGTATCACGATTTTCCTTATTAAGAAATCATTAGATTGACGATGTATTTCTATGTTTAATATATGTTCGTGTAGATTAATTTATAGGTTGCCATCGAAGGTAAACTAAAAAAAAAATTTACCTTGTAACTGAAGGCTGAATGATGAATTTACCGGGAATTTAACAATTCACGGTTGCTGAAGCGCTGCATTATGTTGTAGATTTGCAAGCTTTCCTAGATTTCCTGCTTTTTGTTAACAGTTCTTATGCCTTTAAGATTTTCTGGGGTAACAAAAACTCCATGTATCTGCTGTGAGAAAAAAAAAGAATAAAACTCATGTGATTCGCAGATGGAAAAACCATATGAAGGATTGAAATGTAAGTGATAGCTCAACCTTATAGGAAATAGAAACATTTCTAACTAAGTTCTATCTATTGCAACATACTGTACAGGTTTCGGAACTCCATACAAGCAACAGCAGTAAAGTACCAGTGTTGCGAGAGCTGCAATGCAGGTTGCATACACTGCAGTACGCTGAAACATCTTGGTTATATTCATTAATTGGTGCGCTAACGGAGTAGGAAAAAATGCAATAGGTCCACATTCTGTCACTGGGTGAAAATATGGCGCTGTAAGCAGTCAAAGTTAAGTGTTTTCTATTTTGATGTCAGTAGTTTTGTCGCTTGGTGTAAAAGATTAGGAAGATTTAGATTTCCTTACAAAAAACAACGGGCTGTTGAGAAGAAAGACTGTGCACTACTGGTAAGGCTGTTTTATGAGAACGGTAGCAATGTAACACCTCTACCTTACGGGAATATCGCCGTGAAACAGCTACGAGGTGGCCCCATACTAAAATTGCGCTAGAGAACATGATCAAGAAATCTGAAGGAAAAGTTGAATTGGATAGTACAGCAATGAAAAGGAGGCGCCCCATTCCTATGGCAGTTGAAGTTTCTGTAGCTAAAGCCGACTGTGCAGTACGTACTGCAACTTAATGCAGCCAGTGCTCGAGCTGTGTCACGCGAGTTATTTCCCACCGGTCAATAGAACGAAACGTTTTGCGGCGCATTTTACTCTGATGTTCTCAGAGGATTCAAAATGTGCAACAAATGAAGCCCCGAGGTAGGCTACAACGCAATGACCTATTGGGTAACATGCGTCTGGGTAATATTTTTTGGATGCACGTTGCAAGAACCTTCTTGTGCATGACGCGATCCAGCTCTGCTGGAAGGCAGTTGTGTCCACAACACTGTTTTCTTGGAAGATGCGGCAACACCAGGTGAAAGATTTGATTCGAGAACCCTTCGGTAACGACAGCGTCATCTGCAGGCAATTTCAAGACTAGCAGCCTCCCAGTTCCGAAGACCTAAAATCATGTGACTTCGGGTCATGGGGGCATCTGAAAGATCGTGTCCATCAGGGATGTATATGGACTCTTCCTCATCTGAAGGATAGCATACGACAATATGTAGCTCTGTTTACACTGGACATGTTTCAAATAATTGTCGACCATGCTGTGTTACGGATGCAGCATGTTACATAATCGGGAGGCAAAAATGAACAAATGTTTTAACTTGTGACCGTTTCTTAAAAAACGTACCGGAAGCAACATTATCGTGTATTTAATCGTTCCTCCCTTTTGTCGCAGCCACACCATACACTGACTGCTAATAGCGCCGTGTTTTCACCTAGTGGCTGAAAGCGGAAGTATCCTTTCACCATACACTGCGAGCACGCCGGTTGTTAACATACCCCACAATGCGTCCTGGTGTGTATACATTCCACACTAACACCCTTAATACCGACAGTTTAACTACAATCACTCGCTGGTTATTTAAAAGAAAAATTTTGCTGATAGTCTTAAATTTACTAAATTTTTCTAGATGCTTCCCAACAACGGTAAAAGGTCAGTATAAATTTGAAAACTTAATAAACCACGGAATAATGAAGATAGAGGTTAAAAATTGACACACATGCTTGGAATGACATGGGGTTTTATAAGAAAAAAAGTATTGCTAGATACGTGAATGATCTCTTGCGCGCGTCGTTTGGTGGCGATCGTGTGCTCAGCCGCCACTTTCGTCATACTCTGCGTCCAGGTCCCCAGGCCTCAGTCCGTGCGATTACTGGCTTTGGGTTTACCTGAAGTCCTAAGTGTATCGTGATCGACGGACATCTCTAGGGATGCTGAAGATGACATCCGACGCCATTGCCCCACCATAACTCAGGACATGCTTTATAGTGCTGTTCACAACATCATTCCTCGACTACAGCTATTCTTGAGGATGATGGACATATTGAGCATTTCCTGTAAAAAACATCTTTGCTTTGTCTTACTCTGTTATGCTGATTATTGCTATTCTGATCAGATGTAGCGCCATCTGTCGGACATTTTTTTTTGAACGTTTGTTTTTTTTTGGTTCCAATAAAACCCCATGTCATTCCAAGCAACTGTGTCAATTTGTGCCTCTATCTACATTATTCCGTGATTTATTCAGTTTTGAAATTTATACTGACTTTTTGATATATATAAATATCTAAAGACAAAGATGATGTGACTTACCAAACGAAAGCGCTGGCAGGTCGATAGACACACAAACAAACACAAACATACACACAAAATTCTAGCTTTCGCAACCAACGGTTGGTTCGTCAGGAAAGAGGGAAGGAGAGGGAAAGACGAAAGGATGTGGGTTTTAAGGGAGAGGGTAAGGAGTCATTCCAATCCCGGGAGCGGGATTGGTATATATATATATATATATATATAACCTGCTGGAATTCCGTTTCGATACATAGGCGCGTTGTCAAAATTATTTTTAATCACTACCAATTGCACGTGGAAGTAGGCTCTTTAGGTTTTTATGTTGGTAACGCCACGTAGCGCTCTGTATGATAATCACCGACTGCGTGCTGTGTGCAGTCTGTGGCAGGTCGGACTGAGTGTTGGAATATTCGCTTGTGTAGTGTTGGGCAGTTATACGTGAACAGCGCGTAACGCTGGGCAGTTTGATGTGAGCCGCCAGCAGTGGTGTATGTAGAGAGAGAGAGAGAGAGAGAGAGAGAGAGAGAGAGAGAGAGAGAGAGAGAGAGAGAGATGCCAGAGTTTTGAGACGTTATTATGAGTGAACGATCTGGACGTGTGTCCGTCAGAAAAAGGAAATTTGCAAGACCGGATGTCACGAAATGATACATATGACTTTTGAACACTATTAAGGTAAATACATTGTTCTCTATCAAAATCTTTCATTTGCTAACTATGCCTATCAGTAGTTAGAATACTTTATTTAGCTGGCAGTATTGGCGCTCGCTGTATAGTAGGTCGAGTAACGAAGATTTTTGTGAGGTAAGTGATTCATGAACTGAGTATGTTATTGTTAGTCAGGACCATTCTTTTGTAGGGATTATTGAAAGTCAGAATATTACATATCAGTTTAGTGACGATCATAATACATGAAGAGAGAAATGTGAGTACGTTCACTTTTGCTCTGTTTGAAAATCAGATAACGTAAGAGGTTTACCAGCACAGTAATTCGTAATTTTTCTACGGGGATGTTTCACACGGAGTGTCTACACACAGGGGCTGAGCGGCAGAACGCTGACACAGCCTAAAGTCAAGGCAGTATCTTCGTACCTGTATCTGGACTTCAAGTAAACGATTGTTGTGATGCATCATCTGTATTAACGTGCCGCGTTCAGTTCTGAGCTTCTGCCTACGGCATGTGACAAGCATCACGTGTGGCGAGTCGTTCGGCAGTGTCGTGTCTCGACCACACAATAAAAGCCTGCCCACGGTCACGCGCCCATCGCCAGACAGGAGAAAGTCGACACAAGACACACCCATTCTTGTTCAGAGCGCTTTCTGCTCCACGGCCACCTCCGTCTTTTGAGTGCAGCCCGTGGAGCATGAACATCTGTGGAGTGAGCATTCCGATGCTAAGGACGAGATTTCTGCCTGCAGCATCTCCTGCAGCCAAAGTCACACGATTTTGAGACGGCGCATTTTAGCCCGAATAGCGCTTAGCGTATTGTGAGTTATTACTTCGCAGCTGTAGACCACCTTCAGAAATACCGTGAAATCTTTGTGTGTGTGTGTGTGTGTGTGTGTGTGTGTGTGTGTTTTCAGACATCTGAACAATTTCATACCAGGAACTGAAGTTGGCTTGAGGTTGTGAAGAGCAATGGCATTATGCCTTTTCGTGATAGCTAAGGTCCCACTTTATTTATGTTTTTCGGTAACGAGATATGAAGAGACAGCGAACAACCTTTTTTTTTACATTTTATATTGCACTTATATTCGTATTGTTGAATCTCTAATTAATTACGCCAGAGTGACGCCGCCGAATTGTCATGAAAAAATAACGCATCTGGAACTATGAATTGTTATAGTAACTACCGCAAGCGATTTGCATCACCTGTTTTGCATTCTTTCAGTTTTTCTTTACTTACTGTTCTGCTTCTTACAGACACGTAAAATAACGAACAGTTTTTCGCCATTATCAGAAAATAGTGACTATACACTACGCACAATAAAAAAAAAAAAAATATGCAAGTCCAATGCCCTAATTCTGGAATAATGGAAGTGACAGCCAACAATTTTTTCAGGTTTTATATTGCAGTTATTCGAATCTGTTCGAATTACTTTACAATGTCACTGCAGAAATCAATTTCGTGCAGAAATACTTTGATACACAGACGTGTTTGAGACTGCCACAAATTGGATGAAATTGATCTGACCGTCATGCGTAAATTTTATATGCTTAAGAACATAGCACCAATATGTATACATTGACTGGAAGTTTACTGAAACAGACTTTCAAAATTGTCTCGCATTTGTTTCGTAAATACACGTACATAGAATCGCAGAAATTGTCTCTACAAGACAAGACTTCGTAATACCGTGTCACGATATTCTTCGACACATGAAAGGCGTATTATTAATATGACATTTAAAATTACACGCTTCTTGTCCATACATACGAGAAGTAACTGGTTTTTATTTCACTTAGTTCTCTGTACACCTGAAGCAACATTACTGCACCATAGCTGTTACTAAAACTCAAACGCGCAGAAACTTTTATAAAACAGGGCTAATATGTGCAACATTGAGGCTTCGCTATTACAGCAAATTTTAGACTAGCAGCGTCGTCCCAGAAGCAAGTGACTTGCCCGGTTTGATCTTGAGACCATGCGCCGTAGATTATGCTCACTCAATACATGTACAGTACATACTCTGTAGGGCATCCCACCGTCATAGGGACGGATAGCCTTTGTAGTCTGGTCCGTTTAAGCCCACAAACAAACCAACCTTCGTCAGACGCGCCGTAAGTTAAGTGGCGGGTGACAATCACAACCCTGTACTGTTCATGTGGAGTGGAAATAGCAGTGGTGCGGCCCATGTGAGCGCATGAGGACAGCTGATGTCAATATATTTAACTGGAGGAACTGGCATCATTACCCAGCGCTTCCATGCTGAATTTGTGCCTTGAAAATGACACTGTATGCACCTGTTGAAATTACAGCGGTTGTCGAAGACGTCATTCAGCTGCATTCCCGTACGTTATCTGAACATGTTATTCAATAGTATGTTTCGCCCACACGTGCTCAGCGTATTATGTCCCATTTGTCAATTTATGTCCCTTAAAAGTTTTCAAAGGATAATGTATTTTAGACTGTTCGTGTAAGTCAGAAGCGAACTGTTTCTTTTAACAGCATTAATAATAATTTCAGCTTACACTGTAATCATCGTCTAAAGCATAGCTTAGCTTTCCAAAGTGTGACACATCCTACATATTGCTTCTTACATATTGTTTCTGAAGTCCGTTCAGGTAACCAAGTCTAGAGAATTACCGAAAACAAAACATTCTATGTTACCTTACAGGAAAGTAGCTGTTGTATTGACACGTTCACACATTACTCTTAACAATACGACGTCGCTGATCCTCTGACTACGTAGAAAGCCATCCCCTTCTCGTAACTACACTCCTGGAAATGGAAAAAAGAACACATTGACACCGGTGTGTCAGACCCACCATACTTGCTCCGGACACTGCGAGAGGGCTGTACAAGCAATGATCACACGCACGGCATAGCGGACACACCAGGAACCGCGGCGTTGGCCGTCGAATGGCGCTAGCTGCGCAGCATTTGTGCACCGCCGCCGTCAGTGTCAGCCAGTTTGCCGTGCCATACGGAGCTCCATCGCAGTCTCTAACACTGGTAGCATGCCGCGACAGCGTGGACGTGAACCATATGTGCAGTTGACGGACTTTGAGCGAGGGCCTATAGTGGGCATGCGGGAGGCCGGGTGGACGTACCGCCGAACTGCTCAACACGTGGGGGCGTGAGGTCTCCACAGTACATCGATGTTGTCGCCAGTGGTCGGCGGAAGGTGCACGTGCCCGTCGACCTGGGACCGGACCGCAGCGACGCACGGACGCACGCCAAGACCGTAGGATCCTACGCGGTGCCGTAGGGGACCGCACCGCCACTTCCCAGCAAATTAGGGACACTGTTGCTCCTGGGGTATCGGCGAGGACCATTCGCAACCGTCTCCATGAAGCTGGGCTACGGTCCCGCACACCGTTAGGCCGTCTTCCGCTCACGCCCCAACATCGTGCAGCCCGCCTCCAGTGGTGTCGCGACAGGCGTGAATGGAGGGACGAATGGAGACGTGTCGTCTTCAGCGATGAGAGTCGCTTCTGCCTTGGTGCCAATGATGGTCGTATGCGTGTTTGGCGCCGTGCAGGTGAGCGCCACAATCAGGACTGCATACGACCGAGGCACACAGGGCCAACACCCGGCATCATGGTGTGGGGAGCGATCTCCTACACTGGCCGTACACCACTGGTGATCGTCGAGGGGACACTGAATAGTGCACGGTACATCCAAACCGTCATCGAACCCATCGTTCTACCATTCCTAGACCGGCAAGGGAACTTGCTGTTCCAACAGGACAATGCACGTCCGCATGTATCCCGTGCCACCCAACGTGCTCTAGAAGGTGTAAGTCAACTATCCTGGCCAGCAAGATCTCCGGATCTGTCCCTCATTGAGCATGTTTGGGACTGGATGAAGCGTCGTCTCACGCGGTCTGCACGTACAGCACGAACGCTGGTCCAACTGAGGCGCCAGGTGGAAATGGCATGGCAAGCCGTTCCACAGGACTACATCCAGCATCTCTACGATCGTCTCCATGGGAGAATAGCAGCCTGCATTGCTGCGAAAGGTGGATATACACTGTACTAGTGCAGACATTGTGCATGCTCTGTTGCCTGTGTCTATGTGCCTGTGGTTCTGTCAGTGTGATCATGTGATGTATCTGACCCCAGGAATGTGTCAATAAAGTTTCCCCTTCCTGGGACAATGAATTCACGGTGTTCTTATTTCAATTTCCAGGAGTGTATGTTATGTTTTATGCGAGGTGCTTCAGATTTCCGGTGATTGTACACGTGATGTGTGTATTATTAAACCTATATAATGCGGTGTACTTTCGGGAGTAGTGAAGACTACATGGCCATGTTAGTTTGTAACGGGTTCTGAGAACAGTGCATTCGCTGCAGTAGAACTTGTGTGGCACCACTAAAACTAGCCCGAGAAGAAGTTTGCTTCACATAATTCAGTGACCCTTGTTACGGGGCGGGCTTCTTGTAATGTTTGTAGGCACGGCTGCTGCTGGGCTGTGGTCGGTGATTCTCGTGTGCTCCTGTTGAGTACAAATTGATCACTAAAATTACGACCACGGTAACGAAACAGAACGTAGCTGACTTCTTCCCGAAGACTGTCCTTTGCTTACTATGGAGATGGTAGTTATATTCTTTGACAGCTTTCATTTTATGTCCTATTTGGCACCGTCGTAACACACATGTACTTTTAGAAACGTATGTCTTGACCACACTTCCTTTACCTCAACCTTACGCGTTTCGACTTTCCGCCATTTTCAAAGGCAGTGCTATGTCTGTCTTCTAAAAACATTGAATACATTTTATCACATCAACATTCTGGAGCACTCGATAAAATGTGTGTAATGTTTTGTATGTCTGACACAGCAGAGCCTTCGAAAATCACAGGAAGTTGAAACGCGCAAGATTGATGAAAGATTTAATTGTGATCAAGTCGTAAGTAAAGTTATTAAAGGTGCATGAAAATGACCGCGACGTGTCTCAGCATTTTCATGGAACCTGCAGTTAACACACACAATTGTACACAAAGACGCCGCTGTAAATCGATGTCTTTCCTATACTAGCTGCCAAAGTACGCCATAACGGAATCCCCCTCCGCGTTTATTTCATTGTGCTTCAGTTAACTGAGAAACTTTGTTTCTGTCAAAACACGTGATGTTTTGTTTCCAGCAGATTATTGTACTTCATGGAGTAAACGCAAGCAGTATAATGTCACTGATTGAAGTACCGTATATACGTCCGTTTTGCGAGGTTACAGATATTTATCCTGTCCCAGTCCTATCGCACCGCGTCTACCCTTCATGCATCTTTGCTCCTGTGAGCTAGCGTCCTCGACGGGAAGCCCCGTTGTAGGAGGAGGGTGGAGCTTGGCGCCCGCCTTTCCGCTTGGCGTGTAAAGTCACTATGTCTGTTGCTAAATCTGACTTGTAATTCAGTTTTGCGAAGAGATTTTACGTTATGCGAAACGGCTCACTTCCGCAGACTTTAAATGCGTTTTAGGGACTAATCTGGAGCTTTTTAAAGAATGGCAACAAATTTTAAGATTCAGTTACAAACAAAATTTGAAACGATTCTCGCAGTGATTTGGATGTACCTTTTTCATTCCTCGTTAGCAGCAATTACGTCCGATGCCACGGTCAACACCGCACCACACTAGTGAAGTCCCCGGTTTGTTGTTCGGTTCCCTCGCGCAGGAAACTCTTGCTTACCCGCACTCAGTACCTTAGACCCCAGTGCTTTGCGTGGGTTCTGTGTCTTAATAACTAACTCAATTTCGTTCTCATTCTTGCTTTTAGGAAGCTCGTTAGTGAGTTATTTTCAGTAGAATTACTGAACTGAACCTGCAGAGATTTCATGCGTAGAGGCTACAAGGTGAACGATATAGAAAGTGGCTGTCTAGGTTGGCGGGAGACGATAGTGCTATTGTAAGTACTGTGAAGTGCCCTTGTCAGCAAAAGAAAGTGATATAAAGAAACTTATGGACACGATCAAGCACTGAAGTGCGGAAGCAGCTTTTCGTGCTTCACATCAACATTTGTTTTGTGGAAGACAGGATTTTGTTCAGAACAAATCATGTAGATCCAACACCGCACGTTGGTTATTAATTTTGGACGGAAGTGTCTACTGAAAAATTCTCTTAGGAATTTGAGAAGCATGTGCTTGAAACCGGATTGCATCTGTTTGTATATTTTCACACTAACATACTGTTTTGAAAACTATCGGTTGAAACATCTTATGCTGTCCACGTTGTTGAATGAATCAGCACTTATGATGTCCGCCATTTACATTTCATTTTGCTTATCTTTCGTCTAATGTGGGAATAATGCCTAGTTTGTGTCGATGCTCGGAACAGTTCAAAACATTATTCGGAATGTCGCCTCCTGCCGCAGTCCGACGTTTTACCAAAATCGGCTTGAGAATACGGAATTGTCAGAGCAAAAAACTCAGGTGTTCCAGCCCTTGCGCTGGAATGAAGTACCCGCAGCGCGATTCGACCAACAGACATTCGCTTATCGATCGAAGCGTCTACTCCTTGGGCCGCGGACTAATAGTCGCGACCATTTGAAGTATATAAGCAGGCCTAAAATTTTCAAACTCGATTGACCCGAAAACGGTTGAGAGATGCAGCTTCCTGTTAACATATAGTACGTTCAAATCCTAGTCATGCCCTAGATACCGTGTGCAATATGAATCCAATCGACGAGGGGAAATTCGTACCGTTCCCTAGTAAGAAGTGCCGAATTTCGTGGTGAAAGGTTACAAGCCGTCTGTCTTGCCTCCTTTTATTTGTACGCTAAATTCATCTGCTCATTGGCAGGGCTGGCGATAGACAGGACACTGGTTTCATCGTGCTAAACGTCTCATAACGTTATTAAGGGGAACACACCCTGCCTTTCAACCCATGTTAATTTAGGCACGTATTTGACCCATTTCTGAAAAAAAACTATTTGATTCAGGACCTTAATATTTTTATTGTATGTTACATTATGCTAATAGAATTAACTGTACTAGAATCTACTTTATCCATTTTATAGTTTTTAAGAAATACTTTTTTAAATTAACAAAAAGTAGTAAGTTTTTCTGCAGAAAATATTTTTGTGAACATCCTGATGGGGGAATATTAATGAATGTAGTACCAGAGGTGGCTTTTTATGTTATGCAGAGTATCTGAAAATTTCATTCATTTATCTATGATAGTTTCTGATATAATGGAGCCCATGTACTGAAAATTTTAGTTTGAAATTTGTTACTTACAGTTAAATAAAACTGTCCTGCGTATGATGGCCCTTATTTGGCCTCTAGCAGGTCTTCCAGCTTCTTTTTCACCTTCCTGCATGTTTGTCTTGCTTTCCTGGCCATATTAGATGCAGACCTGTTTGCATCGGCTACCCTCATTTTATCGCAATGTTGCAGCCCAGTGATCATATTTTCACCAGGATTAATTCCCAGATTTTTCAGTACCCAACACTTTCCAATATTACCACAACTAAATGTAGCAACAGCATCATGAACTCTCAGTTTCACTGCATGCATGCCTACAATTACAGTTTTAGGAAGGTGGTTCAAAATTATGCTCTCGAAACATTCATTTGGTTTCTGGGTCTGCCCATGCAGACATTTCCTTATAAGGTCAGGATGACCCTAGAGTCTGAAAATAGGTTTAATTGCTGCAATAACAGCAGCAGGAAGAGAATGCTGGTGAGAATAAGGTTCTCCAGTTGCCTGAGCCCTATTGCATTTGCATCACGAATTTTCTGCTGATAGACACAACCCATGACATGGCTTATCAGTAGAGAACGTATGGAAGAATATGGCCCAAACATCTCTCTTTATTGCCTCCAGATTTTCTGTATTTCTCCGAATTGCCTGCCCATAGTATACCCGCTAGTTTTCTGTTTCAGTTTTACTTAACCGACCCTGTCCAGCCAACAATTTTCCATCTTCTAATTCTTTTTCCTCTCGTATCAACAGTTTTCTCAGCCTTGTTCCCAAACGTTTTTGAACATAGCCTACACATTCTGTTTTGCTAATAATGGCATCTTCATATGGCTTGGAGTTGACATTGGGTGAGTTGACAGTGGGTGACACGAACACACGTAGTAGGAAAATGCTCTTTAAATGCTCTAAAAAAACTTTTTCAGCAAAATCCTTTTTAGAGTACTTAAATAAAACAACCTATCGAAGTATGATGAAAACCGAAAATCGATTTTTCGACCTGAACCACTGTGTGGTCCCTTTAGTTGGGGAATGTGTTTTATAAAACTACAGTGGCTGCCGGTAGAGGCTTGTAGTTCTATTTTAAGAACGCGTGAGAACCGCTCAGTTCGCACAGAACTCGAAGTGAGAAGGGAGACAAAACGGCAGTCAGAGGCTTTGTTCCGGCTTGTCGGAGCCACCCGAGAGGACTAACCTAACTCCCCTGTCAGTCACGCTGAGGCGAGGTTCGCGGAATTTGGCACAGTTCGGCTCTGTAAAAGTCTGAGGGCGACAGTCAAATGTCGGCCGACACCTAATAATTTTATGGTGAAAAATTGCGCGCCTTCGAATGTCTGGGCCTACGCGGTAGGAGCAGCAGCAGTAGTAGTAACAGCCTCGCTGATTACCCGTCGCGTTGGTTAGGCTTCTGGAAATTCGGAGGACGACAAAAAGCGCTCTGATTCGCCCATCGCCTGCTGACGTCAGACGGGAATTTCTAGAGCAAATTGGCGAGGAAGGTGTGCTCCGACTGGCCCGCGCCTGGAGACGTATTAAACGTGGATGTTTTCACGCTACTCACGGAGAAGGTTTTCCTGATTGGCAGTTGCGGCCGGGGAGCAGGGACACGAGAAGATGGTTTGGACGTGGAAAATCAAATGTCGCCGGTTTCAGACGTCGAGAACTGAGTTCAGATGGTGGATGGTACTTTACGGTGTCCGAGGCTTCGTTCTTCATATGCGACCATGCACAGCCGACTTACCGCCACAGCAAATTGGTAACAACATCCATCAACACCGGCGATAGGCGGGCGTTGATGTCTGTAAAGGGCACGTAGTGTTGCTACAGAACAACTGTTAACCCTGGCCGGCCAGAGTGACCGAGCGGTTCTAAGCGCTACGGTCTGGAACCGCGCGACCGCTATTGTCGTAGGCTCGAATGCTGCCTCGGGCATGGATGTGTGTGATGTCCTTAGGATAGTTAGGTTTAAGTAGTTCTAAATTCTAGGGGACTGATGACCTCAGACGTGAAGTCCCATAGTGCTCAGAGCCATTTTTTTTGCTAACCCTGTCTGCAGTGAAAGTAGCGTTTGGATTTATTATTCAGTCAACCACTTAAAGTACGGCAACGGCCTTGCCGCAGTGGATACACCGGTTCCCGTGAGATCACCGAAGTTAAGCGCTGTCGGGCGTGGCCGGCACTTGCATGGGTGACCGTCCAGGCCGCCACGCGCTGTTGCCATTTTTTCGGGGTGCGCTCAAGACTCGTGATGCCAATTGAGGAGCTACTTAGCGAATAGTAGCGGCTCCGGTCAAAGAAAACCATCATAACGACCGGGAGACCGGTGTGCTGGCCACACGCCCCTCCTATCCGCATTCTCAACTGAGAATGACACGGCGGTCGGGTGGTCCCGGTGGGCCACTTGGGGTCTGAAGACGGAGTGCTACCACCTAAGTAACATATGATAGTGCTGTACCCGTTGCTTCAGAACTTCATTGCAGTTACTTTATTAACAGTTATGTCACTGACAAGGGGAGGCCACGACGTTTGGAACGCGGATTTACTGCAAACTTCGTACACTCTTAGTAATCAATGAGGATAAAATAATGTGTAAGCAGTAGCGCGTACTTCAAGCGTTATTGAGAAAATCTCAAGATAATTTCGGTCGTCAAATATATACACCTGTGTGTGGCCATTTCTACCACGAAGCGCCGGTAGCTGTGTTATTTCATTGTAGCCATTTTTGTCACTGTTTTTGTGGAATAAAGAAAGTTGTTAGCATTCAAGCTCCGTAATCGCCAGGTCGCTGGATGGAGTCCCGCTCGTCAGTTTTTTCCCCTAACGGTCATTTTCTTTAGTATTTATATTACAATTAATGTAATGGGAAAAAATACGTGTAATCGGATGAACTTTTATGTTATTTGGCAGTCTACAAACTTTTATCATCACAAATAATATAATATTAATAACTACCGACTATTAAACGGCCAAACGCATGAAGTAGTACTGAAAATGTATGCTTCTCTGTGGTTTGGGAATCCCCATGCCTGGAAGGAGCCCGTAACGACTTGCTACCTCCATGTTTTGACCGCTACAAACGGCTTTCGTCGCTTTCGACATTACGAGTACAAGTTACGGGATGGTATTTTTCGTAAAAACGTGAAAAACAAAGTGAAACATCACCAGCTGCATTGAATAAATGATATGTTTCCGCACATGTAAGGTCTTTTGAGGTTTTCCGTGGAAAAACCAACCTCGTTACCATTTTCAAAAACTTCTCTTTCAGCCGATAATTTGGAAGCAAACCATGCATAACGCAGCATTTCCTTAACTATCGGCACTGATCATTGGTCATGCAGTATCGAATGTATTTCAATAGCGTCTTCACGAGAAGCAATTTCTCGTTCTCTTTCTATTAAATACGAACAATTTTGAAGACACGATTTAGCATACATTTTCAGTATCACTTTATGCGTTTGGCCGTTTAATAGTCGGTTGTTATGAATATTGTATTATTTGTGATAATGAAAATTTGTGGACTTCCAAACAACATTGTAAATTTAATAAAAGTTCATCCGATTACACAAATTTTTCCCATTACATCAAGTGCAATATAAATAGTAAAGGAAATGGCTGTTAGGGAAAAAACTGACAAGCGGGACTCGATCCAGCGATTACGGGGCTTGAACGCTAGCACTTTTTTATTATTGATCATAACATTGGACAGTAGTATATAATTTTGAAGAGACATTTAAAGAAATAAAACAAATTAAAATTAATTACAGGTTCCTTGACATTTTAGAAGAAATCAAAGTCTAGACAAGAGAGTGATTTTCGTCATTTGATCGTTTGTGTTTTTCAAATATAAAATTGTCTCGTTTCTCCATGTTCTGAATCGCATCATCGAAAACTGAGTTACATGACGGTTATTCTGAGGAAGTTAGCGTATTGATTATAGTAATTATTGATGCGTAGCACTTTGTGATGCTGGTGGGAGGTATAAGTCCAAAAATCTCCTTCGCCCCTTTCTTTACTGGACAGTAGGTAAAATACCGCGTGTCCCTTCAACCAGTTGACGGCATTTTTCACCACTCGGCTGCCAGCGCTTCATAGTAAAAATGGCCATGCACAGGTGTATATATGTGACGACCGAAATTATCTTGCGATTTTCTCAGTAACGCTTGAGAAGTACGCGGTACTGCTTACACGTTTTGTTGTCCTCGTTGAGTACTACGAGTGTACGAAGTCTGCAGTAAATCCGCATTCCAAACGTCGCGGCCTCCCCTTGTGAGTCCTATGCTACGTCATTGTTTTTAATATGGTAAAACATCAATTTCATTTTATTTGTATTTCATGTGAAGTGACTTGTTTCCTTCAATTATTTTATTACAATAATTATTATTATTTTTGAGGTAGTGATTCTGTTGAGCAATTATAATTTAACACTGGGTCTTAGGGGGTGTGCCACGGAATTTGGGCAGTCGCGCCACTCCGGTGCGATTCTGCATCCACGCACCAAGGGTTTTGGTGTGGCTGCAGTACTACTCGCCGATGACCTGCAACTCCTCCTATAAATCCTCCAGACTTATACTTACTTGACTGACACTGCATGGCAGTAACTTCCGACGGAGTAAGAAAAATTAAGTCTTGTCCCCGTATGGTGCCACTGAACTCTGATCAGAGATTTAGCGATTCGTAGAACGGTTGGCGTACTTTAGTGTGTCACCCGTACGGAGGGAGAGGGCGACCTACCAATCTACCGCAGGATCACTAAGCTACGTTGTTCGGGGCACTATGGAGGAAACGGCGAGCACTGCGAGCAGACCGTGACATGTGCCAGTCTGCACTGGGTAGGAAGCGGGCGGCACACGTCGTGGAGCCAGGTGTGCGTGCTTCCTCCCGTCAACGTCGCCACGGTGACCTGGTCACGCCCCGCGACCGCCACCTGTCTTTTCAGGCCGCCCTCTCCTGCTTTCTAGTCTTGCAACAGCCGCGTCACGCTAGAGAGAGAGAGAGAGAGAGAGAGAGAGAGAGAGAGAGAGACGGTTCAGTGGTTCTTAAGTGAGAGTGCCTCAGTGGCAGTAACCCAGAAATTAGACGTCTCTTACTAATTAACTGTAGAATGTCTTGTACGTGAAGTTGGTAAGCTCCAATGCTCTAGGGATTATCTCTAGTGTGACAGATTTACTTTCGTGCCTGCAAACTCCTAGTCATGAACCGGGACAACAGTGCCACTATATTACTCGATAGTTGACACTTCACGTTGTAAGAGGTGCATGATTAAGGAATTTGTTGCTAGCGCACTCGAGCGGACGTAATTTCGATGGATTGTTCACGCGCTGCCTGCGATATGAAAGTTGTAAGAGAATCTCAGACCAGAGAGCAGTGTTGACTGCAGTAAGAACTGTGTAGCAGTTTGAGTAAGTAGTTGCTAGCGACCAGTCTGGTGTATCGTGTTGGCTGGGCCGGTCGTGGGGAGCAATGGCGGAGCCTGACCGATATAAGGTAAAAGCAGCCTCGCGCATGTGTACTATTTTTATGTCAAGCCCCATACAAATGTTTTTAAAATCTCTTAATAATAATAATCTTTCTTATAAAAAATTAACTTTTGATAATCTTTCATCTCAATTTAAAGAACTTACTAATTTCTCCAATCCATGGTCATCCCGATTATTGTAAAGAAAAATCAGTTGTTTCTTTTTATACATGACAAATCTATCGGCCAGCATTGCACAGGGCTGTGCCAGAAAAATTTCTTATAGGAGCAGATATGTATACGCGTTATCCGACGACCTTATTGAGGTAAGAATTTTCAATGTATTCAGAATAATCTTTCAGGGCCATGACGCAGCGCTGCTGACGTTCAAAATTCACCAATTTAAATTCAGAGTCATTATTGAAAGGTCATAAGTGAGCGACAATTTTATTGAGAAGTTAGTCACATTGTATTATTGATAGGTTAAGCAATTTGTTTATTGGGAGGTTACGCTATATGTCAATGTTATATTTATATTTTTTACTGTTGGTAGGTTACACTAAATATGAATATTATTCATATTACTTTATTGTGGGGAGGTTGCACCGTGTTGTACCTAGTTTCCTCCAATCAGAGCGCCTAACGTCACGCCAGAACCCGTTCCTCGTTGCCAAACAGCCCTAACAATTTGTCACTTCCCATGTCTTGGCCGGCATTCTTTGTATGTTTCTACATCGAATCCTGCGTCTGCACAGCCATGTGTGAAGACGAATTTTTTTAAGGCTGCAATTGACCTTTGCGACTGAGTCACAAGACTTGTAAATAGAATAATTTTTTGAAGTTTAGTGACAGTAGTGGTTAGCGAATGAACTAGACTTGCCGAAAATTGTAGGTTCGAATCTCATTGAATACAGCGAATTTTATTTTTCTACGTCTAATCAGAAATAATTTTTTTTTTAATTGAATAGTTTAAATTAGTTTATTTCGAACACTTTGCTGCGTGATTTTATCATATCATTGACATTTTACTTCCGCTTATTTTTGTACCTACAAATTTTTCCATTTGGAATCTGTGTCGCCTACAATCTGCAGCCGAGTGCCAACCAGGACTCCTCATCGGTTGGTAACGGCGCATTCTATGTAGACAGTGTGATATTAGTTTCACGAAACCAATGAGAGCGACACATTCTAGTTCGGTTTTACCGCTGAAACAAATTTCGCTGCGGATGATCGCTACGCAAACGAAAATATTATAAAACTTTTCTATCCGGAGCTCGCTCGTAAGTTTTCCTTAGATGCTGTCAACAAAGTGAACGCGATTTTAGTTCTGCCACAAACTGTCGAT
Organism: Schistocerca serialis cubense; assembly: GCF_023864345.2. Lineage (NCBI taxonomy): Eukaryota > Metazoa > Arthropoda > Insecta > Orthoptera > Acrididae > Schistocerca > Schistocerca serialis. The sequence goes on along the minus strand of NC_064638.1, from coordinate 1,125,651,743 downwards.
CGCCATTTTCTGGTATAGAGTGCAACAAATCAGGAGTAGTTTAAATTCAGGGCTACAAAACGCGCCATCTTCCGCAATTCAGTCATTGGTCACTTAAAAATCCTATTCCATAATACGTAGCGGCAGCCATTTCCAGCATTGCTCCGCTTTACACAGTAACAGCATTTGTGAAATGACCCGTCTTGTGTGCGTCGCCGGCAGCGGATGTGGCAACGCTATAGCGTTAATGGACAGACGTCAACCATCAAGTAAGTTTAATCGGGCTATTTTATTGGCCCCAGCAGCCGGTAAAGGACGAAGTAGTGTGCGATTTGCACGGATGCTGGGGCAGGGGAGAGAGATTTCTTGATTCTGTTTCGAACTATTCCCCCCTCAGATTTTAAATCACCCATCCCAACAGGGTTGTTTATTTCCCGCTCACTTGGTATACAAAACTTAACATTTAAATTTGTCGATCCGTACACATGAAGTCTTACTCCACTGCTACTAACAAGTCTGCTCATTAATTTTGAAAAAAAAAACGTTATATAATGAAGGGTTTGAACTCGTTCTCATACTATTGGCGTTACTTTCATCTGAAGTCCGCGGTTCGTTGCTTGCGACGCAAGTACTGTGGTAGCAGTGCATCACAGGCGTGTGAGCTGCAGAGCTGAAATTCACCCCCCGTCCCGGGACAGGGTTGGGCAGCCCGGTACTGCGTGCTTATTTAGCGTTAGGACGGATTTAGACAGTGCTTTAATAGCATGCTAACTCATCGTGCCGTTTTCTATTGCCTACTCCTCATTGCGCACGTGTTGCTCTGCGTTTAGTACGCGAACAGTACGCATCTTAGTCAATGGAGAGTACCTACTAGAGACGGCTGATCTGCTTCGAGAACTTTTTTGTGAACTGATGCGTCTAACTTCATTTAGGTTTCAAGAGTTGATAGTTGTCAAACCACAGATAAAGCAGACATGGACATAAAAGTGGATACTTAGACGCCAGAGGCTGGGAACACCGGCTACTTTAATTCGAGAAGTGTCACTTGAGGACACCTCTTCTTCAAAAAGTTATATGCCGATGGACGGAGCGAAGTTTGCACGATTACTGCAAAAAGTCACCCCTATCATAGAAAAACACCACATAAACATGAGACCAGAATTACCAACACAACTGAAGCTCGAAGTGGTGGTGCTATATTTAATTGCACGTGGAATTTTCAAGTCTCTAAGTTCTATATCAGTTTCCTGTTACCACAATCAGCAGAAATTTACCTATAGTATTTCAGTGCCTTGTATCATGCTCTGGAAGACTTCATAAAAGCACGTACAACATGTCTTTAATAAGCGACGTTTTTTTAATATAGTTCAATATAATTTCAATATAATGAATCACTGTTACAATGTTAATAACATTTTAATGTGGAGCACGAGACGAAGTGTACGACAGGCTGGATAGTGTAACAGGCCTATACGAAGCCCTTCGTATTTGCTATGAACTCATTCTTACCGTAACATTATTAATGAGATATTGAGATACAGTTTATCACCATTCACTCATTCAATGTGAAAAACAAGGATTATGTTAAAACTAAATTCAAAATCTATTTAATGGCCAATTATAGCTTCGCATTTAAAGACACTTATAAAAGCACATTTTGATGTCTGTAAATAATCGATTGAGTATTCATTTGGTCGATCTATAAATCAGGTTGTGTGTGCCTTTTAATACTACACGGTCCCTTTAAAACAAATAGTCAAGTTGGATTTCTTATCGTTGAGACAGTATTTCCCTTCGAAATTTTCATCGTGTAACGTTTGCACTGAAACTTCGTGCTCATGAAACAGCACATTTTTCCTCTTGTCAGCTATCTTGGTTTACAGTTGCTTGTAGTTGTCAAGGTGCCAAAAGCGATTTTTTGTTGAGGAGTTTCAACCGCTCGTTTTAAATGAGACACTATATCTCTGCCTGTAACCGTACTGCACTAGAAATAGGTCATTTTCTTAACTGGGCTGCTCCGCTATTCCCAAATGACAAATTCAACATCCGCAGCGTACGAAAGGTCATATGTCTCTTTATCTAGAATTTTATAGACCTTTTCCATTGAGTCCTCATTCTTTTTCTGAGGTGGTCGGGCAGATGTAAAGACAGGTTACTTTTTTTGACTCAGATGATGTAGACAAGTCTGCAGATGATTCATCGAATCTCATATGCTCTACTGTTGGTGTTAGAGACGATGTTATCTGATTTCTGTGCCTAAAAAGAAACGAACAGAGAGAGAAGAATGTGTTTGACATTCTTGTTTGAAGTGACAGCAAATCAAGAAGAATGGAAGTACATTGAACATTGATTCAGAACCAAATGGTATTTTCCTGGATGTGTAGGAGCGTTAAACGGCAAACCTCCAAATTTGGGATCAGACTTTTAATTTTAAATTATCGAACACTGTTGTATTGTTGGCCTTGGTTGACAACAGTTACTGCTTCACATACCTAAACGGGGCATGCAACGGTAGGGTTTGAGACGGACGGTTGTTTTTTTAGGTCAGCTTCACATGGAGAACTGGAAACAAACTCTCCGAACATAGCATCGAATGTAGTAATTTTTGATGATAGTGCCTTTCCTCTGTATTGTGTGGAGAACTAATTACACCGCTGTTGGTCAGTGTAAGGAAAATGTTAGAGTGACACCGGCAACAGGCCGATAGACCTGTGCTAGCAGAATGATATGAAGATAGGGCAATTCCAAATCAAATCAATGCAGCTCTGAAAGCGACTCACTCAGGTATCTCAACTTTGCGATATTCAGTTTTCCAGATAAGATACGGAAAGCTGCCACTGCAGATGTTTAGGAAAATTGTGAAAGGAGTTACAGGTATGAAAAGTTTTTAAATTGTGTGAAACTTACATGCGTTTGTTTCGACATATATAATTCTGGTTCTAATCCAGATACAACAATGAGAAATTTGTCATAGGAAAGCTAATGAGTAGAATTTTGCATTTATATCCAACATTGCTGACTTGAGAATTCGCATTTGAGATTGTCTAAATACATACTCTAGTGTATCAGATATTACCTGTTTAGAATATTGCCTATAAGGCTATTAACTGTTTAGCATGAGGATTATTGTGAGCGTGGTGGAATTTTCACACAGACTACCACGAAGTAAGGACCTAATATTTTAAATGGGGTGTGTCAGGGCGTACAATGCCACTGTCGACACACTTATATGGTACTGACCGACGAAGGTCTAGTTAATAATAATATGAGCTGTATTCTTCCCTTTTGAACGGGAACGTAAATTACGGATATGGTCTAATAGTGAGCAAAGTAAAAGTGTCTCACGTAGTATAGATCAGAACCTAATATTTGAAGTAGGGTGTGACTGGGCGTACAACGCCCCCGTTATCACACTTACGTACTATTCAGACATAGGTCAAGAATTTGCAAAATATAGTCTGCAAACTAACCTTTGAGAGGAATAATTTCTCAACAAAAAAATTCAAATTTTTAAATGCATAGGGGTCTTGAACCCACTACTAACTAATAATTAACCTTTTCCCATGTTTTGTTCCACATCACCCTTAATATTACATATAGTGTACTGTCGTACGTGTTATATTTATAGTTTGTGTATGTTTGGTTGAGTTATCAAAGATTTCCTGAACATAACGATGACCATCTGTGCATAAAGTAAAAAATGATGCCCTAAGCTTTACACACACACAATCATAAATGCGTAGTATTGTAGTGCCACAACATAACAACGTTAGTCAAATTTCGCGTTAAATTTACGGTTTACTCCATGTATAATGGGAATTATTTTATTTCCATCTTCCCCCTAACCCTCGCGTTACGTACGTATAACCTTGTTTATGCCCCGCATGAGATCGTGCGGAACCATGCAACATAGCGGTTTTAATGTAACAAGTTGAACTTTACGTCCAAGTAAATTTCTTATCAGTTAATAAGGTATCTGTTTACGGTTAACGCTCATCGGGATTCTATCTACTTAGTGCCTTGTTCTGTAACAAATTTACAGTTTAACCATACGTAATTTCCCGTACATAACAGACCGCCAATGGCAGTCACCTTTGACTTCCCGTGCGCGCTTGTGCGTGATCCGCCGTCTTGCTCGGTACATACCCGCGTGCCACAGTCAGTTCCAACACAGCGTCCGCAGCTAACCGACCGCTTTCTACGAAGTGGGGCCTTCATGAACAATAATTGTTTTTAGTAGTACAAGTGGCTAGAAGAAAGGCTACATTATATATTAGATGAAAACGTATCCCCATGGCCTAGCCCTTGCTCCATGAGCAAAATTTACACTTTGCGGAGGAATCTCAACTGTTCTCAGAAGCCGAACAGGAGAGAGTATTTTCAGCTAGTTTTATTGACCTACCGAAAGGGGGTTTTGCATTCGCTAATTTCGTAAATGGTTAATTGTACAATTTGTGCACTAGAGACGACACCTGGAACGTCAGCTATGCACAAGTCACTCGTCGCTGTACCTTAGTCTTTCAAGATCCTGCACACAGTCAACATGCCTGTTCGAATATTTTGTGACACTTATATAAAAAAGGCGAATCACCTCGTTTATTACGTTGTGACAGTACCATATCTACATGTGTTTGTTCCATTTGACGAAAAAATTGTTTGTATCAGGTATATCAATGTGTGATTTATTTCCGTTTCGTTTAGTTTATGAGTTGCTGCAGTTCGTACCACAAAATGCTTTTGTCTTACCATTTTGGAGGTCTTTATGGACAACACAGACCAAAATTAATTACATGGCATAAAAATTTGTGGTCCCTAAGTAGTAGTAGTAGTAGTAGTAGTAGTAGTAGTAGTACACGTATACGTAACTTCCCCTGGATCTGTCAATCTAGCTGCGAGTATGTCACGATTCGTGAAACCCTTTTTATTTTGTTAGTGACCACACATTTTTCCAGGCTACGCGCTCTTCGAGCGGTGGTCGGCAGATGATGGTTGAAGTGATCGCTATAGCAAAAATTTAATACCAGCATTGCTGGCCCTGTTTTGATCGCAATCGAGGTAGGATATTCCTGCACGTCTGTTAGGGGCCTGAAGATGGCATAGTGAAATGAAATTATCGTACGGCGTTGTTGGCCGGGAGACCCCATGCGGGGCGTTCGGCCGCCGAAATTGCAAGTTCTTTTTAGCTGACGCCACTTCGGTGACTTGCGAGTCAATGATGATGATGAGACACACAACAGTCATCTCGAGGCCGAGAAAATCCCTGACCCCGCCGGGAATCGATCCACGGACCCCGTGTCGATCCACGGACCGCGTGCGCGGGGAGCGAGAACGCTACCGCAAGACCACCAGCCGCGGACGATGGCGTAGTAAAACGCTGGAACTGGTCGCCAAATAAACCAGGGTTGGGAATTAGGCAGCTGAAAGGTGTAATTTGACATCCTGAAGTCACAAAGGATGGCTTGTGAGCGCATTATTTTGGATTACAAAGCTGTGTCCTAGCAACCTGGGACAGAACAGTACAAAGTGGTGTGCGTTCTGGATTCTGTATTCGCGTTTTTTCCTGCCCAAGTGAGCCCTAGTAGGAAAGGAGATCTGTTTCTCGATGTCTAATTATTCTGCATCTACATGCACACCCGACAAACCACTGGAGTACAAGACAGATGGTATTTTTCAATGTACAAATTATTAGGGTTTCTTCCCGTTGCATTCACCTATGGAGCACTGGCAGAGTAACACTTTAAATGCCTCTGTGCGCACTTTAATTAATCTGATCTTGTCCTCGCGATTTTTAATAGTGTGATATGTACAGATTTCTAATATATTCCCAACTTCATCACTGGAAGCTCGTTTTAAACTTCGTCAGCAGGCTTTCTTGGGATGTTACCGATTACCTTGAAGCGTCGGTCACAGAGGTAGCAAACCTCCCAGGAGTCAAACAAACCTGTGATCTCTGTACTCTCCTCCTCCGTACACGTTACATTTGCCCTTTTCTATTCGGTATGGTTCCCAAGTGATTTGTGAACACTAACTTTTGCAGAGTACTTTTGCAGAGTACTTTTGCAGAGTACTTTTGCAGAGTACTTTTGCAGAGTACTTTTGCAGAGTACTTTTGCAGAGTACTTTTGCAGAGTACTTTTGCAGAGTACTTTTGCAGAGTACTTTTGCAGAGTACTTTTGCAGAGTACTTTTGCAGAGTACTTTTGCAGAGTACTTTTGCAGAGTACTTTTGCAGAGTACTTTTGCAGAGTACTTTTGCAGAGTACTTTTGCAGAGTACTTTTGCAGAGTACTTTTGCAGAGTACTTTTGCAGAGTACTTTTGCAGAGTACTTTTGCAGAGTACTTTTGCAGAGTACTTTTGCAGAGTACTTTTGCAGAGTACTTTTGCAGAGTACTTTTGCAGAGTACTTTTGCAGAGTACTTTTGCAGAGTACTTTTGCAGAGTACTTTTGCAGAGTACTTTTGCAGAGTACTTTTGCAGAGTACTTTTGCAGAGTACTTTTGCAGAGTACTTTTGCAGAGTACTTTTGCAGAGTACTTTTGCAGAGTACTTTTGCAGAGTACTTTTGCAGAGTACTTTTGCAGAGTACTTTTGCAGAGTACTTTTGCAGAGTACTTTTGCAGAGTACTTTTGCAGAGTACTTTTGCAGAGTACTTTTGCAGAGTACTTTTGCAGAGTACTTTTGCAGAGTACTTTTGCAGAGTACTTTTGCAGAGTACTTTTGCAGAGTACTTTTGCAGAGTACTTTTGCAGAGTACTTTTGCAGAGTACTTTTGCAGAGTACTTTTGCAGAGTACTTTTGCAGAGTACTTTTGCAGAGTACTTTTGCAGAGTACTTTTGCAGAGTACTTTTGCAGAGTACTTTTGCAGAGTACTTTTGCAGAGTACTTTTGCAGAGTACTTTTGCAGAGTACTTTTGCAGAGTACTTTTGCAGAGTACTTTTGCAGAGTACTTTTGCAGAGTACTTTTGCAGAGTACTTTTGCAGAGTACTTTTGCAGAGTACTTTTGCAGAGTACTTTTGCAGAGTACTTTTGCAGAGTACTTTTGCAGAGTACTTTTGCAGAGTACTTTTGCAGAGTACTTTTGCAGAGTACTTTTGCAGAGTACTTTTGCAGAGTACTTTTGCAGAGTACTTTTGCAGAGTACTTTTGCAGAGTACTTTTGCAGAGTACTTTTGCAGAGTACTTTTGCAGAGTACTTTTGCAGAGTACTTTTGCAGAGTACTTTTGCAGAGTACTTTTGCAGAGTACTTTTGCAGAGTACTTTTGCAGAGTACTTTTGCAGAGTACTTTTGCAGAGTACTTTTGCAGAGTACTTTTGCAGAGTACTTTTGCAGAGTACTTTTGCAGAGTACTTTTGCAGAGTACTTTTGCAGAGTACTTTTGCAGAGTACTTTTGCAGAGTACTTTTGCAGAGTACTTTTGCAGAGTACTTTTGCAGAGTACTTTTGTAGAGTGTTCTTAGCGTAATGCTGAAATATACGTTTCAGATTTTTTTGTAGGTGCATGTGATACGAACAGTATGTGCAACATACACGCTGCTTTAAACCCTAGTTAGAAAGACGAAAGCACACAGCAAAGAAATATCAGCTTCAGAAGCTGCATGAGTGGCACATTTTGGTACGTTTGTTGCGGACAGTGTGCTCAAAAAGCGGAAAGAACGGAGGCATGTAAGTTCTGCTTCAACGGCTTGGAAGGTGAAGTGCTGCCTTTTTAATTGAACATTCAGTACCTAACGGTGTTAATAAACATTTTTGGAAGTGCTGTATTTGACATCACAGCAGGTGAGAAGAGTGTTCCACCTACCATCCTCGAAGGATGCCATGGGTCTGATTATGCTCATGTGATGTGACCGAAACCGGTCACCGATGTTCTTGTAGCATAGGTGGTGCAATCAAGACTGAATTTTAAAAAGAAAAATTTAATTCAGTACCTACATGCCGGTCTTCACAGATTTTCCTCGACACGCGACAACAATGACATTCTTCGCACTGTATACCAATTACTAAGCCAGGCTTTCAGAGTATGAAAAGTCAGAAAAGCCAGACACTTCTTGTCAACGTTATGATACAGTATTTATCAGAGAAACTGAATACTGATGTACGCAAAAACTGACGGGACAAGCTCAGATTAAGCATACGAAATGCCGAGTCTACTTACTACGCTAGATGAAGTGACTTTCGTACGCAACAGACTTCTCTAAAACAGCGGTACATGATCTTTATTATACTTTCAATATGGATTTAAGTACGAAACTGTATTCTAGTCAATCTTCAATGAATGTGTGTTGTATCGTTAAATTACGATCGAAAGGAATGATTTGCCTAAACTAATAGCCACATAAAAATTTAAGAAGTTCTTGATAAATTCTGCAGTTTATCTTAGATTGCAAAGACTAGATACCTGTATCGTTAACTGTGACCACCCTTGCTGTCAGCACAGAGACGCCCAACTCAAGGATGCGAAGTGAGCTGACAGAAGCACCACCCTTCAACTGAAGTTAATTACACAATGATTTTTCTAGACAACTGGTAATGATACTGCTGCTGCTTCACCAGATACTTTAAGAGCAAGATAATATCCGATTGTCGCACGAAAGAACCACCTCATACAGTCACTGTTTTCTCTAATTTAGTGTTCAGGCATTTGAGTATGTAACAGTACAGCCAAGAAAAAAATTGCAATAGTTTGAGATAGTCACAGGACGTTGAAGGGTATGGTGGAACTCTTCTTCCAAGATCAGTTCACAGTCAACAGTCCACTTCCAGTGGTTTGGAAACGTTTGCATACAACTGATGGCACCTTTGTGCATTAATTGCGAACGCCTGTGAGTGGGTAGATGAGACATTTCTCTTCCCGCTCTCCTCTGACCCCCCCCCCCCCCCCCCCCATCATCTCCCGATCATTACTTCATGGAGGTATGTACCCTCCACTTCTCACCACTGTAAATATCTTCTTTGTGAAAAAAATAGAACTTGGCTTTTATCTTCGGTAAATTGTACACAAAATAGTCTTTCAGTGTAACGATGCTCTTTCCTGATATTCAGGAATTCGGCCGTCACACCATTATCAAACGACGCGTCTTTAATATATAGCCCACTGCTTACCCAGTACGCCAAAAAACGATAAGTTATCAGCTCTTTTTCTTAAATGAGTTGCAACCACAATGAAGGAAAAATCTGTGGGAGTGTCCCATCTTGGGATTGTTTTATTAGCTATTTCAAATTCACGTAAACGCTTTTTTCAGCTTGTAGGGAGAAACTGAAAAGGTCTGGACGTACCTTCTACCTGAAGTGCCCGTACCTAATCAATTCATGGAATTTTAGTACAAAGCCTCTTCTCTCCATTATTCCTTCGGCTTATGAAGCGGTTGAAATACAGGCGATGTCGTGAGAAACATTGACCTGTTTATTGGAAAGTTACTCATGTCGCATAAATAATGAATTGCATACAATGACTTTACTAGCTGAGCTGAAAATAACTGCTAAGAACGAATTTTGTTTTAATTATTACTGCCATATATTAACATTTGGGTTGAATCTATACAGCTTAGTTGTAATAAAGAAATAGCAGTAAATAAAATTTCACTTCTGTCTCCAGCACTGTGCTAGATGCTACAGATTTCTGAAGATTATTCCTCCATTTTCAGGTATTTTAATGTCGACAAGTAATCCTGGGGAGACTTATCACTCGGTACGCTTAATGTTCCATGTAAGGCCATGAAGTAAAATTTGAGGCTATGGCATGTCGCTGTGATCTTCCATGTGGAATTTTATTTACTGTAATTAGTAACTCATGATTCTAGGCTAGTCCAGTTTCAAATAGGTGATCTTTAATAAAGAGCGTGACATATGATATTTTGTGTGTGCGCACTTTTAGACTTGGCTTCATCTTGTGTTAACTTTTCAGCTGATTGTGAGGGAAATGTCCAGAAGTATTTTTGTTGCAGAATAAACTGTTCCTTCCAAAATGTTCTTGCTCTTTAACTACGGCAGTCCCCGGTTCTTATCTTGGTACCCTGTTTTCGCTGTCTTTTATTTTAAATTAGGCGATACATTTTTCGTTCCTCAGGAAAAGAAAGGCACACACATTTACAGAGTGATACGGTAATGTATCACATAACAAATGCTGACATCAACTGGTTTGACTTAGTAATTTATCATTAACACATTCCTTCAGACTCTTCAGTCGCTACATCGTAGCTGCTAAGATCTTAGGGAATTTTTTCTGATAATCGCCACATTTCAGAACCAAAGTGGATTTAAGTTTTATTAATATTATCCTTATTTCTGATATAGATTACGTGAACAGTGCTGTTAATTTGAAAATGAGATAAATGACTAACTGTTCTTTGAACAGGCTCGGTAAAACTTAATTTTCACCAGAAGTAATTGTTTTAACTCTCTTCTGGACTCATAATTGTCTTGTGGAAAAGAAACGATCTTCCCGTATCTTAATGACATCCCATCTCTATTAGGTACTCCAATGGGCACCTGCCATTGATTTTCAGTTGCATGTAGTTGTACGCAGGTTTAGCCACAAGAGGTGTTACCGTATGTTCACACCATCTAAGATAAGTTTTCTGAATTCTCCCTGTAAAGCGAGATATGCCAGTTGTTTGTCATTTAGTTTCGTCGGTCACGAAGTAGCATATGCTGATGTAGGTTACACATTGCTGATAACCAGACCTCTTCGCCATACAGCGCTACAAGATGATCAACTGTATCCTCGCTTTCCATTGTCTTGTTTCATGATGCGCTCCGCCACTGCATCTAGGCTGCTTATATTCTTCTCTCTTTCCATTAATGATGCTCCTAGAACAGATTCAAGGTAACTGAATACGTCCACCACCTTTACATATCAACACCGACAGTACTGGAACGCTTCAGTTCAAGACCAATTTCGCAATTACTTTTTTGCGACATTTAGTCTGAATCGAAATTGACTGGTTGAGGTGTGTGGCACTGTGCCGGACCTTTCGTGTATATGTTCCAAGGCATATTTCGCTGCCGAACTGTGAGACTGTCGAACTGTGAGACTGTCGAACTGAACAAGAGTGCAGACCAATGGTTGCCCAAAAGCTGCCTTAGGTGAACTGCTCAACAGATTAAGCTTTTGACTTTTCCATACAGCATTTTGCCCTAGTAAAGCCAACGTTTAGGCACATTGTTAAAGTGCACCAAATCAGTGTGGAACAGAAAGCTCTTCAAATCAATGGGAAAAATGTGCAGTGATGTGGTTCTCCATCAGTTTCTCACAATGAAGACAGTCGGTGAAGATCGAGTAAGTCTAAGCATATATACTACAGCAACCTGTGAGTGCCAGCAAGCTGGATGATGGAGCGGATAGAGTCGTCCAGAATTCTCTCCAAGCATATTCATCGCAGGCGAAAGACGAATTGGACAGTATTTGGAACATTTTGGCTGGGTCACCCGTCTTCGTAGGTTTCTCGTGAGAGATTGTCCGGATATTACGAAATTCAGTCCGCCAGGTTATGACTTCAAGTCGGGATTGTGTAGATTTTACACTTTTCGAAAGTGAGAAGTGACTTTCCTCACCCGCCAATCACAGAGGGCAGGCAAATTACTGGAACCATCGCATTCTTAAGGACTAAGGAAATGAGGGTCTTCCATTTACAGGATTTGCAAATAAGCTGAAGTGTTTTCCCATCCTTAATATTCGACGTCATGGGTTCCTCTTTCCTTGCTTTTGCCAATTAACGTACAGTATTTCTTTCGGTTCATCTGATATTTTAATTGTGTCTTAGTTCCTGGCGGGCTTTCCTTTTCACTTCAGCTGCTGCCCTCTTTATTCCTCCTCTAGTTTTATTGGTGTGCGATTAGTTTGTTAATTGTTATATTTTCTTTTAATTTCTTCTTCGCGTCGTATGTCCACAGCCGTATATGCCTGTATATCAGGACGTGACCGGGTTTTGATGTTACAGATCAAGTGCTAACCAGGTAGGGTGAAAAGTGTGTGACGATAGATGCAAAGGCGATTTTACACAGAAGTGCAGACCCTTGCGTCGTCCGAGTCTCACAGTGGCATGCTTCAATAATATCTCCTCGGTTTGCAAGTAGCATCACATCGAACACGTTCGATAGCTGCCTCCGCCGTCGTCCTCTGGAGTTAAACCTCTGACAGCCGGAGTTGGCACGTGTTGTACTTATACAGATCCAACAGCGTGTGTAACATTCCAGAGAAGGATCAAGTGAATCATGTACCGAAGGCAGGTCTGGCAGCTCATGGCGGCTCCGTCCCGCCGCGGGACCAAGTGACGTGAGGTGGCGCGAGGTGCCGGCGCCACGTCTGTAACGGCCGCTCCCGCATCCGGACAAGCATTCGTCTGTGCTTTCACTGAATATACGTAGTCCGCACCTCCATACTGTGTTGAGTGTGTACCCCTGGGCGCTCTTAAAATTAACGTTGTTTATTCTAATTTCGGCCGCTTCTTTTGTAACAAAATCTCAATATTTGTATTCTATGCCCCTTTTCTAGCCAATGTTCGGCTACGGCCGACTTAATGTTTGCTTCGTTGAGTATGTCGTACAACGCTAGCAAGAGTACTAGTAGTCTGACCTGTGGTAAATGCTTCCACATTCACAGGGGACACCATAAAAACGCCAGGCACTAGGCCCTTTATTATATGTACCGGGGCATAACACATTTTTATCTTTGAGGCGGACGGCAACCTTTTTGCCTCTTCAGGACACGTCCTGTCTTGCTAATCGTCGCTCCACAGTATGGAGAGAATGCAGCTGGCTTGGCCTCTTCCGCCCATTCACGACGCGTCTTTCGTCGGCGCACCTGAAAGCTTCTGCAGATCTCCCTCGATGTCAACATTTCCCCTGAATACACGCTTCAAATGCTGAAATTCAGAGTCCAGATAGTCATCGTCACAAATAGTCTTTGCTATTTGTGTTGAAGTCATCAGGACAGCTTTACTGTAAACGGCGTGGTCAAACCTGTTTGAATCCAAGTACCGGACAGAGTGCACAAATTTCCAGTACACTTAATCACCAAGACAGCCTTCTGCATCTAACAACGGAAGCCTGCCATCCCTCTCCATCTTGACAGTAAATTTAATGTTGGGATGGAGACGTTAATGTGGTCGACGAACTGCAACGGCGAATTTTCACCGTGAAGCCGTATCAGGAAGGTGGTGTCAGCTTACCATAAAAAGCAAGACTACGGCAACCTCGGGAAGTTCGGAGCTTGTTTCTCCAAGCGCTCCACGAATGAGTTCACGACGGCTGGAGATAGCAGTTATCCCACGGCTGTGCCATCCGTCACCTCATAATATTAGTTGCGGCAGAGGAAGTAAGTTGTCGGTAAAACATGGCGGAACAGCATTACGATCCCAGAGGGGAAACTGTTGAGCCAGAAGACTCAGCATGCCCCGTACCAGCACCCTCGCAACACGTCGAGACTAACCCATCACGTCGTTTTGGCCTGTATTTTCCTGAGGGATCTCTGCGAATGACTGCTGATTGATTGTTGCTTAGGACCGGAGAGAGTCCAGTGCTGCTACTTCTGTACTGTTAATTTTCTCTTACGGTGACGTCTGTTAGCAGCAGCTTGTATATGAGACTGTTGCAGGGTAGAGCTTTTGTGTTGGATAGCATATGGGGGACACGTTTCAGCCGAAGTGTTTCCAATACTGTGTGGGGTAAGGCCACGGGCGTGGCGCTTTAAAAACCGTTTCGGATTACGAAGTAATTTTTTTCTTCTGCATATAAAATTGTTGTTCTATGGTATCTGCGCATTGCGAAACTTCTTTCCCTGTCACGTATGTCCATCCTGCGTCGTCCTCATACGGACACTGAAATTACTGCGAAACAATCCATCTTCGCAATCGGCTGATAGTTTCATCTGAAGCTTAGCCACAAAGCCATCATGCGTGTTGCCATCAAGTCCTGCTTGTGAAGCGTGTGACTCTTGAAACCGTACAGTGGTGGCGTCGGTACTGAGGAACTGGATATGGTGACAAGGGCCTCACTGAAGAGAAGTAACGTCATTAAGCACGGTAACCTCTCTAAGATTGTTCCATGTGTGGCCTTTCACTAAGTCTCCTGAGCATGTGCAGTGTAAAGTTCACAGTCCTGCCCTACCCTCCTTCCCACTGACAGTTCGCAGTGGTTCCGCCCAAGTACTGTTTCCTTCAGTTGTCTTGCGAGTATTGATGGGTGAATGTCTACAGCCGCTTTTCTGCAAAATTAAGTTGCACCCAGGGCAGTGTCTTGCTGCTCTTGTAAACCGAGAAACTCCTGTTCTCCTTAACACGTAATTTTAGCCTTCTATGGTCTCCAACCCTTATCAGAATTTCGTGTTTTGCTGATATTTCTAGAGTGTCCTTTGATCAGGTAAGCCTTTTGCTCACGGTTCCTCCGAGATCTCAGGATTTGCCGCGCCAGTTTCCCATGTGTAACACAAACTGCAGTTTTAATGCTTTAACATAGTGACTGCACACGGCACATAACGAGTACAGCCGATTCTCCATGACGACCGACGTCAAGGCAGAAATTTCATTAACGTTTATTTTCTGCAATGACTCTTCTGTATGTTACCTATTTTGGAACTGCGTACGTATTTCATGAAAGATTTTCCGTATGTAGCGACAATGGACTGATTTACTTCAGTAGCCAAATCTCACTCCATTTCGGGGTACTCGACATCAAAGCTAGCGGACAATATTTTATTCGTCCTTTCCACATCCACTTGGCATTATGTCGTCTTACGCGGGAATGAGTAGGGACATTGAACGTATCCCTAGAACGTCTGCAAAGAAACAAATTTGAATTGTTAGCAGAGATCAAATTTTCTTCCCGAGGCGCACCATTGACATCGTGTAGGACGACAGTAACCGGCTTTTCCGACTTTACAGACAGCGTATGCCCGGATTTAAACCTTCTGGCCACTTAATTTGCACTATAAATTTTGCAATGTAAGAAAATTCGAGAAGGACGATCGCAAATCTCGACTGCGAGTCGAGTTGTTCCATGAATGTCAGTGCTTAGAAAGACTCAGGTACAATGGAGATAACCATAAGCGAAAATTGCACTTGGAGTGTGTGTGTAATCAAAATGACGTTTCCTTCCAACCGGAAACAAAATTTCCACATCGCATAATGCCATTTTCACATAGGTGAGTCCAGATAATTTGCCGAACACTAGCTCTACTATTTTTATAAATGTTATTTCCACGATGATTTCTCGGAACGGTCCGTTTCATTATTTACTGAAACGGTCAAAATTTCCTCTGTATAGTTTGTCTGACCAAAGCCTTGACTTCGTTGCGCTTGCCGGTAGGCTCTCCTTTAATCCGTCATGGTATTGGTTTCACGATGAAGTTGCGAACATGATTTTTGTTTACAGCGGAGAAAATTTCTACTGCCATTTATCGATCTGACTCTTAACTTTATGATTGACACCACTTCATGAAACGCCATCAGGCACAAGTTCCTTTCTAGCTGTCATTGGAGATCCGAACAGCGTTGCCGTGAGCCATCTTCCGTCTGCTCCCACAAATTTTGGTCCACCGCATTCCAATTCTGCTCTCTCATTGGCCACACCAATTGAACGCTGAAGTACCTTTCCGAAGCTGTAGAGTGGTTCGCTATCGGATGGTTACCGTAACCGATTCATTACTTGTTTGGCCAGTTGCCTCTTTTTGACACGTCAAAGTTGGTATAATTTGTGTGTGTAGATGGAAGACCAATTACAGAGGGAACTTGCATCGTTTGACCATGTGATCTTTTGTGACTGTTACTCTATTGGGTGTTAGGTAGTTCCATCCTGGAAGTAAGGACTTTTTGTAATTTATTTGGAACCTGGATATTTGCCCAGATCATATGAGTTGTGTTTGGATATCACGTTTCCTTTTCCACACTTCTCGTGTACAGGTTAGTCTGGAGTTCAACGGATACATGGTTTCAGTTTAAATTAAGGGCGGTAGTCTGGACTATGGCATCACATAGGAAGCTACTTTAAGGTAGGGTGCGTTCGACACCATTTCGTCCACTCGAGTATGCGTGGAACTGTTTCACGTCGCTGTACGTCTACAACCATCAGATGGGTTCCATTCTGTTACTGAACAGGCATCTAAAATCTTTATTCTCTTATAACCAAGATTTTCATTTTTAGCGTCTGAGCACTGGTAGATTGTCACTAGATTCAAATGCACAAGTAATGTTATTGCACCTACAACAAGACTTATCAGAAAGTACGATCTTCGCTTGTCGTTTGCACCTTGCTCATTGCATTGAAGATTCCACAGACATAACGCCAGCCTTCTTCCATATTAAGTGTGAAACGTTTGAACAGCGATATGAAGTGTGCAGAGCTTTTAAAACTATACGAATTTCTAGCTTAAGCTATGCACGAACTTATTTACGGAATGTGTGCGCTTCAGTTTAGTCGGACATCACTGTTCATTTTTTACACTGAACTACTATGACAACTATCACTATTTCTGTTATTCGGTTCAGTTTGGTGAACTCCATCTTAGAACCTATTTAGGATTGTAGAAGCTAGGAATACTGAGCCTTACTTTTAAGTATAGAATATCACATTTTTAAATTTACTCATTGCTTTCATTGAATATTTAATCAATATAGGTACATTTTCATTGTTTCACAGCTTAGTAGTTGGTTCTGGATTATTTTCCGTCTTGCTACTGTTACACAAAACTATCTTAGATTTACTGCTCCAGCTACTGAAACAGTAAATCTATGATTTCTTTGATATTACATAATGAGTCGCAGCTGTTGCCAAACAGTCCGTAATGGACTAAGTATGTCTTGAAACTACTAAAATCTAGTAACTAGAATCTACATTAAAAACTACAGGTATCTTATCAGTTGCTCTTAGCTGGCCAACTATTACATAGTCATTTCTCCTAGTACTGACACTTCAGTAGTTATTCTAAAGTAATATTAAACTTTTGACATTAAAATTACAGCCACAGGATGCTTGATCTTGCCGTTCTGAACTTTGCGTGTGGGGTTCGCTCCACCCACCATCAGCACCTAAGAGATCTTGTTTGAAGTAACAATGCAGTTCTACCTTGAGAAGTTCAAAATCTTGCCACTATCATCCCTGAGTGAACTGCAACGCACGTCAGTTGGAGCAAACGAATTGCTATAATTCAAACACCTCACTGCTGTTTTATATGCTTTTGCCTCCGACGAGGTAATGTTCTACCTCAGGATTTACATACAGACTGATGTGCAGGAACAGTTTGGTTGGTTGGTTGGTTGTTTGAGGTTAAAGGGACCAAACAGCAAGGTCATCAGTCCCTTGTTTCAAATAGACTCCATTCTGCTAACGGGACATCTCAGTATAGTCAGAAAAATAAAACGGATAAAGGGGAAACGTAAAAGGGCAGTCACGTTGCCATTAGTAAAAACAAATGAGGGAAGTTGGCAAGAGAACGAACCCAACACTATGCTGAAACAGCATAGGCAAGACCACCTGTGACTTAAAAGGTACAACTGCTATAATGCAGAAAGTACGTATGGGAATAGAAAAACTAACCAAGCCTTAAAAAGAAGGGGTAAAAACAGAGTAAAAGGGAAAGGAAAGAGGATTCCGGTCAGGGAGGTGAATCGGGAATCTCTGAACACTGCCTACAGTGGGAGACACCCAAACACTCACCGCCCTGCCCCAACACCAGAGGGAGATTAAAAACGTTAAAACTGAGAATAAAAACCACTCTCCCGGAGGAAACCTAGAACCAGAGAGACCATCCGGGAATCGTCAGCCAACATCAAAGGTAAAGTGTGGGGGAGTCTGTACTTAGCACGCAGAGCCAAAAGAAGGGGGCATTCAACCAAAATGTGGGCCACTGACTGGAAGGCTCCACAACCACATAGCGGGGGTGGCTCATCACGCAAAAGGAAACCATGGGTCAGCCTGGTATGGCCAATGCGGAGACGACACAGTGTGGTCGAGTCCTTGCGGGAGAGGCTAAAGGAAGAACGCCATGGGCCTGTATTCACCTTAATGGCACGAAGTTTATTAGACAGTGGAGTAGCCTCCCAAGAATTGGCCCATGACTGTGCAAAGTGGGATTTGATGTGAAGCCGTAAATCCGCTGCAGGAGGGGTTACAGAAAACGGGGGGTAAGTAACTGCTCCCCCAGCCAAACGATCAGCGAGCTCATTACCCGGGATACCCACATGGCCCGGGACCCATAGGAAGTCAATGGAACAAGCAGCACGGTGAAGATCAGCGAGATGGTCATGGATGGCAGAGACCAAGGGATGGCGCGAAAAACACCGGTCAATAGCAAGAAGGCCACTCATCGAGTCCGTACATAACAAAACGCGGTTGTGTTGGGATTGTTTAATAAAGGTAAGGGCCCGGGAAATTGCCATCAATTCCGCAGTAAACACCCCACATGAGGGTGGCAGTAGATGATTTTCCGTTCCAACAAAGGACGTGAAGGCATACCCAACATGATCAGCAGATTTAGAGCCATCAGTGTAAAAAACAACAGCATCCCGAAACTCCCATAAAATTTGGCGGAAAAAGGAACGGAACACCACCGGGGGGATGGAATCTTTCGGACCGCGGCGGAGATCCATCCGAATTCGAGGCCGAGGAACTAACCAAGGAGGGGTGGAGGGGAGGGAGCGAGGAAGACAGGACAAAGAAGGAAGCCGAAAATCACGGGTAAGAGACGCAAGGCGCAGCCCAACCGGTAAACCCGCCCGAGGGCGGGAGTCAGGCGGGCGACGTCCATGGTCTGGGAATAGGATAGAATAGGAAGGATGAGCGGGAGAAGAACGGATAGTAAGGGCATAAGACACCAGAAGCTGGGACCGCCGAACAGAAAGAGGGGGGATCCCAGCTTCAACCAGGAGACGATCAACAGGGCTAGTAGGGAAGGCACCGGTGGCCAAACGGATACCACGATGGTGGACTGGATCCAGCACGTGCAGCGTGGAAGGAGCAGCTGAACCATAAACTTGACAACCATAGTCCAAACGTGACAGAACTAGAGCACGATAAAGACGGAGGAGGAGGGAACGGTCCGCACCCCAGGAGGAGTGGGCAAGAAAGCGAAGGACATTGAGTTTACGGAAACATCCTACCTTCAGGAGTCTGATATGGGGCAGCCAAGTGAGCTTGTTGTCGAAAAGAAGACCTAGGAAACGAAACTGTGGAACCACAGGCAATCTTTGTGCAGCGAGATAGAGCTCTGGATCAGGGTGGACCGTAGTACGGCGACAGAAGTGGACCACCCGCGATTTTAAAGGAGAGAATTGAAACCCGTGGGAGAGGGTCCATGCAGAGGCACGCCGTATAGCCACCTGGAGCTGCCGTTCTGCAGATGGCATCGAGGAGGAACTAACCCAAATGCAGAAATCATCCACATACAGGGCAGGGGCGACCAAGGGACCGACAGAGGCCACAAGTCCATCGATAGCAATGAGGAAAAGAAGGACACTCAAGACCGAACCCTGTGGGATGCCCGTCTCCTGGGTCCGTGGAGAACTAAAAGCAGTACCAATTCGAACTCTGAATGACCGATGGATCAGGAACTGGCGGATAAAAATCGGGAGTGGGCCCCGAAGACCCCACTGATGAAGGGTTAGTAAGATGTGATGGCGCCAGGCCGTGTCATAGGCCTTGCGAAGGTCAAAAAAAACTGCAACCAAATGGCGGCGCTGGGAAAAAGCCTGCCGAACTGCGGATTCCAAGCGAAGCAAATGATCGATTGGAGATCGTCCCTCTCGAAAGCCACACTGGTAAGGGGACAATAGATCCCGAGATTCGAGGACCCAAGTGAGCCGACGGGCTACCAGCCGGTCAAGTAACTTACAACCAACATTGGTCAAACTAATTGGCCGATAGCTTTTAACAGATAGGGGGTTCTGACCAGGCTTAAGGACAGGAACCACAATGCTATCCCTCCACTGAGAAGGGAAGTCACCCTGGAGCCAGATACGGTTAAACACCCGAAGAAGATGGTGTCGTTGTGGAGCACTGAGATGTTGAAGCAGCTGGTTATGAATGGAATCTGGGCCAGGAGCCGTATCATGAGAAGCAGATAGAGCAGAAAGAAATTCCCATTCAGTGAAAGGTTCGTTGTAAGATTCTGACTCACAAGTGGTGAAACATAAGGTGACAGCTTCGGCCTGCTGTTTTTGATGAAGGAAAGCAGCTGGATAGGAGGCCGACGCTGATGCCACTGCAAAATGGGTCGCAAGATGTTCTGCGAGAACTAATGGGTCCGTACAAATGCCATCTGGGAGGTGAAGGCCTGGGAGGGTGGACTGCCGATGGCAACCTTGGAGAGAGCGAAGTGTAGCCCATACCCGTGACAGAGGGACAGTGGAACCAAGGGAGGAAACGAATCGTTCCCAACATACCCGCTTGCTCTGTTTGATTAAATAACGGGCTTTAGCGCGAAGGCGCTTAAAGGTAGAAAGGCTGGCTACAGATGGGTGCCTCTTAAACTGTTGCAAAGCTCGACGGCGATCACGGATGGCAATGGCAATGGCCGTACTCCACCACGGGACTTGCCGACGACGAAATTGTCCAGATGAGCGCGGGACAGCAAGGTTAGCAGCGCGAACAATCGCGTCAGACACGTCACGTAGGACGTCATCAATACAACCCGACAAAGAGGGAGAAAACTCGACCTGTGCAGTATATAGAGGCCAATCGGCGCGGTGGAAAGACCAACGAGGTAACCTCTCCATCGGGGAGCGGGAAGGGAGCGTGATAATCAACGGGAAATGGTCACTATCACAAAGGTCGTCGTGTGGCGACCAGTGTAATGAAGGGAGGAGAGAGGGAGAAGAAAGAGAAAGATCAATGGCAGAAAAGGTACCATGACCAGCACTGAAATGAGTAGGGGAGCCATCATTAAGAAGGCACAGGTCGTGGTCTGCAATAAATTGGTCGATAAGAAGACCTCGTCTAGATGGAAAGGCACTGCCCCACAAAGGATGATGAGCATTAAAATCCCCAAGGAGGAGGAAGGGAGGAGGAAGTTGCTGAAGAAGGGTGGTTAAGGCAGCAGGTGTAAGAGTCCTGTCAGGAGGGAGATAAAGATTGCATACTGTGACTGCAGAGTCTAAGTGGACCCTAACAGCAACTGCTTCCAATGTAGTTTGGAGAGGAATCCACGTGCTAGCAATGTCTGTACGGACCAACGTACAAACGCCACCAGAAGCCCGCAAGGGTCCGACCCGATTTCGACAGAAAACACGGAACCCACGGAGGGTCGGTGAGTGAGCATCAGTAAAATGAGATTCCTGGAGAACCACACAAGCTGCTGAGTAGGACGAAAGAAGGGATTTCAATTCCGGAAGGTGACGATAGTAGCCATTACAATTCCATTGGAGAACCACAGAACGATGGTTTAAATGAGGGCTGAACACGCTAAATCCAGTCATACCGCCGGGTCCCCACCCGTCACCGACAGGGAGGGGGCGACATCCATAAACGACAGGTCAGAATCCGGTTGTGAAGCCGGGGAAGGGACCTCTGGTGACACCAGAGGCTCTTTGTCCCGGGACTTATGTTTCTTCTTCTTTTCAGGCTGAGATCGAGGAGGGCTGTGTGGCATAATGGAGCCAGCTGCAGCAAGATCAGGAACAGAAAGAGACCGGGCGACCTGGGGGCCGATAGACCGCGGCTCTCGCGGTCGCCGCGCCGCAGCAGACCTTTGACCTGGAAGGTGCCGGGAAGGGGCATCCCGGGAGAGGCGCCCTTGACCGGCAGACGCCGAAGGAGTGGGACACTTCTCCGGCTGGGGAGGGGGAGCGGCGCCCAGAGGAGAAGGTGTGGGAGCCGCAGGGGAGGGGGGAAGGAGAGGGGTCCGGGACGGGGGTAAGGAAGGGGGAGGAAGGGATGAAGATGTAACCAAGGCGTAACTAGATGTCATGGACACAGGGTGCAATCGTGCATATTTCTTACGGGCCTCCGTGTAGCTTAAACGATCAAGAGACTTATACTCCTGTATCTTTTTTTCTTTCTTATAGACTGGGCAATCTGCTGAACGTGGAGAATGACTACCATGACAATTTACACATACAGGAGGGGGAACACAGGGACTCCCCTCATGGAGTGGACGTCCACAGTCACCACAGAGAGGGTCCTGGGTACAGCGAGAAGACATGTGGCCAAAACGCAAGCACTTAAAACACCGCATAGGAGGTGGGATGTACGGCTTCACATCACAGCGATAGACCATAATCTTAACTTTCTCAGGAAGGGTATCCCCTTCAAAGGCCAGGATAAAGGCACCAGTATCAATACGATTATCTTTAGGACCCTTCTGAACACGCCGAACAAAGTGAACACCCCGCCGTCCGAGATTGTCCCGAAGTTCCTCATCAGTTTGAAGGATGAGGTCTCTGTGAAAAATCACACCTTGTACCATATTTAGAGACTGGTGAGGGGTAATGGACACGGGAATTGTGCCAAGATGGGTACAGGCACGAAGGGCCGCAGATTGGGCAGCCGAAGCAGTTTTTATCAGTAATGAACCCGACAGCATCTTGCTCAGGGAGTCCACTTCGCCGAACTTGTCTTCAATGTGTTCCACAAAGAATAAAGGTTTGACACTGGTGAAAGTATCTCCATCAGTCCTGGTGCAAACTAGATAACGGGGGAAAGGTTTTGCCCCTAGACGACGGGCCTGACCCTCCTCCCAGGGGGTAGCCACGGAAGGGAAGGCCGAAGGGGCAAGAGAAGCAGCACTTGAGGAATCAGTACCACGCAGAGAGACGGCCGCAGAAGAGCGGCCAGAGGTTTGGACCCTTATGCGTTTCATCTGCATAGCGTCCGCCCTGATACCACCCACTCCGATCAGGGGCTCTCCTCACGGGCGCCACCCAGCCACAGCAAGGGCCGTCTGGCACGGCGGCCATTGCCGGGAGTTCCGATGCTCCAGGATGACGAGCAACCACTCCAAGGCATGCATGAGGAGGTCACAGCTCAGGTATCAGAAGTGTGATCCCTGTGTGTTCAGGGGGCTCAACCAAAAGGGTACATAGCGACCCCACCACACGGGCTGGCTACCGTGCTGGCTATGCACCCTAGCATCAGACAACGACGTAGAAGAAAAGGTGGAATATACTAGGAGGGCACACGTCGGAGACACTAGGTAAGGTGCTCTTCCCCAAATGGCTCACACTACGGAAGAGAAATTTTGGAATGGAGGTCAAACCCCAGAGGGGGACCAAGGAATGCCAAAAGGAGGAGATGATTACGCAACAAAGCCAGAGTGTAAAACCAACAGAACCAGGAGGATAGCGGGGGCCAACATAAGCAAGGACACCAATAGAGGGAGAGGAGAGGGCGAGGGGAAAGGGGTATGGAGGGGAAAGGAGGGGAAGGGAAAGGAAATGCAGCCCGGGAGAGAAAGAAGGCTGCAATGGCTCGGGGCCCCGTGCTCGCCACGCACGTATCCACGAAAGAGTTGTGGACCCCCTGGGGGGAGGAACAGTTTGCCCTCGGGTCCTAACATCGCCCACTGTGAACTTCGGAGAAAATCCTTTTATTCGATGTAAGCACAGAAAAACATGGCCCTTGAGCAGAGCTGGAGTTTATTAGATCTTGTAAAGAGCTTCGTCTTAGTCACATAGTCTGACAGTAGTTAATGGAATGTTATTTCCGTTTTGTCCCTCATGTACAACACCTTTTAGTAGCTGAACTCTTGCTTACTGATACTGAGGATTTCTCGGACATTGATTCCTTCCACAGTATCTCTACCTTCATTGTGCAGCCAGGACAGTGCTCCAAAAATCCTTGTTTGTGAATCATCGGGGTAAAATCCAAAAAATCCTGAGCAACGTTTTGACACGTACATCTGTAGGCCCTCTTCAGCCATAGGTGCATTCGCTGTTTAATTTTGTTCAAGACTGCGACTGACGGCGCTGTCCCAGCTCGTATGCCAAGAGCTGCTCAGCAGATTGGACTCTTAAATTTAGGTCAGCTCACTGTGGCTACTGCGGGAAGCAATTCTTCAATTTTCACGTATTTGGCTCGTGTCTGGGTTGAGTGTTTCCTAAATAGGTATCCGCTTATAGTATTACTGATCCAAATTTCGTTGTGGAGTTTTTTAGTTTAATAATTTCATTTCTTTTTGACCACAGGCTATATGAACCTAACGCAGGAGTGAAGTGTGAAGGCTTGCGCATTACTTAATTCGTTCCACAGTGGTTCATGGCATCTGAAACAATAGGTCCGGCACGTCAGTACATTTGACTATTTTTCGCTAGAATGCCAGGGGTGTCCTACCTGATTATTCTAGAAGAGGAAACCACGGAGTCTGTGACGTGCTTCGCAATTACTGCAGACAATTTCACTCTTATTATACAGTAATCCTTTAAGTCGTCGTATGGTCATCCAGGGATTCCACATCTTTCAGTCTAGCGACGAGAGGTTACTAGAGGATGCTGAATGGATCTTCCTCAACATCCCGCTTATTTTCCCTCTGTAGTTATCGGTAGGCTTTGCATTACGTTAATTGCATCTTCGATTTATTCTCCCTCCCGAAACTCATATTAATGAAAATTAAGACTACTCACTTCTCTGCGACCGGCTTCTAGCAATGTCGAACTTCAGCGAACGTATTTTATTGGCATTTCGGCAACCATGCTTTACATTTTGTGACGTCCTTTTCTGCACTGACATTTTCTGTTTGAATATTGAAGGTATTCGACCATGCAACCTTTTATCACCTCCACTCACATCCAGGTGCCTTTCGATCTCTCAGTTTCCCATTGCTGTTAATGTTGCACACACCTAGAACTGTGCGAATAAAATTGTCTCCACTGGTACAAGAAATGACCACTCCAGTCACCTGGTGATACAACAACGAACAGCGCAGCGTCAACGGAGCTCTCACTTCTTTCCGCCGACACACACACACACACACACACACACACACACACACACACACACACACACACACACACAAAAGCGGCGTTTCTTCAGGTTGACGTCACGTATCATTGCAGTCTGGCCCCGGATCCGAGTTTCAGCTTAACAGACGAACATCTGAGCGCTCCAACTCGGCAGCCCAGACAGTATCTCGTCTGTTTACCTCCGAACTGCGCCGATTTTCTCGCTGCCTGGACACGAAAGAAAGGCTTCGCCGCATCTACCAGTAGGTATCTGGATTCTCTCTGATGGACTATTCGTAATGGTGACTGAGCTGCATGGACTTTCTGGTAACTTCGTTGACTAAGAGTGATAAATCAGGCGTGGTACGTACCCTTTCTTGATAGTAGCTATTTCCACAAACAGTAAATATACAACAATTATGAAAAAGTGTTTGTGTAAATCATTCGGATTTTCACTAGTTTCCAAAGTCCCGTCTTGAGGTTCAGTGAGACATGATTCATCGCCACAGAAAGGTAACTTACTAATGCGACGTCTAACACACTTTCAAGTCATTTTAGAACATGTATGTTAGAGGGTCGAAGTTCTTTATTACATTGGGTAGTATGTCTCGTCCAATTTTACATGAATTTGATTTAGACACACTATTTCTCCTACTGCTGACTTCTAGTATCAGAACTATGCCGTCTTAGTTCTCTGTACACCTGAAAACCATTTCTTTTAGATTCCCAGATGACTGTTATACGCTCTTGTTCCTCTCCAAATGGATTTTGTCTCTCTACGTAGCGCCCCACGGAATTGCAGATGTAGGTAATACGGCCACTACTCACTGAGTAGTTGTTACAGTTAATGTTTAGTGCTTTTTGTAGCGGTTTCTGAATGTGCCATGCGGTTACATTAGGGCAAAGCCAGTTTTTATATGGGGGAGCATATTTACGTCCTTGTTGGAGTAACATACAATGGGAAAACTTGTAGCATTGGTATTCTTCACCAGCTATCGTCGCTTGCGTACAATTTTTCTTTTTACCGTGAATGCCGGTGCAAACACGTGCATGTGCATATTGTTGACTAGCGCTTACACTTGTTTTTCGAATGTCATAACTGTTGCGTAACAACATCTCCAGTCTAATTCTACGTCTAACAGCAGTGTGGCCAGAATGTGATTCTGATTATTGTAATGTTTAATTTCTACCAATTGTAAATATGAATTATAATTAACATTATAACACTCTAGCTTTGCAACATTCAACATGTTTAATTACATGCTGTGGATGTTGCGGAACTATTGCTATGAAGTGACAAAACGTCATTCGGAATTGACTCCGCTGGACATTGTACAGTAATAAGGGCAAACGATTGACTAACCAAGCTGAACAGCTATGACCCTCTGAGTAGGAATGTCTGGAGTGAGCATGCAGATGCGTGAAACAATCTTCGTCGTCAGCTTACATTGCGACCACGGTAAGAAGACTGACACTCAGCTTGTCTTTCCATACGCGTAGCAGTAAGAATTACTCTTTTTGGTAGTATTAAATGTTTATAAACTGAATGATCACATGCGAATTTATTGTTCTGATATTAGTGAAATATTTCAACGAACAGCGTTGACTGGAGTCACGAGACCCGCTCCAGTTCAATGGTGGCCACATTAGGAGTACGCTATGCACACTCCAGACATTCCTAATTTATGATAACTATTAATGAGAATACATGGCAGTAGTAATTTTAGTCTCTACGGAACATCATGACGGACACTTATTACTAAACAACAAAAACAGGGTTTGCTAAAGAGCAGCTCATGTTCAAGTAAAAAAAATTTAACTGCATGTCAAAATACAATAGAATATGTAACAGTAAAAGTAACTACCCACGTAACAATAATTCATCCTATTATTGTGTGCCACGAATTTACCAAAACGGTCTTTTGTTCTACAAGCAAGTTTAATGAATTACCAACAACGAACATTATTTCCGCGCTGAATATGACAAAGTAAAGAGATGTTCGACAGATAGAGTTTACGAAGTTTTCAGAAATATGTTTGGCGATCCGTGCGCGAATGTAACACTTGGTACATTGGACACTGGGCCTGCAGTTGGTCCTAGATCCACATAGTTGGGACGTCACCGTGAGAGGAAGGACTAAGTCCACCACCCCATGTTTTTCCTGTGAATCTTCATTCTGACACTTATTGCAGTTGTGAGGGTGCCACTACGGATTTTTGCGTTTCGCCAATATTTTGACACTTAATAAAGCATGGTCAGCTTTAAACGAGAGCCACCTTTTCCATGGCGATACTGACTGTTTATAGTCTTAGATTTTTAATTTGTTACAGCAATAAAAGGCTGGTAGGCAGCGATGATATCTTGCAGCGCAGAGAGAGAGAGAGAGAGAGAGAGAGAGAGAGAGAGAGAGAGAGAGAGAGAGGGGACACGGAGTACTAACACCGCTTGAAACAGAAATATCGAGAGAAATTTGCGGTGACCGATGAAGTGTAACTTATCAGCCTCGGTGATTGTGTGTCCACACAGTTTACGTATAGGTATTTCCATGCGAAGTAGCATGTTACGAGATCAGTTACACAAAACTGAATCAGCATGACTTCCTGAAAGCCATGGCCCAAGGCTATCTGTAACTGTACTATCTCTTACCTTCTGGAAAGCTTATGACCATTTCCTTAATGAACTTATTACGAACGTGGAAATGACTTATCAGAGCTCCAGCAAGTGTATGGGACCCTTGTTGTTAACGACCTAGCAGATAATATTAACCTCAGACACTTAGCACATGCAGTTGGATGTAGGTGGAAGACTTTCAACGTGCTTTAAAATGCGGAACTGTTAACTTCAGAAGCAGCAAAACTCAGTGTCTTGTGATCTCAATATCAATTTTTCACAACCGGAATCAACTCCTATGCCTAGGTGTAGGAATTTGAGGGGATGTGAAATGTAATCACCAGACAAGGTTAGCAGTATTAACAGGTAGCAGACCTATTTATCGCCGGGATGTTGCCGACATGTATTCAATGTACAAAAGAAAGATTACGTAACAATCGTGTAACCTACCCTAAAATTTTTAAATCTCGAGAGCCGTGGGAAGTACAAGTTGCGACACTTAACGTCTACGAAGAAGGGCAGCACGAATGGTCACAGTTTTGTTTCAACCTCGGGAGGGCATCACGGAAATGCCGAGATACTTCACCCGCTAGAGGCTTGATGGGAACTATCGGTTGAATACCAACTTTCAGATATTTGAGCAGTTTTAAGTGAGCAACCTGCTAATTAAAGTCCCTGCCTCTTGTTCTAGTAGATATCATAGTTACGGTTAGACTAGTTACAGCGCAAACAGGGGCATTTTAAGTAGTTCTTCCACGCTTCCGATACAAATGGAACGGGAGAAAACTAATACGAGGGAAATTCGGAAAGTAAGGAATGGCCGGTTGCGAAATTGAAACAGTGAAAAATCAAAACTTATTTGCAACTTAACCTTACCTTCCAGAACCCTCGTCACGGAAGGCAGCCTCTTTGCCTTTCCGACCATTTTTTATGCTGGACTGCAGCTCGTTGTCTATGCCACAGCGTTGTCTTCACAGCCAGCGGTTCATCTGAGCAGAGATAATCAGAGGGAGACCTAGTCCGGTCTGTATGGTGGGTGATCCAACTCTTCCCACCGGAAACGCTGCAAGAGCGCCTTCATGTGTAACGTTTAATGTGGGGTTGCATGAGATCAGGAGAAATATCTTGCCAAGAACCCATGCTTGGCGAAACAGTACTTTCTAGGACTCTTTATTCACTAGCTGTGACCTCAGAATGTAGGGGAGAGATGACACTATGGGCATAGTGGAGACATTACCCAACCCAAATGTACAGAGTTAGTTTGGATATCTGTCGTTCCCATTTCTACTACTACTGCTGCTGCTGTTATTACTATTATTTTCATATATTTGCCTCTGGGACAGTGGTTAACTTGACTTACATTATTCATTTTTTTTGTCTCCTCTATCCATATGTTGTCTATCGTTTCTTTCTTTTGCTTCAAATTTCGTGTTCTTAATTTGGTTTCTGAATTTGTCTCCGTCATTTACCATTTCGGTACTGGTCCCTGCTTGTTTTAAGTCTTCTATTTCATGAAAACAATTGATTCTGTTGATTTGAACTGCTTACTACATCAAAAATCCTCTTTGTGAGTGATATTCGTTCTATGTATGTTAGCGTTTTCTGATTATGTCTGTGAGCGTGTTTGTGTGTTCATGTAATTCTTCTGTTGGTCTCTTCATCGTTGCAATGTGTGTGCTGCACCAAAAATTTTTCTGAAGATTTTACGTTGTATTCTTTTCTGTCTCTGAAGCCAAATGTTCTGATTGTGGTCGTCTCTGACGCGTTGAGTGCTTCTGGTAGTATAACTATTATTTTGCCCAAGTTTGGTCTGTCTTTAAAAATTTCTCTTATTACAGTGCGTCCCCGTCAGTTTATATGCTTTCTGAAGTTCTTTCTACACTCCAATTATCTTCGAATGCCCTCCATGGCCGAGGGTGTTGCACTCTGGTCTTACTGTGTGTTCACGTCCATGTCTGCAGCTGCTGCATTAATTTCCACCAACCTCTGACCGTTGGCGCTGGCGGTGCATGAGGGGATTGGCGCGCCTCGCGTGGACATTGGGACACGAGTGCACGGCATGTGAGGGTGTTTCAGCGATCTGAGACTCATAGTGATAACTACTGCTACGGACTAGATCGTAGTTTAAGTGTGTCGTGTTTAGCACTGTTCAGTACATTGCAGTGGACCGTCTTGCAGTGGTATTTGCTGTTGTCTGTATCTCATCATATCGTAAGCCCTTCCTCCTCCTCGTCCTTAATGTAGCGGAGAGAATCAATTTGGGAATTGTCTAGTGCCTTAGAAAGCCTATGGCGACGTAAAATTCCCGATCGATAGCAACGTGTGACATCTGGCCATTAAAACTACTGTTACTACAGCAGATTGTATCGTCACAAAACGGCGCGATGTGTCTCAGAGAGGAAGGCTGGATTAAGACAGGTGTGTGCGAGAACCTGCCGCCATGTGTGTTCAAGTGTGGAGGTATTCCTCAGAATAAAAGAACGTGAAGTATCCCAGGGAGGAAGGCAGGGTGGCTTGTGGTCTGTTGCCGGTTCCAAGTGGCGTGATCACTATGCAAGAAAGGAACTTGCGCCAAAGAGGAGGAAGACCGGGGTATTTCCAGATTGACAGCGAGTTCTTAGTGCTGCCCTGGGGCTGCTGCGTATCTGACTGACCGGTGCAGCGAGCCCGGCGCATGCCTCCTTCCAATGGGCGCGATTGGTGGATCGAGTGCGTGCGAGATAGTTTTCAAACATATTTAGCACGATTTGCGACCGTGTCATCAAGTGGCTCCTTTCGCTATCGGAATTTAAAAAATGAACCGCAATTGTTTAACATTGTCGAAATTGTTTAAACACTAGTGTCGATTTCTAGGAGTATTACTATTTCAGAAATAGTATTTTTAAACTGTTTAAAGAAACCCTTATTCACGCTATAGTAGCCTACCATTGTGAGGTCCTCAGAGTCCAGCAGCTCGACACAAACTGAGCCTATTTCCCTTCATTTTTTTCCCAGGCCGCCATTGTGGATTACACCACGGGAGGGAGTGGAAGGGGACCACGTGCTGACTGGAGAAAACCCGTGACATCATCTGGCGTGGGGTAATTAATTAATTAATTAATTTATTTATTTATTTTCATAGGTTGGTACCAATTTTGTATCTGAAGTGTGTCTCAACCAGTTTTATCCAACTACTCCACCTCACCCAGTAAGACGAAATCGAGTAGAGAGATCTGTGTCGAACTGACCAACAATAGCAGCAGCAAAATATTTGTAAAAATGTTTATGTGCGCGTCAGTACGCTACAACCATCTCTATACAGGTCAACAAGACTTTCCAGTCGAAACAGAGTCGTGATATTAAAATGCCAAGTTTTGGATCATGGCAGTAGCTGGAACATTATTAGAATTGATGTAATAAATTGTAGCAATTTAAGTAATTTTGTTCATGAAAGTTAATCATTACTGAGTTTCCGGTATTCGTAAAACTGGTCTTATGCCAAGGAAGATATCAAGAAGGTGGAGGCAGTTATAATTAGTCAAATTACATTGACATTTGACACGCGTCGACTAGTTGTTTATCATTTGCCGTGTGCAGATGGGCTTTGTATGCAGCCAGTGAGCCGCTACTCGTTCGTAAACAAAAGACGATCTTGACGGTAGAAATGGAAGATTGAACTGGAAGATTTATGGGTCTCCTGCACGAAAGTTTGTCTTAGTATACGCAGAATAAATTGCGATTATTATTGTTTAAATGGATGGAAAAAAAACTACACATCTCTCCCTCTCCAACATGTGCATGTTATTAGATAGAATCTCTATATATAAGGAAGTGTCTCCCGTTACTCCTCTAGGACTGCCCAAACCGCTGATGATACAAACATGAAATTCGGAGAGTGTGTTGATCTACTGTACGCACCGTTTAGTAACGGATTATTCGAAATTTCAGGCCCTGAGTGGTTGAAGTAGGTGCTGAAAGGTTTTTTGACAGTATGTCGCCATTAAAGCTATTTTTGAAGCTACAACTCCAAAAATGGTATTTGGTTTCTCTGTCATACTGAAGTACCTGCTTCAGAATTTTTGGAAATTCAACCACTATGGAGGTTAAATATGGGAAGGAAATTATTAGGAAAATGTTTCGCTATATTAAAACTTTTAAAGCTAAGTCGACAAAATTAGCATTTGAGTTCTGCAGAAGTGTGTGTTACGGGATGAAATTTTCTACGGAAATACCGAAGAACTCACAAGGCACGATGGAAACTCCTCTGACTAGACTTCTGATCAAAATGAGATTCTGGCACCAACATTCGCCTTAATTTTTGTGCCAAGTCTGTGAGATGTTGCCATTTGTGAACCTAAAAATTCGTTTAAAAGAAAATGAAGGAATTTGTTCAGAACCGTCAACGTGAGCGAAGCAGCGGACGCTATGCTAGTTATTACTATGCATTTAGGAAACGTCTACGCTTTCCATGGAGCAAATGAACACGCTAGACTTAGCACACGTACGCTTCCAGAGAACGCATCTACATTTACACTCTGAAAACCACTGAAGCGCAGGCAGAGGGTGCGTCGCCTCAATCACTCAGGTCTGTGAACCCATGTTGTGTACTAGGAAAGATTTGTGAACGTCTTTCATTAGACGTCGTTAGAATAGCGGAGATCAGACAAAGATCTCGTCACCAGGACACTTTCAGCCGTCTTAAGGTGACATTGGGGGTGAGGAACACGTGCTGACGTAACATCTCTGAACAGTTTAGGATTCGCTGATGATACTGTTGTACTGCTATCCGTTTTTCCAAATGTACTTCCGGTCTTGCTTTATGAAATTGTTTGAGCCGCCGTTTAACTTCATCCGCATTAAATTAGAATTAGGCTGAAGTAACAACGGATAGAAAGTACAAGAAATTAACAATTATGTCCTTGAATCTATCGGCGAGTTTTTACATTTAGAGTGTCGGAAACTGGACGGTCACAAAACTAATGCAATTAACTGCTAAAACGGCCTGGTTGCTCTTTGAAACCATGTAGCTTTCAAAAGTAAACTTCCAATAAAAAATGAAAGCACAGTTTATGATCAGCATTTATGACCATCTTACATTATATCAGTTAAATTTAGGGCAAGCAGAGATCTTGATTTGCCGAGTAGGCACACGTTGATAGTGAGTCATCCACGATGATTCTCCAAAGCATTTATTGCGTTATTTGCATCAGGCACTTGCAGGTCAATCTCGGTTGTTCAGACTCGGGAATGAACCAGTTGGTTTGGAACTAGTCGCCAAACTTATGTATTTTAACTCATAGATTAAGAAACGCTTCATGGAATGTTAAAAAAAAGGTTGCTGGTCCCTGATCAACAAAGTTCAAAAAACCAGAGATTCCTTTGACGAGTTCGGGTAGTTGCAGAACATTTGTAAAGGAAATCCAAAAGTGGACGCTAGTGACACCAGCTCTGGAGCCCTATTCCAGCGCTTGCAGCCGTTGTTGGGTAGGACTTTAGACAATTTTTTGCAGAAATCATGAAATGGTTCAAATGGCTCTGAGCACTGTGGGACTTAACCTCCGAGGTCATCAGTCCGCTAGAACTTAGAACTACTTAAACCTAAGAACATGACATACATCCATGCCCGAGGCAGGATTCGAACCTGCGACCGTAGTGGTCGCGCGGTTCCCGACTGTAGCGCCTAGAACCGCTCTGCCACCCTGGCCGGCCAGAAATCATCCTGACACGATGGATTTTCAGCGAGTAATGGAGAGACTCATTTTGGGAACACTCTCAACAGGCGGGGAAATAAGTGGATCAGGGAACAGAAGACGCGATAACGACTGATGAAAGAATGGAGGTGAGCCAAACATGGGACCGGACGAGGGAGTGGTGCATCGACCAATCAAGTTCTGATGCATACCGAAGAGTAAGGAATTAGTGAAACGACGGCCTAATGGAAGCTGAGCAGGCGGTATTAGAAAATGCACATTGACGGATACCGTAACGCACGCATTAGTCTAGAGGAGTGACTTATTCAGCAGTGATGTTGACAGGCTGCTGCAGTACACGCCAGAAACGGAGAACGACGGGTCTACTTTCACTGGAGAGACTTCATATAAAATTGCTCCTGCGGGTGCGGTCGATCTGCGCATTACGCAGAGCGGCGCAACCTGCGGTTTGTGGACTCCTGCTGCTATCATTAGTGCTCCACAAACGCACCGCACACAGCAGACTTGCAACACGCGGAGACGCCATTAACCTTTTGCCAGGCTGCTGCTTAACGACGGGCCCTTTTACTGCGGTGCAGCCATCTCTTATGTCACAAAAACCTTATTGAAACCTCTTTTCCTGCAAATAGGCATCTGGCCGACTCAGACGCAAACCAACTATTTTCCGTTTGCCAGGCGATAGGTGCACTGCCTTGTATCAGAGTTTGTATGAGAACTGGCCACTTAGCTCCAACTATCATTTTATCGATTTAATATTTAGCATTCCCCAAACGTATGTGGAATGTAATCCACAGCTCCATGTTACGGAAATGAAGCTGTCCTTATCTGCGTTTCTGCGTTCTACCTATCAGCCACGCGCCCCTAAAATGAAGTACTGATCATAAATTAGGAACCAAGGTTTTAGGACGAAGTCTTCGTCTTAATTTAAAATACGGAACACCTGATTCATTCTCTACTCCCTATTACCTCTCCATGCATCAAGCTGCTCCTTTTTTACATTGATAATGGGTCAACGGAGGAGTCAGATCTCATCCGTCTGCTTCGACCGTCACTTAAGGGTGTTGTGTTGTGTGCGACTTCATTACGGCGCGGAGGTTAGTTTATGAGTTGGTTGTATTTGTAGATGTCTTGTGTTCGATGGTGTTTTGGGTCGATATCTGTATGTGCAGGAAATTAGTCTGTTGTCTCCATTATGGTGACACAGACTTCTGGGGATGGTGGAGGAGACTAGATTTATCGATTTGGGGATGAAAGAGTTGATGTGCCGGAAACGACCGAATTTAAAGTTTTAGGTTAAAATTGTTCTTACATCTTTTACAGTGGAAGACATGTACCGATACTATTGCTGCTTACGTTGTGGAGCAGGGAATTTTATCTGTTGGTAGTATGGAGAATTGTGTCAGGTTGTGACATTCATTCATTTAATTTCTAAAAAAATTTTGCCTTTAATGTTTGTCATAAAGTAACTGATACGCGAAGACTATGTGGAAGGTGTAATACGTTTGATGTTAGTGCTTTGCTAATGTACGTTAGTAAATTATGTACAGAAACATACTTTTCACATAATTTACTAAATAATATTTTGTCATGGATTAATGAAATGAGAATGTTCATGCATGTAATTTTATGTATGTGTACAAGTTGTCATTTGTATATAATGGTAAAAGCTTAGGGACAATGTGTACGATATGCGTTATTTTAAAGATGGAGTATTTTTGTACTGCACAAAAGTTATTACGTGAAGTGTAACGAGCAAGAATGAGAGGACACACTCAATAGGCAGCAGAGAAAGAAGCAAGACTTGGACGGAGCAGGCATGGAAATCGTTTCACAGTAGCCTCCGATTACGACTGCTGAATGATTACAACTTTGGTACAAATTGCTGGGCTATGTTATGGGCGTTGAAACGACGCCAGGAAGAATTAATCAGACCATACTTCAAGAAACTTGCACGCCATACCATGTTTTTTTTTAGCCTTTATTTCTATCCGCCACAGCCAACGACTACAGCCCAAAGGTTACGAATTGCATAATTAGAATTCTAGAAGCTTGAACTATTAATTCGGAGTTGACTTTGTGGAGTAATCATTGTGCTAGCATAAAATTTGGCTCACCGTGTTATTTTATTCCTAATCCTTTACCTATATAGGGTCCTTTCGTTGTGTTTAATTATTCCGAGTAAAGCTGTTTTAAGAACATTTGAAGTACTTTGTTCCGTATCTACAAGCACTTATTTTTATCTTTGAATAAATGTCTCAAAACTGTTGTGGATGAACGTTTGAAGTGCAGGTCAAACTACTGCGGGATTTATGTAGTAGAAATGCTGAAGTTAAATTTTGCGTATGAACTGAACCATCTGTTTTCACATAAATTTAGCGATTTTAATATTCTTACTATGGAGCCGCGGCGGGTTGCTGGCGTCGCCTTAAGAATTCCTGGCGCCACTAGCTCTCCCTGTCGTGTGACGTCCCTCTCATTCAAGGTCACTCAATGTGGTTGGTGGAAGAGGGGCGTGTTGTGGCGTGGCGAATTGGGGAGTACTAACGGAGCGAGGTGGAAGGTGTGAGGGGTCCGTCCGGCGATCACTTGCTAAAGCGTCTTGGACACGGCGTCCGGCGAGTGGTTGGTGGCCATATTGTTGGCCCGATTTGAATCGGTGGCCGACTTCGAGTGCAGTTTTCGTGAGTAGCCTGGCCAGCCAGCTCTGGGGCGTGGCACACCGATGAGAGCTGAAGTGTCGGCCACCTTTGGAACCGGCAAGCTTCAACTTAGATTCCTGAATTTCAATAAAGTTTTGGATTTTTGACGTCTTAGCTATCATAGAAGGCTTGTCTGTTTTCTGTTTGGTTATTTTACTAGACTGAAGCTATTATTGTTGAAGGCCTGCCTGTTACTTTTTAATTAAATTAAGGGCTGTCTCATAATTTAGGTTAGCTAAAATCTTATTAATCAAAGCCTACCTCCTTTTATTGCCCTATTATTGAGATCTGGTATCTTAATCTGTGTTGTGACTAACGGAAATTGTGATTGCCGAAGGCCTACCTGTTTCAGAGTTATTGATCTCAATGTAGTAACAGGAAATGACAGATGGTGGTACATGGGCCCTAACCTTTCGCCTTACATCCCTTTATCCAGAATTGTAGGTTTCAACTCTCTCTGGTAATAAGGAAAGTGAAAGTACGTAAGTAAATGAGTTTTGCTAAAAAGAACGTGTCATGCATAAATACTGAGGTTTTGCAAGATACTCAAAACTTAGATAAAATTCTTTCAGTTATAAATTAAATTCAATGAAGTGCAGAGTGTTATAAAAAGGAATTCCTTATGTGGCGCAGTAACACTGGAGTAGGCTTGCATAAAAATACTGAACGGAAAGTGACCACCTTTGTGTTTTGACATATCATGAGGTATAAGCACTGCATTAGAAGAAATGTGTTTTGCTACCTGCTTATTACACCATTTTGATGCACCTACTGCATTACGAAAGCCTATGGAGCGTAACAATGTCTTTACTGTGAGATACATTTATTATGAACATCCGTTTAGTTGCCTTCTAACCTGCTTCTTGATTTTTTTTCAAATTTGAAGATAGAAATTCAGTTTGCTGAAGCTAGTTATGTATGTACAAGTATTTGCGATCTTGGCTAATGACTTTTTTATAAGAACATACAAAACCGTGTTAGAGCAACTATTTCTGGACGAAGTCTGGTGGTTACCAATTACTGTTGGTATGTGTTAATGGCCTTGATTTTTCAGCTTACGTTGGTGAGAACCTTTGTACACCACACAGGTAAGGATGTTAACTGCACAGGCAAACTGAACAAGGGGAGGGAAGTGACAATCCTGAAGACAATTCTCGCAGTCTTCAGACACACTTCTCACAACTCATCGGCGACGACACTAGATGTGCTACATTATGATTCGGGTTTATAATTCAGAAACTAAAACCGAGTGGGTAATATGCATACATCAATTTTTTGCCTTCAGTTTACACATTGAGATTCTGGTGATACAATAACATTTCGAATAGACTCCATAATATGGGACGGTGAACATGGCAGTTTTCAGACCACCACGAAATATTACTAACAGGTGTGATGATCCATTTCAAACTAACTGTACGCAGCATGCTTGCCTTGGTGCATTCTCTTCCGAAGATAATGATGTATAACCTGACTGTATACCTAGACATATGCTGACATATCAGCACTGACTTCCTGATTAGTAACCTTCACACCGCCCTCAGATACTGGTCTACTTGCTACGTCTCTGCGGAAGTATTTAATTAACTTTTTGCCCTTGTAATTCGAACGAAACTAAATTCAGTTTGTTATTACTAATAGTTACTATTAAAATCAGTCTTTATCACAAATTTATGTATTCTGGTAACCGGTTTCGACCACGCCTGTAGTGGTCTTCAGACTTACAAGTCATATACAAAGTCTGATCAGAGGGCTACATTCATTAACGAACATTTACATAAAACTACAAAGTTATAAAACGATGCATTACCAAAATGATGTATGAACAGGAGCCTCCTTCCGGTGGTAAATCCGTAGATAGAGTAGTGTACGTCTTACTTATATACTGGAGGCTCTGCCCACTTCTGACAGAATGTCATCGCTAACCAGTGGGTTTAAAGTCAAATAAAGTAAATTCCGTAGTTAAAAGAACAATGTCAAGAATGAAAAATAAACAGATAGCGGTTGCTAACAACTATAATGCTCATCAGGCTTGTGTGTTACACCAAAAATTACAACGAACTCATGACGCTGTTACAAATTCCAAGGTGAGATTTACTAGAATGACATACATGGGACTTATTTCAGATAAAATAAATTTATTTAAGAATACAAATGTGACAATAGCATTCAAAACCAACAACCTACTATAGATGAAATTGTAACAATCGGGGAATCAAATATGAAAAGTCAGGTGTTTACAAAGTACAATGTAACGACTGTGAGAAACAGTATATTGTCAGACTGGCCGTAACTTTCCAAGTTAACTAAGGAGCAAACTACGGGTACTGCACGTACCAATACTGTGAGAAACAGTATATTGTCAGACTGGCCGTAACTTTCCAAGTTAACTAAGGAGCAAACTACGGGTACTGCACGTACCAAATCAATATTTGGACAGCATCTTCATGAATACAAACACTGAGGGTTACATTTCTAACACTTTGAAAACACTATATAATTTACCAAAAGGGCTTCTGCTAAATACTTTAGAAGAAATTTGGATCTTTTCACTTTATAAAAGTAAAGTGTTATCTGTTTTAAATGAGCAGCTTAAATTCAAAGAGAAACATTTCTTTGAGTTTTTTGACGATTTGGTTTAGAATACTCACTCTTCTGTGTCATTTGTTAAAATTATTCAAACCATTTTAACAACATTTTATACTTTGTAACCTTTATTAATTTGGCAAATATTTTATGACTGACAATCTGTTTTTACAATTTACATACTCTGTCACTTTAAGACTGCATAATGCAAATTCAAATCCTTTCAATATTCTGACACTACAGCTTGTAGTATTTTATTTTAAATTCCCTCTACTTTTTGACTAATGGTATATACACTATGTTTCTATATTTGTTTCATGAACTTTTTATACACTTACGTGCAAGTAATCTCATTCTATGATAACATAGTCTGTCTCGTATGTTTTAGTCACGTCAGCTTTGTTTTTGCTTCTTTACATTTTACGAAAAAACAAAATGCAAAAAAATTATATATACAATTTTGTGCACATATTTTATCGACCAATAATGCATTTCACGTGCTTTAGTGTCACAGGTACCTGTTAATTTCGTACCTGTCATTGTTATAGTCTTAGTCTTCTAGTATTATTTTTATACTTTAACTATATTTTTATTTATAAGACGCATGTAAAATCAAACAGAGCAATGCCGTTTAATGTTGTCACATGTAAAATTTGCAAAATATATATGAGTGTCATAGGCAGTATTTTAAGATGCTGAAGTACTGTGCCCTCTATTACTTTCTCAGTTTTCATCTGCAAGAACTGATTATTATTGCTCGAGTAATCTATACAAACGGATGTCTCTTGTTACACCTTGAAATTGTATCTGTACAGCATTTACTACAACATGTCAGTCATTGCAGCCTCCCTAATGGAAAGCGCTCTGGCAGAACGCCTATCGTTTCCATAACAATATGCTGCTGTTAATGGTACGTCGTCTGACGTGACAGTATTTGCCTTTCGATATTCTAACAACCTCATTGAAGAGTAGCCCGCTGCCACATCTTTGGAATGGTGTCTATACTTACCATGGCAACCAGCAGCTTCTAACTGGTGCTCCAACAGGCCCAGAGAGAGAGCAACCCATGTACTGTCGGAAAGATTATGTATCTCCTATGTTTACCATTTTTACATATTTTATCTGACAATAGCTGTTGAACCAGCTAAGTTCCATGTATTTTTATTTTTCGTTCTTGTCATTGTTCTTTTAATTATGAAATTTTACGTTGTTATTTGACTTAACACATTGGTTAGCGAAGACAGCATTTTGTCAACAGTTGTCAGAGCTTCCAGTATTTGTAAGATGAGCACTGCTCTATCTAGCAGTGATTTCCCACCAGGCGGCGGCGCCTGCTCATACAGCATTTTGGTAATTCATCGTTTTATAACTTTGTAGTTTTATGTTTTTAATTATGTAGCCCTCTGATCGGACTTTGACTTTTAGGTCTGCAAATGACCACAGGCGTGGTCGAAACCGGTTACCGGAATAAATAAATTTGTGATCGAGACTGATTTTTGATAGTAACTACTAGTAGTAACATTGATCACTGTCTCCTCCCTCGATGTATTCGAAAGTAATGAACTTTTTGCCCATTTAATTCGAACGAAACTAAATTCAGTTTTCTACCCCCAGACCGCATGATGATACTCTGTCACCGCCTTTGGGTCCCGCGGTGAAAGGTGCCGATGGCCACTGATTACACGGACCATCCGAAGGTCGAGCGAGGTGCGTCTCGACCGACTATCGATTGTGCGCTCGACCGGCGGGCACGCCCACGGTGCGCTATTTGGGTGCAGGACCGCCTGTCAATTATTATTATAACCGCGGATGAACTGGGACCACACCCACTGCACGGGGCTCCTGACCCGGCAGCAGAAGTAAGTACGCGATCGCACCACGTGGTGCTTTCAGCTAAATTATCGCTCGAGGTCCGGGACTATTTTTCCCAGCTATGTATTTTGCATGTAAGCAACTGCGTCATGCAATTGACAGCTATAATCAAGACTTTAGATATATGCTTCACTCACTACCCTTTGGCCATCTGGGCCGAAGTGACCGTGCGATTAAAGGTGCTCCAGTCTGGAAGCGCAAGACCGCTACGGTCGCAGGTTCGAATCCTGCCTCGGGCATGGATGTTTGTGATGTCCTTAGGTTAGTTAGGTTTAACTGGTTCTAAGTTCTAGGGGACTAATGACCTCAGCAGTTGAGTCCCATAGTGCTCAGAGCCTTTTTTTTTTTTTTTGGCCATCTGCGCCAAAGGAGAATAAGTACATGTATTGTGCACATAGTAACTATACATACAAACTGGTAACATTTTTCTTTGAGCATACATGCATTATACAAAGTGTCAAATACATTAAGACTGTACTTACAGTACTTTGCCTGACTGACGCAGTGTATAAGCAGATATAATTACCAAAAATGTACTAAGAGTCACTATGTACGTTATGTACCTTGTTTATGAATTTTACCCTTTTGTTACTTATGGTTTGGTGACTGCCAGTGTGACCGATTCGGTAGTCAAAAATAGCTGCATCATACAATACACGGCTGTATGTAACCCTTTATGAAAGATTTTTTTAACAGTATAAACAAAATATTTTTATTTTCTTGTATGAACGTTTGACACTCAAATAAGTAGGTGAATTAAGATTCCCACAGCCACTCCGCTAGAATTTAATAGGAAAACAGCACATATTAAAAAAAGGCAGAACAATTTAAAGGCCTGTGCATCTATGATTATCTAATGACTGAAAAAGCTTTATTTCAATAACGTAAGGAAATGTTAAGCAACATACAAATCATTATGACCTTTGCCCAGAGCAACGTTGGAAGGCGTCTGTTGGCGTTGCGGGCATGTGATGCGGTAACGAAAGTTATGTAAGCAGAGCACCATAGTGAAGAAATGGGCTGCAAATGGGGAAATCCATTGAGATAAGCGACTTTGGCAAAGGGAAGATCATTACGCAGAGCCTGTGAACGACTATCTCGAAAACGGCGAAGCTGGTCGAATGTTCATGTGCTACTGTCATTAACATCTACGGAAAGAGGTAGCATAGTGGAACTACCACTAGACGCTAAATGGTTGTATGTCCACAACTCTTCACATAACGTGGAGATTGGAGGCTTGTCTGCTCTGTAAAGTGGGATAGATAATTAATTACCTGCCGAAACAGCTCACTGGTGGCGCACGCTGAGGCGTTTCGGAGCACACCGTTCATCGTACGCTGGTGCTCTGCAGCATGCCGCACCTACGTGTTCACATATTTACCCAACGACATCGTCAATTACGACTGCAGTGGGCACGGGACCATTGGGATTCGACAGTCTATCAACAAAAATGTGCCGGCTCTTCGGGTGAATCATTT
Source organism: Schistocerca serialis cubense (assembly GCF_023864345.2). Taxonomy (NCBI): domain Eukaryota; kingdom Metazoa; phylum Arthropoda; class Insecta; order Orthoptera; family Acrididae; genus Schistocerca; species Schistocerca serialis. The sequence continues at coordinate 1,125,609,960 of NC_064638.1, read as the reverse complement.
TTACTACAAAAGGTCGATGATAGTCTCCACAAACACAGTCATCGACGTGAACGGCTGTCCAGAACGTACGGCGCGCCACGGACGCCGGCTGGTGGCAGCAGTGTTATGCTGTGGGAGACAAACTCCTGCGTTTGCACGGGACCTCTGGGATTAACCTAAGACACGCCGACAGCTGCGAACCACCTTAATCCCTTCATGCCTGGTATCACCTTTCAGCAGTAGAATTGTCTGTGTTTCTGAACGAGAACCGTGCTACACTGGTTTGAGGAGCACTGTAGTGACTCACGTTGACGTCTCGGCGATCAATTTCGTCTCGTGTAAAACATATGGAAGCCATGTGTGTCGCTGACGGGCGCCGTCAGTGTCTACGCAAGTCAGTGTCCCGTTATTTAGGCGAATTACATGACCTGCACCTAGAGTTCTGAAGCCACATACCTCCAACCTACCTAATGTTTTGGCTCATCAGTGTATAACCCCTTAAATACGCAGGAAGTGTAACTGCACGCATAAGTTAAGGAACAAAATGTGAAAGTTATGTGGAGCTGGAAGGCAGTTACCTAGACTTCGGGTCTAATTGAAAAGTAAGTAATATGCTTACTGTCTTGGTACTGTACATTTTCACATCCAGTTGCTGAAACGTTCCATAGTAAAACACCGTAGATCCAGATGACTGTTTGATTTAGTGAAAATACGAACTATGCTACAAAGAACGAGGCATTATCGCAAAATAAACAAATCCCTCCTCGTGGCTTAACTAACTGGTACAGCTGGGTGCCAAAGGCCTGAGGAAAGTTCTTTCTTCCAATGCCGCAATCTGTGTGGCAGCAACAACCTTCGCATCTCTGTACTTCAGTAGTTCCGTTGGCAACCAGCCCACAACATAGTTGCAGGAGGTTACTTTTAACTTTTTTCAATATCATAGTATGACTCCTACTTTTGTAGGTTGTGAATGTTACATTGCAGATTTTGTTACACATTCTGTTCTGTTACATGTTCCTGGTGCAGTTTATTGTATGCTTTACACTGGACGAAATGCAATACCACAATAAAAACATTTGCAGCTAAAAAAACGCGATGCAACTTATCCAAATATAGGAGCAATCTCTGAAGTCTTCTCGGCGTCGCTGATGGAAAGCTGTCGGATGGTGAAACTAGTTGGTGTGCAGGCAGCTCGTACTCCTAACTGCGCGCAGCCCCTGAAGAAGGCTGGATCAGTCGTCGAAATATTGTGGATAAGCAGAATCAACATCTTAACTCAGCTCCCGAAAGCACACCGTTAACCATATGTAAAAGTGATTTGCAGAGGTAGATCACACTCACCTACTGGGCTACTAAACTAATAAACATAGCAATACAGCAGTTTGATTGGATGTACTTTATTCAGACCTGCAGTGGCCAGTGAGGTATCTCGGCTGAGAGAAAGTCCAGTGTGTTACTGTAGAGGTTATCGAAATTACGGGACTGGTAGCACTGATAGTTTTGAAGTGTCTAGTTTCGACTCACTGTTGCTACTACCTTAATTTTTACTTTGCCTTTGAAAGAAAAGAGCTTTCAATATGGGGGCAGTGGAGTTAAGAGGCCGAAACTACAGGAGTGGTGCTGTGTGGGCACCTCCAAATGACTGCACAAACACTATTTTAAACTAGGAATCTGTGACAAGGGAGAAGGCAGGCTATTCTGCCGTATTTGTAAACGCACATGACAGATGTGTGAAGTATACGGCCTTCGACCAACTGATCAGGATATCTGAGGGGGGGATAGAGGAGAAGAGAGAATATGAGGTCTTTGAGCCCCAATCCATGATTATTTTCTAAAAAAGCAATCATGCAATCAATGATTCTGTCGCAAGAGGTACACTGTTCAGTGTTCTAGAAGAATCTGGAGGAGACAAAACAGGCAATCATTAAGCAGACTGAGTAATACATCATTTTCCAAACAATTTTTAGGTGATACATCAAACCTTTTGCAATTAAAACGGCCGTTAAGTTGGGAGATGGCGATTTAGCAGGGAACCTATAGGTATCAGATGCATCGAAATAGACGAATGTTCCAAAAGAGGTAGCAAAAAAGCTAGATGACAAATATCGTATGAAAAAAAAAACGTATACATGACCAACATTAAACGTGCACCGAAATATATAGAATCCAAATATGGATAATAATGTTTCAAAACTTAAATATTTGCAGTAATAAGCAGGCCAAATGCTCTGGACAAAACGTGAAACAAAAAATATAGCCACCAAAAAATGGAAGTGACATTCCACGTAAAAGAGAACATACAGTAAGAAATGCTGATCTGTTAGTGCAAAAGTGGGGCTTTACAACGCAGTGATTAGAACCAGCTGTCTATATGCCTCAGAATGCCTCGCTGTGATCCAAGCCTGACTTAATTTGGAGAAGAAATAAACCCAGTTAGAAATGTTTTGGGAGTTAAGTAAGACAATGCGATTTGGAAATTAAGGAGTATAAAAAAGGGAATAGATACGAGAAAATGGGGGATTGCGTTGTATGGTCGCTTGAAAAGAATGGCTGGTAAGAGGCTCACGAAAAGTATTCAACTTTATCGAAAATTCAAAAGCCTGAATTTCACGATTTGTAGAAGCTGACAGATCAACAGGAGTTGGGAATAACGAAGAGACAGAAAATGGACACGAGTTGAACAAGTAGTATAGGAAGTCTAGAGTTTTCGGAAGAAAACCCGAAAGAAAGGCGGCGGCACACCGACAGAAAAAAAAAAAAAGTAAGGATGAAGTATTGGGAAGCCGAAATGTGTCTTAGGTCGGCTCTTTCATGCGGTCCTGACCTCATCAAATTGGAATAATACGGACTTTTTGACAGTTGGGCTTGAAGTAGCTAGCGGTCCCGGTGCAGCTGCTGTGCCCACCCAGCGCGCAGCCGCGCACCGCACGCTCCACATACTGCCCGCGGCAGCGCAGGCCCCCTCCATGCTGCTACTGTTCTCACCTTGCTGGATATGGGCGGGCGAGCTGTGAGCAGACGGAAGGCAAGCTGTTTGTGACTCAACGCCTTGCTGTTTTATCACTCACACTGACAGGAAGTCCCCTAGTGACTTGCTAAGAGCCGCATGCAGCAAGTGAAGTGCTAACAGGAGATAATGTAGAAGTTTCCAGAATGAGATTTTCACTCTGCAGCGGAGTGTGCGCTGATATGAAACTTCCTGGCAGATTAAAACTGTGTGCCCGACCGAGACTCGAACTCGGGACCTTTGCCTTTCGCGGGCAAGTGCTCTACCAACTGAGCTACCCCAAGCACGACTCACGTCCGGTACTCACAGCTTTACTTCTGCCAGTACCTCGTCTCCTACCTTCCAAACTTTACAGAAGCTCTCCTGCGAAACATGCAGAACTAACACTCCTGAAAGAAAGGATATTGCGGAGACATGGCTTAGCCACAGCCTGGGGGATGTTTCCAGAATGAGATTTTCACTCTGCAGCGGAGTGTGCGCTGATATGAAACTTCCTGGCAGATTAAAACTGTGTGCCCGACCGAGACTCGAACTCGGGACCTTTGCCTTTCGCGGGCAGCACTTGCCCGCGAAAGGCAAAGGTCCCGAGTTCGAGTCTCGGTCGGGCACACAGTTTTAATCTGCCAGGAAGTTTCATATCAGCGCACACTCCGCTGCAGAGTGAAAATCTCATTCTGGAAACATCCCCCAGGCTGTGGCTAAGCCATGTCTCCGCAATATCCTTTCTTTCAGGAGTGCTAGTTCTGCATGTTTCGCAGGAGAGCTTCTGTAAAGTTTGGAAGGTAGGAGACGAGGTACTGGCAGAAGTAAAGCTGTGAGTACCGGACGTGAGTCGTGCTTCGGTAGCTCAGTTGGTAGAGCACTTGCCCGCGAAAGGCAAAGGTCCCGAGTTCGAGTCTCGGTCGGGCACACAGTTTTAATCTGCCAGGAAGTTTCAATGTAGAAGTTAGTCGCACCGTTGCTCTCTCGTACTGAAGTTGGCAGGAGAAGCAGTGGCCATCGAAAGCTCGAGGATTTTATTCTAACTGACGCGGCTGGAAAACGGAGAACGTTTTATTGATGTATGCCTTCGCGAAAGACTCCGAGGCGACAACTTTACGTTGAGGACATAATGCGCAGTGTGCAACTGCTATAAAAACTGCGGAAAAGGAGATCACATGTGCTAAGTTCTTTGGCATTTTTACAACGCTGCCGGGACAAGGAAGTAATTTCTCGCTTTGCAGTAGTCAAGCACCACATTCAAACTGCTGCAGCGGACAGAATTTTGAAGAGGACCAGTCTCGCCATAGTGGGGCAGCGGATACGACAGACACGGTACGAGCTTGAAACTTCCTGTAAGATTAAAACCGTGTGCCGGACCGAGACTCAAACTCGGGACCTTTGCCTTTCGCGGGCAAGTGCTCTACCAGCTGAGCTACCCCAAGCACGACTCACGCCCCGTCCCCACAGCTTTACTTCTGCCAGTACCTCGTCTCCTACCTTCCAAACTTTACAGAAGCTCTCCTGCGAACACCCCCCAGGCTGTGGCTAAGCCATGTCTCCGCAATATCCTTTCTTCCAGGAATGCTAGTTCTGCACCTAACTAACCTAAGGACAGCACACACATCCATGCCTGAGGCAGGATTCGAACCTGCGACCGTAGCGGCCACGCGGTTCCAGACTGAAGCGCCTAGAACCGCACGGCCACACCGTGCATTAGGAATCTTCCGCACGATGCAGCTGAGGACGTCAGGCTAACTACCAGCCATATACTGGCGAAAGCGAAGCCACCAACATCTAATATTAGCCAGGAGGAACTACGCTGCTTACTGTTATTACCTGAGAATGAAGACTTGGTTGTCTTGCCAGCTGACAAAGGGAATGCGACCGCACTTCTGAACTCTGCAGACTACCACCTGAAGATAGTACATTTATTAGAAGACGCCACGTACCGCAAGCTTAGTCGTGATCCCACACAGGCCATTGTCAGAGAGACAGCGACGTTATTGAAGGATTCTGGCTTACCAGATAAAGTGGTGAAGAAATTAACGCCTCGTGCCGCCAGACCTCCCAGGCTCTATGGATTACCAAAGACACACAAGGAAAGTGTTCCTCTGAGGCCCATTGTTAGTGCAATCAGTTCGTCCACCTACAGACTTGCTAAACATCTGGCAGGATTATTAGCACCAAAATTGGGACATAGCGAGCACCATGTTGTCAACGCGCAGAAATTTGTTGAGACGCTCACGAGAATGAAGGTAGGCTCAAACGACCTAATGGTTAGCTTGGACGTTACGTCACTTTTTACGAGGGTGCCAATACAGGATACGCTCGATCTTTTGGACTAACATTTTGCATCTGGTATCATTAAGTTTTTCCGTCACGTCCTAACGACAACGTACTTTTTGTACTGTGATGAGTATTATGAGATGACGGACGGCACAGCCATGGAACCACCATTGTCTCTAGCAGTCGCAAACTTCTTCATGAACCACTTTGAGAAGCAGGCTCTGCTAACTGCGATATTACGGCCGTCTTGCTTTCTACGATACGTTGATGACACCTTCCTGATATGGCCTCATCGTGAAGATACACTACAGCAATTCGTCGATCATATGAATGGTGTCCATCCCAACAATAAATTTACTGTCGAGAAAGCACAGCAAGCTGGAAAGGTGTACACACACACACACACACACACACACACACTGATAGGTACTTTAAAGCCAATAGTTTCCACCAACCTGTACACAAGAAGCTCTCCTGAACACGTCAGTTCATAGAGCCAAATTATCACTGACGATGACCACCTACAGTCGGAATTGCAAAATTTGTGTTTTCAGGGAAAATGGATACAGCGAAAGAGAAATCGCAAACGCTTTCAAGGGCCGCCGACGAAAGACACCTGGGGAATCAGTAGAAGAGGCCAAATGGACTGTATTTCTGCCATACTGCGGAGCAACTAGCAGTAAGTTAGGACGTCTGCTGCAAAAACATGGGCTAAGACCAGTGTTCCGACCCACCCCCAAAATACGAGATATGTTGCGCCCTGTTAAGGACGACATTGCTCTTCGAGTGTCCGGTGTGTATGGTGTACCCTGTGAATGTGGCAGCATGTACATTGGACAAACAATTCGCACGGTTGCTGACCGTTGTACTGAGCACAAGCGCCATATAAAACAAAGGGAGCTTGACAAGTCGGCCACAGCGGAGCATTCCCTAGAAAATTGACATAAAATACAGTTCGAAAATACAAAAGTGTTGGCTCATGCGTCTACATACTGGGACTCCGTTGTAAAGGAAGCGGCCGAGATTCGTTTGAACAACAACAATTTCAACACAGACCAGGAATACAACACACTCAGCAGGGTCTGGGGATGGGAGCTGGACATCGAAACAAAGCAAACACACATGTGCAGAGCGGCAGTTTCAAACTTGGCGCCTGCCCCTGGCGCCACCTGACGTCACCGGTGCTGCCACGGGCAACAGCTCCGCCAGCTGCCCGGGTCCACTTGCGCGCACAATGTATTGTGTACGACTTGTTACTTGGTCGGGTGGTGACTTATCACTGTCGTATTTTTGTATACGAACATGACAGAGACAAGTCCCATACCAAGCTGAAGATATATTTGTTACTGTCGTCCTCCAAAACAACCAATAGTTTGGAAGTCGTCTCACCCTGCACCACATCCCAATCGTTGCCCTAACTATTCCATCTCAATGAAACCGCCACTTATCCCGACAACTAAGTCTGCTCTGCCTCACGTAGTTTATCAACCTTAAACAGAATGTGCCACTTCTTTAGGACTATTAGGAACTACTGAGAAGTCGACAGCAGTATAGCCAATACATAACTGTGTGACCATTTAGTGATGTAAACTTTACACTCTGAACAAGCTCACGCACGCTGTCCGCAAACAACATGTCAAACATGAACGAAATGAAATGTACATCTTGTCAGTCACGACCTATTATTTTTGAATGAATTGAATTGATAGAATGGATATATCAAGGAGGACTTCACAACATTTAAAATTCCTGTCGATTTCTTCGTTTAACTTACGGGCATGATTTTGGTGTCGTTGCTACCTGGCATCAAGTTTTATTTACCTTATACCCACACCTGTTGAATGCGACTTCCATTGGTTATATAATACACGTACTTTCTGACGGGTAGTTCTTATCGAACTCTGCAGCATATCATACGCGACGTATTCAGTTCTGAGGTAGATTCTAGCTCAGAGCTCTGGTAGAAAGGTTGGTATTGGTGGAACGCTATCCTTTATTAATCCCCAAAAGAGAAAGTCAAGAGGTGTCAGGGCCGGCGAACGTGAGGTCCAGGCAATTGGCGCATCTCGGTCCATCCTCTTGCCTGGAAAGCGGACATTTAGATCGCGGACGTCTGAGGGGAACTCTGGCGGTGTGATATCTTGCATTAACTGTCTGGGGGTCGAATAGTTTTGCAGCATATCTCGGTATAGTATTCCGCTAACAGTTTTCTCGTGGAAAACTAAGGTCCATAAACTTTGCTCTTGAGCGAAGCGCAAAACACATTCCTTCTAGAGTTATCACGTTTATTTCCCATGAATTTTCGGTTATCTTCACTGCTCCATATCCTACCGTTGCGTTTACTACCTTACCCATTTAAGTGAAAATCTTCATCCAATCACTCTAACCCATTTCTACACGCAAGTCTTCACGACTAGTTCTGTGTGTCTTACCGAGTATCCAGTTTCAGTAAGACACTTCTGCATGGATAAATAATAGGCTCATCCGGAGAATCTTTACCATACTCTGTACAAAAATTACGTTGCGCAGTTGTTGCAGACCTCACCTCTTCCAACCGGACACACAAAAAACACCCTCGAAGGCAGCCAATTTTTCTGCAACTGCGAATTGTTCGTATGGTGACGAGTTTCTGTACTACCATACCAAGTGACACTAATCTTTATTTTCCTTCTGTCGTTAGAAAGTTAGTACGAATTTTCGAAATTTTTAAGTCCTTTTTACACCAAGAAATCAATAACCGTAAATTGACAATCTTCCCATTGACAGTCGACGAAGGTAACATCGAACCCTGCTGTTTGAATAATGATACGCATTTGTAACTGCTGCACAATGAACCGAAGGGACTCCTGTGATCATGTTGGAAGAAATTGAGCTTGGCAACAAATCAGCAGAACGATTTTATTGCCAGTGCATTTTCAGAAACTTTGGAAGCTTCTTCCACTCGTCCACCTCACCGCAGCGTACGTGTTATCAACAGTCCCACGCACCGGGAGGCGACAGCTACAGCGCATCGGTTCCACTGTGCTAGCACCAGGCTGGGGTCCAGACTGCCTTCCCTAGGTACTGCAAAACCCAGCGCCACAACGCAGAACCAAATGCAATGAACCTTACCTCCTGTTCCCTATGACTTCAGATGCAGCACTTAGTTTCACTTTTATAATTTTTTTATAATTTCTACTGCTTTATCTTTTTAATGTTTTTTAATTCATAATATTTCTTGACACTTCATGTATATCTAGGTCCTCTACGTAAGTTCACTTCCGTAATTTTACGATCTTTGTGTGTCACTACTTATCCATCCACTGTTCTACGCATATACTTTTAATATTTCAACGAAAATTATTTGTACGATTTCAGAGTGAGACTATTTTATTCTTTCGAAGTTTAAGACTGATTATCTTAACATCCCAATTCAATTTTCGTTACTCTATTTCCACTTCTTTATTTACTGTTTTATCACGTTTTACAGTTTTACGCATCGATTCTGGTATTTCAACGGAATGCTTTTTTTTTACGTAATTGACTTAGCAGTTTTCAATAAGACACCGTCTTGATAGACACTAGCATCGGTGTCACTATTGCTCTCCTTTTTTTCCTTTTTTGTCCGCTCTCATCCCGCTTAGCTCCGTTTTATAATTTCACTATTTTATGACGTTTACATTCCACATAACCATTGTTCTACACTGTTAGCATCTTAACGAGAATTTTTACTTAATTATACGTTCTGTAATTTTAACATGATCCTTCTTGTTAAACTCATTACGTCCCCACCACCGCCTCCCTGCTTCCGTTCACATCCCCCTTCCTGAACCCCCCTCCCCTACCACCAACACATACCTATTTGAAACATTGACTGCATTTGCAAAAAAAAAAAAAAAAAAAAAAAAAAAAAACTGTACTCTGATGTGTGGTTCTGAGTAGTGAAGACGAGTTGTTGACTGCACTACTAAATTCTAGACTATGTACAACTATTTCCTCTTTTACTTTAAATTATTGGGTACTATGTATTTAGTTTTACATCTAAAGATGATCCTAAGCATCGAAACATGTAAGCTAATAAAATGTGCGACTGTGACGGAACAATAAGTACGATTGTAACTATCAATACAGTTGCTGCATTTCTCAAGACAAATATGTCAGCTATAGGTAAAAGGATAAACTGTTACGTGAGTATGTGTGAACTATTTTTAAAATTTGTTCACTATTTACTGCAGCTGGCTGTATTCCATTGGAGAAATTACTTAACGGCGGAAGTGGATATTATTAAGCAGTTTTAACAATGATGTCTTTCAAACAATTTTATATGACTCAACTCCAGAAAAGAAGAAACATTACCACGTAAGAATTTTTATCACCTTGTCTTTTGGCGAGATTGAATGAAAGGCTTTCTTCACGACCAAGGCTACGCCACTGCCTCAAATGACACGTACTGGGCGGGTACTAGCCCCACCTCAAGTATACTGTGATGAGGAGCGCCCCTAGACACGGTAAGTGGACGGAACTCCCGGCTCGGTATGACGTCAGAATAAGGAGCCGAAATTAAAATGGCGCCGATAATGGCCTCCGACCTTGGCAGAAGCCTCCAGCTGGAGAACCCAATTTCCTGCGGAGAACCGGAAATGGGAACGCGGCAGAACGGCACGGCGCACGCCGTATCGAGCGCTGAATGGGGACTTCAATTACCAGCCCGCCGGCCTATCTCCGCCCCGCGAGGCCATCGCAGCGCCTTCCTAACGTCCTTATCTCCGCTGTTCGGATCACTAAGGTGGCACGAGGTGCTGTCTAATGTGCCTCCCCTTGTTAACCATTTATCCCAGCGATCAGGAAAGTGAACTGATGTTATTTATTTGTTTTTGTAAACAAAATTTAAAACAACTTTTCCAGTGAAGTGAAAGAATCTTGTGTCGTCGAGTCAAATTAATTGCATTTTTAAAGTACAAATCATGAAGCTGCGTATTTAATTGTATCTCTAGGAACCTAGCAACCGCTGGTTAAGCTGTACCAAGCAGAAACATTTTTTTAAAAAAATTTTTTACTTTTTAAAATTCAGTCTTGAACGCACCACGTATGCTACAAGAACATAGGTGACCAACTGATTGACATCACAGCAGCTGAGAAGACTGCTCTACCTACCATCTTCAAAGGATGCCGTGAGTGCGATGGTGGTCATGTGATATGACCGAAACCGGTCACCTATGTTTTTGTAGCATAGGTGGTGCCATCAACACTGAATTTTAAGAAGTAAAAAGATTTCTTAAATTTTTTGATCGCTGTTCCAAAAAATGTTTATTGAAATTGAACATAGTATTTGCCTATTTACTTACCTATGGAGCAGAACAGTGAACGGTTTATCTTCGAACAAGAAGGAAGATTATCTCGACTGGCAAACCTCACAATCGGAATAAATGACAAACCTTTGGGAAAAAAAGGTTACAGTTACCCCGCTACAAAAGTCGAAGAAAGGCGAAACTATCATGCACACATACATATCACGTGCCTGGGAGGCATTAAAATCCTGAATAAAATGAAGCGGAATAACAGCGTAGTATAACTAATCTTGCGTTTTGGACGCACGGAACCGGAAAGGTGAGGACAGCACTGGCTCTACAGCGAGCACAGATGAGTGCTTACTCCAGCGCCTGACAGGTTCGTACAGAATACAGACTGGGACGCCGCTGCTCATGCTAGACTTGCTGGTTCTGGACCTAGCCGTAAGAAAGGTGTGCACTATGTTGACTCAAAGAGGACGAATTGAAGTGGGACACTGGGGACAGCAGGTATCGAATATGGAAGTAAAGGCTTGCGTTGACAGAATGGGGAGAAACCTGGGACAAGGCACCAACAGACTCTCATTCTTCCTTCCGAGCATGGAAGCTATCTACTACCTGTCGGGACATGGACCATATCCCAACTATTTACTGAACATACGACAACGCATCACAGACATCTGAATGTCGAGCGAACGACACCTTGGACCAGATCGTAGGGAGTTTAACATTGGAAAAAGAGTTACACACCGCGATAAAAGCACCATTCGTAATACAACAGTCTTTAACGCAATAGAGAATGGGGAGCTGCGGCACAAGCTGTACTCTGTCAGCTAAAATAAAAAGTTATGAGGTGCAAGCCTACAAGCCACACATGACAACATGCATCTACAACAACTTACCAGAAGCAGTAAGGAGATGAGCCTCGGAGAAAACAGGAAGGATTTGCACGGACCCTGACAGCCACCACCTAATGCCTAATGTGTACAGCATGAGTGGCACAGCCCCTGTGGATCTAGAGCTGTGCCCCAGCGCACCAGGGGGGGGGGGGGGGGGAGGGGGGGGGGGGAGGGGGCTGTAATCATCAGACAAATGAGGAATGTAGCTTGGTTCTGATAGCAACTGCGAAAGTGTAATGCTGCAGAGTTGTGTAGTCCAGAATTATGAATACGACGTCTATGACCTAGCAATGCAGCTCAGTCCCGTAGATCAGTAGCATAATCCTCCTGGATTCTGGTTGAACTTTTATTTCTGCGCCACTTGGCCCACGCGTAACACGAATATATCTTGTTAATTATTTACAAGTACATATTTTTATGCACATTTTCTTTTCCAACTTAAACACACAATGCTTACTTATGACTCATCTGTCCGCTCCCCGGCAGCTGAGTAGTCAGCGCGACAGGCTTTCAATCTCAAGGGCCGGGTTCGATTCCTGTCTGGGTCGGAGATTTTCTCCGCTCGGGGACTGGGTGTTGTGTTGTGTTGTCCTAATCATCATTTGATCCCCATCGACGCGCAGGTCGCCGAAGTGGCGTCAGATCGAAAGACTTGCACCAGGCGAGAGGTCTACCCGACGGGAGGTCACACGCCATAATTGACACATCTGAACCGATCTTAAATATTACGTGCTATATTCATGCCGACTAATGAGCAACATTCAGTCTGTTGTATCCGTGTAACAGACGAAAAGAAAAGAGCAAAGAAATGAATGCAAATTTATCTATGGAGTGAACATTCAGATTGCGCAAAGCACATCTTCTGTGGCCACCTGATCACCTCGAAATCCACTTTACTTTGTGGTACTTTACCGATGAAAATAAGTTTCTCTTGCACTTATTTATATTTTTATCCGCAGCATGAAAAGTATTCTCCTTTGCTCTTACCACTGAATGTCTTGTGAACAAAATGCACGGTATTCTCGTGATGCCACGATCACAGACTGACAGAAAACCTAGGAGCCGCAACGACCAGCCACAATGCGCCAAAAATTCTGAAGATGGCTTTAACATAAGCCGAAACTAGTAAATAAATAATGTTTCGATCTCGACTGTTGATTTTAACCTTAAGATCAAGCAGGTGGTGAAGGGCACCTTCACGACACGGACGGCAGGCAGGTATCCGTACCGCGTGATTACACTGGATGATTACCGAGGTGTGATGGACCTGGCAAAGCGTGAGGAACTCTACTTCATATATTCGTCCCAACCGGTGACGACGCTGAAGGGGATTTTTCGAAAATCGACTTTCGGGACGGATCGTAACTACCTCCGGGAGCTGCTAGAAGTAAAGGGCTAGGTAGTCCCCACCAGACAGCGGATGGAGTCGCACGCAGACAGCAGTGTCTAGCCTCTATTCCTGGTTGTCCTGTATGACAATCGTGTGCACATGAAAATATTCCAGGAGAAGATAGTGGGCATCGCAGAAGTCACCGTGGAGAAACTACGGCACATAAGGCGACCTACACAGTGCTTCAAATGTTGAGGAATTGACCACGTTGCAAAATACTGCCAAATGACTCCACCGTGTGACAAATGCGCTGGAGGCCACCTCAACAGGGAGGTGCCCATCCCCCAAAATGGACCCTCCGACCTGCTCTAACTGCAGAGGGACACACGTAGCCAATTACAGAGGCTGCAATTCCTTTAGGAGAACAGCAGCCAGTGGGCCATTTGATTCTCCCTCCCCCCCCCCCCCCCCCCCCCCCCCCGGAGTGTGCAAGCAGCCAGGAGCTTCGCTATGTCCGCCACTACACCTGCGACACCGACGAAATCACCCCCAGATACCTCCCGCCTCCCCTCGGACGTCCAGGGGTGCGGACTACGGATACAGCAGTACAGCAGCCTGCCCCTGGCACGCCAGTGGGGGCAGGAAACCAGTGCGGAAGACGGGGAGGTCTGCCTATCAGCGACACCCTATTACCGAAATCCGCCGAGGAAGCTCTGCCTCCATTGACGCAGCTGCGTCCAGCGAAGCTGCAGAGCTATGCGAGATGCTCTGAGTTTAAGCATCTCATCCTGCAGATTCAGCATATGATTGTATCTGCCGTGATTGTGGTCAACCAGGCCGCCACCACCACACGAACAGCCCCATCCCCGTATCATGGGTAACAAACATACACTTTTCATATGAAATGCAAGTAGTATTAGAGATCAAGCTGGCGAGTTTCGGCAGTTTCTGCGTGACGAGGCTGTGGAAGTCTGCCTCGCCACCGAAGCTTGGCTGAAACCAGGAGTACGTGCGCAGGCACCGAACTTAGGGTGCTACAGCAACGATCAAGAGACGACTGGCGGCGGAACAGCAGTGTACGTGACGGCATCACTTCGCCATCATCGCTTACAGATGCCAGAGTTGATCACAGTACAGGCTACTGATGATGTGGTCAACACCTCAACGGGCCACATGAAGTTTGCGGCCGAGTATTGACAGCCAGGATGACTGTTGCAACTGCGCGACTTCCGCATGCTGCCGTCGATGCGAGGCAACTTATTCATCGGCGGCGGCTTCAGTGTCAAGCACAGAGTGGAACTCTGGGACGACGATGGACCGGGAGGAGGCAACTGCGACTGGCCCAACAGCACAACGCGATGGTGCTGGGGCCTTTCGACCCCACACACTATCCCAAGCGCAGCCGCCCCTCTCTCATGTCGCAATCGTTGAGGGTGCCGCACGCGGCGCCATCGCGTGGCACTATAGTCGGATCGCTTCCCGATGGTATCCGATCTTACCTTCGACAGAGTCGCACCACTGGAGGACCGCATGCAATACCGCAACGTCGACCGGGACCACTTCCGAGACACAGTCGCCGCAATATCTCACCAGAGGCAGAGGGCGCCGACGCGACATTTGCCGCATTTAAGGGCCTGACACGTGAAGCAGCCGCAGCAGCCTCGCTGCGAGAGCGAAGACGACAGCAAGAACACACTGGACAGCTTCCGCAAGGTATTTTCCAGGCCATCCCGAAGAACAACTACTTGTTCCAGGAGTGGTAGGTCAGACGACAGTCGGCAACCAAGGCCACGATAGATACAATATGTCGCGAAATCGAGTTCGCGATCGCAAATCACCGAAACAGTGACTGGGCCGGCAGAATTGCCACTCTCCGAATGTAAGACGGAACAGCCTGGAGGATGACAAAGAGCTTTTTACAACGACACCAACGAGTCCCGCCGCCCCAGGTCCAGCGTGACGTCATCGAGGATGCAATGAAGAGATCCAATGGAAAGACTCCGTCAAATTTTTACCATAATACAGCAAATCGATACATTAAAAACTTGAAGTTTCTTTCGGCAAAGATTTGCTAGCTGCAATAGTTTGATTTTATCTTTTCCTATTGAAAGAGTGCAACATTAGGAAATCAATAATTGAATACCAACAGCCTTTATTTTGCTTTTACTTGTTAGGCAACCAGTTTCGGCATTACATTATGATATCTTTAAGCCTGCATGTATCGAGTAATTCTCGCGTTAGAAACCAATGCAGCACTTTCAACTGGTATCGGGAAGATTTTTTTTCCATGGGCATGTGTGCTCCTTTGACAGCTGTCAGCAGGGCACATGTCCTGGTGGGGGGGGAAGAAGGGAAATCTCCTCGATACCAATTGACAGTGCTGCATTGGTTTAGAACACTAGGATTACTCGATATATGCAGGCCTGAGTATAGCATAATGTAATGCCGAAACTGGTTGCCTAACAAAACCAAAATAACAGCGGTTCATATTTTATTATTAGTTGTTGTCAGAAATCTAACAGCGTAAGTCCCGCACTCCTGACATAAGATGGAGTTACATTTATTGAACATTAGAAGTTAAACCACAAAATCCGAATTTTGCATTATGTTCCAAAAGTGTTACAAGCGGTAGTTTCCTGATTTAAAGCATGAACCATGGACCTTGCCGTTGGTGGGGAGGCTTGCGTGCCTCAGCGATACAGATGGCCGTACCGTAGGTGCAACCACAACGAAGGGGTATCTGTTGAGAGGCCAGACAAACGTGTGGTTCCTGAAGAGGGGCAGCAGCCTTTTCATTAGCTGCAGGGGCAACAGTCTGGATGATTGACTGATCTGATCTTGTAACACTAACCAAAACGGCCTTGCTATTGTGGTACTGCGAACGGCTGAAAGCAAGGGGAAACTACAGCCGTAATTTTTCCCGAGGACATGCAGCTTTACTGTATGGTTAAATGACCTCTTGGGTAAAATATTCCAGAGTTAACACAGTCCTGAGGTAAAATAGTCCCCATTCGGATCTCCGGGCGGGGACTACTCAACATGACGTCGTTATCAGGAGAAAGAAAACTGGCGTTATGCGGATCGGAGCGTGGCATGTCAGATCCCTTAATCGGGCAGGTAGGTTAGAAAATTTAAAAAGGAAAATGCATAGGTTTGAAGTTAGATATAGTGGGAATCAGTGAAGTTCTGTGGCAGGAGGAACAAGACTTTTGGTCAGGTGAACACAGGGTAATGCAGGAGTAGGTTTAATAATGAATAGGAAAATAGGAATGCGGGTAAGCTACTACAAACAGCACAGTGAACGCATTATTCTGGCCAAGATAGATACTAAGCCCACACCTACCACAATAGTACAAGTTTATGCACCAACTAGCTCTGCAGATGAAGAAATTGATGAAATGTGTAATGAGATAAAAGAAATTATTCAGGTAGTGAAGGGAGACGAAAATTTAATAGTCATGGGTGACGAATTCGAGAATAGGAAAAGGGAGAGAAGGGAACATAGTAGGCGAATATGGATTGGGGATAAGAAATGAAAGAGGAAGCCATCTGGTAGAATTTTGCACAGAGCATAACTTAATCATAGCTAACACTTGGTTCAAGAATCATGAAAGAAGGTTGTATACATGGAAGAACCCTGGATATACTAGAAGGTTTCAGATACATTATATAATGGTAAGAGATTTAGGAACCAGGTTTTAAATTTTAAGACATTTCCAGGGGCTGATGTGGACTGACCACAATCTATTGGCTATGAACTGTAGATTAAAACTGAAGAAACTGCAAAAAGGTGGGAATTTAAGGAGATGGGACCAGGATAAACTGAAAGAACCAGAGATTGTACAGAGTTTCAGGGAGAGCATAAGGCAACAATTGACGAGAATGGGGGAAAGAAATACAGTAGAAGAAGAATGGGTAGCTTTGAGAGATGAAATAGTGAAAGTAGCAGAGGATCAAGTGAGTAAAAGGACGAGGGCTAATAGAAATCCTTGAGTAAAAGAAGAGATATTGAATTTAATTGATCAAAAGAACATAAAATGCAGTATATGAAGCAGGCAATAAGGAATACAAACGTCTCAAAAATGAGATCGACAGGAGGTGCAAAATGGCTAAGCACGGATGGCTAGAGGACAAATGAAGGATGTAGAGGCTTATCTCATGAGGGGTAAGATTGATATTGCCTACAGGAAAATTAAAGAGACCTTTGGAGAAAGGGGAACCACTTCCATGAATATCAAGAGCTCAGATGGAAACCCAGTTCTAAGCAAAGAAGGGAAAGCAAAAAGTTGGGAGTATATAGAGGGTCTATCAAAGGGCGATGTACATGAGGACATTATTATGGAAATGGAAGAGGACGAAGATGAAGATGAAATGGGAGATATGATACTGCGTGAAGAGCTTGACAGAGCACTGAAAGACCTGAGTCGAAACAAGGCCCCCGGAGTAGGTAATATTCCATTATAACTACTTACGGCCTTGGAAGAGCCAGTCCTGACAAAAGTCTACCGTCTGGTGAGCAAGATGTATGAAACAGACGAAATACCCTCACACTTCAAGAAGGATGTAATAATTCCAATCCCAAAGAAAGCAGGTGTTGACAGATGTGAAAATTACCTAACTATCAGTTTAATAAGTCACAGCTGCAAAATACAAACGCGAATTCTTTACAGACGAATGGAAAAAACAGAAGCCGACCTCGGGGAAGATTAGTTTGGATTTCGGAGAAATGGTGGAACACGTGAAGCAATACTGACCTTACTACTTATCTTAGAAGGAAGATTAAGGAAAGGCAAACCTACGTTTCTAGCATTTGTAGACTTACAGAAAGCCTGTGACAATGTTGACTGGAATACTCTCTTTTAAATTCTAAAAACTTTGAGGTTCGCCGATGACATTGTAATTCTGTCAGACAGCAAAGGACTTCGAAGAGCAGTGGAAAGAAATGGACAGTGTTTTGAAAGGAGGACATAAGATGAACATCAACAAAAGGAAAACGAGGATAATGGCATAGAGTCGAATTAAGTCGGGTGATGCTGAGGGAGTTAGATGAAATGAGACGCTTAAAGCAGTTAAGGAGTTTTGCTATTTTGGGAGCAAAATAACTGATGATGGTCGAAGTATCGAGGATCTAAAATGTAGACTGGCAATGGCAAGGAAAGCGTTTCTGAAGAAGAGAAATTTGTTAACATAAAGAGTAGATTTAAGTGTCAAGAAGTCGTTTCTGAAAGTATTTGTATGGAGTGTAGCCATGTATGGAAGTGAAATGTGATTGGTAAGTAGTTTAGACAAGAAGAGGATAGAAGCTTTCGAAATGTGGTGCTACTGAAGAATGCTGGAGATTAGATGGGTAGATCCACATAACTAATGAGGAGGTATTGAATAGAATTGGGGAGAAGAGTTTGTGGCATAACTTGACAAGAAGGGGGGACCGGTTGGTAGGCCATGGTCTGAGGCATCAAGGTATCACAAATTTAGCATTGGAGGGCAGCGTGGAGGGTAAAAATCGTAGAGGGAGACCAAGAGATGGATACACTAAGCAGATTCAGAAGGATGTAGGTTGCAGTAAGTATTGGGAGATGAAGCTTGCACAGGACTGAGTAGCATGGAGAGCTGCATCAAACCAGTCTCAGGACTGAAGACCACAACATCTTTTCCTACTGAAAGAGGGCAACTTAACAAGGCTCATTTACATTAATAAACTAAATTTTCACTATTCCAAAACATTACAAAAACAGTTTACCTTCTTCAGGCATTAAATCTTACCTTATTAAACGGTTTCTTTATGTTTTCAGAATTTCAAGCGAAACAATTTGCTCACAAAGGTTCCTTATATCACAAGGCTATTACCGCAGTGGATGACCGCTACTTACGGATTATGGCTTGGAGGAACCGTGACAATGTTGAAAAATGCTTTTCGTGCAGCCACAGGACGTCGTGTTACGACTCAAACCGTGCGAAACTTCACTCCCGATGTCCGTCTTTGCAACCATGACACCATGCAGCGCGGTACAGTTGGGCCCAACAACGTGCCGAATGTACCGCTCAGGATTGGCATCACGTTCTCTTCACTGGTGAGTGTCTCATATGCCTTCAACCAGTCACTTGTCGGTGACATGTTTGGGGGCAACCCGGTCAGGCTCAGCGCCTGAGAGAAACTGTCCAGCGAGTGCATCAAGACGCAGATTCCATGCTCTTTTGGGGTGGTATTCTGAGGGGCCGACTTACGCCACTGGTGGTCATGAAAGACGCCATAACGGCTGTACGATACGTGACTGCCATCCTCCGACCGGTAGCGCAACCATATCGGCAGCATATTGACGAGGCATTCGTCTTCATGGACGACAATTCGCGGTCCCTATAGGGCAGATGTTTTGAATGACTTACTTCAGGGTAACGACATCTCTCGACTACAGTGGCCAGCATGTTCTCCAGACATGAACCCTATCGAACAGGCCTTGGATGGATTGGCTGTTTATGGACGACGTGACCCACTTACCACTCTGACGGATCTACGCCGAATCGACGTTGAGGAGTGGGACAATCTGGACCAACAGTGCCTTGGACTTGTGGATAGTATGCCACGACGAATACAGGCATGCATCAATGCAAGAGGACGTCCCACTGGGTATTAGAGGTACCCGTGTTTACAGCAATCTGGACCACCACCTCTTAAGGTCTCGCTGTATGGTGGTACAACATGCAATGCGCTATTTCATTAACAATAAAATGGGCGGAAATGATGTTGATCTCTATTCCAATTTTCTGTACAGGTTCCGGAACTCTCGGAATCGAGGTGATGCAAAGCTCTTTTTGGTGTGTGTAATAACTACAACTTGACAATGATGCACACAACCCATAAAAGAACACCAGAAACTGAGCAAACGGAACGTATAAAAGGAACGGTAGCACGAATGGTTTACATGTTTGTTTGACCAACGGCAGAGAGTCAGGGAAATACGAAGAAGCTTAGACTGGCATATGCTAAGCGACATACAGAATCATCTCGCGAAAGCCTTTTCACAAAGTCTGAAGAACAAGCATGGAGCTGTTGTGTACGTCTTCGTCTACTTAGCGGTAGGAAGAGGTGGGCTACAAAGCTGTGTTGCAACTGTCATTCTAGGAAAGCTGGATAAGAGTAGAAATAATTAGTGAGCAGTTGACACAACATATACACTGAACTGTTTCTCCAAACGTACGAAGACTCAGACGATGCAACGAGAGAGATTCCAGCTATTTATGTGACGAGGAATAAGCACGAACCAAGGTGTTTTAGCGTAGTGGCTGAAAGTGCAAGTGGGACTGAGGCACTGCCGCCGGCCATCCAGTGTCGTGGCAGCAGAAGGTGCTCATAGTCGACAGCCATTGGAAGCTTGTTTCAGTCAGCGTGCTCCATTGGGTCAGCCGGATCCTGCACGATCGCTGTCTGCGTTGGACGGAACTTTCAATTCCGTTGCCAACTGTGATACGCCGATAGCGACATTTACATTTTTCAGCGTGATATCGATACGTGATACCACTGAAGCGATGTACTTTAGTTCCTTATGTACCCCTACCGTATCGACCGCGAAAGCGATAGTGTGGTAACAGCCCACACGAAGGCGTATTTCGTTTCAGCAGTCATTCTTACGTCGCTCCATAAGCTAAGAGGCCGGGAGAATTCATGGCACCTACTTTAGACCATGCACTTGGCACGTTGTGGAGGTACGTTGATTGAAAGCTACGCTGCAAGTACACGGGCGTTTGAAGTGCCGCCCTGGGTTTACCAGACGAATCCCAGGTCGCAGAACGGTAATGGAATGTGGAGATTTCGCCAGCGGCCCGCCCTGCCGGCCATTAGCATACAGCGCTGGGTGGAGATGGGCCCTATTGTTCAGCGCGCTTGATGTCACCGGCGGGCCGCGGCCGATCGCGGAATTACAGCGCCGCCGCCGGATGCCGACGGTGATTCAGCGAGTGCTGAGCCCGCCTCAGACGGGGCCAATCTGCGAAGCCGCGCTTCCTCTCAGCAGTTCCGCCCCGCAGTCGGCTCCCTTTCACAGTACCCGTCCACTAGCAGTACAGCGCGTGTAGCCACATCATACAGGGATTGCTACGTGACTTTCTAGTGACGCTACTCGTTTATACTTTGCACTAACAAGGAGACCACACAGTACTTAGATAGCCATGGAAGAAATATTCTTACACCCTTGTTCATGTAGGCAACCTTATTTTATTGAACTGAAGATTATAATCATAGGTGTTACTTGGTAATTTAAGGTCACGGGTTTCTAAATATTTTTTGAAAAATTTCCGCCACTTTATTGTTCACTCATTTTACACAACCATGATTTCGACCTCTGTGCCATTCTGAAGTACATGTTGAAATGTTGAAATGTCAATTGTCATCGGCGAAAACACATTTCTCGTCTTACAGACGAGTCGTATTACACGAGACCAGTATATATTGAAAATATGCAGCTCGTCATTTAGGTCTACTTAGTTCCATGTGAGCTCCCGAGGCCCGCCGCACGGCATCTTCGAGACGAGGCGCTCGCCGGAGCTTAAAGTTACGTTGTGCAAGACGCGACAGTTGGCTGCGACTGCGACGCTGCCCCCTCCTCTTTTCCCACCCTGGCAGACGGCGACACGGCCGCAACACGACTGGAGTCGTCGCCGTTTCCCAAGCTCCGGTCGGCGGCGGCGGATTCAAATACATAAGAAAAATAAGAATTCCGATTTTCTTGCTGTAAAAAATACTGTATGTTAATGCAACAAAGTTACATCGGCTCCCAGAGTTAGTTTTTCGATACAGATTCTCCTTTTACTTTAAAAAATTGAAAAGTATCTCTTCCGGTTTTGCGTGTTTTTTTCGCTGTATATTACTTCTCAATCAATTGTGAGGAAAGTAAAAGGCACAAAAAATTGATGTTTGCGTATCTTACAGTTTCACATCACAGCTTGATAATGAGGTGTGTATTTTTCCGATATTCGTCACAGTTATCCCGATACTTAATTTACAAGTAACCTACTGCATAAAATTTGAATTGTGTACAGTGAAAAATGTGGTCGCTGGCTACTTTACGTATGGTTCACGTTAGGTCATACATCGTTGCCGATGAAAAGAAGCTAACATATCGAAATTATTTTTTAAGTTGAGATCAGATTGATATCGATCTCCGTTTCCGAGATTTGGGCTCATATATCTCCGGGAGCGTCGCGACTAGCCGCCAGTTCTGTCGACGCGCAGCGAGAATCGTGTGGTCATCACACGATAGAGAATGCATTTGTTTTGTTTCGCTGACACATTTGGACCTAATGAAACCATTTTATGTCATATTCCTCCGGTATGAGTTACTAATATTTCTCCATATGCTCTTGACAATTTCATTTAAAATGCCACGAAACGTAGGTTTCTTAAAGCCAAGTGATCAAGCAGAACCCATTTTCTTGGTTTTGCTGAGGCATCTGAACCTGTTCCAAGCTTTCTTTCTCGTTTATTTCTCTGATACGAGTCCCGAATATTCCTCCATCTGTTTTTGCACATTTCACCTAAAATTCCAATGAAAGCTAAGTTTATTAACAATAAGCGCACGCTAGCTTCATTGCATTGTTTCAAGTTCTTGACAACAAGATAGGGTTACACCTTAAACATCTCTAGACTTTTGATTCTGAACGTCTACAGTATACACTGGCAGAAATGTGGAAGAAATAATGTCCATGCTTGTTCACAAAATTTCCCCAAATTATACTTGTCAGTTTCTCCCATGCAGAAACTTTTGGAACAAGCTAAGGCAACTTTCATAGCCGACTGAATCTTTATTCCCATCGAAATGAACTTCCATATTCTTGTATTCTGACAGCATACATCGTTATGGATGACATCAACATTTAATCTTGCCAAGCTGCACTCAAAAGATGACTCCAGGATTTACAAAAGACGAATTTCAATTGTGAACTGTGTCAGACCAGAAGGGCCTTGTAAAACAGTAGTGCACTTTTGGCACAAGTTTTTTGAGCACCATCTTCTACCAATGAATTGAAGTGAATGTGACAAATTACTTATTGCAGCATACTGTTTGCGCAATCTGTTGAGAAACGCCTTCCTCAAAAACGAACATCTATTGATTACAGAAAGCTGTACAACAATCTGGTGGTGGTTTTTCACAACTAGAAGGTATCATCAAGACACCAATCTACCGTTTACTTTCAAAGTGAAGGTATTGTAAAATGTAACTTTCTCGTTGTACTTTAGATTGTTCATTTTATAATGTATTTTCCGTTTTCAATTTTTGTCGTCACAAAAAAGAGTAATGCGAAAATTGACCTTCAAGTTCATTTTCATCATTCTAATTCTACATCTGCATGGATTATACTGATTTTCATAACAGGCCTGAAAAATTTGCATTAATGGGAAACTATTATATATTTCACTCACCTGCCAGTTTCAACTGTGCACCAATTACTTCCCAAATCCTGTCTCTGAACATAGTGTCTCTCTATTTAGGGTTCTTCAAATCGTAAAGGCAAGGCTGTTGCGAGACCAGCTCACAGAGCATCACATCCTGTGAGTGGCTCATTTCAGTTTTCCTTGACTGGCTCGACATCTTTCTCGCAGCCGTACGTCTTTGTGTCGTGCGACTTCCGTCGCAACACTGCTCACTGGTGCAGTGCTGCGACAGCTGCCGCAACAGTCGCGCGTCGCATCCCAAACTCGAACTGCGCATGCGCCAGCGGACAACTTCTGACGTCACATAGCGACCCGTCGCAGTCGCTAGTGTGCGTCGCGCCTTGGACAACGTACCTTAAGTCAAGTCTTGGTGGTGATTTAGTAGTTATGTACCGCATTTTTAAGATAAGACTACGCCTATTCAGGCTGTTTTAGTTCTATTTCTAGACCATGCCCTCGTAGACATATTGAAGAATCAAGTATATCATCTGAAGAAGGCTCAATTACTTGCGCTCAAACCTAGGTAAAGGTTGGTTTCATTACCGCAATCGAGGCTGATAGTTTCTTATATGTCATATTGAAAATACATAATATGGCTGACATGTGCACCCGAAAAATCATTGAGATACCGTATGGCGTACCTGGAACCTAATGTATTCCTGTGACATGCATTTATCACTGTTGGTAACGAAAGTGATCAATGCAGGTCTTAGGAATATATAGCTGCTAATTGCCCTATACTTTGTGATTTCTAACTCTACACAATTTGAGCCACGTACTTTTATCCTGTAATATAACTCGTTTGGAAGGCCCGACACATGTTTCTTGGACGATTACATGTCAGACAGGTCAGACATATTTCATCATTTCAACATGCACTTGAGAACGGAACAAAGGCTGGAATCATGATTGTGAAAAATAAGTGAACAATTAAGTGGAGAAATTTTATTTTAAGAATTCTGTATGATTCTGCTCCCTCATAAAGGAAGGATCATTAACAGTATCGAGTATCTTTCCTATTCTGCACACATGGAAAGATTAACTAAATTAGCATTCTGCAAAAACCAGTTAATTATGCACCAGCTGGATTCACACAGTGGACAAGAAAGTATTCCTGCACTAGTAGAAAGGACTAACTAACCTCTTGCAGCACTGAACGCTTTCAGTGGAAAGTTGCACCGCGTGCATCTTGGTTGTGATGTGCAGTGAATGCCATGCAACAGTAAAATGGGTCGCGAAAGTAATGGAGGGAACTTAGAGGAAACGCAAGTAGTTATCGCCCAATATGACAAGGGAATGTCAGTTTCAGAAATAGCTGATACAGGAAGAAGCCGGGCAACTGTTCAGACCATAATATCGCGATTAACAGAAAGAAATACTCAAACAGCGAAAGAAGGCTACCACAGAAGCTAAAGTGAAGAGGAAGAATTATGTTAATAAAGGTCGTCAAAGAAGATCCTAAATTGACGGCTTGTGAAGTCTCTGCGCGCCTTAATGATCAGCAGGGGAAGGAAATCTCAGTAAGGGCTGTCTGCTAAGTTTTACGTAGTACACGTTATACAACTACAGTACCAAGAAGAAAACCATGTATCAGCAAGATGAACAATAAATTTAGATTTTAATGTGCTCGAGAGCAGCAACACACATCTCTGGGACAAAGTACTATTCACAAATGGAAGTGAATTTATCATGTTTGTAAATGATGGCAGAATTTTGGTATGGAGACGACCTAATATTGAGATCCGGAACACATTCCACCTATAGTACAACACGGTGGAGGAACAAACTGGTATCGGGAAGTATGGCTAAATCTGGTGTTCGGCAAACAGTTTTTAATTAAGGTAACATGGTTACATTTCATTATTTAAATATTTTGAATGAAAATCTCCAGAAAGATGTTCATAGCTTGGGTATAGGTACAGATTACTACTATCAACAAGACAATAAGCATATAGCGACTATTGTTCGTCTGTCGTGGTTGTACCGTACTTCCAATGTCAAGTTTCCAGCAAGAGATCATACCTTAATGCATTGAACATCTTCGGAGTACTCTTGAAAGACCGGTCGGAAGACATTGAACACAAAGTAAGACTGCTCTGAAACAATGTCTGCAACAAGAATGGCAACGTATTACCTCCGATACTACCAAAAAATTGTTCATTTCATGCCAGAGAGGTTAACAGAAGTGCTACACATAAGAGGAATGTCTATGAAGTATTAACATTTTGAAACGTCAAGTGCATAAATGCAATTTTAACATCCCACGGCAGTTCAATACAACTCTCAAAAATTCGAGAAAATTTACGTCGAGCTTTTCTGGGGGGTGTTATTACGGTAAAGGAAGGTCTTCTTTCCCGAAGGTAACGTCTCTGTGGCATAACGCTCACCTAACGCGTGCGTGGGCTCTGGCTGAATTCCAATCAATGGTAAAACTAAAGAGAGATAAATGCTCCATGAGCATTTCAGTGAATCGCGAGATTATATATATTTAAGGAAGAAATGTGGCTTTTTCATTAAAAGGATCTTTATTAACTATCTTTTATAATAAGACCGGTAGTTAATTTACATTTGCAACGAAAAGCACGTGCGCAAAAATATTGTACACACACACACACACACACACACACACACACACACACACACACCTGAGATACCCTTACCTGAACAGGCACACACGTGAGGGTGGCTGACGTTATTGCACATACAGTAGCATAATTGCTGAGCTTCACTCAAAACTGAACTATTGACTTGTGTACGAAACTGCAGGCAACAGCTAATATTACGAACAGGGCATCCACTTTTCCATATAGAACTATTAAAGGTGTGTCAGGTGGCATACATTTCATGAATTACTTATTTCAGTAAGTTTCCGAACTGAATACAAAAACGAGAATTATGACGGAGGCTAACCAGCTATTACCGGTCTAGAGCGCAACTATTTTTTTCATTTTTACGTATTTTATGCTTGCATAGTTTTACTGAGTAGTTGTGTAGGATTCCTTCCTTCCTGTTCAGCCGCAAAGCACTTAGTTGGTGTCCATTGGCGTATCAGTACCAACGCCATCCGATTCTCTAGATAGCTCAATTTCTGATGAAGTGGGAAGCTGTATTACTGGAAATGTTTCTTGATACTCTTAAGATGTGTTTATTTACGAAAACACCGTGAACTGATTAACTGTATCCCCCTTATTAACTTCAAACTAGCCGTTTCTTGAGAGCATGGTCTAACGGCGGAAGGAGATCGAGGCACGCCGTCTAGATCTTTTACTTACAATCGTGAAAAATCGTAGCTGTTCGTTGGACTTGGTCATCCCAGCCCTTAACATGGATCACTCCCCTCACAGGCGGATACATACTCAACTTGTCGACGCCGGAGCGCTGCAATTTCCTGTACTTCCCTGTAAGACCACGAGTGACTCAGCCGTTCATGCGTTGCCGGGAAGACTGCGTGCACGCTCGCGGTCGCTCGCCTGGCGCAGTGAGCACTGGTTTTCCGGAACCTACGCTATCACGCAGACAGATATACCCAAAAACGTATATAAATGCAACCGCTGCCCAGGCGGATATTCCCACTTGAACAATGTTTCACAGACGTGCGTTCCCAGTGACGTATACAGTCACGAACATTCCATTTTGATGCACAGCAATTACATTTAATGACCTTTCATCTTCTTTCTAACGAGTACGGAAGTATTTAATCTGGTTGACAATCATGTTATACTTTTACATTTTAGTTTTATTCCTATGACATTTGTTTGACGAGGGCATTTTTTGCTCAGATGTTTCAAACCATGGTGTGCTTATGTATATTTCATGTAACTTTTTATTCTGATGAAGCTTGCCTTAATGCAACCGAAACCGTGGTCAATTGACAATTTTGTGCAACCGAAGTGGCTGTATAAACGTCCTGTAATTAAACAGCATACGGTTACTGGATCGCAGCCAATCAAATGTTTAAAATAACTGGAGAAGCGCTTTGTTGTCATTTCAGATGAACAATGTGTAGGGTGCCGAGGGGCGGGAGTGTAGTGTTTTCTGGAGTATTATGGATTTTGTGTTACAGTGTGTAACTCACCTTTGCTTGTTATCACTTATATTTACAATGTAATATTCAGTAGTTAGAATTCACACGAACTTTCTTTACTGTCATATTTCTGTTATTACGTATTCAAGTTCTTTGAAGGTCGATACTTTTACAGACTATTTTTGTTTTTATTGCTATGTTTTCGTGATTCCCTTCTCCTTCGTTTTGTATATAATTTTTCTAATTAAGTCTATATGAAGCAAGTATTTCTTTTTTGCGTTGCCATTATTCACACAAGAGAGTCAGGAAGTTCTTTTTTTCACATTTACGTAACATGCTGCATGTTCCTGTTTCGTCAAATGTCAAAATTGGATCGAAATTTACCTATGTTTTGCCTAATACAATACAAATGTACTGAAAGAGTGACGTTAACCACTGAAACGAAAAGTGAAAATCCCGTGAATGTATGAGGTATTGGTTTAGCAGTCAGATTCGGATGTTCCTTGTAATGTCAATATCTTACACGTTCCCAGGTAAGGTTATTAGGCACTGTTCGTCTGTTTACCGAAAGTATTCCTTTGTTGTGTTGCATTATTGTTGTTTATGATCTGTAGAGGGGAAACCAGCTTTTATTAGGAAGTACTTACTAAACGAAATCGTTTGCTTCTCGCCAGAATGGCTGTGGTTTCCCCATGTGTCGTGTTACTGATGTTTCTCGCAGCTAGCCACAGCTCTTCACCCCGCCGTCTACTGACAGAGGCTACTTCTGTCAGCGTACGAACTGAAATCTTACTCCCTTCCTATGCGTTCTGCAGTGCTGCCGGAGCTTATTTGATGCTACCCACACCTGTAGAAGCGATATAAAATGTAGATCTGGAAAATAAGGAAGTAAAATGTAATGTGAAAGTAGGGAGTGTCTTGGAAGTGCACCATTTACTTACCACAGAATGCAATTAAAATTCCATCACTTCTTCATTTGACTTCTCTTTACTAGGCCCGACAGTCGTAAAAAATTTTGGTGATCGTAGTCGCCTTTGACTAAAATTGGAAACTACTCCCGCTACTGCAACCTTCACCGTGTTTAACAGAACACTGAACACCGAACATGTAGATATGACGACGTGAGTACACACAAGTCAGTTGCTTTTTAAGGTTCTGACATGCACTGAAGTACAATTTTTCAGTATCCCATACAGCAAAAATTTCAGTAGTGGATCTGATAAATAATTTTACATCCAAAGGCGACAATGATGGACTTTAAAAAACTTTTACATTTTAGTAAGCTTATCTGCCTTTCTGACATGATAAAATAAACATTGTACGGATCAAAATTTATATAATTAAAACCCCATTTTTTCCAGGGTGTTAATGAAACTATTTTATTAGAGAGAACCTAACTGCCACAGTGGTGAAGTGGCCTTTACACAATCTTCATGATGCACTCCGTCTTTAGACCACGAGTGGCCTATCGGGAACATCCGACAGCCGTGTCATACTCAGGATGCGGATAGAAGGGGCGTGGGGTTAGCACACCGCTCTCTCGGTCTTTATGAAGGTATTCTTGACCGAAGCCGCTACTATTAGGTCGAGTAGCTCCTCAGTTGGCATCACGAGGCTGAGTGCACCCCGAAAAAAAATGGCAATAGCGCATGGCGGCCTGGATGGTCACCCATCCAAGTGGTGACCACGCCTGACAGCGCTTAACTTTGGTGATCTCACAGGAACCGGTGTAGCCACCGCAGCAAGGCCGTTGCCTATCTTCATGGTGCAGAAATAATTTTTAATCATGTTTCGATGGATGTCATGCCCTTTACAGAATAACACGTAAGTTTACTTTGCCCCCAACACACGCGATGGCGTAAAGCAGGCTTCGTGGAGTGCCAAATCGTCTGTGGCGCCATGGTCTCGTTTGTTCCAAGATGTAGATACAACAGCGCTACAACTATTAGTCTATGAATTCACTTATTTCTTCAATCTAGAAACGCAAATATACAGTTTATACCGTTTCGTTACCTGCTTACCTGATCAGTACCAATTCAGTGTTTGGAACCTAAAGTAATAACGCGGACTTATTGTCTATTAAACTCGGCACTCAATGGAAGACTTTGCTGCAGCACTTCCACTTCACTCTTCGTGACCCAATCGTGAAAAGTTTCTTGTTGCATGGACTGCATCTCCGGCATCTTTAACAACGCTTTTTCAGCAGCAGTTCAGAATCTACAACACAAACTCCCTTCTCACGAGAATGCGCAGAAAAGTAGCATTGTTATTTTCCACAGTCGTCGCATCGAACACCGAAGCCACTAACTTTTCGTACATTGTTTTCTCAACTTCTCCTCCCATTCAGGAGCCGGAAAGTTAATAGCTGACGGCTCATGTCTCACCTGTAGTGCAGGCAGCAGGCAATGACAGCAGACGTATTGCGAAATGGAGCCAAGTACGAACCGCTTGCTGGCACTTTGCAGTCACTCTCTCGAGGGGCGTTCGCTGGCGTCTGAATCTGCCGACTCGCAGCTGGCCTGAATGGGCCCTAATCCTCCGCGGCGGCGGCAATCCCTTGATGGCGCCCTTTGTCCACACTGGGCGGTCCGTATCTGCACAGCGTACGCCCTATCCCAGGGCAAAGAGAAAATCCCAGATCCGCCGTCTTCGGTAGCGCTGACGAGGCAGTAGCCCTCACACTGGCACATACGCAACAGAAACTTTGTTAGTTCCATGTTATGGCATGCAGCGTGTCAGAACTGCTTGATGTGTCGTCATTCTACGCATGTATAAATGTCGGCAAGTTCAACAGCTTGTATTAGGGATTGTATTTGATACGCACTTTCATGAGAATACATGGGTGATTTGTAAATTGCTTGGAACGCCAAAAATGTCCTGAAGTAATGTAACGGAATTCTATGTTTATGAATTAAGTCTAGATCTTCGTCGGGAAATCAGGTAATGCCTGCGGTATCTGTTCTCTTTTAAAGACTGTTAACACAATTCCGTCCAGAAGGAAAAGTTTTTCCTAGGCTACAGCTATGGGGATCATATTAGTCAGACACTCTAAGTGTTGAAAAATATCGGGAGTGTAGTGAAGAGTCAATATCGTAGAGCTAATCTGCTGAACTTCAAGGGTGTATATTTACGAGAGAAGTGCTAGATGAATTCCATTGGAGAACAATAAACTGACCGCTTACAACGCAAGACCTGGTGGAGTATACTTGCGTTAGAAATCGTCGAGGAGACATTAAGGTTCCACTAACGTTGACGTAACTCAACGACGTGATTAATTTCTTACGATATCCAATTATAGCACTTCAGCTTATTATAATACAGAACACTTTCCACTGTCTTCCATTTTACAACAGATGCGAGCAGAATGAACGCTTCCGTTCAGGCAAGCGATCGCTACCGATTCTAGTAACAAAGCATTTATATTGAAGTGATGAACGTCATGGGCTAGTAGCCTGCACTTTTACACAGGGTACGAAAGATCATTGGCGGTACTGTCATTTGTAGTCTGGGGATTCATGTGGAAAGATTTCCTACGTCATCATGGTCGAACGCCGGGAATTCAGATTTTGAACGCGGAACGGTAGTTGAAACTAGACGCACGGTACATTCCATTTCTGAAACATGTAGGCAATTACATATTCTGGAATCCACAGTGACAAGAATGTGCCGAGAATACCGAACTTCAGGATTACCACTCTCCAGCAGTGGCCGATGGCCTTCCTGAACGACGAAGAGAAGCGGCGTCTGCCTTGAGTTGTCAGAGTTAGCAGAATCAACACTGCGTAAAATGAAGAGAAGTCCATGGGCCTGCTTATAATTTGTTACGGCTGTACTGGCGTACAATAAAATAAAATCATGCATAAATGATTATCAGTTGCAGAAGACACTACTTCCAGCATGTAATGAGTACTGTGAAGCAGAAGAGACTAAATGCTATAAACAAGCCGTTATACCATTTACATCTGGTATTGATTTAAATTATATTTTGCTGTTGTACTGTTAATCAGCAAGACTTCACAACAACAGATTCCACTGGGAGATGCAATTCTCGTTAGTACTTACACGCCCAGCTGGGAGTTAACAGGTTTAGAAACGCATTTTGTCTGCTGAGCTGAGCGAGCGAGTTCAGAACTATCTTCGTGACGTACGCGCCGCGGGCTGTCTTTCTCGTGGGCCTCGGCCTTGGGATCATGACCATATCGACTGGACCATAGACGACTGGAAAACAGTCATCTGGTCAGATCAGTCCCGATTTAAGTTGTTAAGAGCTGATGGTAGGGTTCGAGTGTGATGCAGATCCCACGGAGCCAAGGACCCAAATTGTCGACGACAATTGTTCGCGATTGGTTTGAACATCATTCTAGATATTTCGAGCGAATGATCTGGCCACAGAGATCGCCTCACATCAATTTCATCCAACATTTATGGAACATAATCGAGAAGTCGGTTTGTGCACAAAATCCTGGAGCGGCAACACTTTTGCAATTATGGACCGCTGCAGAGGCGACATGGGTCAATATTCATGCAGGTGACTTCCGGTGACTTGTTGACTCCATGGCACGTTGAATTGCTGTACCATGCTGGCCAAAAGGAGGTCCAACACGATATTTCGAGGTATCATACGGCGTGTCACCTCCGTTTGGGACGCTCAGCCTTGATTATAGGTTCAAATGGCTCTGAGCACTATGGGACTCAACTGCTTAAGTCTTAAGTCCCCTAGAACTTAGTTATGTTTAAGTAGTTCTAACCTAAGGACATCACACACATCCATGCCTGCGGCAGGATTCGAACCTGCGACGTAGCGGTCGCGCGGCTCCAGAGTGTAGCGCCTAGAACCGCTCGGCCACTTCGGCCGGCTCAGCCTTGATTATAATTCATGTGTGTATTTACCATATACACAACCTCTTTAAGTCTTTTCATTCAACGTCTAATGGTGATTGTTTACATCACGGAGGAATAGCTGTTAGGCACGAAATATTCGCTAACGCTTCACGTCGACGCTTGGCTTCTTTTTGTGCCATTTGTGCCCTCAGAGGCGGCAGGGTGTAGCCACACCGCAACATGCGTTTATATCCTATAATCAAGACACCAGCTCCATTCGATAGAGGTGGACCTAGCAACATTGAAGTTCCTGAATCGTTTCTCAAATTTCATTCTTTGCTTACGCTCATTCTTTCAGTTTTCTTGCTGAAAATCACAATCAGTTTAGTGGTGTGGGTAGGTATGGAACATCTGGTTAGCAGACGCTGCGAGATCGGTGAAATCTCACCTTTCCAAGGCCGGGAACATTAATAGATGGCTGGAGTCGCCTGGAACGTCATCCAACATCGTGTGTTTAACGGAAGTTGTTCTTGTAAGGTGATCTGTCACCCTTAGAAGGGTGATGCAGTTACCTTGAAACATGCTGCATCTCTGATTACGGGAGACTTTATAATGAGCATGTAGTCTAAATTCGCTAACAGTGAAGGATGAACCGCTCATTTAACCGACAACCTAATGACGTCTTTTTCACCGAGGTCTGACCAAAGTGACACATGAAGGTGAGTGAGGCCTGTGCCTGTTACACTGGACAAGCTCCCCCGAGTTGCTTTTAGGCAGCTTTCCTTTCGTTCAGGCCAATGCTGGGCTGGTTCCGATCTCCACTTCAAGCAGTACCATATACAAGCAGTGAAAAACGCGGCCTAACAAGATTTCAAGGCAGATGGTGCACACGACACGTGTTTCGTGTTTCTTAAAACCCTGAATATACGAAGTAGCGTCAACCGTGTATGTCTCGATTGCTGGCATCTGAGTACTATCTTTAACTCTTTTAGTAAACGTTGCATTATTAGAACAAAAACTGCGTTTATGGTCGCGCGCACAATTTTTTTTCATTTTCAAATACACACAGGCCCAAATTAATGTGTGATCAATTACACACTTTTGATGAATGTTTGACATTTTGTGTGTGTCTACAGCGCACACTGTTACATTAATTTGTTTGGACCAATGCTTTTTTCAAATCACCATGAGTAACGAACTACGATATTGACTTCAATTTCTTTAATTTATATTTCTTTCAGACATCATCCTCCGACTTGTCGCATCCCCTGTTGCAGCAGCATGATTACGCTACCTTTTTTTATCATTAAGAATCGGTGATCTCGTGGATAACACCACAGATCCTCGTGCGCCCTCATGTACATTGACATATCACAACTCGTCTGCGTGTACAAGCGAGGTTTTGGAATTAGTTCCTATGGTAGTTTTGCTCCTTCGAAGGTACTCAGAATAGTCTCTGGTTGGACCCCGAAACTATAACCATAATGTCACTGATCTAGACCTCACATCCTGGTCACTCTGAAGCTTCTTGTAGCGTACTAATACTAAACTGCGAGACACACACTGTCACGACCCTATTTAGCAGTTTAACACGTATGCTACACTATGAACATGTGTCTCACTGTGGATTACGTAACAATGAACTATGTATACAGGGTTTTTCTAGAAAGAACGTTTGAAATGAGAGGGTTGGCGGAAGGGGTCTGGGCGAGCCACTTTCACAATAGCTGATGATCGCATCCCTCAGCGTTCGGTGCTAGGCGTCGTTAATGCTTTCGAGACCGGCCACTTAGGATATCGGGCCAGGGAAAACCTGTATCCCTGACGTTATTTAAAGCGGAACTATCAAAAATTTAGTTTATGCGTCTTCAAAAGTAATACATACAAAGGACCAAGCTTCAAGATCCATGGTTCGTATTTATTTTAGTTCCTTGTTAGCTTACGAACTTTGAAACAATGACGCAAAGTAACATTATCCCCCCTAGGAAAAACAGCGAGGTCACAGAAATTTCTTCCCCTTTAGCGTCAAATTTTCTTGCTCACTCAGCAAACGTGGCGTATTTGTAGCAAAATTCTGGCAAACTGCAAAACCTACGGAGTACATGCACGAAACTACTTCAATGCAACCATACTGGCTCAGTCATTCGCCGTCACGTTCGCTACACTTTCTTTGATAATACTTCTAGGTAACAACAAAGCAGCAGCAGCAGCAGCAGCAATCAAGGGACAGGTAGCGAGACATCCGTCAACTGTTGTCATACGAGACGAACCCCGTTCTCGGGACGATAGGTGAATCGCGGTCGAGAAGTTGGCGCTCCGATCTATGCTCTGACGCGATATTTTTAACATAAAGTTGCGCGGATTTCATCTCCAAAGTGTCGCGCGCCACCGGGAAGGTAGACGTACAACCCACAATCTGAGTCGAAATGGTAGCAAGCGGGTGATTTTCTCTCTTATCATAGAAGTCATGTCCAGTAATGATGAATTTCTCTGGAAAAAATATATATTATACCTCTATATCGTAAGTGTTAATGGTACAGTCCTTTGAAAAAAGGTGTATTTTGTAAATAACTCTTGAAACAGTAGGGAACAAAAAAATAATAAACTAAAAGTACTCGAGACCCAGAAGTTATTTTGTGTTAAAGCTCCCTCTTAGAGTGTTGAAATGTACCTAACAACCCCACTCTTATGGGCTTCCTTTAACTTACAAATATAAAACGAAAATACGAAATTTACATTAATTTTTCCACTGAAATTTTTTTCTTATTTGGAAAGTTACGAAACTATCTTTTCTGTTATTACCAGATACTACTGATGTAACTATAAACAGTATCCTCTCTGCTCCAGCTATCTGTGTTATGTAAATATTACTAAAAATGTAAGAAAGTATTTTACGAATTATTTACTCTAAAACCTTTGAGAATTACATAAAATATTGTTTGGTTAATAAGTTAATAGTCAGTGCAAACAGTGGGCAACTTATTTAGCAGCATTGAATTTCTAGTGTAAAATATGCATGTTGGCAACATTGTTTCCAGCGTTCTTCTGTTAACAGCAAACTAGTGAGAACTCTCATATAAACCATTCAGCATCGTGTTTTGTGTTTTGTTTGCACTTTGTTAGATATTATGTCAGTAAGGACCTACAATAGTGAAAGAATGACGTGTGTGGACTGAAGAAAAGACAAGTTGGTGTTCAAGAAAAGTGAAAAACACTTCACAGTTGTTTGACGTGTGTCACAGGTATTGCACAAGTATCTTAGTCCTCAAGTGACGGTATTAGCATCACATCCTTGTGTAAGAATTCCTACACTCACTACAAGAAGAAATTCGGTGACAACCCAGCTGAACTATCAGTGTCACCCGACTAAAACTTAGAAGAGGATAATGCAATATTCCTGGGTGTTAAGTGTATGTATTGAATTTTAGCATTTCTACTGTAGCCCCTACTGTATCTCCCCTAAAACGTCCAGGAAAGCTAAGGAGCACAAGGAGGAAACAGTATGTAAACAAAAAACGGAAGAAATTTAAAAAGTTTTACACATGCAACATCTTCAGACCTTTTTAAATTGTGTAATGTAGATGCGGTCTGTGCAGAACCTAAAGCTGCTGACGTGATAAGTGGGCACGAAATGTGTGGTTTCAAACCCTAAATACTATCTCAGCAGCCACCTGTACTGAGAAGATACAGTTACTGACACTGATAGGAAGTAGGTACTCTGAACAGCAGTTATAGAAATACGTACCCACATTCTCACATAATATGATTCCAAAAGCTCGTAAAATAAAGAATGAGAAAGGTATTTGGGCATTCCCAGAGTCTTACAGGGGGCATCCGTTGTAAGACGATATGCTTACTGTTACTCTGCAATGTTACGAAAGTCATAAAGATTGCAGAAGGCGAAGTCTTCACCAGGCTGGTTTTATCTCCGTTAGTGAAAATAGTGAAAAAGTTAAAGTAGATAGATATATGACAAGATCAACAAGAGAAGCGTATCTCTTAATGAGAGGAGAATCCTAGATAAAAAAAATTGGCCTCAAAATTCTACACCTTACGAACAAAGTCGGTAAAACACCAGCCTGTGAATAAAGTATGCACATGTATCTACAGCACTAATTTGAACTTATTTGTTTCGACATAAGCAGTGTCAGAGGAAAGAAGTACACAGAGATGCACCTGATGCTTTTGTGTGTATGTCAAGAGCAGGAGGGTGCAATATGTAACGGTGCTGAAGTGATGAGTGTAGGTATTACACCGTCAGGATACTGAATGACGTAACCTATGCATTGTGGGAGGGAGGAGAGAAGAAGACAGTATAGCCAGAGAAGCTTGTTACAGAGATTAGGCATTGGGTCACGAAAGGAATAGTTCATCATATCCGGAGGATTCAGAGAGGCCATCGCAGAAGTAAAACCGCCACATCGCAGAATACGGATGCATTAGTTATTCATTTCGACTTTGTTTAGAACTGTGTTGCTTTGCAGAACGAAATTCAAAATTACCACTGGCACACATCACAGGTATCAACATACATGTGTTGCTCACTTCCTTGGAACATCACACTGTTTTGCTGTTGTCAGTGATCTCATTCATGACAATGCACATGAATGCTACGCTGTCAGCATTGTAACTGATGATATAGCATCTAGAGGGCATGAATTTCCTGAACATTTGTATGTGACTCACTGTGCAACATATAATTTTAAAAACCGCTTTCAACTTTGAACACTGTAGAAGAATTAAGACAAAATATGGATTTTTCAGCAATAGGTCATCGATAAAGTGCATGTGATGGGGTAGGAGGTTTCTGTAAACGTCTTTAAAATGTTTAAATGTGTGTGAAATCTTATGGGACTTGACTCAAAAAATAGTTCAAATGGCTCTAAGCACTATGGGACAACATCTGAGGTCATCAGTCCCCTTGACTTGGAACTACTTAAACCTAAGTAACCTAACGACATCACACACATCCATGCCTGAGACAGGATTCGAACCTGCGACCGCAACAGTCGCGCGGTTCCAGACTGTAGCGCCTGGAACCGCTTTGCCACACCGGCCGGCATGGGACTTAACTGCTAAGGTCATCAGTCCCTAAGCTTACACACTACTTAACCTAAATTATCCTAAGGACAAAAACACACACCCATGCCCGAGGGAGGACTCTAACCTCCGCCGGGACCAGCCGCACAATCTGTGACTGCAGCGCC
Source organism: Schistocerca serialis cubense (assembly GCF_023864345.2). Taxonomy (NCBI): domain Eukaryota; kingdom Metazoa; phylum Arthropoda; class Insecta; order Orthoptera; family Acrididae; genus Schistocerca; species Schistocerca serialis. The sequence goes on along the minus strand of NC_064638.1, from coordinate 1,125,572,732 downwards.
TTAGAAGCATCTTTCAACACGATATAACCTCCAGCATGAAGCTGTTGATGCTACAAGACATGCTACTGGATTTGTACACACCATATCAACATCAGTAACGAAATTAAACTCTTAATTCTAAATGAGAGTACATTAGGGGAATTCCATTTAAAAAAAGAGGAAGAGTGGTCTGTTATGAAGCCTGTGGTAGGAATTTATTCAGGTCACTATTGGGTTGCATTACAGTGACACATTATGCAAGAACGGCTCTCCTCGAAATGCAGCCTGTTACTGTGTGTGGAATGCAAAGACCACAGTATAGATTCGAAGAATTTATATTGAGCCACTTAATTCGTCGTGTGTATGACAATCGGTGGTGGGTAGGACGTAAGTGTGTCTCATGAGCTGCAAGATATAGCCGTCTCCTATACGACCCCTCATGGTCCTTTTTTTTTTTTTGTTTGTGGTTTTAGGGCGCAAAACTTCTATGGTCATTAGCGCCCAGCCCGTGACGTAGAAAACAGGAAAAAAACGAAATTTAAAATCAGCAGCAATGGAAACATAGTCAGAAAATTGGAGAAACTAAAGGCAGAAGGAATGCTTAAAAGTCCACTATAGAAAGGGGTTGGTTCTCCACAAAAAAAAAGCTTCAAATGACTGACGTCATTTCACTGTCACTAATAAACTGTAGAACGCGGTCAGCTGAGCGCGTGTCATCTGCTAAAATCGACGATAGATCAGGCGATAGCTGTAGACGGGAGCGTAACGGATTAAAATAGGGGCATTCAATTAAAAGGTGTCTGACCGTCCACAGCTGAGAGCAGTGGGGACAGAGTGGGGGAGGATCACCGCTTAAAAGATGTCGATGACTAAAAAGACAGTGCCCTATCCGGAGTCGAGCTAAAATTACCTCCTCCCGACGACGCGTTCGGGAGGAAGAGGTCCAAGCGCAAGGAACGGCTTTCACTTGCCGCAATTTATTGTGGGGAAGTGTTGACCAATGCGTATGCCATAAATGAGTAACTTGGCGACATAAACCGCTCCGTAGATCGGTAAACGGAAGAGACTGAAGAGCTGGCCGAGGAAGAGAGACTGCAGCCTTGGCCGCTATATCGGCCGCCTCATTTCCACAGATACCAGCGTGTCCCGGGAGCCAGAGGAACGCCACTGAGACGCCCCCCAGGTGGAGCAAGCGCAGACAGTCCTGAATCCGGTGGACCAGAGGGTGCACAGGGTAAAGAGCTTGGAGACTTAGGAGAGAGCTGAGAGAATCTGAGCAGATTACGTACTGTATCCGCTGATGGCGGCGGATGTAGTGGACAGCCTGGAGAACAGCGTAAAGCTCTGCAGTATAAACCGAACACTGGTCGGGAAGCCGAAAGTGATTTGGGGTGTCGCCAACAATATAGGCACTCCCTACACCTAACGATGTTTTCGAGCCATCGGTGTAAATAAATGTGGCTTCCGTCATTTGTGCACATAGAGCAGCAAATGCCCGACGGTAAACAAGTGTAGGGGTACCATCTTTGGGAAATTGACATAGGTCTCTGAGCAAGTCGATCCGGGGACGGTGCCAAGGCGGTGCTGTACCCCAAGTTGTCAAGAAGGTTTTAGGAAAGCGGAAGGAAAGAGAATGGAGCAGTTGACGGAAGCGGACTCCCGGGGGTAGTAGGGAGGAGAAGCGGCCTGTATACCCGACATCAAAGGAGGCGTCGAAAAAAAGGTTATGGGCTGGATTAGCAGGCATGGAAGACAGATGGCTAGCATAACGACTCAGAAGGACTGCCCGCCGATTGGATAGCGGACGTTCAGCAGTCTCAGCATAAAGGCTTTCCACAGGGCTGGTGTAAAAAGCTCCAGACACTAAACGTAATCCACGGTGGTGGATAGAGTCGAGACGCCGAAGAATAGACGGCCGAGCAGAGGAGTAGACTATGCTTCCATAATCCAATTTCGAGCGCACTAAGGCGCGATAGAGGCGGAGAAGGACCACCCGGTCCGCTCCCCAAGAGGTACCATTCAGGACACGGAGGGTGTTAAGGGAACGCAGACAGCGAGCCGAAAGATAGGAAACGTGGGAGGACCAGCACAGTTTTCTGTCAAACATAAGACCCAAGAATTTAGCGACGTCGGAAAACGGAAGGTTGACAGGACCTAGATGTAAGGAGGGCGGAAGAAACTCCTTACGTCGCCAAAAATTAACACAAACGGTCTTACTGGGTGAGAAACGGAAGCCGGTTTCGATGCTCCACGAGTAGAGGCGATCGAGACATCCTTGAAGACGTCTTTCAAGAAGGCTGGTCCTTTGAGAACTGTAGTAGATCGCAAAATCGTCCACAAAGAGGGAGCCCGAGACATCAGGAAGGAGACAATCCATAATTGGATTAATGGCGATGGCAAACAGTACAACACTCAGCACGGAGCCCTGGGGTACCCCGTTTTCTTGGGAGAAAGTACGGGAGAGAGTAGTGTTCACCCGCACCCTAAATGTGCGCTCTGCCATAATTTCGCGAAGAAAAAGGGGCAGCCGGCCTCGAAAGCCCCAAGAGAACAGTGTGCGGAGGATGCCTGTCCTCCAACAGGTATCGTACGCTCTCTCCAGATCAAAAAATATTGCTACCGTTTGGCGTTTCCGGAGAAAATTGTTCATGATATAAGTGGAGAGAGCAACAAGATGGTCAACAGCAGAACGATGCTTTCGGAATCCGCATTGGGCTGGTGTTAAAAGACTGCGGGACTCCAGCCACCAAGCTAAACGGTAATTCACCATACGCTCCAAAACCTTACAGACACTACTCGTGAGAGAAATGGGGCGATAGCTAGAGGGGAGATGTTTGTCCTTTCCAGGTTTCGGAACGGGAACGACAATAGCTTCCCGCCATCGCCTGGGAAAGGTACTGTCGGTCCAAATTCGATTATAAAGGCGAAGGAGGTGACGCAGGCTATGGGTTGATAAATGCAGCAACATTTGGACATGGATACCATCCGGTCCTGGGGCGGAGGAGCGAGAAGTAGAGAGTGCATGTTGGAGTTCGCGCATGGAGAAAACAGTATTGTAGCTTTCGCGATTTTGAGAGGAGAAAGCAAGATGCCGCACTTCTGCTGCACGTTTCTTCGGGAGAAACGCTGGCGGGTAATTTGAAGAGCTCGAAATCTCAGCAAAGTGCTGACCCAATGAGTTAGAAATTGCGACGGGGTCCACTAAGGTATCATGCGCGACAGTGAGCCCAGAGACCGGGGAGAAACTAGGCGCGCCTGAGAACCGTCGAAGCCGACTCCAAACTTCCGAGGAGGGAGTGAAGTTGTTAAATGAGCTAGTAAAGAATTTCCAGCTTGCCTTCTTGCTATCGCGGATGACGCGACGGCATCGCGCACGGAGCTGCTTATATCGGATACAGTTGGCCAAAGTTGGATGGTGACGGAAAATGCGAAGAGCACGTCGCCGCTCACGTATTGCGTCACGGCAGGCCTCGTTCCACCAAGGAACTGGAGGGCGCCGGGGCAATTCGGAGGTGCGTGGTATTGAACGTTCCGCAGCTGTGAGAATAACGTCGGTAAAATGTGTGACCTCATCGTCGACGCTGGGAAAGCGACGGTCATCGAATGTCGCTAGAGACGAAAAAAGTGTCCAATCGGCTTGGGCAAACTTCCAGCGTCGCGAGCGCATATATGGCAGTTGAGGCTGCAGTCGAAGAACACATGGAAAGTGGTCACTCGAGTGTGTATCATCAAGGGCGAACCATTCGAAGCGCCGAGCTAGCGGAACAGTACCGACCGCAAGGTCCAAATGGGATAAATTTGCCGTGGAGGCAGACAAAAATGTAGGGACCCCAGTGTTGAGGCAGACTAGATCCGCTTGGTGGAAGACGTCTAGCAATAGTGAGCCACGTGGACAAGGATGTGGAGATCCCCAAAGCGGGTGGTGGGCATTGAAGTCCCCAACCAGCAAATAGGGGGGTGGAAGCTGATCAAGAAGATGAAGGAGATCAGCTCGTGCCATTGGTGTAGACGATGGAATGTATACCGTACAAAGAGAGATCGTGTATCCAGAAAGGGAAAGACGGACGGCGACAGCTTGGAAGGAAGTGTTTAAGGGGATTGGGTGATAATGGAGAGTATCATGGAGCAGAATCATGAGTCCTCCATGGGCTGGAGTGCCTTCAACTGAGGGGAGGTCATATCGGACGGACTGAAAATGAGGGAGAACAAAGCGGTCATGGGGACGCAGCTTTGTTTCCTGAAGACAGAAGATGACCGGCGAGTAGGATCGTAAGAGGATCGACAATTCCTCCCGATTGGCGCGAATGCCGCGGATATTCCAGTGGATAATGGACATAGGGTGAACAGAAAATGGAGGAACGGCACCAAGGGTGCTGTCAACTCAACGACTGCTCAGAGCTTGCGACCGACAGCATGGAATGGCATTCAGTCGAAGGCAGAAGATCCTGATCCATAGGTTGGTCAGGAGCAGCTCCTGCCACCAACGATCGGCCAGTTGACCGGCCACCAACAGTGCGCCTCGGCGACACAGAAGATGGCCGAGGGCGATTTCCGCCAGGTGGTGCTGTAGATGGGACACGCCTTGGCGGAGAAGGAGAGGAACTGTGTTTCTTCGTAGCCTTCTTGGAGGTATGTTTAGATGAAGGAGGAACCGATGGTTGTGAAGTTGCAGTACGTAAAAACTCTTCACGAGAATGCTCTTTTTTTGTAGACTTGGCGTCTGACTTTTGGGCTCGAGATTTAGCAGAACCCGACGAAGGGTGAGCCATAGAGTGGGCAGGCGAAAGAGGTGAGGTTGAACGGGCGATCTTTGCGCTGGCCGATCTGACGACCGTGGTACTAAATGTGAGGTCGCAAGTCTGCGTGGCCGCCTCCTTTGTTGGCCGAGAAGAAGCAAGGACAGCGCTGTATTTTCCTTTCTGAGGCACGGTGGGCTGTCGACTGGCGAGTAACTTTCGAGCAGCAAAGGTCGACACCTTTTCCTTCACTCTTATTTCCTGGATCAGCTTTTCGTCCTTAAAAACAGGGCAATCTCGAGAGGAAGCAGCGTGGTCACCCATACAGTTGATGCAGCGAGGGGATGGAGGTGGACAAGCACCCTCATGGGCATCCCTGCCACACGTAACACATTTGGCCGGATTGGAACAGGACTGGCTGGTGTGATTAAACCGCTGACATCGATAGCAACGCGTAGGGTTTGGGACATAAGGGCGAACGGAAATTATCTCATAGCCTGCTTTGATTTTTGATGGGAGTTGAACTTTGTCAAAAGTCAAGAAGACAGTGCGGGTTGGAATGATGTTCGAGTCAACCCTTTTCATAACCCGATGAACAGCGGTGACGCCCTGGTCAGACAGGTAGTGCTGAATTTCTTCGTCAGACAATCCATCGAGGGAGCGTGTATAAACGACTCCACGCGAGGAATTTAAGGTACGGTGCGGTTCCACCCGGACAGGGAAGGTGTGGAGCAGAGAAGTACACAGCAATTTTTGAGCCTGGAGGGCACTGTGTGTTTCTAACAACAGGGTACCATTCCGTAATCTGGAACAAGACTTTACAGGACCCGCAATTGCGTCGACACCTTTCTGAATAATGAAAGGGTTGACCGTGGAAAAGTCGTGACCTTCGTCAGACCGAGAAACAACAAGGAACTGTGGCAACGATGGAAGAACCGTCTGTGGCTGAGACTCAGTGAACTTACGTTTGTGAGCAGACATAGTGGAAGGTGAGGAAACCATTGCGGAAGAATCCCCCATGATTACCGGCGTCTCCGATGGCGCGCTCCTCCCTTGTGGGGGCCCTCACCGAGGGCACACCCGCCTTAGGTGATTGTTCACACCTCAGGTCACACCTCCCGACATACGGACGGAGGGACCAATCGGCACTTTCGGAAGGTATCAGCTCGGGTAATCACCCCTCCCTGGGCCTGGCCTTTACCAGGGGGTACGTACGTGTCCTACCTGTCTACCCGGGGCGGGGAATTACGCGTTACCCCGTCACCGGCTACGCATGGAAGTGCGTGGGTCGGCCTTCAGACACGCACAGGGAGGAAGAAAGAGAAAGGGAAAGGAAAGAAGAGGGGGTCTCAAACGCCGCAGCGGAGAAAAGGGTAAAGAGAAGAGGTAAGGAAAGGAGATGGACAAAGGAAGGAAGAAGACATACAAGCAAGGAAGAAGAAGAATGCGGTACATTTACAAGCGTCCGTCTCCGGACGTAGGCGCAAACCATACTCCCAGAGGGGGAGAAAGTGAAGGAAAGAGCAAGAGGTGAGGGGGGGGGGGTGAAGACAGGGGATGGGGAAGGATGCGGAAAGGGAAGGTATGCAGCCCGGAAAGGAAGGAAGGGCCACATTAGCTCGGGGCCCCGTGCTCGCTACGCACGTATCCACAAAAGAGTTGTGGATCCCCTGGGGGGCCTCATGGTCCTGTTAATGCTTTGAAGTGACCATCGAACGTTCAGTGAGCATTTCCCACTTCATCCTTGTCCTCCTGCAAATTCAGCTCGTCTCTTCGAATTCATGGAGAACCATATGGAAAAAAAAAATTAACTCTAAACAGTTCAGTGTTTATCGTTCATTGTAGGCAATTTTACTCCATGTACAGTCACGAATAAGCAAAATCTTGACAGACAATTTGTGAACAACATAATAAAAAAAATTGTATAAATATTCTACATGTCATTCTCTTTCGAAGAAAATTATGAATTGCTTTCCCAATCACAATGTTGCAAAGTAATAATTTTGATTCAGAAGTATCAGTTCTGCATGTTTACTTAAAATCAGCCATCAAATACTCAGGAGTCAATGATTTTTTTCACATTTAGAGTACAGGTAGATCTACCTACAAAACTTCTCACATTTTGTACGAACTGATTGTACTTCCCGAAGAACAGCGAGAACTAACGTACTATGAAATTTTTAAAACATTTAGGAGGAGGGTTTTGGAGAATATTTCTAAATAACTAAGAAATTTCAGATTCTTTGATCTTTATAAACAAGGATTTTGACAGTTTAAGGACTTCACGCAATAATGTCACAGCTGACCGTTAGCAGCCCTTCCACTTCAACGTATCTCAAGGCAGTTTACATCGTGTGACTGTTCATGTTTACAAAAAAATTTTGAAATTCGCAGAAGTTAAAAATTTTCATGTTTTTTCCCAAAAAACCAAGCTCAGAGGAGAGAGTGTATTAAACATGTCTCGTAGCATTGGGAGCGATGTGTGTATTGAAAATAAGTTTCGATCTATCGCTTTTGGTTTCTTTATTACAATTTACAGTTTTTCACAAATACTCTCATTTGCTCTGTAATGTTTCAACAAACCATCAGAAATTCAAAATGTTTTGGAGAGGTATCATGTGGAATTTTAAGATTTTTTCAGCTAACTTTGAAATTGTTGTGAGACACATTCACTCTTTACCTGTAAAATTTGAGATGAAGTCACCAAAGTATTTTGGCCAAGAGAACACAATGCACTTTCTTCCGGCGTTCGGTGGGATGCGAAAGCATTTAGTTTGGTACTGCAAATGCCTGTTTGAGACGATGTCGCACAGAGGTCGGCACCTGTGCCCACTGCCTAGTCTGGTTTGGTTTGCCCTACATCAGTGTCAACGAAACATTACGATTTGGCACCGTGCAGAGCGGACGGGAAATGGGTCGCTTTTCCTGAGAGGAAAGGGCAGACACAGTATGCTTAGGCGGCGGCTGCGGCGGCGGATGCAAATGATCTCGCTGGTTAACGATTGTACGTTCACTTAGTTCCGTACGTTCACCGCTATTCACATGTCTCTGAGAGGAGACAGATTTACTTTGGGTGAGTTGTCCACTGACAAGGTGGTGTAATGCCCAATGTGCTTTTTAACGTCTCCATCAAAGCCCGATGCATTCGTTTTGTGGTAATTGCAAAGGGCGCATGGATGCGGTGTACACACGAGAGTTTGAGAAGTCTCTGTACGTCCATATTTACACAAGATTGTGCGGGACCTCCGCAACCAGTTTCAGCGCTGCATTACGCCATCGAGAACCGCAAGTGATGACCGAAGGGATGGGTGTACTAACTAGGAATCTACAGATACCAGTCAGTGAATGATGGTCCCTAGGTTGACTGAACCTGAGGCGGGATTCTTCCCGCACGTCGGTCAGGGGGATGAAAATGGCGCAATGTAGAGCCGAGACTGGTTGCACAAAGAAAATGAAACGGGAAATTTAGACGGCTGACGGCTTTCTGATTTGGCATTTTAGGGTTTTAAGAGAAGGCGTTAGCACTGCTGCAAAATAAGCCCTGGACAAGCTCGCCGAGTGTTGCTCGAGAAACGAGTGTAAGCCACAGTCTAGTCAGTGGAATGAAGAAGATCCGTAACGTTAACCCAGAAGATTTTCCGCATTGCTTTGACTTCCGCCAGTGGTTCTTACAGGAGTGTGCCTTTCAACCCCTTATTCCCACACTTTGTACTTTTTACGGATCAGGCATCCTATACGAGTGAAGACGTGTTCCACGGCCACACTCAACACGTGTGGGCACGGGAAACTCGCATGCCGCCTTTGATCATGGTCACAGAGAGCGCGTCGCCGTGAACGTTGGAGCTGGATTGATGGACGATAATCTGATTGCTCCATGTGTGTTCCGGACGACTCAACAACAGGTATGTAATCATTTTAAGGGAAACACTGGCGGACTCTTGAGCGTGTCCCACTCAATGTTCGACACCGCATGAGGTACCCCATCAACATGATGGTTCATCTGCGCACTTCGCTCAGGCAGTGCGAAATCATTCCGACGAGAACTTCGGTGCGGAGGGCACTATCCGGCGAGGTAGGCCAGTGGCATAGCCTGCATGTTCCTCCGTCTTCACCCCCCCCCCCCTTTATTTACTGTTAACCATAGGATAATTTCCCATCAGCTGCCGGTGTTTTTTGCATTAATTTTTATATACATTCACGTTTACTTATGTACGTAGTCAATGGTGCAAGCGCCATGGTAGATACAGCTTCCGAATTAGCGATTCCTCGACGGGGTGCCACTAGTGCCGTGGCTGGCATCACAGGAACAAGGCCGAAGGGGTCAACGACAGATAGCTCAAGAAATGACGACAACCCACACATTTACATCATTTATTGTTAAACATAGGATACCTTCCCATCAGCTGGCAGTGTTTTTTCGCATTAATTTTTATATACATTCACGTTTTTGTATGAATGTAGTCAATGGTGCAAGAGTCGTGGTAGATACAGCTTTCGAATTAGCGATACCTCGACAGTGTTCCACTAGTGGCTGACTGGGATCACAAGAACAAGGCCGAAGCTGTCCCGGCTTATTTGATAATCAAAATTGTGTGTTCATAAAGTTTGTATGTTGAGTGCAACTGACAGAAACTCATTTTGGACCCTTTCCACAACCTTGTCCGCTCTGTCCTGCTAGCCAAGTCATTACATATTTTGGTTATCAAATTCGCCGAGAGAAACTCAAGAATCGCATCACACACCTTTACGGGGTGGATATGTGCCGCAGCATGAAGAAATTAGAAAAGTTGCGCCACCGTAGATGTCGTTTGCTATGTACTCTTGCGTTTGTAAAGAGATGTCGTTCCGAGAATGTTGTTCCAAATTTTACTAATGTTATGCATCACATCGATTCTGCAGCAGCTGAGAGAATCAAGAAACGAGCCAGCCTCGCATTGGTACGTGAGAGTGCAATTCACCCGCTGAGCCTCGAGTTTGTCACAGGAATTACTCGAACTACATTTGCAACTAGCTGGTAATTTCACATCTTTTTCCTGGGATTGGATTGATGGTGTCACCTGGGTTGCAGCTGATTCCGCCCATAAGGCAGCAACGGGACGTCGAACAGCTAAGTTCTCACGTCTCCTTGACAAACCATCTCTGCAGGTTCCTTGCAAGACTCATCAATTTGAGTTGCATGGTGTTGAGTGATGATGCTGTCTCTGTTTTGCAGAATTGTCTGAACTTCCCTCCTAGCCCCCAAGTTCACTCCGGTCGCAGAAATTGTTAGTGCTGTTGAACATGTTTCAGCTCGACTTCCGCCTGAATCAGCGGAGGCAATACGTCCTGAAACTTGTGTGAGTTGATGAAATTCGAGCCGATGAAGCAAAATATTACCGGTAAAGAGAGGGCGGCCAGTCGTGATTTGAGGGAGCGCTCTGAAATTGTTGTCTTACCGGCTGACAAAGGCAATGCTACCGTGTTTGTCTCCCGTAAGTACTACACTGATAAGATGCAAAGCCTGCTAAATGACGATTCCTACCGGAAGATCAGCGTTGACCCTACAAAGAAGGTGGAGAACAAGACGAGGGCGCTTCACAAGGACGCAGATTTACCGGAGGGTGACGCTAAGAAATTGTTACCCCAAGGTCCGGTACCGCCTAGACTATATGGACTCCCGTAGGTTCACAAAGAGGGGGTACTATTTCGCCCCATTGTCAGCAACATATATGTTGGCCGAATACCTGACGGGAATATTAAGTCCTTATGTGGGTAAATGCCCTTATCATATCCGTAATTCCGTGGATTTTGTTAAACGCCCTGATAGTTTCAGGTTGGATGAGTCAGATATCATGGTGAGTTTTGACGTTTCCTTGTTTAAGAGGGTACCCCTGAGAGTCACTAGAATTGATTAGTCAGAAGTTTTACGAGAAGACCACTTAACTTTTTAGGCATGTCTTGACTTCCACATGTTTTCTTTTTAATGGAGAATACTACGAACAAACTGAGAAAGTCGCCATGGGTAGCCCACTCTCACCGGTGGTAGCGAATTTGTACATGGAGAACTTCGAGGAGGAAGCCCTGTCGTTATCCGAATGGAAACCTTGCTTTTTCCGTTATGTGGATGACACGTTTTTCGTCTGGCCACATGGTATGGATAAACTGCTTGACTTCCCTACACATCTAAACTCAGTACACCCCAACATCAAATTCACTATGGAGACTGAAATGGAGGGTAAATTACCTTTCCTTGACATCTTGGTCAAGAGAAGGGCCGACGGCACCCTAGGTCATGAGGTGTATCGGAAGACAACGCACACTTATCTGTATTTGCACGTAGACAACTGCGACCACCCTTCACAGAGGAATGGGGTACTTAAAACTCTAGTACATAGAGCGCGCATTGTCTGACGCAGATCGTCTACCCCAGGAATTGGAACATCTGAGAACCGTATTTCGAAAAAATGGGTACTCAGAGTGGCAGATTCAACGTGCTCTCCGCCCAACCACTGCAGCACAACCTGTGGAGATAGATGAAATCACGAGGGAGGAGGTAGGCACTGCGTTTATTCCATATACAGGCGGACTCTCGGGGGAAAATCGCCCGCATTTTGAAGAAACACCGGGTCGGAACTGTTTTTTGTCCTCCGAATAAAACTCGTGCACTGGTGGGGAGTGCCAAAGATGACCTCGGTTTGAGGAAGGTCGTCGTGTACCAGATTCCGTGTCAATGTGGCAAGGTGTATATTGGTCAGACGATGCGTACCGTCGAGGATCGATGCCGTGAACACCAGAGGCACACTCGACTGATGTATCTGGTCAACTCGGCGGTCGCTGAACATTGTCGGAAAAATCACGCTATGGAGTATAAACGCACGAGGATTCTGGTACAGACGTCGAGATACCGGGACAGCGTTGTCAGAGAGGCCATCGAAATTTGCACCAATGACGACCTCATAAACCGTGACTGGCTATAATCTTAGCAAGTCTTGGGAACCAGCGATTTGGTTAATCAAGAGTAAATCGAGCAAACGTATAGTTGTGACGACCACGGCGGACAGAGCTATCACACCGACGTCATCTCAGACAACGTCTGAATCTGTTCCACCGCGCGACCGTGGCGCGGGGCGCGGACGGCGGAAGGAGCGCGCCGCGGGCGGAGGGTATTTAAATCGGCTGCCGCCGCGACCGAACCCCGTTCCCTCTGAGCAGCCATAGCGTACGGATCTCCGTGCCGGCACGTTCACAGGAGCTCAGTCCGTCAGTTCACCTGATGATGGCGACATGTATGATCGCCGAAATATTGTGCCCGTTGGACACTGTAGACCGGCAGTACACCCGTGGATATTTCGATTATCAAATACGCCAGGAGACACTCAAGAATCAAGTTTTGTCATATCTCTAACAATAGCATTTAATGTAATAGGCGATACTTCTCTTTTTGTAGCACGTAATGAAATTGACCTCTGTAGGTCGATACAGTGTAAGGACGATGGAAGGGCGTTCATTCACTCGTTTTTTTAGTAATAAGATAAAAATTAATCTTATTAATATTCTTCTTGCAGTGCATGTCAGCAATAACAAGCATATCTACGTCAACTGACAGAAACACCTACTCGACCATCTGTGTACAGGTTATCCGAAATTATTGCATTTTGGCGTTTTCATACTACAGTTTCGCTGTTTTATGTAATCTTTCATTATTAACGATGGTTGCGTTATGCAGCGTTCGTTGTGAAAGGGCCGATATATCTTAATAGTGTTAGTCGGGGTAGTGCGTTTGCACTCATAAATCCATGCATAGTCTGAAACAAAGCTTCTGCACCAGTTTTTGACTTAAATGTAACAGAGTTTCAACCGTTCTACAAGTTGTTTTAAGATAACTGCGTTGGTCTTATCTTTGACAGTCATAGTCTCAGACATGCGCAATGTTCCCCGCCATGTCGATTTGCAGCGCATTATCCAGTCCTACTTTGTTTCACGTGAGCTCCCGAGGCCCACCGCACGGCGTCCATGGAGACGAGGCGCACGCCGGAGTTTACGTCTTTGTGTTGACTTAGTACTTATGTACCGCATTTTTAAAGTGTGACTACGCCTATTCAGGCTGTTTTAGTTTTTTTTCTAGACCATGCCCTCGTGGACATATTATAGAAACAGGCTTATCTTCTGAAGAAGGCTCAATTACTTGGGCTGAAACCTAGGTAAAGGTTGGTTTCATTACTGCAATCAAAGCTGATAGTTTCATATATATGAGATTATCACGATTGCTGAAATGTTTAAAGTACTTAAATGTGTGTATTGTTTCCAATATTGCATGTTATGAACCTTTTTACAGTAGTGATTACTTAGCGGAAACACCTGAAAATTGTGTAAGTGCCGAAATTTCGATCTCGCATTTAAAATGTAACTAACTTCAAGGACAGGTAGATTGTATCTTTCAGAAACTTATTTGCACTGTGGTGCAACTTCTTACTCAGCAGCGCATAGAATATGAATTACGTTTTGCTTTGACCCATTTGACGCATTTTTAAAATGTTTCATATTGATTCCCCGGAAGTACGAAAAGAGGAAACTTCCATTTTGGTATGAATCAATTAACAACATTGATTAAGTTCCCAATTACTACCAGGAAGACGTGGAGAGGGTAATACGCTGCGAACTATGAAAAATACTTTTTACTTTCGGAATATCAAACCCTTCATTTTATTCGGAAGTGCTACTTAACGGGGAGTTCAGACACTGGCTTTTAAAACCAACATAAATATTTTGAATTGCGGTCAACCGCAGCCAAATGCCCACATTTTCTACACGAAGGCAGAAACAGCCGTCTGGCTGTAGAAAGTTCATAAAAAATATGACAGAAGTACAGTAAGGCCGAAAGACAGTAGTTCAGTGTTCCTTATGACCGTGCGTTCATTGCCTCTAGCCGGTAACATGGAACACACTGTTTTTATCAATTTGACAAACGCTTCTAGCAGGTTTTAATTTATCACGGACGGGGAGAGGCTTCAGAACAGCCAAATATAACGTTGAAGAAATGATCTGTACGACCTGAGGATGCGCCTAAACTTGCGTGGAACCGGCCATGAAGTGACCACAGCCAGCGGTGTTTTTCCATCACAATGGAAGTCTACATAACATTGTTAATTAATTGGTGCCAATATGTAAAGACTACAAATTTCACTATTTTTTTGCATCGCCATAGCTCCGCACGTGAAATGTGTTTAAGTATGAAACATTTTTTCACATGAAAACCACGTAGTATGAGAATCAACAAACATCTTAGTTTGAAAATACAGTTTACGACTAACTGCATGAAGAATGTACGAAGTGCTTTCGCTTCGTTTTATTTATCCCAACTTCAAAACGCAAATACTGGGAAGTGCAGCATCTGACTACAATCTTTATCTTTAGAACTGCATCTGAATGATACACAGTTTACTATATTGTTGACTATTGTGGATTTGGTGTTACGCGGAAAAACGTGCAGTGAAAAAGTGTTCGGCCAAATAAAGTTGACTGGACTTTGGAGAAGCTAGTAGTCTCAAACCAAAAGGTGCTACTAAGTTTTTCTAAAATCCATTTAATTTTATTAGTAGTCCCATACCTCTACCGGCAGCTTCAGGACGACATACGTCGAATACCTAAGTCGGCAACAACGGAGGAACCGCATAGCAGCGACCGACCTGTGTTTGCAACAGGCTATGGGAGAATAGAAAATTCGTTGTACCAACATCCCAAATACACCATCCTTTTACATAGAGTTCAGTCAATTATACGGTGTTCTAGAGTAATTTTTTGTCAACCATCTAGACAAGAAACAAATGAGAAAACATCGTCTGGGTCATACTTCTGCGTCTTGCGGCGCCATACCTGAAGATATGTCGTTAGCGGAAGAAACTGTCATTCAGACGGTTTTCTATGTATTGGAACAACTAAGCTCACGAATCGTAAGACATGGCATCAATGAATCAAGACGCTCCGGAAAACCTGGCACAACTGCATACATTTGAGGAACTAATTGTTTTATTAGGTAACATGTTGCATAGGAACGTGAAGAACTTAGAGTTCACGACTTTCTAGCGTTACTTTGTGACCGATAGTCATTTCAATCGTTCATCATTAGTGGCCAATATGTTTTCTGTTATCGCATACTCAATTTTTATGTATAATTTCCTAGTGATATACGATCGAATGGAAATCGAATGCTCAGTACCCCGAATCTTACCAGTTCACTCTCTGACATGGAAGGCAGGACAGTCTAGGACACCAGCTACAACACCTACCTGTAAAAGAAAGAAAAACTGAAGTGTCTTTTAAAAACAAACAAAAACGAGAACACACACACACACACACACACACACACACACACACACACACACACAGTAGATAACAGCGGAGTGGACCGTTTATCTGCAGCCTAACCGGGGCTCAAATGCCCCATAAACCGGAGAGCTCCGTTGACATTCTTGCTGACACTTTCCACGTGGCGAAGGGAGCTGATAAGCTCCCCCTCAAATACATCGCCCTGGCTCTTGTGCAACTCCTTTCAGTTCATTCTATGCATCTGATTAGCTTCCGAGATGCAAACCTTTTTCAGAACCACTTCGTAGCTGGATAAATTTGTCAAAGCCGCGTCTGCATCAGGTCATTAAACGTAGGTAGCTGTCCTCCACCCCGCCTACATCTGCATTTACATGCGTACTCTGCCAATCACATTTAAGTGCCTGGCAGAGGGTTTATCGAACCACTTTCACAATTTTCTATTATTCCAATCTCGTACAGCGCGCGGAAACAATTAACACCTATATCTTTCAGTACGAGCTCTTATTTCCCTTCTTTTATCGTGGTGATCGTTCCTATGTAGGTCGGTGTCAACAAAATATTTTCGCATTCGGAGGAGAAAGTTGGTGATTGGAATTTCGTGAGAAGATTCCGTAGCAACGAAAAACGCCTTTCTTTTAATGATGTCCAGCCCAAATCCTGTATCATTTGTGACACACTCTCCCATATTTCGCAATAATACAAAACGTGCTGCCTTTCTTTGAACTTTTTTGATGTATTCCGTCAGTCCTATGTGGTAAGCATCCCACACCGCGCAGCAATATTCTAAAAGACAGAAAATGTAACAGATCTACTAAGGAGACTGCCTACATTAAGCTTGTCTAACTGTCCTGTCAATGAAACTTAGTCTTTGGTTAGCCTTCCCCACAACATTTTGTGTGTGTTCCTTCCAATTGAAGTTATTCGTAATTGTGATACCTAGGTATTTAGTTGAATTTACTGCTTTTAGATTAGACTGATTTATCGTGCAACAGAAGTTTAACGAGTTCCTTTTAGCACTGATGTGGGAGACCTCATACTTTTCGTTATTTAGGGTCAACTGCCAATTTACGCACCATTCAGATATCTTTTCTAAATCTTTTACAATTTGTTTTTATCTTCAGATGACTTAGTCGATAAACGACAGCGTCATCTACAAGCAACCTAAGATGGCTGCTCAGATTGTCTCCCAAATCGTTTATATAGAGAAGTAACAAGCAAAGGGCCTATAACACTACCTTGGGGAACGCCAGAAAGCGCTTCTGTTTTACTCTATGACTTTCCGTCAATTACTACGAACTGTGGCCCCTCTGACAGGAAATCACAAATCCAGTCACATAACGGAGACAATATTCCGAAAGCACTCAATTTCACTACAAGTTGCTTGTGTGGTAGTCTCAAAGGCCTTCCGGAAATCCAGGAATACGGAATCGATCTGAAATCCCTTTCAAATAGTACTCAGCACTTGATGTGAAGAAAGAGCTAGTTGTGTTTCACAGAAACGATATTTTCTAAACCCATGTTGACTGTGTCAATAGACGTGTGTCTAACACAATGTGTGTTCTAAAATCCTGCTGCATATCGACGTTAAAGATATGGTCCTGTAATTTAGTGGATTACTCCTACCGTTCTCGAATATTGGTGCGACCTGTGGGAGTTTCCAGTCTCTGGGTACGGATCCTTCGTCGAGCAAACTGTCGTATATAATTATTAAGTATGAAGCTAATAAATCAGCATACTCCGAAAGGAGCCTCATTGGTATACAGTGTGGACCAGACGACTTGCTTTTATTAAGTGATTTGAGTTGCTTCACTACTCCGAGGATATTTACTTCTACGCTATTCACGTTGGCAACCGTTCTAGATTCTAATTCTGGAATAATTACTTCGTCTTCTTTCGTGAAGGAATTTCGGAAGGCTGTGTTTAGAAACTCTGCTTTGGAAGCACTGTCTTCGATAGTATCTCCATTGCTAACGCGCAGAGAAGGCATAGATTGTTTCTTGCCGCTAACGTACTTCAAATACGACCAGAATCTCTTTAGATTTTCCGACAGGTCTCTAGACAGTTTAGTTGTGGAAACATTAGCATCTAACGTTTAAGTCCGCGCTAAATTTCGAGCTTCTGTAAAAGATGGCCAATCTTGGGGATTTTGCGTCTGTTTAAATTTGGCACGTTTGTTTCGTTGTTTCTGCAACGGTGTTCTAACCCATTTTGTGTACCAAGGACGATCAGCTCCATCCTTTATTAATTCACTTGGTATAAATAAATTGCTGGCGATACTATGCCTTTGAATTCAAGCCGCATCTGGTCTACACTTACATTATTAATTTGGAATGAGTGGGAATTCTCTCAGGAAGGCGTCAAGTGAATTTTCATCTGCTTTCTTGAATAGGTACATTTTTCGGGGATTTGGGGATTATAGTATTCAACGTCGCTACGACAGCCCTGTGTTCACTAATTTTTGTATCGTTTTTGATGCTCGTTATTAAGTCAGGATCATTTGTTGCTAAGTGATGAAGTGTGTTTTCACAACCGGTTACTATACGCGTGGGCTCATGAACTAACTGCTCGAAATGATTTTCAGATAATGCGTTTCTCTCAATTTCGGATGATATTTTATGCGTACTTCCGGAATTAAACATGTATTTTCGGCAACATAACCAAGGTAATTTAAAGTCACCACCAATTATTATCTTATCAGTCGGGTACGTGTTTGAAAACAAACTCAAGTTTTCTTTGAACTTTTCAGCAAGTATCATCTGAATTGGGAGGACGGTAAAAGGATCCTGTTATTTTATTCCGGTTACCAATTATGACCTCTGCCCATACTAACTCACGGGAAGTATCTACTCTAATTTCGCGACAAGTTAAACTACTTCTAACAGCAACCAACACGCCACCGCCAACTGTGTTTAGCCTATCCTTTCAGGACACCGTTAGGTTCTTCGCAAAAATTTCGGCTGAGCTTATATCCGGCTTTAGCCAGCTTTCAGTGCCTGTAAGGATTTGAGCATCAATCCCTTCTATTAGCGCTTGGAGCTCTGGTACTTTCCGAACACATCTACGACAATTTACAACTGTTATACCAATTGTTTCCTTATCTACGTTCTTTCTTTGTTCAGCCTGCACCCTTTGTGACTGAGGCCTTTCTTGCGTTTTCCAGAGACCCTCTAACCTAAAGAAACCGCCCAGTCCACGCCACACAGCCCCTGCTATCCGTGTAGCGACTTCCTGCGTATAGTGGGCACCTGACCTATTCAGCGAAACCCGAAACCCAACCACACTTTGGCTCAAATCGAGGAGTCTGCAACCAACACGGTCGCAGATTCAGACCCTCCACTCGGCTCTGTACCTTAGGTCCGCAATCGGTCCTGTCGACTATGCTGCAGATGGTCAGTTCTGCTTTCATCTTGCAAGGAAGCCTGGCAGCCTTTACCACTTCTGTTAGCCACTTTAAGTCAGATGGAATCTCTTCTGATCCAAAGTGACACACATCATTGGTACCGACGTGAGCAACCACCTTCTACATCCTGTGCTCTTCATGGCATCCGGGAGGACCCTTTCCACATCTGGAATGATTCCACCCAGGTTGGTTGGTTGGTTGTTTGAGGTTAAAGGGACCAAACAGCAAGGTCATCAGTCCCTTGTTTCAAATAGACTCCATTCTGCTAACGGGACATCTCAGTATAGTCAGAAAAATAAAACGGATAAAGGGGAAACGTAAAAGGGCAGTCACGTTGTCATTAGTAAAAACAAATGAGGGAAGTTGGCAAGAGAACGAACCCAACACTATGCTGAAACAGCATAGGCAAGACCACCTGTGACTTAAAAGGTACAACTGCTATAATGCAGAAAGTACGTATGGGAATAGAAAAACTAACCAAGCCTTAAAAAGAAGGGGTAAAAACAGAGTAAAAGGGAAAGAAAAGAGGATTCCGGTCAGGGAGGTGAATCGGGAATCTCTGAACACTGCCTACAGTGGGAGACACCCAAACACTCACCGCCCTGCCCCAACACCAGAGGGAGATTAAAAACTTTAAAACTGAGAATAAAAACCACTCTCCCGGAGGAAACCTAGAACCAGAGAGACCATCCGGGAATCGTCAGCCAACATCAAAGGTAAAGTGTGGGGGAGTCTGTACTTAGCACGCAGAGCCAAAAGAAGGGGGCATTCAACCAAAATGTGGGCCACTGACTGGAAGGCTCCACAACCACATAGCGGGGGTGGCTCATCACGCAAAAGGAAACCATGGGTCAGCCTGGTATGGCCAATGCGGAGACGACACAGTGTGGTCGAGTCCTTGCGGGAGAGGCTAAAGGAAGAACGCCATGGGCCTGTATTCACCTTAATGGCACGAAGTTTATTAGACAGTGGAGTAGCCTCCCAAGAATTGGCCCATGACTGTGCAAAGTGGGATTTGATGTGAAGCCGTAAATCCGCTGCAGGAGGGGTTACAGAAAACGGGGGGTAAGTAACTGCTCCCCCAGCCAAACGATCAGCGAGCTCATTACCCGAGATACCCACATGGCCCGGGACCCATAGGAAGTCAATGGAACAAGCAGCACGGTGAAGATCAGCGAGATGGTCATGGATGGCAGAGACCAAGGGATGGCGCGAAAAACACCGGTCAATAGCAAGAAGGCCACTCATCGAGTCCGTACATAACAAAACGCGGTTGTGTTGGGATTGTTTAATAAAGGTAAGGGCCCGGGAAATTGCCATCAATTCCGCAGTAAACACCCCACATGAGGGTGGCAGTAGATGATTTTCCGTTCCAACAAAGGACGTGAAGGCATACCCAACATGATCAGCAGATTTAGAGCCATCAGTGTAAAAAACAACAGCATCCCGAAACTCCCATAAAATTTGGCGGAAAAAGGAACGGAACACCACCGGGGGGATGGAATCTTTCGGACCGCGGCGGAGATCCATCCGAATTCGAGGCCGAGGAACTAACCAAGGAGGGGTGGAGGGGAGGGAGCGAGGAAGACAGGACAAAGAAGGAAGCCGAAAATCGCGGGTAAGAGACGCAAGGCGCAGCCCAACCGGTAAACCCGCCCGAGGGCGGGAGTCAGGTGGGCGATGTCCATGGTCTGGGAATAGGATAGAATAGGAAGGATGAGCGGGAGAAGAACGGATAGTAAGGACATAAGACACCAGAAGCTGGGACCGCCGAACAGAAAGGGGGGGGATCCCAGCTTCAACCAGGAGACTATCAACAGGGCTAGTAGGGAAGGCACCGGTGGCCAAACGGATACCACGATGGTGGACTGGATCCAGCACGTGCAGCGTGGAAGGAGCAGCTGAACCATAAACTTGACAACCATAGTCCAAACGTGACAGAACTAGAGCACGATAAAGACGGAGGAGGAGGGAACGGTCCGCACCCCAGGAGGAGTGGGCAAGGAAGCGAAGGACATTGAGTTTACGGAAACATCCTACCTTCAGGAGTCTGATATGGGGCAGCCAAGTGAGCTTGTTGTCGAAAAGAAGACCTAGGAAACGAAACTGTGGAACCACAGGCAATCTTTGTGCAGCGAGATAGAGCTCTGGATCAGGGTGGACCGTAGTACGGCGACAGAAGTGGACCACCCGCGATTTTAAAGGAGAGAATTGAAACCCGTGGGAGAGGGTCCATGCAGAGGCACGCCGTATAGCCACCTGGAGCTGCCGTTCTGCAGATGGCATCGAGGAGGAACTAACCCAAATGCAGAAATCATCCACATACAGGGCAGGGGCGACCAAGGGACCGACAGAGGCCACAAGTCCATCGATAGCAATGAGGAAAAGAAGGACACTCAAGACAGAACCCTGTGGGATGCCCGTCTCCTGGGTCCGTGGAGAACTGAAAGCAGTACCAACTCGAACTCTGAATGACCGATGGATCAGGAACTGGCGGATAAAAATCGGGAGTGGGCCCCGAAGACCCCACTGATGAAGGGTTAGTAAGATGTGATGGCGCCAGGCCGTGTCATAGGCCTTGCGAAGGTCAAAAAACACTGCAACCAAATGGCGGCGCTGGGAAAAAGCCTGCCGAACTGCGGATTCCAAGCGAAGCAAATGATCGATTGGAGATCGTCCCTCTCGAAAGCCACACTGGTAAGGGGACAATAGATCCCGAGATTCGAGGACCCAAGTGAGCCGACGGGCGACCAGCCGTTCAAGTAACTTACAACCAACATTGGTCAAACTAATTGGCCGATAGCTGTCAACAGATAGGGGGTTCTGACCAGGCTTAAGGACAGGAACCACAATGCTATCCCTCCACTGAGAAGGGAAGTCACCCTGGAGCCAGATACGGTTAAACACCCGAAGAAGATGGTGCCGTTGTGGAGCACTGAGATGTTGAAGCAGCTGGTTATGAATGGAATCTGGGCCAGGAGCCGTATCATGAGAAGCAGATAGAGCAGAAAGAAATTCCCATTCAGTGAAAGGTTCGTTGTAAGATTCTAACTCACAAGTGGTGAAACATAAGGTGACAGCTTCAGCCTGCTGTTTTTGATGAAGGAAAGCAGCTGGATAGGAGGCCGACGCTGATGCCACTGCAAAATGGGTCGCAAGATGTTCTGCGAGAACTAATGGGTCCGTACAAATGCCATCTGGGAGGTGAAGGCCTGGGAGGGTGGACTGCCGATGGCAACCTTGGAGAGAGCGAAGTGTAGCCCATACCCGTGACAGAGGGACAGTGGAACCAAGGGAAGAAACGAATCGTTCCCAACATATCCGCTTGCTCTGTTTGATTAAATAACGGGCTTTAGCGCGAAGGCGCTTAAAGGTAGAAAGGCTGGCTACAGATGGGTGCCTCTTAAAGTGTTGCAAAGCTCGACGGCGATCACGGATGGCAATGGCAATGGCCGTACTCCACCACGGGACTTGCCGACGACGAAATTGTCCAGATGAGCGCGGGACAGCAAGGTTAGCAGCGCGAACAATCGCGTCAGACACGTCACGTAGGACGTCATCAATACAACCCGACAAAGAGGGAGAAAACTCGACCTGTGCAGTATATAGAGGCCAATCGGCGCGGTGGAAAGACCAACGAGGTAACCTCTCCATCGGGGAGCGGGAAGGGAGCGTGATAATCAACGGGAAATGGTCACTATCACAAAGGTCGTCGTGTGGCGACCAGTGTAATGAAGGGAGGAGAGAGGGAGAAGAAAGAGAAAGATCAATGGCAGAAAAGGTACCATGACCAGCACTGAAATGAGTAGGGGAGCCATCATTAAGAAGGCACAGGTCGTGGTCTGCAATAAATTGGTCGATAAGAAGACCTCGTCTAGATGGAAAGGCACTGCCCCACAAAGGATGATGAGCATTAAAATCCCCAAGGAGGAGGAAGGGAGGAGGAAGTTGCTGAAGAAGGGTGGTTAAGGCAGCAGGGGTAAGAGTCCTGTCAGGAGGGAGATAAAGATTGCATACGGTGACTGCAGAGTCTAAGTGGACCCTAACAGCAACCGCTTCCAATGTAGTTTGGAGAGGAATCCACGTGCTAGCAATGTCTGTACGGACCAACGTACAAACGCCACCAGAAGCCCGCAAGGGTCCGACCCGATTTCGACAGAAAACACGGAACCCACGGAGGATCGGTGAGTGATCATCAGTAAAATGAGATTCCTGGAGAACCACACAAGCTGCTGAGTAGGACGAAAGAAGGGATTTCAATTCCGGAAGGTGACGATAGTAGCCATTACAATTCCATTGGAGAACCACAGAACGATGGTTTAAATGAGGGCTGAACACGCTAAATCCAGTCATACCGCCGGGTCCCCACCCGTCACCGACAAGGAGGGGGCGACATCCATAAACGACAGGTCAGAATCCGGTTGTGAAGCCGGGGAAGGGACCTCCGGTGACACCAGAGGCTCTTTGTCCCGGGACTTATGTTTCTTCTTCTTTTCAGGCTGAGATCGAGGAGGGCTGTGTGGCATAATGGAGCCAGCTGCAGCAAGATCAGGAACAGAAAGAGACCGGGCGACCTGGGGGCCGATAGACCGCGGCTCTCGCGGTCGCCGCGCTGCAGCAGACCTTTGACCTGGAAGGTGCCGGGAAGGGGCATCCCGGGAGAGGCGCCCTTGACCGGCAGACGCCGAAGGAGTGGGACACTTCTCCGGCTGGGGAGGGGGAGCGGCGCCCAGAGGAGAAGGTGTGGGAGCCGCAGGGGAGGGGGGAAGGAGAGGGGTCCGGGAGGGGGGTAAGGAAGGGGGAGGAAGGGATGAAGATGTAACCAAGGCGTAACTAGATGTCATGGACACAGGGTGCAATCGTGCATATTTCTTACGGGCCTCTGTGTAGCTTAAACGATCAAGAGACTTATACTCCTGTATCTTTTTTTCTTTCTTATAAACTGGGCAATCTGCTGAACGTGGAGAATGACTACCATGACAATTTACACATACAGGAGGGGGAACACAGGGACTCCCCTCATGGAGCGGACGTCCACAGTCACCACAGAGAGGATCCTGGGTACAGCGAGAAGACATGTGGCCAAAACGCAAGCACTTAAAACACCGCATAGGAGGTGGGATGTACGGCTTCACATCACAGCGATAGACCATAATCTTAACTTTCTCAGGAAGGGTATCCCCTTCAAAGGCCAGGATAAAGGCACCAGTATCAATACGATTATCTTTAGGACCCTTCTGAACACGCCGAACAAAGTGAACACCCCGCCGTCCGAGATTGTCCCGAAGTTCCTCATCAGTTTGAAGGATGAGGTCTCTGTGAAAAATCACACCTTGTACCATATTTAGAGACTGGTGAGGGGTAATGGACACGGGAATTGTGCCAAGATGGGTACAGGCACGAAGGGCCGCAGATTGGGCAGCCGAAGCAGTTTTTATCAGTAATGAACCCGACCGCATCTTGCTCAGGGAGTCCACTTCGCCGAACTTGTCTTCAATGTGTTCCACAAAGAATAAAGGTTTGACACTGGTGAAAGTATCTCCATCAGTCCTAGTGCAAACTAGATAACGGGGGAAAGGTTTTGCCCCTAGACGACGGGCCTGACCCTCCTCCCAGGGGGTAGCCACGGAAGGGAAGGCCGAAGGGGCAAGAGAAGCAGCACTTGAGGAATCAGTACCACGCAGAGAGACGGCCGCAGAAGAGCGGCCAGAGGTTTGGACCCTTATGCGTTTCATCTGCATAGTGTCCGCCCTGATACCACCCACTCCGATCAGGGGCTCTCCTCACGGGCGCCACCCAGCCGCAGCAAGGGCCGTCTGGCACGGCGGCCATTGCCGGGAGTTCCGATGCTCCAGGATGACGAGCAACCACTCCAAGGCATGCATGAGGAGGTCACAGCTCAGGTATCAGAAGTGTGATCCCTGTGTGTTCAGGGGGCTCAACCAAAAGGGTACATAGCGACCCCACCACACGGGCTGGCTACCGTGCTGGCTATGCACCCTAGCATCAGACAACGACGTAGAAGAAAAGGTGGAATATACTAGGAGGGCACACGTCGGAGACACTAGGTAAGGTGCTCTTCCCCAAATGGCTCACACTACGGAAGAGAAATTTTGGAATGGAGGTCAAACCCCAGAGGGGGACCAAGGAATGCCAAAAGGAGGAGATGATTACGCAACAAAGCCAGAGTGTAAAACCAACAGAACCAGGAGGATAGCGGGGGTCAACATAAGCAAGGACACCAATAGAGGGAGAGGAGAGGGCGAGGGGAAAGGGGTATGGAGGGGAAAGGAGGGGAAGGGAAAGGAAATGCAGCCCGGGAGAGAAAGAAGGCTGCAATGGCTCGGGGCCCCGTGCTCGCCACGCACGTATCCACGAAAGAGTTGTGGACCCCCTGGGGGGCTTATGGGAGAGTGCTTGCACCCAAACTTCTTCGAGCCTTTCCTGAAGAAATTTGCAAAAATTGGCTTGTTCATGCCCGAAGGCAAAAGATTGAAGAAGGGAACCTCACCCACCTTATGGAGTTCTTAAATGAAGAGGTGGAAGGAGCTATCAACACACGCAAAATTCGTGGAGATACTGTACCACACGAAAATTACGTACCAACAGCATCTGCCTTCCACGTAAAGGTTAAAACGAAGAGGGACAAGAAGAAACAACAGAATTCAGAGCCCTTCTGTGTGTATTGCGGCGAAAGAGGGCACTGGGGCCAAGACTGCCGAAGGATTGCAAGCTTGCAGGCAAGAATCGACGCCCTCAAGACAATGAACCGTTGCTTTCTATGCCTGAGACGTGGCCACAACAGAAATCAGTGTTTCAAACGGGGAAAGGCGTCCTGTGCGAAATGTAAGGGGGAGCATCACATTTCTATCTGCAGTAGCCATACCACAACAGTAAATAAAATTGAAACTATGACTTCTAACTTCACATACCTGCAGACTGCTCGTGTGAGTATCACAGGACCCACTGGTAAGAGCAAACAGACACGTGCCATCCTGGACACAGGGAGTCAATCGAGTTTCATTCACCATTCACTGATCGAATCTCTCCAACTAAGTGTCATTGGAAGCACTACTCTCGAGATAACTACTTTCGAATCCAGTTACAATTCATCACTCTCAAGGAAGAAGGTGCAGTTTAATATGATGGGGTGCTCCACTAATTCCCACATATCAGTAACAGCCTTTGAAAGCACAAATAATTTTTCACAGCAACCAACAGTGCCACAAGATGTAGGAGATATGGCCTTGAGGGGTGGTACACCACTCGCAGATCCTAAAGGAGACACTGAAGATCTACCTATTGAGATCCTGATTGGAGCTGATTACTACTGGAGAATCGTGACTTTGGAACAACCAATCAAGGTATCACCATCATTGGTTCTTCTCCCAACAATCTTTGGATATGTTCTCAGTGGAAACAGATCTAGCACCACCGTCAACAGAGCAACTGTCAACTTTATTCAGGGCAGCTGCAGTGATATATCTGACGAGTCAGTGCGCCGATTTTGGGACCTGGAGACAATCGGGATAACAGAACATCAAGAGCGAGCATTAAAACCCATGGACCACCCCATTTATCAGGAATTCCGAGAATCATACTGTGTGGAATCTGGCCGCAGAGTTGTATCTCTGCCTCGAAAGAAGGATATGCCTCTCTCCTGCAACCGAACAACTGCTGAAGCGCGTCTTCGCTCCTTACAAAACAAGCTGCGAGGGAATGAAGAGCTGAAGGTCATTTACCACGAGACCATGTCGAAATACACTCCTGGAAATGGAAAAAAGAACACATTGACATCGGTGTGTCAGACCCACCATACTTGCTCCGGACACTGCGAGAGGGCTGTACAAGCAATGATCACACGCACGGCACAGCGGACACACCAGGAACCGCGGTGTTGGCCGTCGAATGGCGCTAGCTGCGCAGCATTTGTGCACCGCCGCCGTCAGTGTCAGCCAGTTTGCCGTGGCATACGGAGCTCCATCGCAGTCTTTAACACTGGTAGCATGCCGCGACAGCGTGGACGTGAACCGTATGTGCAGTTGACGGACTTTGAGCGAGGGCGTATAGTGGGCATGCGGGAGGCCGGGTGGACGTACCGCCGAATTGCTCAACACGTGGGGCGTGAGGTCTCCACAGTACATCGATGTTGTCGCCAGTGGTCGGCGGAAGGTGCACGTGCCCGTCGACCTGGGACCGGACCGCAGCGACGCACGGATGCACGCCAAGACCGTAGGATCCTACGCAGTGCCGTAGGGGACCGCACCGCCACTTCCCAGCAAATTAGGGACACTGTTGCTCCTGGGGTATCGGCGAGGACCATTCGCAACCGTCTCCATGAAGCTGGGCTACGGTCCCGCACACCGTTAGGCCGTCTTCCGCTCACGCCCCAACATCGTGCAGCCCGCCTCCAGTGGTGTCGCGACAGGCGTGAATGGAGGGACGAATGGAGACGTGTCGTCTTCAGCGATGAGAGTCGCTTCTGCCTTGGTGCCAATGATGGTCGTATGCGTGTTTGGCGCCGTGCAGGTGAGCGCCACAATCAGGACTGCATACGACCGAGGCACACAGGGCCAACACCCGGCATCATGGTGTGGGGAGCGATCTCCTACACTGGCCGTACACCACTGGTGATCGTCGAGAGGACACTGAATAGTCCACGGTACATCCAAACCGTCATCGAACCCATCGGTCTACCATTCCTAGACCGGCAAGGGAACTTGCTGTTCCAACAGGACAATGCACGTCCGCATGTATCCCGTGCCACCCAACGTGCTCTAGAAGGTGTAAGTCAACTACCCTGGCCAGCAAGATCTCCGGATCTGTCCCCCATTGAGCATGTTTGGGACTGGATGAAGCGTCGTCTCACGCGGTCTGCACGTCCAGCACGAACGCTGGTCCAACTGGGGCGCCAGGTGGAAATGGCATGGCAAGCCGTTCCACAGGACTACATCCAGCATCTCTACGATCGGCTCCATGGGAGAATAGCAGCCTGCATTGCTGCGAAAGGTGGATATACACTGTACTAGTGCCGACATTGTGCATGCTCTGTTGCGTGTGTCTATGTGCCTGTGGTTCTGTCAGTGTGATCATGTGATGTATCTGACCCCAGGAATGTGTCAATAAAGTTTCCCCTTCCTGGGACAATGAATTCACGGTGTTCTTATTTCAATTTCCAGGAGTGTATATTGAGAAGAACCAGGTAGAGGTAGCACCTGAGGACTGTACTGCTGGAAACACATTCTACCTGCCACACCACATTGTGAAGAAATGCATCAGTGGAAGTGTGAAGTATAGAATAGTCTTCGATGCATCCTCACATGAGCCAGAGTCTCTATCGCTGAATGATGCCCTCGAAAAGGGACCAAATTTACTTCCGGATATTCTAGCAATCTTACTACGATTCCGCACACTTCCAGTGGGATTAGTGTGTGATGTGGACCAAGCTTTCCTGCAGTTAACGTTGAAAGAAGAAGACAGACCTCACGAGGTTCCTTTGGTATCGTGTTGAGCAAGCTGGAAGTGGTGCCTACATGACCACAAATGACGTGATTACATATCGCTTCAAACGTTTGCCATTTGGACTTGCACCAAGCCCATTCCTGTTGTCAGCTGCCATAAGGGAGCTAGCAGCACTAAATAGTGAAAAATATCCACTATCCTCAGGACTTGTAAACAAGTCAGTGTTCATGGACGATTTCGTAGCCAGTGTTAGAGACAGCGACACCGCTGCAACTGTTTACCATGAACTGACAGAACTTTTCCAGCAGATAAGTCTTCCATTGTCCAAATGGGCGACTAATTCGAATGACCTGAAGGCAATATGGGATGTCAAAGGCCTTGAAACAAAGACCACAACCCAAGTTTTAGGAATTAATTGGAACACAGAAGATGACTATCTGTAGTGACTACGAGAAGATAGCTGAAAATCTAATGGACAAACTGGCTACTAAGAGAAATGTTCTTCGAGCAGCTGCTCAGTTTTACGACCCCCTGGGTGTGTTCACTCCTGTTGGGATCGTTTCAAAGATAATTTTCCAAGACACATGGCTGAGGGGTCTCACATGGGAGGAAGTTTTGCCCACAGATCTTGCATGTCGTTGGCACTCATGGGTCTCAAAGCTTCATCACTTGTCATCACTACATATTCCTAGATGGATAGGGGCGCTGGGCACAGGTGGCTCTGCAGAGGTGCATGTATTCTGTGATGCATCTGAAAGAGGCTACGGCGCTGTTTTGTATATAAGGACATCTACTGAAACTGGATACACTGTGCACCTTGTCTGTAGCAAGAACAGACTGGCTCCTATCAAGAAGGTAACTCTACCCAGGTTGGAGTTACTTGCTGCATTGGTCGGATCACGACTCCTTCATTACTTTTGCCAGGAAACAGGGTTTGATGCCAACAGAGCTACCTTGTGGAGCGACTCAACAGTCACTTTGGAATGGGTACGAAGTGATCCAAACAAATGGAAAACATTTATCTGTAATCGTGTGACAGAGATATTGACATACACCACACCCAGCCAATGGAGGCATTGTCCGGGAAGCCAAAATCCTGCAGATCATCTCACGCGGGGACTAGAAGCAAATCTGCTAGCCACTCTTGATATCTGGTGGGGTGGCCCACCATGGCTTTCAGAAGACAAGCAGTTCTGGCCACTGGAAATCTCAGCCCCACCTCCATCAATGCCAGAAGCCAAAACGAGAGCAAATGTCACTCTGATCACCATCACTGAACCACTACTGGACATTGCAAGGTTTAGTTCATATTGGCGAGTACTGCATATAACTGCCTTTGTATTTCGATTTATCAGCACAACAAGAAACAAAAATAGAATCTCCGGCAGTTTTAGTGCTTTGGAATTACAAAATGCCCGGACCTACTGGATCAGAAGAGTTCAAGAGGAACTATTCACTAGTGAACTGTCTGCATTGCGTAAGGGAGAACAATTGCCCATGGAATCAAAGATTGCTCGATACAATCCCTTTATATCGGATGGCATCCTTCGTCTTGGTGGTAGGCTGCAATGTGCTGCACTGTCACACTCAGAGAAGCATCCAGTTATATTGGATGGACGTCACCATTTCACTGAGCTTCTCATCAGACACACACATGTAAGACTGCATCATCTCGGTGTGCGGATTGTGTTAGGGGAACTGCGAGAAGAATTTTGGATTCTGCGAGGACGACAAGCTGTTCGGAGAGTTCTTCACTCTTGCCTGCCATGCAAGATAATAAACAGTCGCCGGTATGAAGAGATGGAGGCCCCACTACCACTGGACAGGGTTCAGCCTTCAAGACCATTTGCAGTAACAGGCATTGATTTTGCCGGACCATTATATGTCAAATCTGGACATCAAACAAAAAGGTCCTACATGGTCCTATTCACATGTGCAACAACACGGGCCATTCATATTGAACTTGCAACTGACATGTCCACTGACAGATTTTTGATGGCCATGCAACGCTTTGCAGGACGTAGGAGCCTACCAGTCACTGTCTTCTCAGACAATGCTACAACATTCCATGCAGCCAACTCAGAACTGGCAGAGCTTTTCAAAACCATGCAGCATACTGACGTACAGCTCTACTGTGCCCACCATGGAATCACTTGGAAATTCATACCACCACGTGCGGCTTGGTGGGGAGGCTGGTGGGAACGCATGATAGGCTCAGTCAAGCGCTGCCTGAGGAAAGTCCTTGGTCGCTCCCAGGTGGATGAAGAGAGCTTAAACACCACCTTGATCAGCATAGAAGCCGCAATAAACTCACGACCCATCAGTCAAGGAGAGAGCGACACTGCATTGACGCCAGCTCACTTTCTGAATGGTGGGAAATTAGTAACAATTCCATGTGGGCCAGAGCCAGCAACTAGAAACGATCTTGCCAAGGAGTTCCGACTCAGACAAAAGGTCAATGACGACATCTGGCGCAGGTGGAAGACAGAATACCTCCTGCTGCTAAGACAATATCATGAGGTGAAGGGATACCCTTCGCAAAGGAAACCGAGAATTGGAGAGGTTGTTCTGCTCCAAGAAGACAGCAAACCACGGCACTTGTGGAAGAGGGCTGTGGTAGAAGTAGTGCGGCATGGCAGAGACAGTAAAATACGGTGCATCATCCTCCGCCAGCCAGATGGTATGAAGATCTGTCGACCAGTCCAGCTGGTCATCCCCCTCGAGATGGACCAGGGTGGGGAGGATGTCGGGGAATGAAGACTCCTACGCCATCTGTTGGTGTTCTGTAAAGTCTGTACATTGTGCTGCCCTCTGCAGCGGATATATTTCTACGATAACTGTAAAATGGACGTGTGAGAATAAAGGTGTGTGTGAGCAGAAGTTTTACTGTGTCCTTGATTTCACTAGTGTGTAGCAACACGCGGGACGTCCGTTGGATCCCTACGGCCGGCCCACAACAGTGGTGCCCATCCACTGCAGCTTGAAGCTGTGTAACCGAAGCCGTCACAGCCTGAAGCTGAGAGCGAAACGTCACCAGCTCGGGTCGCAACCGCACACAACAATCGCAGTCCCTGTCCATATCAAAGACCGTGGAAAACTAAACTATGCAGATAAACGGACTATCGGCACGTGCTGCGCAACTCTAGACCCTGACGGAAACGCACGAACTGTGTCTATTAATACGCAGATATTCGAAAACCTAAGTACCGAAGCACTCTTCAGAAACTAAACAATTTGCCCTTGATTAGGAACTTTTAATATGCCACAAAATCTGTTTACTTTCCGACGCAAACGAAAAATGCGAGAACTGTGGCTATTAGATATTAAATTTACACGCATAAACTCAAGAAACCACACTATTAAGGCACACAGATGATATAATAAAATTCGCACCTGGTTAGGAACTCAAATGTCGCAAAAGCGGTTACTTCCTTGCCTCAATCGGCTGCTACTGCCTGATGAACAGAACGAAAGAACAAAACTAAATTGAAATGCGTGTCTTCGTATGTAAATGCAAAGCATTGTTCTGTGTGTGAAATTCATTTATTGCAATTAACAGGAACAATAATCGTAACGCAAACCAACTATTTTAAGGAACTTCCATGCTTTCCGAAGACTGTTAGAACTAAAATGAACCAAATATGCAGTATGTATTGTTATATTTACTTATCTGTTTTCAATGTGAATGTAAGTTTTGTAACTATATTCATATACTGTGTAACGTCACTTTCTTTTACCGTTTATAGTACACTATTTTCTATTCTAGTTTGTGTCAACATGATTCTTAGAGGCACACACTGAACCAGTTTAGCTCGGTTGTACCATGGTTTGTTTCACTTCTTTAATGACTTCAAGACAATCTACGTTGAAACTCAAAATAGTATATGGCACGAATTAGTATGAGCGTTTTGCCGAAGCGTTTTTTCTCACCTAGGTCAATCATATCAGTATTTGGACTTTTTTCCTTTCTACAACAAAAGCGGCAAATCGACGCTTCGATAGCGAGAACGCGCGTGTGTGCGCGTGTGCGTATGTTCTCTCTCAACGAGTTCACACAGAGATTCATGTTCTTTCTGCCGATACTGACAATTAACTGATAATTTCAGCACTATTATGTTCAGTACCTTTACTGAGAACCGTGTTAACTGACTTAAGTATTTGATCCTAGCCTAGATAAAGTTTTGGGTAGCAAACAGCTT